>NC_091828.1:18279642-18918571 GCF_038994185.2 Dermacentor albipictus | reverse complement strand
TTAACTCCCTTTTACTTTTCCGCGTTTCCTTTTTTCCCTATTTGTTTCTCTATCTTCCATTTTTTTGTCTACTACATTAATGTTTTCTCTACATTTTGTCTCACATAGTGCTCGTTAAGTGCACTAGTACAAAGGCTCTCTAGCTGTTCCTGGGCACTAAAATAAAAATTTGAATGATTGATTATTATCGTAGTATAAAATTGTGCTTTTTAAGTATGTAGTATACTATTTTAGTGCAGTAGGTTTTGTGCATATAAAAAAGGGCATGAATTAAGAAGAGAGAGAGAGAAAATGATAAATGAAAGGTAGGGAGGTTAACCGGGACTGAGCCCGGTTGGCTACCCTACACTGGGGAAAGGGAAAGGGGGACGGAAAGATTAAAAGAAGAGAAAGTCCACTGGGGATATCAGTCGGTCACTCAGTCCGGATCACAGACGCTGACTCAATCCGGTAGCTTTCAAATATCGCAGCAGCGCTTTTGTGGCCTTTTGTAGCTGCGATATGCGAGGCCATGGTCCCAAGATCTTGTTCAAGGTGAACGGCTTTCCATCTAGCTGATTGAGAGCTCTGCAGAGAGGTCTTGCCTTTCATCTTCAAAAGATGGGCAGTAGCACATTAGGTGTTCTATGGTTACCTCGACACCGCAGGCATTGCGCTCGGCGCTATCAGCCATTCCAATCAAAAATGCATATGCATTGGTGAATGCGACGCCCAAACGTAAGCGGCACAGCACTGTTTCCTCATTTCGCGGAAGACCTGGTAACAGCCGCAGTTGCATAGAGGGATCGAGGGAATGCAATCGATGTTGAGTGAATCCAGGTGTGTGCCACTTTTCCAATGTCAAGAGTGCGCTAGCTTACCTAAGTGTTGGGCTGCGTCGGTCCGCGATAAAGGTATAGAAACAAGGGTTGCTCCTTCGTGGGCTTTCCTAGCAGCTTCGTCAGCGAGGTCGTTGCCGGAGATACCGCAATGACCAGGCAGCCACTGAAACACGACGTCGTATGCTTTCATGATCATGTGATGGTGCATTTCTTGTATCTCCGACACGAGTTGTTCACATGACCCGCGACGAAGAGATGACAGAAGACATTGTAAGGCCGCCTTTGAATCGCAGAATATTGCCCACCGATTAGCCGGTTGGTTATTAATATAATCAATGGCACTTCGGAGGGCAACAAGCTCCGAACCGGTCGATGTTGCCAAGAGAGAAATCTTGTATTGGATGCTTAGTGATCGTGATGGTATAACCACTGCGCTGGTGGAGCTGGTCTGAGTGGAAGAACCATCCGTATATATGTGGACTTGATCAAAGTAGAAAGTGTGCAAACAATCCAGAGCTGCTTGCTTCAAGGCCAAGGTAGGCAGGACGGTCTTCTTTCTTATCCCTGGAACCGTAAGACGCACTTGAGGTTGTTTTAAACACCACAAAGCTGGGGTTGAACGTGCTGAGGGTGTGAAGCCCGATGGTAAGGAGGCACGATGGATGCTGACCTTGTTGGAGAAGGACGCCTGTGGTCGTCGTTCTGGCATGAATTAAGAAAGTGCAATAATATGCTATGTGCCTGATCATATGCATTGTGCTATTAATTTCTTCTGAGTTTTAATAATGGCTGGCTACTGTATGCAGTGTTGTGCAATAAAATAATATGCCACAGCAATTATTGCGTGCCTCGCAGAACAAATTCAATATATCTTTCTCAGTCAAAACATCATAGCAGACTGAAAACAATAAACTGCAATTTTTCTTTTTGTGGTGACGGAGTGTATAAATTGTGAAAATAACCTGTTTATATATTTCTTATACTATGCAAATGAGCTGCTCCCATACATTCGAATAAGTGCTTCAATAGTACGACTTGGCAAAGGGCAACGAAAGACTCGTATTAAAACCCTCTAATTCTCAAACTTGTACTATCTGATGGTATGTCATTTCATTAATGTAAAGGAAGGCAAACTTGATATGTGGAAACCAGTTACAATAGAACATGGCCCTTACACTGTGAAAATGTTTTGTAGCAATACACTCAATGTGAAGGCCTCCGGATGCGGTGTTGATGCATCAAAACAACCTAGAATAATAGAGGTGCTCCATGGGCTAGATTTGGCAGAATCAAGAATTGGGGGAGACAAGATACGAAGTACATACATTTTAGCTCTTCTAGAATTTTTTTTTGTGAGCGCTACAGGTGTTTCAATTCTGTTTTGCTGATTTTCTCAGAACCCACTTTTTCGCGTTTTTCTCATGCACCAACAATCATAATTATATTGACACGGATGCTTTATCTGTATCCGGTTACCGCATTTCACCGGCTAAAAAATGTTAAACGTTATCGCTCGGTGCAGAATGCGCCTGAACGTATCGGGAGTTTCGCGAATGTTATCGATGGTTCTGTCTGTTGTCGACGAACATTGCTAATCTGATTGCATACGCGACACGAATTGTGTTGTAGTTTCTGGAAGGCGCGCGGGCACCAGCGAATAGGCTGTAACTTTCGACGACTGACGTATGCAAACCGACGCGCTTGACCCGCAGATGAGATTTTCTACGAATGCCGACATTGCTCGCCGCTATCGTTGCGATTGAGCCGGCACTATTTATTTACCGTCACTACTACGTGGCAATATTTCCAACACAGATTTTTTTCGGTTATACATTGCACGCCTAATTCTTACATAGTTGGCTGTGCTACCTGCTACCAAAAAAATGAAATGGTACAACAGTTTGCAACGCGATCTTGCAGACAGACGACGCGCGAGCGCTGATGTCGATATTTTGTACATTATTGTTACTTCAAAAATAAAAACAAACTGTTGCGGCAGGCGTATATTCATTATTCAAACGTGTTTTTTATATCTAAAAGCACACACAGATCACTAACTTATTGTTTCAAGCTTAGTTTACAGCAGGCTGTTTTAGGCCGGATTTTGACGGATGAAGACGGAATAGTCCAGCAACAGTGCGCCGCAGCCGAGGAGCGAGTTTCGGCGCGCTACTACTGTAGCGCTACCATAGGCGCGCGTCGGAGCTTGTCTCCAGTGGTTGCGCGCCCTTTCCCTCCAGCCGAAGCGAAGCGACACGTTCGCTTGCCAGCGCGCGCCGAAGCTTTCGGCGCGTGCCAGTGGTTGGGTCGTTCGTTCAACTCGTTACCACTAACGTTAGCTCGTTCAGCCACTATGACTCTGAGACTCACGTAATGCGACAACAAATGGTGCCTCAGTATCAACGACTGCATGTCATTTCACTATATCACAATTTCGGCAGCGTCATAGCATGGCAATTCTTTGCGCGGTAATTACTCGACTAAAGTCATATCCCGAAAATGTTATTTTGGAGCGAGTGCAACCGTCCTCAATGCACGCGCCTTAGTGCAACTCGGTTCGCGACAAGTGCGTCACTTTCTGAACGGACGAGCTAACGCACGATGAAATGTTATTTGATGAGTCACTAACCTGAAAACACAGTGCACTTGTTTGAGCCTGATAAAGGGCTGTTCCCGCTTCGCGAACGAATACTGAAAAAAAAACTGATTTCATTTTCTGTATACGTAGAATCCCGACTGGGTGATGGGCCGTGCGTATTTCTGTCGACTTTGAGGCGCGAGAAACATAACAGCACCAGCGCCCACTTCTGAGATTTGGCGCATGCTTAGAAGATTGACAAGCACGCACGTTGGCGGTACTGTAGCTTCTAATAATCTTTCGAACCTTCAGGGCAGCGTTCGTTCGTGCCCTTTGTCGTCCTTTGTACGTCATAGCTGATACGCGCCGCGAATTCACATGCTAAAGACGCGGATCATTTTGGCTAAAGAGGGCTTGCTGGAGGTCAGGATGTTGGCATTCGATCGTAAATGTGTTATGTACAACCATTCGCAGCAAGATTTTGCGACACGCGCTTGACAAATGTTGCGTACCTAATTGTAGCGCACGCGATAAATTCAGTCGTCACGGCACAGCGTCAGTGCTAATTAAGGTACGTTTAAAATAGTTATCAAAACAGTAAAGGAAAAGCTGCCATAACTGGATTTGTATAACCATCCGAATACAAATTCCTGTACACGAAGTTACTTGGAGCTAGAAAGCCAACGCGAACGCTTAAAGCGCACCTCCTTGCTATGCATGCATTGTTTTAGTGTTGGGGACGCAAGCGGCTTGCGTACGCAAGAACTAGGGGCGACGTTACTGCGCATGCGCAGACCGCTACGTCTACTTGCGTCCTTGGGTTGTTGGAGCGGCCGAAAACATCGCTGCCCCTAAGAAGTCACGTTACCCACGTGACTCTTGCGGTGTAGGAGAACTTACGAGTAGCTAGCGGGTAGATAATCTAATAAATCTTTCGCCAAGTGTCGACAGACGTCGTTTTTATGTGTATTAGAGAGGTTTAGCGTGTCTGGTATTCGGATAAACGTAGTTGGGGTGTTGGGGCGGAGCCATAAACGGGAGCGTCCTGCTTGGTGCATCCACCTGGCGGCGCAAAGCTCAAATCGACAAAAGCAGCTAATATTGCTGTAACCAAGTCTATTCTACTTCGCTGCTGGTGTAAATTATCGGCACTGGCTTAATTGTGTTGCTGCCAAAAATTTATACCCGCAGCAAAGTAAAATACACTTGGTTACTGCAATACTAGCTGTTTTTGTCTCTTTGAGCTTTGCGCCACCAGGTGGCAGCACCATCCCAAGTAACCACGGATATCCGTGGGACGTCCACCATAAGTCCCAACGTCCATCCATCCGGATATCCAACACGGACGTCCGTGGGACGTACAGGAAAAGTCCATATCCTGTTTGGATGTCCGAAGGACATCCCACCGGGATGTCCATGGGACATCCCATTTTGAACGTCCGCTGGCTGTCCATAAATGGGCATGCCCAGGATATACACTAGTGAGTTATATATAAACTAGCATAAATATATTGCCGGAAATTTTAGTTCGTTCATATTATATTTGTTTATTTTTGTTCTCTATCGGACACAGTTCATTCTTTTTTCAAAGCAAAATAAATATATTTCCAACTTGATATCAATTCTGCCCACTTTAACATCGCAGTATTAAAATACGATTTTTTTTCTATCGGTGGGTCATACAAACAATTTGTAGTTTGCTTTAAAAAAAATGCTTGTGGATGACTAGCAGAATATATAAGCGCCCATTTGAAGCCACTTATTCGACCTAGAGCCAAGCACTCAAGTTATCCCTCATTATGAAAAGTTCCTGATCATAGAGTTTTGGTCCTGACCTCCGAACATGTAGGTTCAGTTTATCATTGAAACAGGAAGTAAAACACGTTGTTGGGCTAGTTGGTGCATTGTATTAAGAAAAAACCAGAAAAAAAAGACGAACACAGGAAACATACACAAGACAGGCCTCTTCCAGCCTCTTTCCTGTCTTCTCGTATGTTTCCTGTGTGCGCCTGTTTTTGGCTGGTTTATTAAAACAGGAAGTTGTCTGCAGTGTTCAATTGTGCATACAATAATATCATTATAGGTAACAAAAACAAATCTCAAAGGCTACGCTTTTGGTGGCTGCGTGCGTTGAAAGCGATTACGAAAGCTATAATGCGTCAGAGCCGCCATGCATTGACAGTAATCTCAAAGGCTATGTTTTTCTGGCGCCGACAGCTTTAGCAGAAACTAAAAACTCGAAAATCAGATACCGAATATTCCCAGAATAAGTAAATATTTCACTGTGTAATAATAGAATATTTTAAAAACCTATTTATGTTTGCGTAGATGCACGTGGAAGTGTTACAACCTTGGCAAAGCAGAACGCTGCAGTCATCCAACCCAATCCAAGCTCTAGCCATCGTCGCCACGCCATTTTTCATTCTGCGATCGTTTTAAGGGCAGCGGAGCAGCGTTTGTCACCTTCCGTGCCTGCCGAAGTCTCCTACTCAGCTACCAGGGTATGACAGCTACATCGATTTCTTTTTTAATTCGTTTGGGTATTGAAATGTGTTTTCTTCACAGGTGCCAGGATGCCTAGACTGCGGGAGAAGCCGCACGCGCGAAAAAGAGCGTCGCTGGAAACAAAGACGATATTCGAGGACTTCGGATCTCGCACCGGCAGCCAGCAGTCAACAGCTCGAGAATTCGCAAGTCTAGAACTGTGCAGTGGCGCGCATACCCCGCACGCATGCATTCACATGTGCGTTCGGGCTGTCCCTGCAAACATTTGTACGCCTTGTGATGCTGGTCGCTGCACTGAGGCGACATCGGAAGTTCAGGACGGTGGTTGTGACACTACGCGCACTAAGGACAATGTGCCTTGCTTCCCTGATGGATATACTCTACGTGACGCTTCGGATGGTTCACTTCGCTGTGAGAACGGAACAGGATCCCTTAGGAGAGGTGTACGCACAAGTCAATGCGGGTTTTCTGGTAAGCAGGACCCCGGAGTCTACATTTGCTTTAGCTACCGCGGACTCTTCATCGGCGCCCTTTGATTCTCCTGGCAAACAGCTTCTCCTGGCTAATGCGTTCATGATCAGAGCTGTAGCCGTAAGTAGCGGCAAGATCGCCTGCTGATCTCTACGAAAATAAAAAGCTCTTTTTAAAAAAGTGAAGAATATATTAGTTGTTTTTTTCTACAAGTTTGTTTAATATCGCGAGAATATGGTCACTACGGCCACGGCGGGGACATTGTAAACGAGAGTACGCATTCGATGGCCAAGTGAGTTTTAATAATTGTAAGAACGCACTACGCCACGAGAAAGAGCTATTGTTTAAAGAAAATGAAGAATATATTGATTGTTCTTCACTAATAGTTCGTTTAGCCACGTCAGAATGTGGAGACATTGGGAACGAGAGTACGCATTTGACGGCAAGTTGACTTACGAGAACGCACTACGTCGCGAATAACATTTAAGCTGCAATACCATTAAGCATGTCCGTGTGGCACTCCGCGAATGACATTAAAGTTTAAGGCATTAGCCAGTTAATATCATTTTTTGTGCCCGTGTCGCAGAGTGCTAGTGAAGTGATGTAGTCAAGATTAATTCCTTCATGTCATTTCTGTTGCTTTCGCTGCTTAATAATGCTAATTGATGTGTTTTTGCTCTTTCTTTTTATTCCATGCTGCAAACTCAAATGTCAAAGCAGGGTGGGCAATAAGTATTTTTGTTCTGCTGTTCTCTACCTTGTTGTTGTGCTATTGAAATTGCAAGTTTTCTTCTTTATCCGTGTATTTATTTGTTCTTTGAACAGTACGCATATATCTGCTTATTGGTCTTTTTATGTATATGTATAAGGTGACAATAAACGTTTAATTGTATTTGGAAGTTGGTGTAAGTTCATTTCTCGTTTATTTAAAACAAGAATGCATTCAAGCATTAGACCAATGTAATATATATAATGGTCCGGTGCTTGAATGTGTCCCGGCCACTATTGTCGCTTCAAGGCATGTGTATATCTGGAATATCCCCGGGAAGACACACACAAACACACACACACACACACACACACACACACACACACACACACACACACACACACACATATATATATATATATATATATATATATATATATCCTGAACGTCCCCTGAATGTCCATGCTGGATGTCCGCGTCGGACGTACGTCGGACATTCATGGATATCCCACGGACATCCCGAATATCCAGAAAGGACGTCCGTCGGACGTCGCCCGGATATCCGTAGTTACTTGGGATGCAGACCGCTCTAGTTCATGGCTCCGCCCCAACGCCCCAGCCTGCGTTTACCCGATTACCGGACGCTGTAAACCTCTCTATTAACTGCTTCTAATAAAAAGAGTTTAATGTACTTTACTTCTTATGCTTCATTTCACATTTTATAACATGACAACGCAGCAACGATCAGACGTTGGTGGTGCTGCGAGCGCATGCGACCTCATTGCGGTTTCCGTTTGAGGCCGCTAACCTATAACACGTTTCTGCTTGCGTACGCAAACGCAAACGCACCCAAGCGCTTGGGGCCCCAACGCCTTGCGTCCCCAATACTAAAACTCTCTACTGTACCCTCCTCCTACCTGCGGTACATTAGTGGTGCAGGTCGAGGTACTCTCTCACACTTGCTGTACCCTCCTCCTCCACCTTGTTCCTCGCTCGCTCTTTCATTTCACCCGCTGCGCTCCGCGTTCACTTTCATATTTTGCTGTGCTCGTTCGCTCGCTTACGCTGAGGAACGACGCCGACGATCAACGCAGGGACGTTCGCGTGAGAGCTGCGCTCTAAAAGCTTTCATCTGGCTACATAGCAGTATCTCAACGAAGATTCCCCAATGGAGAAAATGGCTATCGAATGTAATAATAGCAGTTTGATTTGCCTTCCCAGACACATCAAAAACCTAACGCTACGGTTATCATCATCATAACCGTAATTGCCATACTCTAGCAATTACTGCCATTACTGTAGCCAGTACAGCGCCAAAAAGAACAGCATCAGGGACAACAGAGGCAACGTTCGTGACAGAAGTTGTGCATTATGATGACCACCACCCGCCGTGGTTGCTCAGTGGCTATGGTGTTGGGCTGCTGGGCACGAGGTCGCGGGATCGAATCCCGGCCACGGCGGCCGCATTTCGATGGGGGCGAAATGCGAAAACACCCGTGTGCTTAGATTTAGGTGCACGTTAAAGAACCCCAGGTGGTCAAAATTTCCGGAGTCCTCCACTACGGCGTGCCTCATAATCAGAAAGTGGTTTTGGCACGTAAAACCCCAAATATTATTATTATGATGACCACCAGCTATCTCAACGCCAAATTGCGCATGCACGCTTGTTGTTGACCAGCGCACGTCCCTCATACCCACTGCTCCGAATTGGCCAAGAAACGGTTGGCACATTTCTTGCTCTAATTTTGTTCGCGTGAGCGCATGTGAATTAGTGAACCAGCGAAGAAGAAAGCGATCTTTCCGTGAAAGGCGTAGCTGCCACGCTTTCTTGAAGTCTCCATATTGCTCTCGACGGGTGAGCCATTCATCCACGTTCTCGCCGAATTTTCTTGAGAAAGGGCGGGGCTCCATCTGATGCATCCAGGCGCAGGTTGTTCGCACTGGAGCAGCCAGAGAAGGCTGTTGGTCGCCGCTGTGGGACATCGGGATCTCAAGTGGTGTTGGAGGCAGTCGAACGAGGCGTCGGCTCCGGCGTGGCACTTGCTACAGCAGCTCCGTCGTCTTGGTCGAAGTACCCTGCACCTCCACCACGAGACTGTTACGGTTAATGTTAAACCAGCTTTATTTAAGGGACGAGATTGATGGTGAAGTCAAGATGGCGTCCCAAGGCTGCACCAGCTAACATCTCTTCCTCTTATGCTTGCCCGGCTCATGCCGTAGCAATATATATACATATATATATATATATATATATATATATATATATATATATTGTGACGCAGCAGTAATCACGGCGTTTATGAGTGAGTGAGTGAAGGAACATTTATTGTAGGTCCGGCGAGGACGCGAACTCGTCGCGCACCCGGCTAGTCCCACGTCGGGACCGGCAGGTCTAGCCCACCGGCCCGGTCGCGGGCACGCCGGACAGCCAGGATTTGCTGTTCCAGAGCGGGGCTACGCAGAAGCGAGTCCCACTCCTCCTTGATGAACTTAGGGTATGTCGACCCGCACTCCCACAGCATGTGCGCTAGAGTAGAGGTCGGCCCGCAGGAGGGGCAGGCGTCGTCGCGATACACGTCCGGGTAAGCCTCGTGGAGAACGGACAGACACGGATACGTACTAGTCTGCAGAAGCCTAAGAGAAACGGCTTGCGCCCTATTCAACCTGGGGTGAGGGGGCGGAAAGACCCTTCTAGACATGTAGAAGAATTTAATAATCTCGTTATGAGTAGCGGGAGCATCCCTGTGGCCGTAGGGAGGAGGGGAGTCGGTGCTTCTTGCAGAGGAAGCGCGGTCGGTGAGGTCACGCGCAGCCTCGTGAGCAGACTCATTCAGGTTCTGGGGAGCACCCTCGACCGACCCTACGTGAGCTGGAAACCAGTGGATTGAATGATGCGTGAGAGCATATCGATTCGAGTTGCTAAGAAGACGAGCAGCTTGCTTGGCGATGCAACCCTTCTGAAAAGCCCTAACTGCCGTTTTGGAATCGCTATATATCTCGGACCCACGACCGTCTAGCAGGGCGAGGGCGATGGCGGCTTGCTCGGCGACTCCGGGGTCTGAAGTGCGAATGGAGGCGCAATTAGAAATCTTGCCGCTGGAGTCGACCACAACGATGGCAAAGGTCTTCCCATCGCTGTACTCCGCGGCGTCGACGAAGCTTGCTCTAATGTCTCGTTGCTTTATCTGTTTGAGGATGGCTGCTGCTCTGGCCTTGCGTCTGCCCTCGTTTTGGACGGGATGGACGTTTCGGGGCACAGGGGCCACTTCGAACTTGTCTCGAATGCACCTAGGGATAGGGGTGCTGACCATCGGGAATCCCGCAGGGTGGTAACCCAACTCTTCGAGGATGTGTTTACCTGCCGCTGTGGTGCTCAGGCGAGTGAGTTGCGCACGTTCTTGGGCCTCGGCAATCTCCTCGGCAGTGTTATGCACCCCCAGCTTGAGGAGATCCTCGGTATGGGTCCTGATGGGTAGCCCGAGAGCCCTCTTGACCACTTTGCGGATGAGAGCGTTGAGCTTGTCTCGCTCCGCTCTGAGCCAGTTGTGCATAGAAATTGTGTACGTAAAGTGACATAGCACGAAGGCATTGATAAGCCTGAGGAGATTGTTTTCCTTCATTCCTCGGTGCCGGTTTGCTATTCTGCGAACGAGGCGGAAAGCGTTGTCCGTCTTTGCGATGATCTTGCGGAGAGCTGTTCCGTTCCCGCCGTTGAATTCGACAAACATGCCGAGGACCCGAATAACGTCGACCCTGGGTATCACCCCCCCGTCACAAGTACGAAGACTGATGCTGCTTTCGGAAACTGGCTTCCAATCTTTGGGTCTGCCTCCCTTCTCTTTTCTGTAAAGCAGAAGCTCCGACTTGGCGGGGGAGCATCGAAGTCCGGTGGGGCGGTGGCACCTCGATCACATCGATCGCCTCCTGCATGGATTCTTCGACTCTGCCCTCGCAGCCGCCGGGGCACCATAAGGTGATGTCGTCGGCGTATATGGTGTGCTTGACGCCCTCTACGCGTGCCAACCTCTCGGAAAGACCAATCATACAGATGTTGAACAGGGTGGGTGAGATGACGGCGCCCTGAGGAGTGCCCCGCCCTCCGAGGGGCACATCGTTGGAGCGGAACTCCCCAATGCGAAGCTTGGCCTTCCTGTCCGTTAGGAAAGAGCTGACGTAGCTATGGAATCTGTAACCGAGACCCAGGTCTGAAATGGTCTTTACGATGAAGCTGTGGAGCACGTTGTCGAAAGCTTTCTCGAGGTCCAGACCGAGCAAAGCCTTGACGTCTCTGGAACGGCCATCCACAATCTGATGCTTTATTAGCTTCATTGCATCCTGCGTCGAGAGTCCGGCGCGGAAGCCGATCATGTTGTAGGTGTAAACCTCGTTGCCTTCGAGGTACCCGTTGACCCTGTTGAGGACGACGCGCTCCATGACCTTGCCGACGCAGGAGGTTAGAGAAATCGGCCTGAGGTTCTCGATGTTCGGGGCCTTGCCGGGCTTGGGAATGAGCACCGTACAGGCCATCTTCCACTCTGCAGGAACAACGCCGCTATTCCAGCACTCGTTGATTTTGTCGGTCAGGAAGACGATCGACGTGTCCTCGAGGTTTCTCAACATTCTGTTGGTGACTCCGTCTGGACCAGGCGCAGACTTGCGGTTGAGTGCGAAGATGGCCTGTCTGACCTCGGCAACGGAGAAGTCTTCGTCGAGCTCGGGGCGTGGAGGGCGTTTATTCCGCGTCAAAAGATTAGGCGAACCGACCACGCCCACAGCACGGAGCACACACGAGAACCAGCCCCACAAGCGATGATGAAGAAGAACCCCACATGAACCCCATATGATGATGATCGTGTACAGATGACAGAATATAGCTTATAAATTCCCACACTAATGTCCCCTCGCGCGAGAGCGGCCATCCTGGCCGCAATTCAAAGGGGCGGTGAACGTCTCGTGAAAGGCTTCATACGGGAAACGTGGACAATCTCAGCGGCGCGGCAGCGGCGGTCATTTGGAACAATAACTGGTTCCACGCGATAGTTCACTGGAGAAGTCTGCTCCAAGACTGTGTAGGGGCCGATGAAGCGAAGCTGAAACTTGTCACACAAGCCAGGAGTACGAACTGGTGTCCGGAGAAGCACTTCCTCGCCAGGGCGGAAGCACACGACGCGATGAGAGGCGTCGTTATGCTGCTTGCGGTCCTGTTGCCGTGCTTCGGTGTTGATGCGGGCGAGCTGGCGACAACGCAGAATGCGGGACACATATTCTTCGCAGGAGGAAGGACATTGATGGACAGTTGGCGCGAAGAAAGAGACGTCAAGACAGGTAGAGGGCGAACGACCATAGACAAGGTAGTATGGCGAGTAACCGGTCGTGCGTTGAACGGCGGTATTATATGCAAAGGTCACGAATGGTAAAATTGCGTCCCAGTTTCTGTGATCCGGGTCAATGTACATGGCTAACATGTGAGATAACGTGCGATGAAATCGCTCTGTGAGGCCGTTGGTTTGCGGATGGTAACTGGAGGTAGTCTTGTGGGTGGTTCCGGAGGCTCTGAGTACTTCGTCTAGTAGTTGCGAGAGGAATGCTTTTCCACGGTCGCTCAGGAGGACGCGAGGAGCACCGTGACGCAGTATTAAGGATTGAAGTATGAATGCAGCAACTTCAGAGGCCGAGGCAGAACTCACACAAGTTGTTTCGGCGTAGCGTGTCAAGTGATCAACGGCTGTCACAATCCATCGTTTACCGGTGAGAGTCACAGGAAGAGGGCCATATAGGTCAACTCCAACGACCTCAAATGGTTGCGACGGACAAGGAACCGGTTGCAGTTGTCCGCTTGGAGCTGATGTAGGGAGCTTTCGACGCTGACATAGAGCGCAGGAAGCGACATACCTCGCTACACTGGCGGACAATCCAGGCCAGTAGAAGCGCCCTTTGATGCGGTCATAGGTTTTCTGAAAACCAAGGTGACCAGCAGTCATGTCGTCGTGAGAAGCCTGCAGGACATGAGCACGTAGAGAGCGTGGCAGGACAGGAACCCAGCGTTGACCGTCAGGGTGATAGACATGACGGTATAGGACGCGGTTTTCAATCTTAAATTGCGTCAGCTGCCGACGAAGGCGGGCGTTAGGCGGGCGCGAAGCTCCTTGAAGGTGGTCTATGATGCGCCGACAGTAAGAGTCGGCAAGTTGATGAAATTGGAAGGATTTGTTGTCGTGTGGAGGCATCTCGTCGACAGTGGCCAACAAGAAAGCATCTGAGGAGGGATCGAGCGAAAGCTTGTCACGGATGGTAGTTGGAGCTCCATTGCATGGTGTCGTAGGAAGCGGACAGCGAGAAAGCGCGTCTGCATCTTGGTGTTTTTTCCCGCACTTGTAGGTAATGGTAAAGTCGTATTCTTGCAAACGAAGAATCCACCGACCAAGTCGTCCAGACAAGTTCTTCAGCGTCGAAAGCCAGCATAATGCATGATCATCTGTAACGATCGTAAAGTGGCGGCCGTGAAGATAAGGTCGAAACTTCTGCACAGACCAAATGATAGCTAGACATTCCTGCTCCGTGATGGTGTAATTCCTTTCGGCGTTTGTCAGAACGCGACTTGCGTATGCGACGACCCTCTCACCTAAAGTGTCGTCTCGCTGTAGGAGAATGCCACCAATTCCGTGACCACTAGCATCCGTATGCAGGAGGGTAGGAGCAGCTTCATCAAAATGGCGTAGCACCGGTTCAGATGTGAGAGCGCGCTTCAGATGGGTGAACGCAGATTCACATTCGGGAGACCACACAAAGGGAACATTAGAACCCAGTAATTTGTGCAGAGGTGACGCTATTGAGGCGAAGCCCCGTATGAATCGCCGAAAATAGGAAGCGAGGCCTAAGAAACTACGCAAATCTTTGGTCTTTTCGGGACGAGGGAAGTTCTGAACTGCGGAAACCTTGTCAGGATCAGGACGAATGCCATCTTTGCTCACAATGTGACCTAGAACTTTGATCGTCTTGCTGGCAAAATGGCATTTCTTGGTGTTTAGCTGAAGTCCAGCGTTGGCAAGGCACGTGAGAACTTCATCCAGACGTTGCAGGTGCTGAGAGAAGGTTGACGAGAAAACAACAATATCGTCCAGATAGCAAAGGCAAGTCTTCCACTTTAGGCCACGAAGAACGGTGTCAATCATGCGCTCGAACGTTGCGGGCGCATTGCAGAGGCCGAATGGCATGACATTAAACTCGTACAGCCCATCTGGTGTTGAAAACGCTGTTTTCTCCTTATCGTCCTCATGCATAGGTATCTGCCAGTAGCCGGAACGCAGATCGATGCTGGAGAAGTACTCGGCACCCTGCAGGGAATCCAAGGCATCGTCTATTCGCGGCATAGGGTATACATCCTTGCGCGTGATCTTGTTAAGTGCTCGGTAGTCTACACAAAATCGAACAGAGCCGTCTTTTTTTCGAACCAAAACAACGGGGGAAGACCAAGGGCTAGCAGAGGGGCGTATTATGTTTCGTTGGAGCATGTCGGTGACGTTCTCGTCTATGACTTTCCTCTCGGCTAGCGATACGCGATATGGTCTACGGCGCACGATGGATGTACCATCTGTCTCTATCCGATGCGTCGTAATCGAAGTCTTTCCCAACGAAGTTGAATGCGCGTCAAAGGAAGCTGCATGTTTTTGGAGCAAAGCAAGCAATTGTTGTGACTGCGAAGGCGTCAGGTCGGAACTGATGGCAGCTGCAAGAGCTGAAGGAGATGCGGCCCGTCCGGTACAAGGACCTTCAGAAGAAGCTGGTTTAAAGGAAACTACAGATATAGACTCCGATTCAGTGGCGCAAGCCAATGTAGTGCCTTTAGGGATGAGAATCTTTTCGGATGTCGGGTTTGTAGCGTAGAGAAGTGCAGAGCCATGATCAAACCTAACCAGCCCTGATGCAAAGGCTATCCCTCTTGCAAGACAGCGTGTAGATGGCAATACGAGCACGTCGCCGCAGTCAATCACACCAGACGTGATAGTAACGATGCTTTGATGGCGAGGAGGTAACGCGGTATCTTCTGCAGCAAGGAAGTGAAGGGGTGCGGCATCTGCATGAAGTGAATAGGTCGTGTCGGTCATGTGGAGAACGCGTTGTCCACAGCAGATGGAGGCGGAGGCCGTAGAAAGAAAATCCCATCCCAATATGAGCTGCTGGGCACACGAACTTAGCACTGCAAATTGTACGTGATGTAGAAGTCCATCGATAGAAATACGAGCTGTGCACATGGCGATAGGTCGAATGGAGGCCCCTTGAGCAGCGAGTAGCGTAGGTCCATCATAGGGGGTCATAACTTTCCGAAGTCGCGAACACAAATCACAGTGAATGACTGAAACACTAGCACCAGTGTCTATTAAAGCTTCTACTTGTACACCCTCTACTACAACCAATAGCACATTGTACGGACGCGATGGAGGAATTTCTGTCCTGTCGTTCGATGCAGCTTTTCCTCCAAAAGCTGCATAATTCAGTTTTCCGGACGACGCTCGGCGAATGGAGAAGCAGGTCTCAGAGGGGACGTAGAGCGGCGAAGGGGTGACGGCGAGCGGCGTCTCGCAGGACGGTAAGCCGTCTCGGATGCTACAATAGGCGATGGAGAGCGTCCGCGCGGTGGACCATAAGGACGGCGTTGGTCATGGAAGCTCCCTAGACGATGGAAAGTAGCTCCGGGCGAAAAGTCATCCCGTTCGTATACATCATATCCGCGACGCTCGTCTTGCTGGCGCTTGCGGCAAAAACGCGCTATGTGGCCACGATAGCCGCAGTAGTAACAGATGGGACGAGGAGGACGCCACTGCGGATAGCTGGTTTGGGTAGGTGCGCTGGTAGTCATGGAAGCGATGTGAGCCGGTGTTGGTTTTGGAGGCATCGGTGGGACGATGACTGGAGTAGCTGCGGCTACTTGTGCGTACGTTGATGGGGCCCTAGGGGTTAGAGGGTCCGTGTACGCTGCACCAGCCATGGATGCCAATTCCTCCTTGATGACGTCTCGCAGATTGGTATCGGAGGCAGGAGAAGGCATAGGTCCCGCGGCTAAGCCAAGATACTGGAGCTCTTCTCGAATTATTGCGCGTATCATCGCTCTTAACGCAGGGTCGTCGGTGGTAGTGTTTGTAGTGGTGTCTGGCTGCAACCGTACTGATTCGAGTTCGTCAAGGCGCTGGCAAGTAGCGACGATATCAGTGACGGTAGCGGGGTTCTGGATGGCTAAAGCATTGAAAGCAATAGCTCCGATGCCTTTGAGGATGTGGCGAACCCTGTCTGATTCGGGCATGGCCGTGTTCACGCGTCGACAAAGAGCAAGCACATCCTCGATGTACGACGTATAAGATTCACCGGGCTGTTGCCTGCGAGTGTCGAGCGTCTTTTTGGCGAGGGCGGAACGAACAGCCAGTGTGCCGAAGATTTGGCGGAGCTGCTGTTTGAAAGTGCCCCAGTTCGTGAAATCAACCTCATGGTTGAAAAACCAAGTCTTCGCTATTCCTGTCAGATAAAAGGCGACGTGACGTAGCTTGGACGCATCGTCCCAACGGTTAGCCGAACTCACTCGGTCATAGTCGTCCAGCCAATCTTCGACGTCTTCACCGCGAAGTCCAGCAAACAGATGCGGATCGCGCTGGTGCCCACTGACAACCCAATACGGAGAGGCTGGGGTAGCCTAGGCCGAGATGGTGGAAGTAGAAGTGCCTGTTGGCTCGTCCTGCGACATGCTGGAGGACAGCTGGCACAATCGGCGACCCGATCGAAGCTCCAGGAGGTTGAGAGGGGAGTCAGAGGACGGGGGACCGAAGAGCACACTCCACCACTTGTGACGCAGCAGTAATCACGGCGTTTATTCCACGTCAAAAGATTAGGCGAACCGACCACGCCCACAGCACGGAGCACACACGAGAACCAGCCCCACAAGCGATGATGAAGAAGAACCCCACATGAACCCCATATGATGATGATCGTGTACAGATGACAGAATATAGCTTATAAATTCCCACAATATATATATATATATATATATATATATATATATATATATATATATCGTGCTTAGTTCGCGCGCTCGTATAGTCATTCGCTTGCTCGTTCATTCCACTATTAGTTTCTACAGACAGAAAATATGGAAGCATTGATATCAGGTCTTTCAGGCACAATTTTCGAGCCATGGTAGTATATTATTTTATGAAAAAAAAATACATATCCTACTTGTCTTGATGTGTGTAGCGTTCAAGAATTCATTTGCAGCATCTTTGGCAATGACAATGCAGTTATTATTAATGTGTTTGATCCCTCGACAATTTCTATAAGGAGGAGACCGAGCTGCAACGTGAGTCCCCCCCACGAACGAAATTTCTGGCTATGCCACTGACGGCGGCGGTGAGACTTGTGACGCAGCAGAGGGTGCTAGGAATCTCTGTGTCCGGACAGGCCGCCATTGGAATCTGAACCTGGCAACGTTTAACGCTAGAACGTTATCTAGTGAGGCGAGTCTAGCAGTGCTATTGGAGGAATTAGCGGGCAACAAATGGGATATAATAGGGCTCAGTGAGGTTAGGAGGACAAAAGAAGCATATACAGTGCTAAAAAGCGGGCACGTTCTGTAATACCGGGGCTTAGCAGAGAGTCGAGAACTAGGAGTTGGATTCCTGATTAATAAGGATATAGCTGGTAACATACAGGAATTCTATAGCGTTAACGACAGCTGTTGTGAGAGCTGTCCTGTTGTGAAACTTAATAAGAGGTACAAATTGAAGGTCGTACAGGTCTACACCCCTACATCCAGTCATGATGATCAGGAAGTCGAAAGCCTCTATGAAGAAGTTGAATCGGCGATGGGTAAAGTATATACGCATTGCCTCATGACCTCGAGCGTACCGGAATCTCGGAAGAAATCAGGGTATGCTTGTACTATCATGAAGACATTGGCAGGCGTAGAGTCATGAACCTCAGTTGCGGGAAGAGGTAGCATACTGCCTGGCTTGTAGACGAGCTTGAATTGATAGCTTCATAGTGTGAGTGCGCACCTGAGGACTCTCGGCGATGCCTGGCTTGGCACACCTAGACTTGAGCCAAAAAGTCCTTGCAATGAGTGGTGGTCTGTTACAGCAGTGAACGGCCTTCCCCACAGGTACTGATAAAATCTGCGGACACCAAATACCAAAGCAAGACCTTCCTTGTCATCATCATCATCATCATCATCATCAGCCTGGTTACGCCCACTGCAGGGCAAAGGCCTCTCCCATACTTCTCCAACAACCCCGGTCATGTACTAATTGTAGCCATGCCGTCCCTGCAAACTTCTTAATCTCATCCGCCCACCTAACTTTCTGCCGCCCCCTGCTACGCTTCCCTTCCCTTGGGATCCAGTCCGTAACCCTTAATGGCCATCGGTTATCCTCCCTCCTTATTACATGTCCTGCCCATGCCCAATTCTTTTTCTTGATTTCAACTAAGATGTCATTAACTCGCGTTTGTTCCCTCACCCAATCTGCTCTTTTCTTATCCCTTAACGTTACACCTATCATTCTTCTTTCCATAGCTCGTTGCGTCGTCCTCAATTTGAGTAGAACCCTTTTCGTAAGCCTCCAGGTTTCTGCCCCGTAGGTGAGTACTGGTAAGACGCAGCTATTATACACTTTCCTCTTGAGGGATAATGGCAACCTGCTGTTCATGATCTGAGAATGCCTGCCAAACGCACCCCAGCCCATTCTTATTCTTCTGATTATTTCTGTCTCATGATCCGGATCTGCCGTCACTACCTGCCCTAAGTAGATGTATTCCCTTACTACTTCCAGTGCCTCGCTGCCTATTGTAATTTGCTGTTCTCTTTCGAGACTGTTAAACATTACTTTAGTTTTCTGCAGATTAATTTTTAAACCCACTCTTCTGCTTTGCATCTCCAGGTCAGTGAGCATGCATTGCAATTGGTCCCCTGAGTTACTAAGCAAGGCAATAGCATCAGCGAATCGCAAGTTACTAAGGTATTCTCCGTTAACTTTTATCCCCAATTCTTCCCAATCCAGGTCTCTGAATACCTCCTGTAAACACGCTGTGAATAGCATTGGAGAGATCGTATCTCCCTGTCTGACGCCTTTCCCTATTGGGATTTTGTTGCTTTCTTTATGGAGGACTACGGTGGCTGTGGAGCCGCTATAGATATCTTTCAGTATTTTTACATACGGCTCGTCTACACCCTGATTCCGTAATGCCTCCATGACTGCTGAGGTTTCGACAGAATCAAACGCTTTCTCGTAATCAATGAAAGCTATATATAAGGGTTGGTTATATTCCGTGCATTTCTCTATCACCTGATTGATAGTGTGAATATGATCTATTGTTGAGTAGCCTTTACGGAATCCTGCCTGGTCCTTTGCTTGACAGAAGTCTAAGGTGTTCCTGATTCTATTTGCGATTACCTTAGTGAATAGTTTGTAGGCAACAGACAGTAAGCTGATCGGTCTATAATTTTTCAAGTCTTTGGCGTCCCCTTTCTTATGGATGCCTTCCCCTTCCTTGTCAATCTGACTATAGTTCCACTCAGCCGCAAGCATGGTACGTGAAGCAAAAGCTACAGGTCTTTCGGTTCCATCTGCTTTGGTCTGTGCCACCAACAGCACACTGAACACAAGTGATTTCTCAGAACAGTAGCGGACGAGAACAGGTGCATCTGACAAGAGCCTTTTACTTGTGATGAATGCTTGCTGTTGCTCTTTCCCCCAACTCCACTTTTCCCCTTCAAGAAGCAGCTGAAGCAATTGGGACGTAGCTAGTCTTGTTGAGATGCTTGACAAAAACCGTCTATAAATTAAGCAAGCCAAGATAGCTTTGAAGCTCCTTCACATTCTGTGGCTCTGGCATATTGATGATGGCCTCTACCTTTTTGGGGGTCGGGCTTTAGACCTTGCTTACATATAATGTGGCCCAGGTGCACTTCGGGAGTGAAGAAAATGCACTTCTCCAGCTTCAACCTAAGACCCACTTCCCGGAGTTTTTGCAAGACAATCGTCAGATTCGCCATATGGTCTTTGTCGTCGATGCCTGTAATAACAATGTCATCAAAGTACACAGCTGTTTTCGGCACACCACGAAGCAGATTTTCCATCTCTCACAGAAAGATAGCAGGTGCAGCAGAAACGCCAAAAGGTATACTGGAAGAGACCCATGTGTGTGATGATGGCCACCTATTCACGGTTTTCTGCACGCAGAGATATCTGCTGGTAGGCGTCTCGCAGGCCAAGTTTTGTAAACTTCTGACCTCCCGGCATGGCTGCCCACAGCTCTTTAGGACGCGGAACTGGGTATTCCATGCGTGACACAGCACCGACTGTTTGCTTGAAATCTTCACAAATTCTTATTGTGCCGTATTCTTTTTTGTGTGTGCCTGACACAATCGGCGCTGCCTATTTGGCTGTCTTCATGGAAATGAGAATGTTCTCACGCTGCAACCTTTGTTTCCTTGTGTCCTCGTCTTTTTCGCGCTGTTTCACCTCAGTTTTAAGTATGAACCAACTAGCCCTCATCAAGATCTTACTAATGCAACCTCAGGATCTCCTGCATTACGAGGTCCCCCAACGCGAACGGAAGTGGGCGTGGTTTGCAGAATTTCGGCACTGCATCTGGAGGCACAATAATTTTGGTAAAAAATCCCTTGAACGTGCCAATGCCTTCTGCAAACACCTCAGAAAAACAAACAATCAACTCGGTGACATCATTAACTTGGTTAATTTGTTCGAATCCTTCGACGTCAATGCCGAAAGCTTGGAACTAGCGCCTTAGCAACGTTGGAGCAGTGCCACTCTTGAGATACAACGGAAGGGCCCATTCGTGCCCCTTGTATGCAACGCAAACATTTGCCGTGCCCTTCACTTGCTCAAGTTCCCCACTAAACCCGCGAAAAAATACGTTTGAATGTTCTAGGCTCACTTCTGGAAAGGCATGTTGAAACTTGTCTAGTGGTCTAGTGGCACTACGGAGACGTTTGCACCGGTGTCCAACTCCATTGGAAACTGTTTCCCGAACATTTTCACGTTGACAAGGAAGGGCGGTACAGTCGGCTCACCACTTTGGTGCTACATGTCAAAAAAGTCCGCGTCGCGAGGAACATACGTCGACATACACCGTTTACCTGCGCGATATGTCTCTATCGTGTTGGGACAGTCCTCACAGCAGACGTGTTTTCCTTCGCGAATGTGTCGGCCTTCCACGAGTTGCAGACAACTGCCAAGTGCTCCACTTTCTTGCAGTAGTGACACGGCGACTTGCTGTGCCTGCATTGCGACGCTAAATGACTTTTGTCGCCACAGCGGTACCACGCCATGCTCTTGGTCGCGGACGCTACCCGGTGAGTAGGCAAACTCGGTAAACTACTTGCAGTTGCCTGACACAGTTCACCAGCATCCTTTTTAGTGGCTTCCATAGCCAGGGCAGTTTTCACTGCGTCTTCGAATGTGCGGTCGGAACTCTCGAGTAGCCGCATCTGAACGCCACTGCGTTGTTTACGCCACATACTATTCGGCCTCTCAGCATGTTATTGAGTTCGGTTCCATAATTGCAGTGTTCAGACAAACACTTCAGGGCTGCAACAAAGTCGCTGACTGCTTCTCCTTCGGAACGCCCCCTTGAATTGAAGCGAAAATGTTGCACTATGATGGATGGGGTGGAGGCATAGTGCCTGCCAAGTACAGCCAGTATTTCATCGAGCGTTTTATCTTGGGGCATTTCCGGCTTTACAAGGTTGCGGAGTAGTGCGTAGGTATGAGGCCTGCACCAGCTCAAAAATATTTACCTTGGGTTCCCGGGGGAGGATGTGACGGTCACGTCGAGCGAACGCTACAGGCAGGAGTAGATGCGGTTCAGAATTACTTGCGTGGAACGGGCCTCGAGTACTCGGCTACCAAGTCCGAACTCTTACTCTACAAACCCACAAGGAGAGGTCGTAAAACCCTGCGCGAAAAGGAACGGGAATATTCCAAAATACGCATTACATTGGCAGATGGTACTCCCGTACCGCACGTAGAGAAAATTAGAATCCTAGGGTTACACCTGCAGGCAAACGGCCATAACAGAGCGACGGTGCGGATACTTCGTCGTTCGGTTGATGACACGATCCGACTCTTGCGTCACATCACGAATAGACGCAATGGTATGCGTGAAGAGTGCGCGATCCGTCTCGTGCAGGCGTACGCGATAAGCCGCATATTTACGTCTACCTGAGATGAATCGGGTCCGAAAAAAACAAAGTCGAATGCATGATCCGAAAAGCTTTCAAGAGGGCGGTCGGCGTTCCACTCAACGCGAGCACCGATAAGTTTCTAGAGCTCGGAGTTCACAACTCCCTTAACGAGTTAATCGAGGCGCACGACGTTGCGCAATACGAACGATTATCGAGGTCAAAGGCAGGTCGATGCGTCCTCGAGTCGCTCAGCATCGCGTACCACACTCAGCATGGAGAAAAGGCGGCGGTTCCCGCCTCTGTTCGCGACCGCCTGATCATCTCGCCGCTTCCCAAGAACATGCACCCGACGCACCACGCCGGGAGACGCAAAAAACGAGCAAGTGACCTTCAGAAGAAGTTGGGTAACAGCAACGGGGCGGTGTACGTAGACGCGGCGCGATATGGAGGAGGGAGTAGACCGCTCGGGTAAGTGCCTCGCGAGCGCCACGGGACACACGGAGGCGGCCGAAGAAGCCGCGATAGCCCTAGCATTCGTCGCGGTGCCGAACGCTGCTATCGTGATCAGCGACTCGCAGGCGGCAATCCGCGGCTTCGCGCGCGGTCGTGTCTCGCGGGAAGCGGCCCGCATACTCCAAATTTCTGACGACGGCGACTCGTCATCGCCCTCGCAACCCCAAAATTCTACGGTCTTCCTCCTCTGGACCCCGGCACACACCAATGTTCAGCTAGCGGGCAGCGAGGCGGCCCACGCCACGGCTCGAGGTCTCACACGCCGAGCCGCCGCTGATTATGTGGCCGCCTCCGCCCCCGAGAGTGGGGCATCGGATCTGCCAGATCGGGACACTACAACAGAAACACAGCAACAAGAAACACACTGGGCGTGGGGCGATCGCCTAACCACGTTCACAGACCTCATCCAACACTACAGACTCGGAAGACGCACATTCCCGCCACCGCACGATAAATTGAACAGGAACGAGGCCGTTACTTTACGCTTGCTCCAGACACACACCTACCCTAGCCCCGCTATCTTACACCACTGCTATCCGCGTTTATGTCCAGCAGATGCGTGTAAAACATGCGGACAGAAAGCAACGCTGCGACACATGCTGTGGGAGTGTGCCGGCAACAACGGTAATCAAACCAGCGCCGTTTGCGAGGCGTCCATAATCGTGCCCGTTGCCAGAGTAGGAGAAGGCTCGAGCTCGCTTCTTCCCGACGCCGCCTCAGATGCGGGAGCAGCCGAGGACCTTCTCCGTAGGTGTCGCTGCCGCTGGGAGGTGGCTATCAGAAGTTCAGAGCTGGCAGACCAGCTCTGGGCCGTCCGGCAAGCCGAAGATGCCACTCGAGTCCAAGGACTTCAATCCGTCACCTGAAGCCACCACAGCAAGAACTGCCGGACTATTCTTTAATAAAGTTTCTTCTTCTTCTTCTTTGCTGGCACGACGTCATTGGCTTCGAAGAACTCTTGGACGTGCTCCACGTAAGCAGACCAGGCGTTGCCTTCCCTCTCGAACACTCTATCCTACCGAAGGTAGGCATGGTTGTTCATGCAGTTCAGTGCATCCTTGTCGCCAGTTTGTCACATGTACAGCCGGAAGAAGTGGAGCCAAAACCCGTGCTCACAGCGAACACAAAACAAGTTTTTATTGCTGCATTCAAACTACCCCAGCCTTGCTCTCATCATACCTGGCCCTTGCACCATTAAACATCAAATATTCATTCATTTGCTCTTGTCACTCCCTCTTCTGCTCACAGCAGTAGGTGGCACTAGTAGCCAGTGGCGCTAGCTGCACAACACTAACGATTGTCACAGGCAGGTACCAGGCCTTCATGAAGTACTTACAAAAGCACGGATGGAGGTCTGGTTCCATCTCACCCAAGAGTGGCTTCGCTTAGCGACAAGCTTCTCGAAGTGCAAGCTCGCCGTGCTATGATTTTTGACGATTCAAATGGAAAGCTCTCTATTAATTTATGATGCATGCGTCTAAGGTCTCCAGACTTGGCCGTGTGTGCCAGTCGATCCATATGTTTTTGTTCATTTTAATGGAACCCAGAGCCAAAACTGGTCAGGGCGCACCCTCGCGCAGCCGCGCTGCACCGTGGACGGCTTTGGTGATCTCCATGGTTGTCTTCTTTGACCTCTTCTGTGTTGAGGCAATCTGAGGATCTGTCGAGCTCATGTTCCGTAAGACCGACATGGCTGTTTATGTGGTGAGCGCAGTAGCTCAGTTCATGCTGCTCCACAGCAGTCCCCCGTTGGTCTGAACCAAAGCCAGTCAACCCGGGTTGAGGTGGAGCGCCGGGGTCAATGTACTGAATGATGCTGGGTTGTTGAGTATACATGAAAGCTCTGGGATGCAGTAGCTATGGGTACCAAGACCGCTTCCTATCTGACAATGGTGCTTTTTTGTACAGGTTGGTTCATGTTCTTTATTCTAAACGAACCAGTAGTCTATGTTTGCTGCTCGCACCATGCCCACTAACTTTCTTCGTGATTATTGCGGATTGATTTTCAGGTGCAATGTTGCTTATTTGTTACGCCGACATCAAACTTAATCCTGGGCTTCCTAAATGAGACCCTAACCACAACGGAGGCATACTAGCTGTAATAGCTACTCTCACCAACACTACGAAATCCAGTCACGCTGAAATAATGGCCTTGCTTAACGAGGTCAAAGCTAAGCAGAAGATTTTAGAAGACTGCATTACCAATCTGAGTGCTAGACTGTCAGCCATGGAAGATAAATTGTTAGGACAATAGAGGAACTTCGTGACAATGCTGACATGCACCACACCGTTTTAGACGCTATCAAAGACGTAGAGTTATCTTGGTTTCCAACGGTATAGTTGACAATCCGAATGAGACGTGGGCAAGAGTGAAGGAAACTCTACGTAAAGTTTTTCAGAAAAATTTTGCGCTGCAACTTCCCATAGAAGAAGAAGAGAAGAAGAAGCCGGAAGAAGAAGAAGAAGCTTCCCATAGAGAAGAAGAAGAAGAAGCCGGAGGGAGCGGATGCACATCACGTCGGCTCCGTATTCTACGAATGTTCTTCTAGCGCAAATCGCCAAAAAGCCACCCGCTATTGCACGCCAACGGACTCAACTCGTTCCCAGGAACAAGTGGATACCGAAAACCAGGTGGGATTCCCATTTTTCAAGCCTCTATGACAATATTTTGGCCGGACCTCATGGCGGCAGAGCCGCGAGGCCACGCGCCGGAGCCGGCTTCCTCAACATTTGCCGATCATTTTCTCAATGATGGAAGTCACCGTAGAGGGGCGCAGCATATCCCAGGAAGAAATGGATACAAGCAAGGGATGGAAGGAGGTCAGACACAAAAGATCAGACCGGCGAACCTCCCAACATCGCGAGAGCACCTTGTCGCCGACGCGGCTCGACAAGCGCAACAATAACCCATGGAAAGGCCGGCTAGAGCAAATACGCAAGGCAAGCAGAATGCCACATTTGCCAAGAGGGGATTACAAGGTTGTGATCAGACCACGTGGAGGACTCAAATTATCCGAGCACGGTATAGTTCCCCTCACAGCTGCGGTACAAGATGCGGCAGGTATTCCTCGAGACGAAAGGGAGGAGGACATTGTCTGCCCCAACAATTATCAAAATATCCTCATCGTCAGTACCTCGGATCAAGAGCGGGCAAACAAATATCGGGAAGTAGCACGTATCAAGATTCAAGACAAGTTTTACGAGACCAATGCTTACGAGACAGCGCCTGACATGACGGCCAAAGGAGTCATCAGAGGAATCCCACTCGACGAGGGCCCAAGAGACATCACAGCAGCGGTGGTTACGAGTAAAAACCCAACGGCGATAGCAGCAAAAAGACTCAGTAATACTACCACAGTGATTGTGCTCTTTGAAGGACACAAAGTGCCCACGTACGTCCGATACAGGGCAGCGCTACTCCCTTGCTCCCTGTACAGGAAACAAGTGGACTTCTGTCATCAATGCAACAGACTTGGACATAGAGGAGATGTATGTCCCAACCCTGACAACAAGATTTGTGCGGGATGTGGAACATCAAACCCAAATAAAGACCACACGTGCCAACCTAAATGTCAGTTATGCGGCGAGGACCATCCGACCGCAGACAAGACGTGCAAAGCCAAATTCAAGAAGCCCTTCATCGTTAAACAGAGACAATGGCACAGACTGCAACGAGAACGACAAGAGGAACATGAAGACGCTATCTCAAGAGAAGACAGAGCAGAGTCTCGCGGAACGCTTGGCCTCCTAAACGCCAGGGAACGACGCTCCAGATCGAGAACAAGGTCTGCATCCACCACCAGATCCTTATCCCGGTCCGGCTCCAGGACACCGGGTACACGATCCAGATCCAGGTCCAGAACTAGGCCATCCTCTTCAGCAAACCAGACTAACACGGTGAGCTGGGCAGACGTGGTCGATGGCGTGCGCCCGGGGGCTGGTGGGGAGACTGCCATTAATAACGAGATCAAGCAACTAAAACACGAGAACGCACAGTTGAGGATTTTGCTAGCACGTATGAGCGATGAAATCAAAATTCTCAAGGAAGGAAAAAACCAAATAAATCAGGTAACTCCCGCTCCACAGGCGAGCACGAAAGAGCCATTTGAAATTCCGGACAATAAGATGGACGAAGGGGATGACCCCCCTCCACTCAAACGCAAGGCCCAAGCCATCAGTGATAAACAAGATAACGCAGTGGTAGATAAAGCATTAGCCGATATTCAAAAGAGCCTAGGAGAAATACAAAAGTCAAATGAAAAACGGGACGAAATGATGAATCAAATGGCTAAGGCAATAGCAGCAATTATGAGTAGATTAGACATCCTAGAGGCAAACCACTCACCAGGTAATGGACTCCCCTCCGTTGCGTCAGAAGCACCACCATCCTTACCCACTTCACAACCACATAATTATATCAGATCAGCTTCTCTCCAACCTCCCGTCTCCCTCCCATGGTCGCACCCAAAATGAGGCGCGCTAAAGAAGGGTTCAGGATATGGCAGTGGAATTGTAGAAGTTACGAAAACAAAAAGTCAGTTTTGCAGCAATATTTGAAAGACAAGGATACACCGGATGTCATAATTCTGCAGGAAACACACGGGATTGCGAAGCTAGCAGGATACAGATCTTTTGGCTATGCCGAAGGGGACACCAGGGCATTAACTACGCTGGTAAAAAGAAACATAACTTGCATGCAACACAACACAGGAATAACGCACATTGACAATATTCTATTGGAACTCATCCCACAAAAAAAGACAGGACATAGCTTATTTATTCTCAACATTTATAGTAACCCCATGCTACATAAACACAAATTCAAGAACCTATTCCAGAAAACACTCAGACTTGCTGGAGAAAATCTGGTAGTTATAGGAGGAGACTTCAATGCCCCACACACCACGTGGGGATACTTATATACCAGAGCAAAAGGAAGGGACTTATGGAACGACTCGCAAGAATTAGGCCTCACGCTCGTCACAGACCCCGCCACTCCAACCAGAGTAGGCACGGCGCTAAACAGGGACACAACCCCAGACCTAACCTTTACCAAGAATATTGAAAAGGCGACCTGGCACAACACATTGGAAGACTTGGGTAGTGACCACCGCATATTAGAGTTACACGTCAGAGAAGGGCCGAATAGACCCAAGGAACGACAGATCAAATTAGTAGACTGGGAACTATTTCGTGGAACGCGAGAGAAGACACAGCAACGATCAATCGCAGACATAGAACAATGGACTAAGGAGCTCAGTGATGACGTCAAAGCTGCCACAAAAATAGCACCACCTGAATCTAACTTGGATAAATGCGACAGCAGACTTCTCCACATGTGGGAAGCTAAGCAGTCGCTTCAGAATAGACTTAGCGGTCAGAAGCATAACAGAAAGTTAAGAAAGCGCATAGCACTCCTTAACAAAAAAATAGAAGAACATGCTAAGCAATTGACCAAACAACAATGGGACGAGATATGTAATTCCATGGACGGACAATTAAGCACCGGCAAAACGTGGCACATGCTCAGGTTCCTGCTTGACCATGACAATAACAAGAAAAATCACATGCAAGCCATTAATAAGTTAATACACGCATATGAGGGTACAGAAGAGGAATTTATCAATGAATTACAGCAGAAATACTTAAAACAGGCACCCCCTTGCATCTATCCTATCTACAGCGGGAATACAAACGCAAAATTAGACGAAGAACTCACGGAGGCAGAAATCCGCGCGGCCCTACAAAAGTTAAACACCAAATCCGCCCCAGGCCCGGATGGTATAACCAACAAGGCACTCAGGAACCTGGATGATGAATCGATAGCCAAACTAACAGAATACATAAACGAGTGTTGGGTAAAGGGAGAAGTGCCAGCTCAATGGAAGAAAGCGACGATAACGCTTATTCCAAAACCTGGTAAGAAGCTTGAGATAGACAACCTCAGACCAATCTCCCTAACATCCTGCGTCGGAAAATTAATGGAACATGTCATTTTAAACAGAGTAGACAACTTCTTAGAGGATAATAACATATACCCAGATACAATGATAGGATTTCGCAAAAATCTTTCGACACAAGATGCGATGCTCCAACTTAAGCATCAGATAATCGATTATAACACGCGCTCGACAAGGGCCATCTTGGGCCTTGATCTTAAAAAAGCTTTCGATAATGCCAACCACGCAACCATATTGGAAAACATCGAACGAATAGGACTAGGGCAACGGACGTATAACTACATCAAGAGCTTCCTATCAGACAGGAAAGCA
Source organism: Dermacentor albipictus (assembly GCF_038994185.2). NCBI lineage: Eukaryota > Metazoa > Arthropoda > Arachnida > Ixodida > Ixodidae > Dermacentor > Dermacentor albipictus. The sequence goes on along the minus strand of NC_091828.1, from coordinate 18,889,515 downwards.
GTCATCTCCGTCGGAGGGCTCAAGTCGCTCGAGATCGACATAGGGGGGGCCGGCACGCCTCAAGGCGCTGTCATTTCGCCGATGCTGTTTAATCTCGTCTTGATGGGACTCCCCGAAAAATTAAATCACATAGAGTCCCTGAATCACACAATCTACGCGGACGATATTACTATCTGGACCTGTGATGGCAGCGACAGATCAATAGAACAACGACTCCAGACTGCAATTAACACAGTAGAGGAACACCTCATAGGAACAGGCCTCACATGCTCTGCAGAGAAATCTGAACTTCTATTGTACCGCCCCACACTTAGAGGCAGGCCTCCCAAAGGATACGACAGAAACAAGGCTCATGAGGAAATCAAGCTACACACCAAGAACGGGCGGATTATCCCTATAGTCAACCAGCTCAAAGTGCTGGGTCTGGTAATCGAGAACAAAGGCACAAATAGGGAAACCATAAAGAAGTTAGACACAAAGGTAACAAACACCATGAGATTAATCAAACGAATTACTAACAAGCACCAAGGTATGAAGGAAGAAAGTATCATACGGCTTATACAATCATTCGTAATCAGTCAGATCACATACATAGCAGCCTTCCACAATTGGTTTGCAGCTGAAAAGCGTAAAATTAACAACATGATAAAAAAAGCATACAAACTAGCTCTAGGGATTCCCATCAGTACGAGCACGGATCTCTTGCTAAAGTTAGGACTCCACAACACACTGGACGAACTCATAGAAGCACAACAAACATCTCAAGCAGAGAGACTAACCAAAACCAAAACGGGACGGCATATACTAAGCAAACTAGGAATGAATTATCACAATCTATACGGGGAAAAGAGGACGATAACGAGAGAAATTCGTGACAAACTCCTAGTACCAAATATACCCAAGAACATGCATCCAGGTTACAATAGAGAGTTTTAGAATTGGGGGCGCAAGGCGCTGGGCCCCCAAGCCGCGTTGCGTCGGTTGCTCTTGGGTCTAGGTGAGCAGCAGAGTTTGAGGATTGGGTCGAACGCAGACAGCGTTGGGTTGAGTGCTCGGTGCGCCGCAGTGTGGAAAATAGAAAGGTGCTTGAAAGCAAAAATAAATGAACCTCTTTTCTTACAAGTGAAAACAAACAGAATGCATTTTTGAGCAAAAAGAGAGAACAATAAAATCTAAGAAACGTAATCACTGTGTTATTACCGGTTAGTATTACGAATTAAGTGTGCGATTCTAAGCCAAGCAAAGCCAATCGAAGCCAAGTGCTCTTAGTTGGTGTTTTCTGTTACGCGCTGCGAAAAAACTGCGAGTTCACCCGCGTGAATTTGCGAAATCAGTCGAAGTAAATAAAGTTTGCTCTGCGACCATCTGCTGCACGCCATCGCTGTCACCCGCGAGGGTGGCCCAAGACGGCTTGGGGCCCCACGCTAGTTTTCGATTCTTGGGTCTTGGGTTAACGCGAACGCAACAACCCAAGACTGGCTTGGGTTCTGCGCATGCGCACTGGTGGCGCGCAATTTTCTTGGGTCCCCAAGCCGCTTGGGCCCCCAATTCTAAAACTCTCTAATGACGGCAGACGCAAGAGTAGAGCAGAGAAAATTATCCGAAGCTTTGGGTCAGACGACAGAGCAATCTTCGTAGACGCGGCTGAATACCCAGACAGAAATAGCTATGTAGCAGTAATCGTAGACCACACCCAAAAACCCCTTACAAGCGTATCAGTTAATACCAAACATTCCGAGACCGCAGAGGAGGTAGCCATTGCACTAGCATTGGTCTCCACGAATGCTCAGTACATCATAAGCGATTCTCAAGCGGCCATTAGAAATTATGCAAAAGGTAGGATCTCTCCTGAGGCATGGCACATCATCAGAGTCAATGAAGCAAAGTTCTCCGATGCAGAGAAGAACAGCAGGCAATTGCTCTGGTTCCCAGCGCATACAACTCCAGACATTCCCGCAGTCAACCTCAACGAGGTAGCACACCGCGAAGCTCGAGGTCTTACTCGCCGAGCTGAGCAAAGAGTGACTTCCATCGGTCAGGAGAACGCGGAGGAAGAAATCTGGAGAGAAAAAGATATATTAACAAGATTTAGTGATATTACCAAATTCTATCAAAATCGGAGGCGAGTATTACCACCGCCTCACACTAAACTGAACAGAGCTGAGTCCGTTACTTGGAGGCGACTACAAACAGAAACTTATACGAGTCCCGTGCAACTAAAAACTTTCTACCCCGATATATACGAGAGCGATATCTGCAAGCTATGCAAGTCTGTTAGAGCCACCCTTCAACACATGTTGTGGGGATGTGAAATATACCAAAATAAAATGGCAGTCTCCCCAGAAAATCTACGGGCGCGGTGGTCGGCCGTGCTGCTCAGCTCAGAACTCCAAGACCAACTTTGGGCCGTCCAGCGAGCCAAGGAAGCCGCACGGGAGCAGCAGCTCCCAGTGGCCATCTAGGCGGCCCCAGGCCCGGGCCCCCAATCGCCGGATTCTAAATAAAGTTATCACACACACACACACACAACTTCCCATAGAAGCTATGCACATGAACCTTGCTTAGGTACTTACCTTTCAAACAAAAACTGTCCGCTAATCGTGCAATTTCCCTCTTTTAAGCTTAAAGATTCAATATTTTCGTGGAAATCTAAACTTAAGGGGACTGGAATTGCTGTGCATAAAAACTACTGTAAAGCTACTAGGCTTTTGCAAAGCAGATTAACAGATTTAGGAAAGAAAAGTGGACAGAAATTTGCTGTGAAATACAATAAGCTCTACATAAATAAACCATTACATGCACTGCTTACTCAAAGACAGGATTTGTAAAATGAAAACACAGAATATGCCAGCTGTAAGTAGTGGGCCTGGTGCCTGTTCAGCCCAAGCTACTAGCTCTGCCTAGCAAACGGCTGCTGCTGAGGTAAAATGTACCCATGACTTGAATTTCTTTTGACAAATATAAAAAGTATCCTAAAGAAATGCAATATCCTTTGCTCTTTGACACTTCATGTGCTGATGTCATCGTCTTGACCGAAACATGGCTATCTGCCAAGATCGACAGCTACAAGCACTTTACTTGCACAAGTGATTATATGGAGTTTGTAGCACACTATTACGTGCCACAATGATCCGGTCACAAGAGACGAGGACAAGGTCACGCCCAGCACACTCATGGTGTGCAAGCAGTGCAAGCGGCGAAATCAAGCTTTCGCCTGATTGAGCGGGTTTGGCTAAAAATATAATTTGTGGACATCAGGCACCAGCGTCTGTCTGGTTTTTCTTCACCCACAAATTGGTGACCCGGAAGTGACTCCCGGTGACTCTTCCACCAGCGCCGCTGAGCTTACGTTTGGCACCAATCTACGAATCCCTCGCCAATTTTTCGACGACTTGCCCACCATACCTGCTGATGTTTCCAACTACGCTTGCTGTCTACACAACACCATGCATACGGTCGTTCTCCTTCAATGACGTTCTTCCCGGCATGTATACGTCAACCCTGGCCTTGAGAACTGCACGCATGTTTTTGTGTGCCACGATGCTGTGTGTCCTCTCTTACAGCCCCAGTACGATGGTCCGCTAAAAGCACTCAAGCGTGCACCTAAACACTTTTCATTGCTCATCAACGGCCGGGAAGATATGTCTCCGTCGACTGTCAGAAGCCTGCCAACTTGGAATGTGACGCTTTAGCCACTTCTGCTGTCACACTCTCTACTGACCAGGCCAGTCCTACTCAACGCATGTTTCATACCACTGCCATCTATGCTTTGCCATTTGTCCAGCTCACTACTTCCTCGCTAGAAGGGGGGCCCTGTAGCGCACTAGTATGTGCCACAATGGTCCGGTCACAAAAGACGACGAGGACGCACCCAGGACACGCCCAGGACACGCCCAGCACACTTGACAGCACATAAGCAGTGGAATCAGCGTAATCAAGCTTCCGCCTGATTGAGCGGGCTCGGCTAAAAATATAATCTGGGGACACCAGGCATCAGCACCTGTCTGGTTTTTCTTCACCCACAAGCTTATAGGCACGATCACTGTGATCGTTCTGTTGGCCACATTTTGATAGCAGTATCTTGCAATATAGATTCTTCGGAAATCCCAGTGCAAACACCCACTGAACTGATCAGTACATGTATTTGCCTGAATCGCATAAATATGGTTTTCTGTGCTTATTACCAGCCCCAAATTCTTCTACTACTTCATGCGCTGACTTGCATGATTGCCTAAACAATATTTTCGTCCGATTTACAAATGCACGACTGTTCCTTCTCGGTGAGTTTAATTTTCCTGGTATTGTGTGGTCCCGTTCTTCTCATACAACTACTAAAGGCTTTTCACAGTGTTCTGCTTTTGTTTATTTGTGTTCCACATTTAATCTTACCCAACCGGTTAACAAACCCACTCGTGTCACATTGTCATCAGCAAATATACTTGATCTAGTAGTAACCACGTCTCCGCATGCTATCTTGTCTAACAGTTTTGCCAGGGTTAAGTGACTATTCAGTGACACATTTTACCATGCCACTGTATTCACCCCACCCCTCCAAACAATATAAATTTATTCGTAACTATAACAGAGTGGACCTCCAAACCATTAACATTGAGCTACAAACCTTCTCATGCAGGTGCCTACTTCCCAAAGTTATGGGAAAGAACCGTTGAAGAAAACTGGTTATTTAAAAATGCAGTGTCTGATCTTACAAACATATACCCCTTCATGAATACCCAGCGCGAAGAAGTTGCCGTGGTTCAATGCATCTTTAAAGGGGCTTTTAAACAAACAAAAAGGCCGTTCTTCGCAGTTGTAAAGCCACCCTCAATTTGCACAGCTGGTTTGCTTATCTAATTATCATTTCAGAGTACAAACAAGCCCTTCGAGAAGGCAAACAGGAGTTTTTTTCACAGAACTATCAAATTTGTTGTCCACTAACCCTTGCAAGTTCTGGAATGTTGCAAGTATGCGGAAAGTGCATGATATATGGCTGAAATCTGACAGTGGATCTTTTGTATTGTGATCTTTTAAACATTTTTTCTTTGTCCTTTAGTCATAAAATACTATCTACCTTTTCAAAGTGTTTTTTGCTCTTTTGTCACAGACGCCTCTCAAGCCAAGTGCGTGGATTCCCATGTTCTGTGCATTTGTTCCTTGTTTTCATTATAATTTTTCTACATAGTGACTTCGCTTTAGCCTTCAGCATTGAGACACATGGCAATAGTAAACCCAGTTCCATTAACATATCCCGTTCTTCCTGTTTCTGCGGATTTAGCAGAATATGTTCGTAATCACCTGCGGTATCTTGCTTTGGTTGCTCACATGTGACCATATCCAAGTCAACTGTGGAGTCGCATGGTGAGCCTTTGTGCATAAATAAGCTGGTTTCAGTGCAAATAAAACAAGTCGTTAGTCAGTGCTTTTGATGTGGTGTTGTGTTTCTTTGTCTCCATCTCAGTTGCACTGCGCCTTTTGAATAGCTATGAACTCACCCAAATCAAAGCTTTAAAGCTTGCTGGGAACCAATGGTATTGCCTCGATACAGCGATTTTGTGTGCTCGTGCATTATATATGTGATGTGCAAGTGCTGCTATGATGGTTGGTTAACATTGTACTGTGCGATTTATGTTCGCACGATATTGTGAGTACTGCTAAGACAGCTACGCCATTTCGCTTTATGACAGTGCAGAGTCATGGACGCGGTGTTGCAACCATTGGAACGGTCGCATCTCAATGGGGGCAGAATGCAAAAACGCCCCATAGCGTGCATAGGGTGCATGTTAAGGAACCGCAGGTGGCCGAACATTCCAGAGTACCTCCCTTACTACGGCATGCCTTATAAACAGATCATCGTTTTGGCATGTAAAATTCCAGAATTTAATTAGTTTTTTCACACATTGCTTTAACGCGCCAATAGCCACTTTCGCAAAGGCTGTTGTATCCATAGAAGAGATGACATGGCCTCCTAGATTCAACGGTGCGCGCCATGTGATTGCGGAGGCCATGGGAATGCCATCAACACACTTAGCAGGCTTGGCTAACACTCTGCTGCTACTGGATGGCACCATATTACATTATAGGAGAGTGAAAGGGCACCTTGAAGCCGCAAAAATTCAAATGGAGGGCAACTCTCACTTTGCTTGTACAGTTAAACCTCAATATAAAAAAGTTGGTGAAATTGACAATTTGATTTCTTATACTGTAGTGAAATTCGATCTTTTATGCAAACCAGTTTTCTTACACGGAAGGGGCCACTCTGTTTTCCAAATAATTGTGTAATCGAAAACAGAAAATTTATATGAGAAAGAAGATAATTTTGCTAACTTTGAGAGCCAGTGTCAAAAGATACGGTTTCATGCAGTGTCGACTATATCTTGTTCACACCAGCGGTACGAAGTTAAGCCAACACACTTTCGCGTCCACTCCATACTCGCAGCTCTTAGTGTCACCCACAGTGGGATGACGCTGTCATGAAAGCACCAGCAGCGGGAAGCGAATGTAAAGGTGAGACACAGAGCCTAGACCACAGATGCTATTCTTTATTACCTTCCGAAGTAAAGTAATTGTTTAGAATTTCCATCATTTTTGTGTTCATGCGAGTGGATTCCTCCTGAAGTTTCAGCATCTTGTTCCTCATCTCCAGGTGCCTGAGGTTGTCTTCAGCTGCCCGCCTTGCCGACTCCTTCTGAATTGCTACAAGTTGCCACAGGAAAGAGTTGGAGACTCCTCTGCGGATGCTTCGCTTCACGGCAGCGTTGCTGACACCGTCCTCGTTGCTGCCATTGCTTTCTCTGGTCGTCACACCTGATGACTCCTGCGAGTCGCTAGTTGAGCTCAAAAAGTCGGCCATGTCTGACTCGCTCTCTCTGCTACCCGAACGCTTTGCTTTGTCTGCACCTTGGTCAAGCAATGGAGGTGCTTGAACTTCCTCTTGTTCTTCGGCCGCCACTTTGATCTGTGAGCAAAAAATGCAGAAAGAAAGCATGTAGGAAATTTTCTGACCAAGTTTCTTGCTAAAAAAGTTAACACGGAAACAGGCAAATATGTCAACTTTCTTTTAGCGAGGAAATGTGGTAATTATTAATTGACAGCCGCTGTTTTTGCTTGAAAAATCTTTTTAGAGGAGGCTAAAAATACAAATTTTTGAAGGGAGATAGCGTGCCCTTGACGCACTCACTATCCCCCAGCATCACCAAAACGGACACTGCAGCCGTTGAGGTCATGACTGGAGTTACCATTTCGGTCGGGCATGTTCGTGCCAACCCATCATCTTCGACTTATCCGACAGAGGTCAATTTCAAGTTTATATAAATACAGTTTCGACCCATGTATGGGCAACAACCTGCAGCTTCGGTCGGGATCGAATTAACTGAAAAGTAAGATTAGCCGGAGTTAAAGCAACGAAAGTAAACTGTATTAAAGTGGCATTGCCTCATTAACAAAGACAACTGGAATCTAAGGAAAAATTGATAGACAAAGTGCACCATTTGAGAATTAATACTGGTTTCAATGCAAAAACAGAAAAAGCCACTGCAGCATGCACTGCTGCAAATACAATGGCAATAATGGTGGTGAGAATGCAAGAAGGAATTCATAAAGTTGGCAAAGTCAAGTGAATTAGTGCGGTACTACTTGTGGCTAAAACCGATCTCAGATACAGAGTAAAGACAAATCACCACCACGCACTTTTTCTCTTCCCATTTTTAAACATAAATTTAATTTTTATGCATTCTCTCTTACTGCTACTAAGTCAACGACTGAATTTTCGGAAGCCCAAATTTTCGGACATGCCTGATATTTCGGACGTCTTCGTGGCACCGCCACGAGCCCCATAGAATCAATGTATAAGGACATGTGAAGTTTTGGACGCTCGAACCCCCCCCCTTCCCCCTGTCCAATTTCCCAGACTTTTTGACGCGACGGAAGGTCCTTTGGACCCTCGTGCAGCGCCCTTGCAAAGGAAATCGACTTGCAGCCGAAGCATATCACCGCTTTGAACCACAACTAGCCGAATCTAGCCGTCACACACCAATTTGGTCTGGCCACGCTGGCTATGTTCATCACTGCACTTCCACCTCCGGCAGAGTTGCCGGGGCGGCGCCATTTCGTTTGTTTGCGCAGGCCACATTTTGGCTAGCGTGGTGTGTGGTTGTGCTGTTGTGTCAAGTGTGCTCTGCGACGCTAGGCCTAAGTGCTTCGACGCTCGTCAGCGAACTCCACTGTTCGCAACTTGAGGATTTCGCTTGCTTTCGATGGCCCCCGCTCCGTCTTCGTCGTCCTCGCCGATGGCATCGAAGCACGGAAAGCAGTACCGTCGGTTAACGATGGAGAAGAAAGCCGCCATCATTAAGGAAGTCGTGAGCGGCCGATTGCAGGCTGACGTGAGCAAGGAGTTCGACATTTCTAAGCAAACAGTTTCGGATTTCCCCAAGAACAGGAGCAAGATCTTGGAAGCGGCCGAAAAACCATCTGGTGCCCAAAAAAACAATGCAAGCCAAGGTGTTCATCCAAAGCTTGAGGAAGCTCTCATCGTGTGGCTTAATTCGATGATATCAAAGTGGTTGCCGGTCTCGCGCTGCATCTTGAAAGTAAAAGCGGAAACACTCCCGGTTCAAATGGACATTGAGGATTTTAAATTTAGTGATGGATAGTTGAGGAACCTTAAACATTGGAATGGCCACAAGTTCAAGAATACGTGCGGTGAGAGCGGCACCGTCGACAGCGCAGTTATTGAGCAGTACCGCAACAGAAAACTTCAGTCTTTGTTGCAGCAGTTCTCTGCTGACAACGTTTTCAACTGCGACGAAACTGGTTTGTTTTTTAAGATGTTGCCGGAAAGAATGCTCGCTTTTGCTGGTGGCCCATGCCATGGTGGCAAGCACAGTAAAGAACGGCTGACCGTTCTCGTCGGCAGCAACATACATGTCTGGCAGTGAGAAGCTTCCCTTGTTAGTAATTGGGAAGTCAAAGAACCCAAGGCGCTTTAAGAGGGCAACACTGCCAGTGTTGTACGAAGCCAACAGAAAGGCATGGGTGACTCAGCAGTTGTTCGATAGTTACGTCCACAGGTTGGACAGGAAGTTTGACCTTCAGAACAGACGTGTCGTGCTCTTCATTGACAACTGCACCGCTCATGGTCACATCAAGAATTTGATCTCTACTTTGCTTACAAGATTTAGATTTCTACTTTGCTTACAAGCTGAAAAGTCATTTTTATGTTAGTTTTACACTTCGGACACACAAAAACACCGTTCTTGCAGAGTGGACACATCACTTCCTGACGAAATTCCCCACCCGAAGAAGCCGCTGACGCTAGCAACATTCGAGGAGTGCAAATTAAGCTTGCCGAAGCCGTAAGAATGACAATGTGTGTCTTGGGCCTCTCGAGCCCCACCAGCTCAGCATGCATCATCGTCTCGTGCAGCACCGATTCCCACAACACTTTGCATTACGTAGTTGTCAACTACAGTTGAGTCTGCGAAATTTTAGTGCACAGCTCTTAGGCACCCGTTCCTGCGGCGATCATTGGCGTTGCCCTCGTAATCGAGTGAAGCAACACTGCGAAGGATGAAGTTGAATGCGGAGTGCAGTGGGAGATGAAAGATGACGATGGCAAAGAGAGCATGAGGAGGAAAGCGGAAGAGCAGGGTATGGCAAAAACGTGACAAGAAAAGTGTGGTGCAATGCAAGTCAGGCTTTGCAGCAACGATGGCTACAAGATTGCGTCGGAGCAGCGCGCAACTTCTATATGGAAACAAAGCGCTGCATGACCGGAGGTCTGTCTGTGACGGCTGCTGTGAATCGAACCCAGACGTCACCCACGCACTGTTTCTCGCAATCTCTCGATTGGCGAGGCAGTCGGGCCTCACATCATTCCATTTGCAACACGCCACACGAGACAAACTGTCCGCACCCGCCAATATATCGCGAGCTGAAAACATGTATACAGCTGCACTCAAATTTACATTAGAGAGTCTCGTAATCATCGCTTAATCTTTTTTTAGTGACCTTAGATTGTACGCTTTCCTGGTTAGCACTTTCCTTCTTTCTTCTCCAAAAGGTATGAACGACATTCTAAGGACACAGTAAGTGCAATGTAATGTGCACACGCACCACGGCGTAATATATATGTTAGAAGTTTTCTTTGCAAGTCAGACTTCTTATGTACAGGTCAGTCCATTGTTAGGGGGAATACACAAGCGTGTGGCACATGCTCCACATAGCAGCATGTACAGGAAGCGGCAAAAACCAAGTGCACACGAAAAACCGCCTTGGGGCGACATCTGCTGCTGAACCTCCACCGTTTCACCTTCCCACAGCATGAGGCTGTTTGGCTGGGCAACTGCACACCTTGAGCCACGATTGCGATGAACATGATTTAAAGCAAAAAGTTGCGCTCAACCTGCAGCCATCTAAGTTGCTAAGAGCATGGAAATGATTGAGCTTTCAGAACGTTCTCGGTGGCAGCAAGCCCTGTTTTTCTGCTGGAAGCTTTGCATCTGGATGTTATTGCACATCATAGTCATATCAAAACAGATTCATTTTGTGATTGAAGCAGGCTGTATGACTCCGTGAAGAGCACACCACCATTTGTTTTCGGCATGTTTCAGTGATGTCTGGCTACGTCGCACTCACTCTGTCGAGTTGCCAATGGTGTTATGTGTTTCCGTCTGTGGAGCGCTCGCGTGAGCCACAGCACAGCAATGTTTTTGGTTTGTACAAAAATGCAGTCTCGAAAACAAAATATTTCTGCTGCTGTTTATTCGCATTCTACGACACTGTAGTAGAAATGAGTGCTCTTACGTGCTTCTTTTTTTAATTCGTTATTAAATGGTTTTCTCATGATGTGTTATTGCATTGCAGGGCAGCCGTGTGCGAGCAAGGCGGTGGGGTGGTTCGGCAATATACGACATGCAGCATGCACTGCCCCTGTGTCATCCTGCGCATGTGCTTGGTTTTCGTTACTGTACATGGCGCTGCACTAAGCATGAGCCATGCACCTATGTGTTTCCTCTAATAGTGGACCCACCCGTAGAAGCTACCTATAGTTAGTATTTTCTACTGTACTTCCTATTCATCCAGCAGCGTTACTATGCGTTGAGTTGCACAACATTTCCTTGGATTAACTGTTCACCTGTACTGAAAGCATGAATGTTTATGCACATGTCCGATATATTGCCACATGTACTTACTTTCATCGTTCGACACGTTTCACCGCCTAACAAATGTTATCGCACAGCGCAGGACGCGCTTGCATGTGTGGGAAGTTTCTGGAATGTTATCGATGGTCCCATCCACTGTCCGTGACTGAACCTTGTGTAATCTGATTGCATGTGTGCGTGACGCAAATAATGTAGAACTTTGTGGAAGGCGCGCGGGTCCCAGCGATTAGTCTGGAACATTCGACGATTGATGCATAAAAGCCGACACGCTTGACCCGTTGATCAGATTTTCGCCGATCGCCGACTGTGTTCCCCGCTGTCACCGTTCTTTGATATAATATTTGGGGTTTTACGTGCCAAAACCACTTTCTGATTATGAGGCACGCCGTAGTGGAGGACTCCGGAAATTTTGACCACCTGGGGTTCTTTAACGTGCACCTAAATCTAAGCACACGGGTGTTTTCGCATTTCGCCCCCATCGAAATGCGGCCGCCGTGGCCGGGATTCGATCCCGCGACCTCGTGCTCAGCAGCCCAACACCATAGCCACTGAGCAACCACGGCGGGTACCGTTCTTTGAGTGTAACCTGTTTTTAAGGGCACAAGTTCGCCCAATAATACACTACTTTCGTCTTTTTCAGTTTGGCTGCTTTCTTCACAGTCACTACCCCGTGACATCTGGTGGAGGCGCTTGTGTGTTCGTGTACCGAACGCCCCCACAAGGCTGCCGCAATCCAAGCCCGAAACCCGAGCACAAAACTGACATCGCCCAAGACCAGCGTGCTAGCCACAAACTGCAAGGACTGCCCCCAGAGCGCCGACTTCTACCTGAGACGACAAAGAAGATCGCGGCCAAGACAACCACAATGGCTGCCCCAGCGTCCCCCGTTATCCTGCAACAACCTCGGGACCCACCGACCTTCCACGGAGCAGCTACTGAAGACCCGGAATCCTGGCTGGAGACCTACGAACGAATCGCTACTTTCAACAACTTGGACTCCGACGACAAGCTGCGGCATGTTTACTTCGCCTTAGAAGACGCCGCCAGAACGTGGTCTGATAACCGGGAGTCCACCATGACAACATGGGACCTGTTCCGTAGCGGCGTCCTGCGCACCTTTACGAGCGTTGTGCGCAAGGAAAGGGCTGAAGCCATGCTGGACGCCCGAGTGCAGCTACCTAACGAGAATGTTGCCATATTCACGGAAGAAATGAACCGTCTGTTCCACCACGCCGACCCGAATATACCCGAGGAGAAGAAAGTCTGCCTTCTTATGCGTGGTGTGAAGGAAGAACTTTTCGGCACAATAACACACAGCCCACCGAAGACCTTAGAAGAGTTTCTTGGCGAGGCCACCAGCATCGAGAAGACACTCGAAATGGGGAACCGGCAATTCAACCGCTGCACAATCTCTACCGACTACACAAGGATTCAATCGCTAACCACCGACAATCTCTCAGAGCGGTCGTACGGGAAAAGCTGCAGAAGTTGTACCCTAGGTCGCACCCTCAAGTAGCCTCAATCGCCGAAATCGTCAAAGATGAGCTTGAGTGATCCCTTCGAGTTCCTGAGGTGCAACCAGAACCACCGCAGCCCTAGCCGGAAGCACACACCGCCGCCCGCCGCCAAGGCCCCCCTGCACGACTGCGCCAGGGAACTGCCACAATTCCGTCGTCCAGCGCCGCTACGCGAGGAAGACGGACATTTGGCACGCTCCTGACCACCGCCCATTGTGCTACCACAGCAGAGAAGCAGGTCACATCTACCGCCGATGCCCATACTGGGAAATGGGACTGCAAGAGTTTGCCATTAACGTGCCGCGACCACAGCTTGGCGAAAGAGCTCGCGATATCGCCGACTACCTCGCCGACACTCAGTGGAGCGCCCGATGACCATCCCGTTCGCCATCACCAGGCCGCTACCTGTCACCACAGCGCCGACCATACACTGGCCCAGCCCGGGGCCGGTCTGCGAGCCCATATCCGGAAAACTAAAAGCAGCAACCGATGAAGGTGTGGTTGCTGTTTGTCGAACTAACGAAGATCCTCCACCGCCAACGAAGACGCCGAAGAGAACATCTCGACGACATAATAACGACATGCCATAGGAAACATTGGTTGCGCTTTCTAGACAATCACATGTAAGAAGACAGGACATTTTGTCTTCTTACATGTGATTGTCTAGAAAGCGCAACCAATGTTTCCTATTACAATGAACCAACTCGCCCAACAACGCATCCTGCTAACGACATGCCGTTGTCCCGACTACACCGACAAAAGACGACTTGACGACGCAACGTTCCAGCTTCAGTTCAACACGACGCAGTCGTGATCCGACGCCAAGACCTAACTGCAACGCCAGACAAAGAACAACCGACCTCGACGTGCTCCTCGACGACCACGCAGTTACCGCCTTAGTGGACACAGGGGCCGATTACTCCGTAATGAGTGGACACATCGCCGCCGCCCAGTTGAAAGTTAAAACTGCATGGGAAGGCCCTCAAATTCGGACCGCTGGAGTGTCCTGACTGGAATCTGCACGGCAAGAATTACTGTTCATGACCGCACTTACCCTGCCAACTTTGTTATCCTCCAACAGTATTCATGAGACGTCATTCTCGGCATGGACTTCCTGAACCAACATGGCGCAATCATCGACCTGAAGTCAAAGTCGATAACGCTGTTGGAAGATCGAGCGATACCGCCGGAGAGCCTTAAGCGTGCTCAACATCAAGTCAGCATCCCGCCTCGCTCCAGCATTGTCATTTCCGTCGGCACCAAAACACCTACCGACGTAGAAGGCGTCATCGAGGGTGACCAACGTCTACTGCTAGACCGTGAAATTTGCGTCGCAAAAGGGATCGCTCGACTGCATGGAGGAAAAACTGAAGTGTTGCTGACAAACTTCAGCCAAGAGTTCAAGCACATCAACAAGGGCACAACGATCGCGTACATCGAGGAAATTCTGGAAACCAGTAATGCATTTGTCCTCTCGGATTCCGCCGCATCTACCCCGACGATGATGGTTTCCGAACCAGACTACGACATTATTCCAAGTCTCCCCGTGATTAAGCAACAGCAGCTCAGAAGTCTGCTCCGACGATAAAAAGGCTGGTTTTCGACGTCATCGAGGATTCGACAAACACCAGTCGCCAAGCAAAATTTCGACGATCACCTTAGGCGGCTTGCCACAGTACTAGAGGCCATCAAGTCATCAGGGCTCACTCTGAAGCCAGAAAAATGCCGCTTCGCTTACGACGAGCTTCTGTTCCTAGGCCACGTCATCAGTAAATCCGGAGTACGCCCCGACCCCCAGAAAACAGCTGCCATCGCAAAGTTCCCGCAGCCCACCTACAAGAAGGCAGTGCGTAGATTCCTTGGCATGTCTGCCTACTACAGGCGCTTTGTCAAGGACTTTAAGGACTTTTCACGCATCGCCGAGCCGTTGACACGTCTAACTAAATGTGATGTTGAGTTCAAGTGGGAAACGCCGCAGGCCGACGCATTTGAAGAACTCAAACGACGCATGCAGTCGCCGCCGGTACTTGCGCACTTCGACGAGTACGCCGATACAGAAATCCATACTGACGCCAGTAGCCTAGGCCTCGGTGCCGTTCTAGTCCAGAGGAAAAACGGAGTTGAACAGGTGATATCTTACGCTAGCCGGTCACTGTCAAAAGCGGAAGGCAACTATTCTACGACCGAAAAGGAATGCCTCGCCATCGTTTGGGCTACAGCTAAATTTCGCCCTTATCTTTAAGGCAGGCCATTCAAAGTCGTCAGTGACCATCACGCGTTGTGTTGGCTAGCGAGTATAAAGGATCCTTCAGGACGACTGGCGCGGTGGAGCCTCAGACTACAAGAATACGACATCACTGTAACCTACAAGTCCGGACGAAAACACTGATGCCGATTGCCTATCACGCGCCCCCATTGACTCGCCGCTGCAAGATGACGAAGATGACGACGCCTTCCTTGGCATTTTAAGCATGGAAGACTTCGCTGAACAGCAGCGAGCAGACGCGGAGTTGAAAAACCTCGTTGAGTATTTGGAAGGGCACACCGACGTTGCCCTTAGGGCATTTGGGCAAGGGTTGTCTTCGTTCTCGCTTCAAAACAACCTAGTCGTCAAGAACTTCTCACCAGTGCGTGCCAACAACCTTCTTATTGTCCCGTCAGGACTGCGTCCAGAAGTATTGCACACCCTACATGACGATCCGACCACTGGACACCTCGGATTTTCCCGGACACTAACGGGGATACAGGAAAGGTATTATTGGCCGCGCCTGACCGCCGACATCGCCCGTTATGTCAGAACATGCCGAGACTGTCAGCGACGCAAGACACCACCGACAAGGCCAGCTGGATTACTACAGCCAATCGAGCCTCCTTGCCGACCATTCCAGCAGATCGGGACGGACTTGTTGGGACCCTTTCCGACGTCAACAACCGGAAATAAGTAGATCGTCGTGGCGACAGACTACCTCACCCACTTCGCTGAAAATAAAGCACTGCCCAAAGGGAGCGCAGCCAAAGTGGCAAAATTCTTTGGCGAAAACATCCTGCTGCGACATGACGCCCCAGAAGTTCTCATCACCAACAGAGGAACGGCCTTTACAGCGGAGCTCACCCAAGCCATTCTGCAATACAGTCAGACAAGGCACAGGAGGACAACGGCCTACCACCCACAGACGAATGGTCTTACGGAGCGGCTGAATAAGACCCTCGCCGACATGCTAGCAATGTACGTCGACATCGAACACAAGACCTGGGATGCCGTCCTGCCGTACGTAACATTCGCTTACAACACGGCGGTGCAAGAAACAACACAGATCACGCCGTTCAAGCTGGTTTACGGCAGGAACCCGACGACGACGCTTGACGCCATGCTGCCGCACGTCTCTGACGAAGAGAATCTTGCCTCGCTACCTATCTCCAGTGCGCCGAAGAAGCCCGACAGCTAGCCCGCCTGCGGATCAAAAAGCAGCAGGGTACTGACAGCCGACACTACAATCTCCAACGACGCTTTGTCGAGTACCAGCCCGGCGACCGTGTTTGGATATGGACCCCGATACTCCGACGAGGACTCAGTGAGAAAGCACTGCGACGCTATTTCGGACTCTACAAGGTCGTCTGACCTATTGGCACACTTGACTATGAGGTCGTGCCAGATGGCATTTCGCATTCACAGCGGCGCCACACACGATCTGAAGTGGTCCACGTGGTGCGTCTTAAATTCTTTTACGGACGCTGACGAACTTCCTTATTTTGTTGTTTTCTTTGCTACAAGTGCTTTTCTTTATTACTTTGGTTTGTTTGCAGCATCGGGTCGATGCTTTTTAAGAGGGGGGTATCGACACGTGTACTTATATTTATCGGGTGACCACGTTTCACCGCCTAACAAATGTTATCGCACAGCGCAGGACACGCTTGCCTGTGTGGGAAGTTTCTGGAATGTTATCGATGGTTCCATCCACTGTCTGTGAATCCACCTTGTGTAATCTGATTGCATGTGTACGCGACGTGAACAATGTAGAACTTTGTGGAAGGCGCGCGGGTCCCAGCGATTAGACTGGAACATTCGACAATTGATGTATAAAAGCCGACGCACTTGACCCGTTGATCAGATTTTCGCTGATCGCCGACTGTGTTCGCCGCTGTCGCCATTCTTTGAGTAACCTGTTTTAGAGGGCACAAGTTCGCCCAATAAAACGCTAGTTTCGTCTTTCTCAGTTTGGCTGCTTTCTTCACAGTCACTACCACATGACAGTATGTTCGCACCTAAAACTACAATTTCTGCTAAATAGCCAAGATGAAGCAGTCATGGTAGCTGTGTAGATATTTGGTTACATGTTAGAGCGAATGAAATGCTTATTCAGTTATTTTATTGCAAGAAAATTAGAGTGAAAGATGTATGTATACGACAATGATACTGCTCTCCTTTCAAGACCCATGAAAGCAAAGTTTCTGCCAATACTACCACAAGGTGTCACAGGTGTACATATAGAAATTAATGCTTCACAATTGCACTAACTTGTTTTAACCCTCAATACTTTTCAACAAAATGCCGATGATGGGCTAGGCATGAAGAGTCAAGACTCACCTCCACATTCTGATCCACGAGCTGATCGTTATCATTGTCTGGCAATGATCCAAGAAAACTGTGAAGTCGGATGGACCACTTTTGACCACTGGACACCCTTGCGCAGCCCATATGCTTCTCCTTCCTGGAAAGTGACAATATTCTATTGAGTCTCAGTGAGAACAAAAATCTTCATAAAATTGAATGAATATTGTCATCCAGACAGAGCTTTGATGCTGATTTAAAAAATATAATCACTTTTTAAATTGACAGAGTGGTTCCAGATATAATTAAAATTAATCACCTATTGTTTATCTGAACAATTGTAAGGAGAGTACCAGCCAGAATGTTTTAAAGTCATATGGCTGGATACTACAAAGTGCAAGCAACACAACTGTAGGACCACTTTTTTTTATATTGCAGGTATTACAAACTTTACAGCAATTTGAAACTTGATCTCCAGACATGGCGATCATGTGGTCTAATTAGTAGCAAGATTTTAAAATCTACAAAAGTGAAATTAAAGAATCTGCTCCTACACACATGTAGCCACATGCCGCTGTTAAAATTAATGTGCCCTGAAGACCGAGATAGCGGCAAGCTTAAAGAACACAAAAAATGAGATTCTGAGAAAACTAAAAAAAAACAAAATGAGCTTATTTTTATAACAGACCACCACAAGATATTTGAATATATACAAGCGCTATTGCATTAGTAGCCTCCAGGAATGTAGTCTGTCTGGCTAGTGTCACTAGAGTCATGCCTCCTGAGCACCTGCTGCAAGTTTTCAGCAGATGCATGCTCAGCAGATGTAGCCAGCATCTCGTTTGTCCCGGCAGCAGTGTCATCAACGTGATCTAGTAGTTCCGCTTTTCGGTCAGTAGCAGGAGTTGATACTAATGCTTAAAGTTTTCCTTGAGCTTCACTGTCAATATGCCACAGAAATTCTGGCTGCAGAATATAGCATCGTGCCGAAACGTTGATGAAATGTGGCCGTTGTCAGGAGCGCTTCATGGGACTAGGCCTAGCACACCATCAGGATCTCCGGCGTCGCTTGACTGCGGTGCAGGCGGGCTAAATATAGTCCAACGTAGCGTGAGCGTGAGCACACGTTACGTCACGTTGGCGAGAAGAACAGAGTCTACAGTTAGACCAATGGTTCGACACACTGGTGCAGCCAGCATAGCCGGACGCGGCCAACGGACTCGGGCTGACCTCAGAAACTCCACTGCTTTGGTGACAGAGGCAACTGGAACCATCCATCAGGAGGGCGGGAAAGCAACTCCGGTTCCCTTGCACAGCCTCCTAGATCGGCGTGTGCCGATCCATGAGGCCGTGCCCTTTCTCCCCTCCTCTCAAATCCTCTCCCCTTGCCCTCCCTCGCAACTCTCTCGCTTTCGACTGTCTCTGCACACGCATGCCAGCAGCATGGTGCCAGCTTAGCCCGCTGCATGAAGTTTCATGTTTGGTTATCTGCTGTTATTGGGAAGCGTGCACTGCTGTGCATTGACCAACGTGGGCAGTTTCATCAGTTTTGTGGTCCTCAATAGCTGTGTGCTTGTGCTCCGCGACATTTCACCCGTTTCACGACTTGCACCGCTTGTGCATCGTGCAGTGGTGCACGAATAGCTCAAAAACTAGCCCTGCAAGGTTCTTCCGGGTGCCTAAAGACAACAAGTGAGTGCGGAGACCCAAAGACATAAGACACATGTACACAAACATGGCCCTATGCATGTGTGTGCTCTATGAGTCTCCAGACGTAACTGCACCTTGATTGTGCTACACTTCCCTCTTACTGGTAGAGAAAGTTGACGAATAGATGTTCCTCCTCATTGTCACCTGGTCTATGACTTATTTTTCTGTGCCAAGTCTCATTCTGCAACTTCATGCAGTAACTTGCCCAGCTTCCCATTCTGCCCTCAGTGCTTTTTCTGTGTGTCACCGTTGTACAAACATACTAGTAACAGCTGAAAAATGACTGTTAGTGTTTATGTATTATCTCAGTAATTGCCTATAGAAAAACTGCACAAACAATCTTCATGTGTAGGCATGACACGCTTTTTTTTTCTTCTGGAAAGCATGAGCATCGTAAGTGCCCTATATGGAGATTTTTGCAGTTCGTGTTGATTACACAAGTGCCCAGTAGTATGACATAGTGCTTTAAGTGACGTAACTTTACTGCTAAGCATTGCATGCGTGGTGAAAGAAAAGTCGTGTTGCTGGCTTATTTCACCTGGTCTTTGATTGAAGAATAGGCATTTCTGCTGACGTTTTCATGTGCTGCTGCAAAAGCTGACTACCTTCTGCTCCCCTTGCCATCGTTACTCAAGTTGTGGCCGAGTGAAAAATAATGTGATAATGTGTATTTCCGCATTTAGTACAATTTTATTTTTGTTCTGACATGTCTTTTTCATTTTGTTCAGTAGTAAGTAACATGTCACGTATTTCATATACTTTTGTGCAGGTTTATAAGTTCTTGTTTTGTTTTTTTGTATAGCGGTCAATAAATCAATCTTAGCATTTTATTCTATTTTCTAGGTATATTGTGTGTGATTGTTCTTGCAACTACCAGTGAATTTTCCCTTTCTTTAGTTGTCCTGACTATGTCATACATGTCCAGTTTTTTGCAATATCTCGGTGAGTATATCAGAAGCTCGCAGTGCACATATCAGAAGCTCTTCTACACTTTAGTCTTTCAGGCAATATATAAATATCTTTTATATGTGTGTACATGAAATGCCCTTCGTGTTATCTTTTCTTTTGTTATTTCACTGTCTGTGAACTTTTGTGTTGTTTAGTAGTCATGTGCGTGTCATGCATTTTTCACTTTCATTAATTTTCTGAGCATGTGTCATACCAAGTTATGCGAAAATATTTGTTTTCTGAAACGGAAGTCAATAAAATGAGGCCAAAGATCTGTGTGTTGGAAGTGCAATTTATATAATGTTCTGGCATATGCTGGCATACTGAAAGTATGGACAAGACTGCGTGCGTCCTAACGCATAAAGAGCCCATGGCACACCACGCGCCAGATCACAAACAATATTCTTGCAATGCCTAAATAAATCAGTTAAAAGTGCTGCCTGCGTCATCAATTCAGAAATATGGTTTGCCCTCTGCAGACCACTTCAGAAACTATCTGCCTTTTCTGCTTCAACATGCTTCAGCAGAATTCTTGACCCTTGTTGAGGATGTTTGTGTTCTTTTTTTAACACTAGGAGAAGCATAGTTTGCTCAAACAGTGCCTACATTGCTTGTTTGAAGAATCAAACCAGAGCAAAAGGATTTGCATGCCAGCACATGCACAATGGACAGCCCAAAGTCATTTTGGAGCAATTTTTGGAGTAAGTAAAATTGCATTTTGGAGCAGCTTGGAGGAGGCCAATCTGAACTTTAGTGGAAAATGGAGTATGGTATATATGGCAGCGCACTTCGAAACCATGATGAAACAGCAAACTGAACAACACCAAGCATGTATAAGCGCGCTTTGTAGCTATAGCATACTAGAATATGGAAGAGTGTGTCGAGAGGCGGCACAGCGCCGGCTTTCTTATAAAGCCGAGAATATTGGCGGCCATATGACCGAACTACATATTCCTGCGCTGATGACTATGATGATAGTGCAAAATGTTCTAAAAGTATACAGTCCAATCGAGGCAGTAACATAACTTTTGTGTTGCCATATGTTGGCATAGAGCCAGAGAGCTGCGATCAACCCTGAGCTGGTATAATGTAAAGCTATACCAATCACTTTTTATTACGATAGCAATTATATGGACATTCCAGGTATATTTCTGCCGTTGGCATCGCCATAATGTTCCATATAAACTACAGGGGCGACAACATTCTCGCCGCGACCCGTATGCTGTTGTGCGAGTGAAAGCATGAAAGGGTGCTCCGACGATGGCAGTTATATCTCAAGCGTGCAAGAGAGCTAAGCGGAGAGGATGCGTGCCATCTTCCACTGTGCACAAAGCACCGAGGGGGGGGTGGGATGTTCTACTCCGGTGGCTGCTGTGTATGGCACGGCTGTGCGGGCCCTATCTTGAAAGCAGTCTGCAATGGGGACAGATTGCGAGTGCTGATAGCTATGTGTGTGCTGTACTTTCGGTGCTTAGATTGCACTGAAGCAAGAGGCAGCCCACAAGTCGATTCGCTCACCCCTGCTGCTGCGCTACCTCCCTCTAACGTTTTGACAATGAGTTTCCATGGTCATCGAGTGAGATCTGTTCGTGTCTGCTTGGACTCACGTGACATCATGCTTGTGAATTTAGCTTGTAAGTGAATGCTTACCAGTTTATACCGCCGATAAAGCTACTATGTTTACTTCTATGTTTCTTTGTAGAAAAGAAATGCTGAAATAAAATTGACTTGACTTGACTCGTATAGCTGTCTACTAATTTGCTATGACAATCAATCCTTTGCCTTTCGGGCGAAACTGACTTTTTATTCCAAATCCACCATTAGGTCAAAATGGCTCACCTCTCGCCTATGTGGCTATAAACACAGATTGGAATAGCTTTAATTTATACCAGCCATGGGGACAGAGACACCCCCCCACTGAATGTGCTGCTCTGTGCGCTTCTCTAATGTCTAGTTCGCTTGCAGAGCCACCA
Source organism: Dermacentor albipictus (assembly GCF_038994185.2). NCBI lineage: Eukaryota > Metazoa > Arthropoda > Arachnida > Ixodida > Ixodidae > Dermacentor > Dermacentor albipictus. Next base: position 18,867,656 of record NC_091828.1, on the reverse strand, counting down.
GCCTACTTTGTTTTTTTGCGTCTCAGCTACAGGGTGTGCCGTGCAGTTCGGCCCACTCAACCGTATCCTAGTACACTATAAACACAGCAACCGAAGTGGCCATGTGCATGCCGGAAGCACCGGAATGTCCACTGTTATAGGCGTGAAACTTCTGTGTGGGAGGCACCGTCACGCAGTGTACGGCATGTGAATGGCTGCACTCTTTTTCGGAAAACGAATTCGCCAGCTGTTCGTGGCCACTGCCAGAGAACATATGCTGAAGCCGATCTGGCGCAGCGTGGTGAAGTTTTCGCCAATCTTCTCTTTGGCCCAGGAATAATTCAGTTTCAGTTTCAGTTTATTGTCCTTAAAGACCCCCGGAGGGGGTATTACATAAGGGGTGGGTTTAACATAAGTTCCACATTCGGTACACTTCATAAATTATATTGCACCATTTAAATTAATGCACCATTCACCATTAATTGCACCATTAATTGCAATTAATTGCACCATTCATAAATTAATTGCACCATTTTGATGCATTTGCATCAAAATGGTGCAATTGGCGCAGGAGTCCTAACCTTGTATGCAGTGTTGCTGTGCCAATGCAACTACATGCAAGAGCTGCTGTGATGCCTCAACTTCAGTAGCCATGCAGAACAAGTACTTGGGACCTTTATCACTGGATGCACTGGCAAGAAAACAGTGCAAGAGGTAAACTGTGGGTGGGGACAGCTTTCAGATCGCCAAAGCAGTTGCCATGAGATAACATCTTCTGGCAACGTCACGCATAGTAGAGCTAAACATGAATTATGAAAAAAAAGAAGAAAATGGTAAAAAGGCACTGAATTGTAGTACACCGGAAAATTAAAAATTATCTTGCCAATTTATGTATGTGTTTGCTGTTGTTGGAAAAGAATGCCTACCATGACAATACAGTGAAACCTGGAGAATTAAATGGCACTGATTTCATTACAGCAACGTGACGAAATTGGACAATGAAGCCAGAGGAAGCAGAGTAAATATTAATTCTTATACTTAATTTAAATGTAAAGAGAAGAAAAAACTTGCCGCAGGTACGAGAGAAACCCCCATTTCCCACATTACACATGCGATGCTTTATTAAGCAGCTGTGGCAACCACGCCCCTGTACATTTTCTCAATTTGAACAACGTCTCAATTAAACAACATCCACATCTCCTGGCTCAAGCAGTGCCATGACACCCCCCCCCCCCATGTTCACCTGTCTTTAGGCCACCAGGATGGCTACTCTCTCAGTTGGGAGTGATTGTACTGAAGGCACTGTACAGTGGGCATGGTGCAGGTGAAAAAGAACACGACGACGAGAAGCGCTTGCTTCTCCGTTTCGCTATAACACCGACCTGTTTCAGCCTACCACTACAAACCTAGAATTAGTACTGCTAGGCGAACATCCCGGTTGTAGAATATTTAATGTCTCCTATACTTTCTCTGGCCTTACCATCTGTTTTCTTTGCATGGTAGCAACTAGAAAAAAGATGGAATACCTTGTATTCTCCACAGCCATTGGTGGGTGCGATTAGGCAAACTTTGATTTTCTCCACCAATGTGTGACATTTCACACACAATGCTAACACCAAGATGGAAACAAAAGAAGTTGATTCACAAGCAGACTGCAACATTTACAAATCAATCCCATATAGGTAGTTTTGAAGACAAAAGTATCAAACAGAACAGTTGATATCCGGTTCAAGTGGGTCATCATCATCATCAGCCTGGTTACGCCCACTGCAGGGCAAAGGCCTCTCCCATACTTCTCCTACAACCCCGGTCATGTACTAATTGTGGCCATGCCGTCCCTGCAAACTTCTTAATCTCATCCGCCCACCTAACTCTCTGCCGCCCCCTGCTACGCTTCCCTTCCCTTGGGATCCAGTCCGTAACCCTTAATGACCATCGGTTATCTTCCCTCCTCATTACATGTCCTGCCCATGCCCATTTCTTTTTCTTGATTTCAACTAAGATCTCATTAACTCGCGTTTGTTCCCTCACCCAAACTGCTCTTTTCTTATCCCTTAACGTTACACCTATCATTCTTCTTTCCATAGCTCATTGCATCGTCCTCAATTTGAGTAGAACCCTTTTCGTAAGCCTCCAAGTTTCTGCCCCGTAGGTGAGTACTGGTAAGACACAGCTATTATATACTTTTCTCTTGAGGGATAATGGCAACCTGCTGTTCATGATCTGAGAATGCCTGCCAAACACACCCCAGCCCATTCTTATTCTTCTGATTATTTCCGTCTCATGATCCGGATCCGCCGTCACTACCTGCCCTAAGTAGATGTATTCCCTTACGACTTCCAGTGCCTCGCTGCCTATTGTAAATAGCTGTTCGCTTCCGAGGCTGTTAAACATTACTTTAGTTTTCTGCAGATTAATTTTCAGACCCACCCTTCTGCTTTGCTTCTCCAGGTCAGTGAGCATGCATTGCAATTGGTCCCCTGAGTTACTAAGCAAGGCAATATCATCAGCGAATCGCAATTTGCTAAGGCATTCTCCATTAACTTTTATCCCCAATTCTTCCCAATCCAGGTCTCTGAATACCTCCTGTAAACACACTGTGAATAGCTTTGGAGAGATCGTATCTCCCTGCCTGATGCCTTTCTTTCTTGGGATTTTGTTGCTTTCTTTATGGAGGACTACGGTGGCTGTAGAGCCGCTATAAATATCTTTCAGTATTTTCACATACGGCTCGTCTATACCCTAATTCCGTAATGCCTCCAGGACTGCTGAGGTTTCGACAGAATCAAACACTTTCTCGTAATCAATGAAAGCTATATATAAGGGTTGGTTATATTCCGCACATTTCTATATCACCTGATTGATAGTGTGAATATGATCTAATGTTGAGTAGCCTTTACGAAATCCTGCCTGGTCCTTTGCTTGACAGAAATCTAAGGTGTTTCGTGATTCTGTTTGCGATTACCTTAGTAAATAGTTTGCAGGCAACGGACAGTAAGCTGATTGGCCTATAATTTTTCAAGTCTTTTGCGTCCCCTTTCTTATGGATTAGGATTATGTTAGCGTTCTTCCAAGATTCCGGTACGCTCGATGTCATGAGGCATTGCGTATACGGGGTGGCCAGTTTCTCTAGAACAATCTGTCCAGCATCCTTCAACAACTCTGCTGTTACCTGATCCTCCCCAGCTGCCTTCCCCCTTTGCATATCTCCTAAGGCTTTCTTTACTTCTTCCGGCGTTACCTTTGGGATTTCGGATTCCTCTAGACTATTTTCTCTTCCATTATCGTCGTGGGTGCCACTGGTACTGTATAAATCTCTATAGAACTCCTCAGCCACTTGAACTATCTCATCCATATTAGTAATGATATTGCCATCTTTGTCTCTTAGTGCATACATCTGATTCTTGCCAATTCCTAGTTTCTTCTTCACTGTTTTTAGGCTTCCTCCGTTCCTGAGAGCATGTTCAATTCTATCTATATTATACTTCCTTTTGTCAGCTGTCTTACGCTTGTTGATTAACTTTTGAGAGTTCTGCCAGTTCTATTCTAGCTGTAGGGTTAGAGGCTTTCATACAGACATACAAAGATCTGATCAAAGACATACAAAGATCTGATCAAGAAACGCCAATGTATGTATGAAAGCCTCTAACAAGTGGGTAAGCCTGGGTTAATCTGGGTAGCTTAGACCAACAGAGTCGCTCTATCAACAGGAAGCAAGCAGCTGGTAGCACATTGGCAGATAAATTTTAATTGTCACTTCTTTTGAATATATGAAAGCTGAAAACAGAGCAAATGGGTTCAGTCAAAATTATGACTCATTTCATTAAACACCAAGTTCAACCAAATGAGGCCATGCCTCACGTGTCTCTTTAAAGGAGTACTACTGACATTTTCAGGTATTCATTCTTTTATGTTAAATGACGGTCCTAGACCCCTAAGCTTGAGAGAAAGTAGTGACGAGCCTCAGGGTGCTGTAAATAATTTCATTTATTAGCTTTTCTACAACAAATTTTGATTTCATTTCCCAGGAGGATACTGCGTTGTGACACCACGACACAGTACGTGGCAACGTGGGAGCAGGACATTCTAATGCTTTGACACTCACTTCAGCTCACTTGGTCACCTCGTATGCTACGACACATCTCAAGGGTCGCTGTAGCAGCATAGCAGGCGAGTGAGTGAGTTGGAGTGAGTGTCAAAACATCGCAATGTCCTGCTCCCACATGACCACGTACCGTGTCATGGCATCGCAACATAGTAGAAACAAAAGTGGAACAGGCTGTAGAAAACCTACCATATTAAATTATTTAGAGTGCTCTGAGGATTGACAGTACTTTTCCTGGTGTTCAGAGGTACCAGATTTTCAATTAAAGTAAAAAAAAAAGGGAGACTCGAAATTGTTGCGACAGTAGCCCTTTTAGTAAAGGTCCAAGTACAGTAAATCTAAAAGAATGTACTAGCTAGTTTTGCAACAGCCTGTATAATGTAATATAACACCTGTCTTTGTACGAATAAGTTTCAATGCCAAGGAGGCGAATGCATCACGACGTCTGGATACACCAATTGATTCCGTACCGCAAACACTGCAGCCGCAATGGGCAATCAGAGCTAGAAGTGCAAGCAGCGCTCTCGTTATTTTTGTACAAGAAATAACATCATGCCTCTTCACTGCTATGCAACTTCAACAAAATTTGATGCTTCACTATGTCACGAAAATGTAGATGACAGCAGGTCCAGCATTCAGGAACAAAACTTCAGTACTAAAGCAAGATTACAAATTTCCCCCAATGTTCATATTCACTAAGTGTTGCAATTTAGTGTGCTAAAAAATTGTAGTAGGTCTTTTAAAACTTCAAATATGCATTATTACTCTTTTTAAAGGTCACTAAAGGAAAATGTTAGGCCAACCAAGATTGAATGATCAGGCCTCTGTAATATCAAATTCGTCATTCATAGACAAAGCGGAGGTTTTCTAAGCAAGAAAATAATGAAGATGAAAACTGTAGTGGCGTCACCTATCTTGGAGTACAGTACCTCCCAGGCGACATTCACACTGGCTGATTCACGAAGAGTTTAAGCACTGGCTCGGCATGGCACAACACGAAACAAGTGGCAACGAATTGCTTCATGGGCAAAACGAGAGTCAGCCACTAAAAAGATAAAATAAATTATGTAAAACAGAGGGAGGTCAGGTGGCGATTACGTCAACTCTTCCGTCTTAGCACTAGCAATTAATATTGAGAAGCAGCAGCAGGACCTTTGGAGGTGATTTATTACACAACAGTCATACATTGGCACACAGATGATTATAGACTTCTAGATGATTAGCCTATTGATCTAACCTGGCTTATTTCCCTTTAGCGTTCCTTTAAAACTTCACAAAACAAAAACATTCAAATGCATGCCACACTTACCAATAATTTTTCTTCAACCTGTTTATCTTGACCAGAACTTGCTTAGCCGTATACAATGCATCACCAGGTGAAAGCCCAGCATTGAGCTTTGCAGCCATTTCCTCGTAAAGGGATGTGTCCTCCGTGTTGGAATTGAGTTTAGGGAAGTAATCTTCCCAAATGCTTATGAGATTGCTCGTCACAGCATCAGGCCAACGGACACGGTCACATGAAGACAGTCCCGCTGGACACCACTCCAAAGCTGCAGGGGCCATCATTCTATCTATTAGTGAAGGCAAACTGATCTGTGCAAGCTATTGCAAGTGCCACACATTGGTCTCACCTCAGTTGAGTTGGACTTGTATTTGCCTAGTCATGGTCACGGCTATAGACCTTTTTTTATGGGCGCCGCCATATAGCACAAGCAGTAGCGCCATCTATGTTGGTGGCTGACGGCATGCTGGCTTGGGCGAGCGTTCTGTGCTGTATGCTAGGTACAGGCTCGGCGGCAGTTTCTGGCAGTTTTTGTACTAATGTGGTCTATTTAGTATGGCATGGCAGCTTCCAAGTGGAAAACTGTTCTACGAGACACATTGAAGTGATTTAGGTCAGCATGGCTGGAGTTTCTGCTAGTGTTGAGACGTACGGAGCACCCAGCACAATGTGCACACTCTCATTTGAGCCTACAATCAGCCTCGAAGATCAGTTGTGTATTACCAAAAATTTTTTTCACAAAAGTGGCTTTGCTGTGGCATTGTCACTGTAATTCTGAGCCATGATCTAGCACCAATAAGTAGTTACGAAACGTATGATGATCCCAAGCTTGTAGAATTAGTTGCCATTGTTTACTTTGACTAGCGTTCAAATAGTTATCTGTAGATACATTGCGCAACTACCTAGTTTGTTGGACGAGATTTCTGCCCACAACTGAAATTAACTGGGTTAGTAAGAGCATACCGAACAGTGTGAATCCCACTTGTCTAGTGGTCGTGCGAATGGCTGCACAATGCATGAGAAACGGCAGATGCTGGGTTATAGATCCACTTGTTCTGTATAGCGCATGGTACAAGCATGCGGCATGACCATGCAAGGTCTTATTATGGCATTAGCCAGCATTTCCTTTCTTTTCTCCAATAGAAAGGAGGATGAACACCAATCTCTTTTTGTTTGGTCTTGTACATCCTGTCTTCTATGATGCACTCGTCTGTTTTATGAAAATTGTGTCCTCACAAATGGCCACTGCATTCTTTTTATGCGATCCCATTTGGATATTACTGCTTTACAGGGCAAAAAGGCAATGACCAAGCACAAAGCTTACATGTATCATGTCGGTTTACCAACTGCAGTGATCTCTATGTTGAGTAATGCCATCGGCTTCATAGGGAAGACCAATGTTGACATAGCATAGTAACTTCAAGTTTACTAGATTTGAAATGCGCGAGCACGATGTCAGTGGCTTACGCAAATATTTTACGATTGGCACTTACATGTTTCACTGTTGCATTCAGTTGGCCGTATTCAAGCCCTCTTATGTTTTAGTTTTAATGCCAAGCAATCAGACAGTAAGGCAATTTTGGCTCCCACTGGCAATACACAGGCCACTGATCTTTGCCAAGTAAAAACTGATACAGCCAAAACAGTGCACAACACATACAAACACCAAGGTTGATGATCCATGTCGCATGCTTGTACAACCAAGACAAATGTCCTCATACTGTAGTTATTGCTGCACCGAAAGGCTACAGAGTGGTTCTTTGATGCCGTCTTATGAACAGACTTCAGGTCAATCCTATGGCAAATATTTCCGCAGCACGTAACGGCCACGCATTCAGACAGAACCACGCTGACTCGCCCAAGCCAGAGAGCAGGAAATGCTAGCCATATGCACTTTCCTCCTCGCCCAATGAAAAGGTCTATACAAAGAACACGTAATACATGCACTGTAATACAACACACAAAACCTACTAAGTATTTTTAGCACAGTTTTAAGACAAAAAAAAGTCATAGCTTCATCTGGGTGAAGCATCAACAGCAATAGCAAATATTCAACTGCAAGACAAACTAGTTTTACCAGTACTGTTAACATGAAAAACTCAATAAGATGGCCTGATGACAGTGGCTTTGGACATGCCAGGGTCAACCAGGTGCACACAACGCGTTGAATCAATGTGCACAATCTTGCTTGTTACAAGCAGTGCCTGCACAAAGCCACCTTGCAGACAACTCAAGAGGCCACAAAATGTACAAACGCTCTCTGCAACAGCATCTTTACTTGCTGAAGTAATAGGGGAGCATGCGAAATGTGGGATAAGCCATATGGCTTACCGGTGATGCAGAACTATGGAACAGTCCACGTCGGAGCCCAAGTGAAGCAGGGGCAACCAGTGCTCGGTGCACATGGCTTTGGTTACAAAACTATTACACAATGTAGTACTCATAGTATTAATGGCAGTAAAAATAGCAGTGAACATTCACCTACTAACTAAACACGTCTGGCGCTAAGCGACCAAAGGTGTACATGGACAAAGTCCACTCAATGACTGAGTACTTGCAGTCACAATGTTCACGTGATTAGGTGCAACAGAAGCGGAGAGCATGCACGTTTTTCTAAAGTGAACATTTCATACTGCCACTCCTTTTGCCATTCCACTGTGCCAAACCTCTGGAACTCGGCAGATGTGACCTCCAACATACCGCACATGGGCTGCTTATGCACTGCTACATCTGTAACAGCATGGCTATAGCATGGCTACAAGCATGGCTGAAGTGTCCACACAATTGCTATTGCAATAAAAATTTAGAGGCACTAGCCATAAGTTGTAAACCTGAGGTTTGAAATTATCTGTGACCACCACCACTATAGTTAGACCTCAGCATAATGAAGTCAGTAAAATTGGCACTTTACTTCGTTATATCGAAATTAAACTATCTGGACATTCAACCCTTTATGCAAATTAGTACAGTCACTGATGAATTTTCTTGACACAGAAGAGGCTGCAAAATTTTGCAAATTATCCAGCAATCTAAAAAAAAAAGCTAGTTGAATGACAAAAAAAAATTATTTTCGTTGAATTTGACAGTCGATGACCAATGATAATTTCACGCCATGTTGAGGATACCTTCACATTGGCGGTTTGATATGTAGCCTGCAAAGCTTTTGTGTCCACTCTGCCACCACGGTTGATAGTGTTGCACAACCAACGTTATCATCAAGATTGCAGGCACAGGGGAGTGAACACCTCGTGTGCCTCTTGCTTCAAAACATCTCAAAAACCAGAGATTATGTGACATACAGCACTTAATAAGTGGAAAGACAGTGTACATGAAGCCATGGCCATCTTGGCTCACCCAACTCTTGCACCTGTTGCACATCACCACTGAAAATAGGATGTGCGGATATCGTGTGCACTCAGCAGCACTGAAACCATGCACACAGCCGCAGCCCAGCAGGGGGCTATGACCCCCTCATTACCACATTAGCATGTGCTCGCTCCCACCCCTCCTTGCCCCCGCTGCACTTGCAGGAAGATGGCACGCATCAAGCTACCATCTTTTTTTGTAAGTGAGAGGGAAAGCAAGCGATTCCCTCGCACCAACTGCATATAGAGCATGGGGAATGATAGTATCTTATCGCTCTTCGACCTTGTAAGGAAGGTGCTAACAAGAGGGTGTTGCTTTTACGCTGCTCTGCTTCATCAGTTGCCCTCTGGGCAGCTGTTTTGATGCAGTTTGAGAGGTGTGTTTGCAAGCAGCTGAATGTAGTTCAACCGACTGCATCTGCAGCAGTTTCCATTTATTGCCTTAGTATTCCTTTGCGTGGCAGTGAAATTGCGTATAAATACACTGTTATATTGAAGCTCAAAGCACATGGTGTTCCATGGACAAAAAGTTGTAAAAAGTTAACTGCTTCATTATACCCTGAATTTTGTTATAGCAAGGTTTACTTGTATGTACTGTATGGACACACTCGACTGCTTCGTGACCCCTAATATGTCTTTCCTACATTACACTAGCACAACATCCGAGTTGGTTGGTCATAGATTGAGTGCTGCTACGCAGGACAGCATTCTCTCTCATTCCCACTCGACTGCATGAGGTAGTGCGCCAGAAATCAAGTTTCTCATCTTTGTTGTTTTTGCGTGAGTGCACACAGGCCAATAGCACACAATCTGGTAGGCTTTGCCAAGAGATTTTTGATTGCCTACTTTTCAAAAGCACTAGTCAGAGCCTAAATATAGTATTGAAACAAAACCATAAATAATTTTACCATCAAATACATTGACTAATAAAAAGCTCACTAGCGTTGCTTGCTAGGAGTGCTGTAAACCTATGGTACTGCTCTACAAACTTGCACCTAGATTGGCCTCCACAAATTATGAATGGCAATACTAATGAATTTTTTATTTCAATCAGTGTTGACAACACTGGTCCCTTTTTTGTTCATTCTGTGCCAACAAATGTGGAAAACATTAACTTGCAGTTAGAAAATGAAATTATATTCTGGGGTTTTATGTGCGAAAACCACAATCTGATTGTGGGGCAAGCTGTAGCGGGGGACTCTGGATTAATTTTGACCAGCTGGGTTTATTTAACAAGTACTCAATGCATAGTACGCAGGCGTTTAAGTGGCAGCCACTGCTGAGGATTGAACCCACAACCTTATGCTTAGCAGCGTAATAGCATCACAGTGGTACAGTCATCCAATTCATTATTAATAGCATGTGAGAGCCAACCTGGTAGTGCATAAGTGCTTTGAAGCAGAGCGAAGCAGTCAAATCCACAAGGACAATCGTGTGCATTTAAAGTGCACACAAGTTGCAGCATCATCTGCTAGGCTGCTCCATTCGTTGCGACACATCTTTACTGTAACGCGCTGATGCATTTTCTTGCCTGTGCTTGTGCTGAGACTATTATCAGCCTTTCTTTATGTTAACTGTAGGATGTTGTGCTTGCAAACTTCCTCATTTTATGACACCACCCAATTCTCTGTCATCCTCAACTTCGCTTCCCTTCCCTTGGCACTAATTCTATATCTGTAATAGAGTGCTGGTTATTTGTCCTGCGCATTACATGATTTCCTCAACTCCATTGTTTTCCCTTGATGTCAATTGGGATACACCCTACCTTGTTTGCTCTCTGATTCCCACTGCTGTCTTCCTGTCTCCTACCATTACGTATACATTTTTCCTTCCATTGCACATTCCATGTCCTTGTTAACCTCCTTGTTAACCTCCAAGCATCCTTGTTAACCTCCAACTTTATGCCCCATATGTTAGTACCAGTGGAATGCAATGATTGCACACTTCTCTTTTCAAGGATACCGGTAAGCTGCCGGTCATGATTTGGCAATACCTGCCTTATGCACTCCAACCCACCTTTACTCTCACATGAATTTTCTTATCGTAATGATGATGATGCACGAGGTTTTAAGCTACGAGGGCTAGAAATGGCCAAAGAGCATGATCAGGGTCCCCTTGATCACTCTTGCACACATTTGCACACATTGCACTCTTGCACACATTCTAGAGGTTGACTGCCGATCACGAATTCTCATTCTCCTGCCATGCTATTGAACATTACCTTAGCATAGTAATCTTAATCCTTACTCTTACACTTCCTCAGCTCAGGCCTTTATTAGTATTATTAATTCAGTGGCTACATAAGCTCATGCACTTATCTAAATAATGGAACCCCTAAATGCGCATGAAATGTTTAGCTTTTCTAAGAATAGATGGCTTTTTTAAATGCTGTGAAATCGCAATTCCGTACTAGAACCTTAACTTGCAATGGCAGCAATTTTACATGTCAAATTGTGGTGTAAAGCTATGCTTTGTCATGGTTTGATACTGTGTCCTTAAAAGGTCCCTCACCAGGCCCCATAGCAAATTTTGGTTATACGCTGGAAGTTGTTACGTGTCCTCTAGAGAGCATTCTTCCACAAAAATTTTTCGAATCGGCTCATTAATAGCCCAGATAGAAATATTTCAGTGCCGCGAACCCATGATTTCAGCAGGCGGGCTCCACTGCCAAGGAAGACACTCTCTCCACTCGCCCCACCTAGCCTTGGCAAGCGAAATTCCTTCCCTGGGTCCTCGCATACCAGACCTCGAGGATCAAGTGACGCATACATCACAGGCCCCGCCTTTTTTTTTTTTTTTCACTACGCATTTCCGCTGACGGCGTCACGCGTGAGCTGTTGTCTCGTTCACACAGCGCACGATTTTGCACGCTGTGCACAAGGAAACATGACTAGCGGCATCATTCGGTGCTACACGAATACTGAGGCAGAACAAGCAGATTGCAGAGCATGATCATGCGCTGGAGCGCGGTAGAAAATGGCATAGTTTCAGTACCTGCGCATGTGATTGCGTGACCGTGGGAACAAGCAGACAAAGTGGAAGTACATCTCTCTTCTTTCGGAGCGAACTAAAGCAAAAAACATGCAGACATTCCGTTTGCATATATTATTATTTCTCTAAACTTAAATTCGTCAATTCAAACAACAGATCACACAGATAACAGATGTCTTGAATAATTCTCGAAGTCGCGACACCAAGAGCGACGTCACACTGCAGACACGACTACATAGGCACAGGGACATGACTATGTCACCACCTGGCTTGGAGCGTGGCGGCCACGAGGAAAAGAAAAAACAGCATTCGATTTGAAATTTCAGGTCTTTCCGCGGTGCGTAGCAATGTAATACTTTGCAGACATGATCGTTATCACTCAAAGTATGCTCTGTGCTCGTCAGCTCAAAATGGCCAGACCTGGTGAGGAGCCCTGTAAACCATGGTAACCAAGTTTTTTTTTCACAAACCATGGTTTGTGGTTTATTATGGTTTTACAAGGCGCCTTGGGCTGCTTTTACGAGGATGCCATAAGTTAGGAGTCATTGTTCGGCAACCCCTATGGTCACCAACTGGCCACGCAGAAGGCGCTTTCTGGCCGTGTGCAGACGTCAACAGAGCCCTATGTCACGTACATTCAGGACGTCTTGGTTCTGTGCCGCAAAGTTGACGCACACTTGACTGAGTCCGACAAGGTTTCCCACATCCTCAAAGGCATTGCCGATAACGCCTTCAACTTCCTCGTATTCAAAAACGTCGCGAAGGTGGATGCAGTTATAAAAGAGTGCCGCCGCCTCGAACTCGCTCAACGCCAACGCATCGGCCAGCAGTTTGCCCGTTTGCCCAAGACCCCAGCAACATCTTCCTGTGCCGATGCTCCTTGTCCCAACAGCACTGGCGATATTACCAGAATCGTCCGGCATAAGATTGAGGCCGCCTATACGGCTGCCTTTGACTCCAGCCCCACCAACGCACCTGCAGTCACAGTTTCCCTGATCCAGGCAGTTGTCCTCCAGGAGTTCGAAAACATGGGTCTTCACACCATCTGCTCGGCCCATCGCCCTGATACCAACTTGGCTTCTTCGATTCCGCCCCGTCCCGCATCTTCTTACCCACCACGTTTCCGCAACCCATCTGAATGGCACACTGCTGACGACAAGCCCATTTGTTTTTACTGCCTTCGAATCGGGCACATTTCTCGGCACTGTCGCAGTCGCTGGACTTCCCCGACCCAGTCTGCTTATACTGCCTACTCTCGCCCCTCAGGTGGCCCTTCTCGTCCCTATTCCGCACGCTCCGATAATGCCACCACTGATTCTCCTACGCCGAACCGCCCCTATGCTCGTTCACGTCTGCCCCAACGACAACAATCTCGCCCTCCCCAGCCCCGTCGCTCCTTTTCACCGACTGCTTTGGACGCTGCTCCCAGCCGGAAAACTAGATGATGCAGCGCCTCGAGGTGATGCTCCATTGCTCCCTACGCCGCCAAATCCTCCACTGACGTTGCCCACTCATCTGAACCTTCTTGACGAGTCGATGGTGTTTCTGTATCTGCTTTCATAGACACTGGGGCGCATTTGTCGATAATGAGTGCTGACCTACACAACAGGATGAGGAAAATAATCCCGCCGGCCCCGACTCCTGTTGTCCATGTCGCCGATCGTGGAACAGCCGCTGTAATTGGTATGTGTACCGCCCACGTCTCCTTCGTCGATCGCTCCACTATCGTGCTATTCACTGTCATCGCCCACTGTCCCCATGACATCATCCTCTGCTTAGACTTCCTCTCCGCACATTCTGCTCTCATCGATTGTTCCGCCAGTACTCTCCACCTTGACCTGCCTGTTCTGGATCCCGCTGTACCACACCCCAGTCGCCTCAGTTCTGTCGACTTCGTTCGCTTGCCACCTTCGGCACTGACTTACGTTGACTTAGTGTCAACCCCACCAGTGCCCGATGGTCACTACATCGCAGCTCCTGTGCAAGACGACCTATTTACACACGGGATCACAGTACCTCATACCGTTTTATCTATTGGGGTGAATTGCGTCTGACTCATCATCTCATCATCAGCCTGGTTACGCCCACTGCAGGGCAAAGGCCTCTCCCATATTTCTCCAACAACCCCGGTCATGTACTAATTGTGGCCATGCCGTCCCTGCAAACTTCTTAATCTCATCCGCCCACCAAACTTTCTGCCGTCCCCTGCTACGCTTCCCTTCCCTTGGAATCCAGTCCGTAACCCTTAATGACCATCGGTTATCTTCCCTCCTCATTACATGTCCTGCCCATGCCCATTTCTTTTTCTTGATTTCAACTAAGATGTCATTAACTCGCGTTTGTTCCCTCACCCAATCTGCTCTTTTCTTATCCCTTAACGTTACACCTATCATTCTTCTTTCCATAGCTCATTGCGTCGTCCTCAATTTGAGTAGAACCCTTTTCGTAAGCCTCCAGGTTTCTGCCCCGTAGGTGAGTACTGGTAGTACTGGCGTCTGACTGCCAGTGGTCAATTTTGGCTTGACGACACAAGTGCTGCCACGCAGGATGTCTCTGGCCAAGCTTTGCTCATTCAAGGATCACTCAATAGCATCTATTACAGTAGTCGACAATTCAGCTGATCCTCCTCTACCATCGCAGTCGGCAACTTGTACCATCGCCGACTTGCAGAAAATTATTGCGCCTGACATGCCGTCCGTCCGAGCACACTCGTGAGCTCTACCACGTTCTGTTTTCCTACCTCGATATTTTTGACTTTAACGATCGTCCTTTGGCCCAAACTACAGCTGTTAAACATCGCATTAATACCGGTAATGCCCCTCCTGTTCATCGCCACCCGTATCAAGTGTCACCAGCTGAGTGTCAAGTTATTCATGCAGAAGTTTGCAAAATGCTTACCAAGAACATCATAGAACCATCATGTATTCCCTGGGCGTCACCTGTTGTACTGGTAAAAAAGGATGGCTCATGGCGCTTTTGCATGGATTATTGGCACCTTAACAGGGTTACCAAAAAGGACGTGTATCCCCTACCTCAGATTGACGATGCCCTTGACTGCCTCCACGGTGTTCGCTACGTCTCCTCTATTGACCTTTGCTCCGGCTACTGGCAGATTGCCGTGGACGATCTCGACTGCGAGAAGACTGCTTTTGTAACACCCGACGGTCTTTATCAATTCAAAGTGATGCCGTTCGGTCTATGTAACGCTCCTACCACTTTTGAACACATGATGCACTCCCTTCTTCACAGTTTCAAATGGTCTACGTGCCTGTGCTACTTGGACGACGTTATAGTTTTCTCCACAATGTTCGCTACGCACCTCGAGAGCCTCTCGGCAGTCCTGGATGTTTTTCGTCGAGCCAGTCTGCAACTCAACACATCGAAGTGCCAATTCGGCCGTCGCCAGATTACCGTCATTGGGCATCTCGTTGACGCAAACGAAGTGCAACCGGACCCAGGCAAGATCCATGCTGTTACACACTTCCCTGTTCCGAAGTGTGTCAAGGATGTACGCAGCTTCATCGGCCTTTGTTCGTACTTCCGCTGTTTCATGAAAAATTTCGCGGCCATAGCACGACCACTAACCAAGCTTTTGAAAAAGGCGCCCCTTTCCAGTGGGGCGATAATGAGGCCTCTGCATTCTCGCATCTAATCAACCTTCTCACAACGCCTCCCGTTCTGGCCCATTTCGATCCTTTTGCGCCTACCGAAGTCCGTACTGATGCCAGTGGTCACAGAACTGGTGCAGTACTGGCACAACGCCAGCACGGCAACGACCGTGTTATCGCTTACGCCAGCAGGCTCCTCTCACCCTCCGAGCGCAACTATTCCATCACTGAGCGTGTGTGTCTGGCCCTAGTTTGGGCGGTTGCGAAGTTCCGCCCATACTTATATGGCCGACCCTTTTCCGTTGTCACAGGACCATCACGCGCTTTGCTGGTTGTGCTCACTGAAAGATCCTACAGGAAGACTTGGTCGCTGGGCCTTACGCCTCCAAGAATATTCGTATATTGTAACCTACAAATCTGGCCGACTACACAAGGACGCTGAATGCCTGTCTCGTTACCCAGTAGACGAGCCTGACGACGCCGACAGTAGTACCACCGTCATTTTCTCTGTGTCTGCCTTCGCTAACATCGCCGATGAGCAGTACCGAGACCTATCGCTGCGAGCACTTATCGAGCGTCTGCGCTCAACACCTACCGACGCATCCGTTCGCCGATATGTCCTCTAGGGCGGCATTCTGTACCGAAGGAACTTCCTCCCTGATGGCCCTGATCTTCTTCTTGTCGTGCCAAAACATCTACGACAGACTGCTCTTTGAGATGCATGACGCACCCACTGCAGGATATTTTGGGGTAACCCGCACGTACGAACGCGTCCGTTGCCACCTCTATTGGCCTGGTCTCACTCACTCCCGTCCGACGCTATGTTGCTGCCTGTGATACCTGCCAGCGTCAGAAAACACCTCAGGTGCTACCTGCCAGTCATCTCCAGCCGATCACCGTCCTTCTTTCATGTTGGATTAGACCTCCTCGGTCCCTTTCCCACGTCATCGTCTGGGAACAAATGGGTAGCTGTCGCAACTGATTACGCCACCCGATACGCTATCACGCGGGCTTTCCCTCCAGTTGCGCCACTGACGTCGTGGACTTTCTCTTGCGTGACATTATCTTACTTCATGGCGCCCCGTGACAGCTGCTTACTGACCGTAGTCATAACTTCCTCTCGAAAGTTATCGCCGACATTGTGCATTCCTGCTCCACTCAACACAAGCTGACTACCTCATACCATCCTCAAACCAATGGCCTGACAGAGCGGTTAAACCGTACTGTTACAGATATGCTGTCCAAGTACGTTTCCAAGGACCACCATGACTGGGACATTGCCCTTCCTTACGTCACATTTGCTTATAATTCTTTTCAGCACGACACCGCCAGATTTTCTCCATTTTATCTACTCTACGGTCGCAAACCGACCTTGCCCCTTGACACGGCACTTCCTCCAGCTGCGATCTCAACAAGCGAGTATACGCATGACGCCATCGCCCTCGCCGACCATGCACGCCAGCTTGCCCGTGCTCGACTGACGGATTCGCAAACCACTCAGCAGCATCAGTACAACGCCCACCACCGTGATGTACAGTTTTCGCCTGGTGTGCTTGCGCTCCTGCGGTCACCGTCTCGTCACGTCGGACTTTCAGAAAAGCTCCTTTCGCGATACACAGGACCCTACTGCGTGCTGCGCCAGATGACACCTGTGACGTACGAAATTGCTCCTGTGAGCTCAACCTCGTCATCTACTCTGGCATCTAGTGATGTCGTGCACATTTGTAGGCTCAGGGCCTACTACACTGCTTCCGAGTCCGGCCTTTAGTCGCTCCGGGACGACGCTTTTGCCGCCAGGGATAGTGCTATACGAAATAGTATTTCCAATGACAAAGAGGCGAGCAGTAAGAAGACGTCGACGATTGGAGGCTAGCACGAGCTGTTGCTTCTTGGCCAAGTGCTGCGTATTACGTTGTAAATATACTTGTATATAGCTTTTTATCGGCATCTTCTTACGTAAAAATATTATAGGAGAAAAACAATAGCATTGGTGTGCAGTTGTTTTTTATATTTACCATTGCTACTTTTGAGACAAAGCACGTTTATATAAGTGAACCAAGTTTGTGGAATGGACATTCTGGCAAGTGGATCCTGTCAAGTGTCAAGTGCACCTTGTGAGTGACACTAACGCCAAGATGAATCCACTTAAGAGTAACTGTCAGGAGTGATAAGCATAAACGAAGAAAGAAGATGAGGAAGAGGGAGTGAAGCGAGCGTGTGGAGCCACCATCTTGGAGAAGGGGGCACATGCAGAGAAGGACGTGGTGGCCGGGGCGCAGCATTACGGGAGAAGACGGCCGGAGATCGCCTCTCTGGGTCCTGCCCCAGTACCTAGGCGAGCAGATGACCGACGTTCCCGGAACTACCGCTGACCTGGACCTACCTGCCAGGACACGTCAGCGTTTACGCCGCTGAACGTAGATGCGCGGAGGCTGGCTGCAGCCAGTCACCGTCACCGAACTAAGCTGGGCCAGCGCGCACCAGGAGCGCCAGCCGGCACGAGCCCCGCTCTGCCGGAGCGCGACAGCTCTTCAGTGACTGTGCCATCGCCACGTCGGCCAGGGCATCGGTGACGCCGGACAGCAGCGACAACTGAAGACGACCGGATTGCAATGACGGACTAAAGACCGGGGGACGTCGATATCCTGCCCAAACAGAACCGGTACTGTAAGTGCCCCTACTATAGCGTATAGACGATCGGAGCACAGACGTTGGTTAACGCGATAGTGCGAGCATAAAGTATAGCAAGGGAGGA
Source organism: Dermacentor albipictus (assembly GCF_038994185.2). Taxonomy (NCBI): domain Eukaryota; kingdom Metazoa; phylum Arthropoda; class Arachnida; order Ixodida; family Ixodidae; genus Dermacentor; species Dermacentor albipictus. The sequence goes on along the minus strand of NC_091828.1, from coordinate 18,849,571 downwards.
CGCAGTCCGTTTCCAATAAGTGGTGAACGTTACCGTATGTTCCTGTTGTTAAAAGTCCATATCGAATTAATGTTGTGTGTGTGCTGCACCTTGCGTTCATGTGTTCTTTTTGCCTGTTCAAGCAAGCGTACCAGGCGTTAACGTTTACGTGACAGTAACACTAAACTTGCCCAAGCTTCAGCACATAAAACTAACATGTGTAGATGACATGTGTGTATGTATGTAAACTCAAGAGAAAGTGTACTTTTACACAATCAGCTAGCAGCTGGGAAAAGCTGTATGTGGCACACTGCTGTGCACACGTGCAAGCACACACACCTGCACACACCACTGTAGCAAACTACAATGTTATGTGCACTGTATCTACACAAAATTTAACCCAAAAGTTAGTCTGTTGTAGCCAGTAGTCCACTGTAACCGGATGTATTAAAAGTAGAATTTGTTTTGTTGCAGGGATATTACAGGCGGGCCAAACTACGCAAGAAGTATAGTCAGTTATATCAAAAGTATATTGTATGGAGACCTGTTTAATGAACATAGACAGTGCTGCGCCAATAGTGGTTGCTGAAAAAATAATTTCGTGTATCATGTCTGCATTTTTTCATAACCTATTGCCTGCATATATTCCTTTAGAACCCCACTAGGCTCTGGCCAAGGGTATAACGAGTGCTGCCCATTTTAAGTATTGCACTAAAGAATCTGCAATTAAAAAAGAAAAGCAAGGCTGCGTTCACCTTTCTCTTCAGCTGGCTCCTCCGTGTCTGCATTCAAGGCAACCTCGGATGCATCCAAAGTTCCAGTGGCCTGCGTGCTCTTGGAGGTGTTTTCCACACAGCCTTCCAAAGATGTAGGACCAGCTCTGACAGAGCACGATGTGGACTTAGCAGCCGCCTCAACTTTGTCCTGCATGCCTGCTTGCAGTCGAGCAACTTTGGCCATGATGTGCTGCCTCATGGCAGAGCTTGCTTGCCGCTTGCTCCTGGTACGTTTTCTGCCCTGTGAGACTGGGGCAAAACAATGTCATGAACGATAACATTACAGAGGCAGAGCACTTAGAAGGAAGCTTCAGCTCAGGCGCAACTTCAACTTCAATGAATGAATGCTAAATGAAAGAATGCTAAATTACTGTGACTCTAGGAAGCAAAATGATGATTTATGCTCTCAAATTTCCAAACAAAATTCCAGAAAACTTATGATTTTCAAAAAATTGAAGCACGAACTTTAAAAATCTGTAACTCCGCACCAAAAACAGATACTATTGGAGTTCAGTAAACTGCATCTTTTGAGCAGACAAATTCATGGTTTACATTTAAGCGTGTACAATACATTAATTTCGTCCACTTTACATGTACTATTAAATGCAGTTTAGTGTTGTAACATCCATTTATAATGTTAAGCTAGTGTTGTAAACTTTATACACAAGCTTTTTTTTTTTAATTCTGCAATTTTCAACAATTTTCATAGAACACTTGATGGCTTAAACCAGAAATCCGCTTACTATAGTCACTAGACTGAAAATGCTTCTAAATTGGTCAGAGTGTTCAGGCTGGTTGTATGGTACCATAGTTTTCTACATAAATTAGTAGAGAGGACTCTGGAGCTGCGATTGCTGGGCTGCCATGGGAATGAGTGTTGTAAACAATGTTGCCGATTATCGCACTGTCGTGCAACTGCTGGTGGCGCATGCATGCCATGCTTTGGTTTCTTTTCTCTTGTTTCTTCTGTCACCTGGAGCACCGAAAAATTGTCTTCTTGGTGGCTTCAGGTTATACATTATTTATTACTCCTGGTCTTTCCAACTTTCTGGGCAATCATATTTTCTAAACCCATGAAGGAAGTAAACCCATAATTGAGAGTTACAATAACTGCAACAAGGTACTGCATCAGAAATGCACTACCATGTTGGAAATTGTCAGTTTCCAAAGTCGCAAGCCAGAAAGAGGAAGTTTAGACAAATCCATGTACTCGTGCCCCATGCTGGCTGAACCACCATGGTATCAGCATCTGTAAACAATACAGTGCATCAATTCCCTCTAGAAACTTTAGTCCAAAACTGTGTACTGTTCTATGTCTGAAACAACTTATGCCCTTTTTTGCATGCATCAACAAAGCACTGAAAAGTAGGGGCGTGCAGATACTGAAATAACCCCGAGGTGAATCGACTAGTGAACATTCAAATAATTCAAATTCGCGAGTCGAACAACTACTATTCGATCTTTAGAATATTCTATATGGAGATCCACGTAGTGCCACACGTTGTGTGAGCCATGGAGCCGCTCGTGCTTGATGTTGCCCAAACTAGCTTTTCACTTCGTTAGTGGCGCAAATGGAGCACTGAGAGCACCACAGGCGAGCCACCCCCAACTGAAGTGGCATCTGACTTTGTCAGTGTGAACCCTCCCCGACATCGGCCCGATGCAAGATTGCATGCAATGGTGCTGTGTCGGCCAGGGCCAGCTATGTTGTTACAAAGTTCGTCCGGTTCCACAGAACCGATTGAAATGATAACGTGACATGGACAGCAGTAACAGCAACAACAGCAGCATGTATTTCGTAAAGCGCAAAAGCATGTGCAATGATCAGGCTGATTAATAGCTGCCAATAGGCATGTGGATCGTAATGAATATGCGGCGAAGAACTTCATACAACTTCAGCAACTGCCACCGTAACCTGCATGCATGATCTTGGGACTGAAACAATTGATGAGCTACCCGGTGTGGTGCGAACTTGTCATCATATCAATCTAGAATTCAGAATCTTTGACAAATCATGTGCCGAACCTGACAATGAAACTGCGCGGACATCACCTGCTCTTTATTTACCATCAGCTGCGATCGAGCCATGTCATGCGTGGTCATTTCGCCTGTCGCACAGATTGGCCTTATGATAACCCACCTGCCGTAAAGTTGGGGCAGAATTTCTGCACACTGGAGAAATATCTGTAACCAAAACATCTTATCCGATAGTTAAGGGATTGCTGCAAAACAGGTCCACTATTAAACTGAGAACCTGTTGGTATTCAGCACAGATAATAATAATAATAATATTTGGGGTTTTACGTGCCAAAACCACTTTCTGATTATGAGGCACGCCGTAGTGGAGGACTCCGGAAATTTTGACCACCTGGGGTTCTTTAACGTGCACCTAAATCTAAGCACACGGGTGTTTTCGCATTTCGCCCCCATCGAAATGCGGCCGCCGTGGCCGGGATTCGATCCCGCGACCTCGTGCTCAGCAGCCCAACACCATTAGCCCCGAGAAAGAGGAATGGCGCCCTCTCGCGAGTGACGTCACGGCCAGGACGCCGCTCGCTCCGGCTCGCTCGGCTGCCGCGCGCGCTCGTTCCCTTCGTGTATGCTCGGGGTATAGGTGGCTCGAACCGTACGTATTGAGGAATAAGTCGGCTTCTTTCAGCTGCAATACCTTAACCACAGTTTCTTCTTCAAAAGCGTGTGAGTCGAGAAACTTTGCGACTTGGATATCGCAAGCTAAGTAGCGTTAAAGGGGTCTACAAGTTTTTGCAATGCATATATGCGCCGTGTCTATCGGTAAATTTTGACTAAAAAAAGAATATCTGCAAATTCAACGCGCGAAGTTGTGTATGATGCTTCGCTAAATACTTAACATTCCTTTAGTATTTAGCTATGAGAGGTATTGCATCTTACGTGGAAGAAAAATCTGGTACTTGGCGTCAACATGTTATCCGATGTTAGAAAGACACTGCCCAGCAAAGCTGTCATCATGATTCCTATTACTCTGGTGTGTTGTTCTATTCAAATATGGCCATTCATTAATGCGTAAAAAAATAGTTAGGCGCGCATTTCTTATGAAAATGTTTGCTGCTACTTACATCCCCCTCTGAAACAGGCCTCCAAAAAACGAATTGCTCATGGCTGCTAACACGACGGCGTGTCATGTAGAGTATTTACATAGTTAATTCACAAACACCATAGTAGCAATCATCTGAGAGAAAAGTTTCGTTGTTTAGATCAACAGCCACTCAATTGAAAGTGATGAAATGTATCATAGTGGCCCTCAGTAGCCTTTATCGACAATATGGCACACCCCTGATCACGTAACGGTAGCAATCGACTGTCCGTATGGCGAGGCACGCTATGTTCGCGAAACCCATCAGTTCACTTCAACTTCGAATTAAAACCATAAAGCATATTTTTACAGCGCCAACTGGAATGGCTAAAGTATTCTCGAGCTACTACTACGCAGCTTAGATTGCCTACAAAAGGAAAATTCAAGCACCTTTTGTCTCACCATGTCTCGATCCAGCGTTATTTAATTATACAAACGGATAACTATTCGCTTCGTCGGTAGTTAAAAGAGAACCTTGCAGGCTAATTTTGGTTTGCTCCAATCCAATCGCAAACATTCATAAAGAAAGCACCACAAGCCTTGCATATACTTTCACTTGATTTCTGACCCTCCACAAGGGGAATTTCGATATCTTCAATATGTCCCATACTACTAGTCATTGACGCTTCGACTGCTTTCTGGCTGCAGCTATGCCGTCCAGCAGGCATACTTCACTAAAAAAATTGGGCCGAGCAGCCTGTGTCAGTTTGCCAAACAGATTCGTCATGTATATTCCTCAAGCAACAAGCACCAGTAAATTTCTCAAGTGAGTTTGATTTGATTTGATTTATTAATTTCCATTTACACACACACATGTACAGAGGAGTGGTAAATGGAGGTGGATGAGGGAAAAAAGCCGCACAGACGCGGCTTGAGGTAATCTCACCCTCTTACGTACAATATGGCTGCATGGGGTAACACATCAAGCGCCATATAAATTACATTTATATAGTGGCCATAAAACATTGCAGTTATACAATATATGAAAGCACAGTGAAATATTTCCACGATAACAATGCAAAACACACTGCGGCATTGAAATAAATAAATGATATACACTTGGTAACATAGACAAAAAAAGAGGAACATAACATGCATTATTAATCATTAACAAACGCGCTGTAAAGAGGTGAGTTGAACGTGTAGCACGGAAAAGAGAATATATATTGGTACATTCCTATTTGTACTCTGTAAATAGCTGTAAGCCTTCATTAACTTTACTTCAAATTTCCGCCGCTTAAAAAAAATAAACACGTGAAGAACCGCCTAATGTTGACAAGCAGTTAAAGAAGCAAGTGAGGCGTGTAGAATCTAAGCTCCAGTATTAGTTAAGTCACCGTGCTACTGCCGAGCGTTTCTGTGAGGAAATGCAAAAATTCGATATTATACCATGAACTACTCGTCGTGAGCAAACCTGTTTTAGCGGAATAAAATCAACGTAACTGCTGTAGAAGTCATATATAGCCAGCTTTGTGACAAACTTGTTGCACCGCGGCAGGTATGGTATCATAACTGGATTCCTATAGGCTATGCTTTTGCGATTGTCTATTCGCGTATGAAAAACACGCAATGGGCTGGTCTGCGTCGCTTCAGCTGGCACTGTAGCGTTGCCTTCGAGAGCTGCATTGTTGTCTAAGAAATTAGCTCTTTCAATAAATGTTCGCAAAGGAAGACGTCATAAAAATATATTTGAGACGACCACCATAAGTATACAAGCAGAGAGAACGAGGGCGAACAAACGAAACACCGCAGAAAGCGCCCGTACAACTCACGAACTGTAGCAGACGACAGGCGCGAGTCCGTGCCCTGACGTCACGCGAGCGGCGCTCGCAGCGCCGCTCGTGTTCGTTCTCGGGGCTAATAGCCACTGAGCAACCACGGCGGGATTCAGCACAGATCAACATCCCTAATTCGTTAGCTTCAGTGGGAAAGAAATACACTTGATTCTGTTCAACAGAAACTCAATTGATAAAAAAACATTTTCCAGACTTTCACATACTGGAACCGAGCTGTAATAAGTGCTGGCTTACTAATTCGGTGTTCCATATAAGAGTAAACCGTACTGTATAGTATCTTGATTTCTATGTACCTAGGTTACCGATAGCATGCTACATTCTTGTTATGCAATGCTAGGAGTCTCACAAGCTTGTGCACCACTATGTTTTCTTGCCCAAAAATTTGTAAAATTTTGTGAATAATTTTCCAGTATTCGACACAATATCGATACGAAATGTACTATTCGGTATTAACGTACCCCTTTCGAAAAGAGTTATTTTTTTTATATATCTTGAATACTGAAATTGAGATAGAGCTGGGCTGATGCAATATGACAGCAGACATGCCTCAGTGATCTGCAGGCCAGAAAAAAAGCAACTGCTGTGCAACGAGTATGATAAGCATAATGTGCAAACAAGAGCAGAAGTACTCCCGAAAATACATACATACATTACAAAGAAAACTGAGCGTGATACATGGAACTTGAGCAACTGAGTGGCATGCATGACATGTGGACAAATTTCAAAAATGTAACTAAAAAAAAGGTACGTAGGAAGAGGCGTTTTAATTAAGTTAATCTTGTAAACTATACGTCTGGAATGCCAGATGCATCAATCATACTTTAAGTGGTGCCTTGGCAAGCAAGAAAAGCGCAGAACTCGTCTATTACTGACTACCCAAATATGTAAATAGCCAAGACATGTCATGTACGAGGCGTGTACTGCTGCCAAGCTCCTCTCTCGCAGCTCGCCTCTGGACACGCTGCACCTTCTGGTGCCGGCACCCCGAAGTCAGCGCATACCCAGTGGCACATAGACAGCAAGCCAAATCAAAGAGGTTCATTGCAGAGTCATGCATACCCTCTGGCACGTACCCAATTCGCCATCAAAAGAGGTTCACTGAAGAGCAGCAGATACCACGGGGCATTATCCACGTGAAGGGCCCACATTTTAGACTGCACTACTTTTGGAATCTGCCCACATTTTTCGCAAGATAGCTAAATAGCCAAAAAGCAAACTGGTCCGCCAATGTCAAAAACACTATTCATATTAAAATGAAGGATGTAGTCGAAGTTCCTGTGCTAGCTCCTAATGATGTCAAGCGATTTGGACAGCGACTGGTTGGGACTTCAGTAGAGTTTCAGTGATGCGATCACGCCTGATACAAATTTTTGGGATGATAAGAATTTTTGAAAAGTTGCAGCCCAAGTTCATTAGCTGACGTCTTGAATTTTGAATGTTGTGAACCATCTTTTGTGCTGCGGCAGGTGACATGAACGACCCAGTCACCGCACGATCCCTGGCAAAGCAGGCGTGCTGATGTTCTGGTCACATTCATGTTGCCAGGGCACCTAAGTCACTCCCCCTCTGATCTCTCGTGCTTACAGCGATACCAAGATGGTGGCACTGCATCAGCGGAAAACCGTCCGATGAGTGGTGCAACAGCACCTGCCCAAGCCCGATTTCATTCTCAATTTCGAAGATGACGTACTAAAAAGGTGCAAGTGTCTCAAGTTCCCCTGTGCATTTCTTCGTAATATCTTGCCATGAGATACAGCAAGTTCATACAAATAAAAAATATATATATAAAATATAAAAAATTTGACCAGGTCACCCCTCGCATCGCCGCGAACAATTTCACAATTTGTTAGTTCTTAAGTGATATGAATTTCTTGCGTATCCGAAGAGATTCATATCTTCAAGATTCTATTGCCGTTAACAGGTTAGAGCTAAATGAGCATTACCCTGCATGATGAACCAAACATGCTAAACTTCTTTGAAATCTGTAATGACACCAACATACCAGCACTGTGATTCACATGTGAAAATTGAGGAAAGAACTTTAACCATTTTTCATTTCCACTAATATCCTTTAGCCACCAAACTTGAATCCTTATAACCTTACACTTTTATTCTAAATCTTAAATTTAAATTCTAAATTACTTATAATGTTTATAAACTTGGACCTTATATCTTTTAAACACTAAACTTGAATCTTTTTAAATACTTCACTAAACTTGATGAATTAGTGCTGCTCTCACTAATAAACAACTGTAAATGATAGAATCCCCAAATTTTCCATCTTCCTGCCCCCTTTAAAACCAAGACAGCAATCACCTTCTTTCTTAGTCAGCCCTGGGTTTGGACACAAGGAGACCTCAGGTACATTCACTGTTCTCGACGAATTCAGCATGCCGTCTTCCACAGATGAAGGAGCAGCGTGAACCGCACTTGAGGACTTTGCAGCTGCCTTGACTTCAGACTGCGTGTCTGGTTCCATCCGAGCTACTTTGGCTGCAACAAGCTGCTCCATCACGGATGGCATAAGATGCTTTTTGCCGAGACAAGTTTTGCCTTGTGAGCCTAGAAAGACAAAGGAGGAGCGTAACAGGGCTACAAATGACCCAAGCTTGCCAAGTGCTCGATGCGTTTGATGTAGCAGCAACTTCACAACATACCTGCGAGCCCATGTACATTAAAATTTTTAGAAGCTTGGATACGCATTACCGATGGTTGTTGAGAAAGGGGGAGGGAAGACTGCATTTTTGTAACAGCTTGCTCTGAACACATGCCTTCTGAGGGATACATCTGCACTTTAATAACCATGCTTTACTTTACTGCTTTACTAGACACAGCACACAAACTTGGAACAGTTAAGACTGAAAAGCAAGACATCGTTTTCAGTTGGCTATTTCAGCGACTTAGCTGTTGCCAAATTTGCCTGCTTCAGAAACTTGTCTCTATAAACTTCCTCCGAGCAAGTACACTGGGGTTCTTTCACCATCAGAAGACTTCCCACGGTAGAATCAGAGACCGATGAGCGAAACCTTTTGCCGAACAGAATGTACTTTTTCATAGAGCTTGACACATTTGTAATAGTATTGAAAAACGAGCCGAAATTTGTAAACATTACATGAAATTCAGGGGAGGTGCCAAGTTCGCTACACAAGGTTCAGATTCCTGTCTCACATGCACCAGTGGGTCACATGTCTCTTCATTTTTTCTGAAGGACCACAGCACCAATTTATTATTTCCATCCAGTGACAACTAAGCATGAACCATTGCAGAGGCATGACAGCATTCAAAACTAAAAGCATCAAATCCATGCACTACCCTTTGCTGCAATGGTAGCTGAAAAACTGCAGTATCCAAGTTCTCTCTAGTAACTTTCGCAGAAAACATTTATGCCGTAATACCTATTGATCACTCATATATTTAAAGAGAAATTATTTACCTGTGTTAGTACAATATCCTTCTACAATATCAAAAGAGCCACTGCTACATCAGGATAAAGCGGAAAGGAAGCAAAAAGGCAGGACACTGCCTTGAAGTTCTTGCACCAGCTCATCATGACGTCATAGATTTTAATGGCACCTGCTCAAGCACAGCTAATTATTTATGGACAAAGATCAAGTATGCTGTATTATAAAGAAGCCAAAGACTGAAATGAGCAAGTTTCAGGAACATTTACGGATCTACGTGAAACCTACCTGCTATTGAAATTGTCAACTATACAATCGCACACTGGCACTTGGGTTACAACGTCAAATTGAAAAAGGGAACGTTGAACGGCTTTCTCTTTCAATAATCAACCTATCACTGCAACATTCATACAAATAAAGTTTTTAAAGAATGCTTTATCAGACTTGTATTTCTTAAGTGTATCTTTATTGCCCCTACCGTGTGGCCACGTGTCCTTTGCTTGCAATGCCTTTTGCTTGCTTCTGCATATGATATGAATTCACGTGCTTTCCTCTCTTCACAAGATACATGCACTCTCAATGTTGGTTACTATACAAGAGTTCTCAGGGTTGCCAATATGAATGTCTAGTTTGACGATCTTTTGACTGATTGACTGAAAAGACTGATTTTGGCTTTGAAGTTCCCTATGTCACTCACTTGAACCTGTCACTGCCATGTGGTAAATATGCAGTGTCGATTTCACGGCAGATACGAGAGAATTATGTTAGTGTTATGTCACGCCTCTTTGAGGACCCGGATCCATGATATAAACCCCATTCACCACATTGCAAAATGTTTTGCAAGAGCTCGTTCGACACACACCCTGTCTCTTCAAGGAACAAAGTGCAACCGGCGGCAGTCCGCACTAGAACACCGTTAGTTGCACTAAATATACATACAGTTAAACCTTGATATAACAAGCTTTCATGTAATGAAATTCTCAATATATTGAAACATTTAACTTCTATAACTTCTTGTCCATGGAACACCATGTATTTATTATGTTCACCATGGCTGAACATAATGAAGTTTGTTTATATAGAATTTCAATTAAATGAGATTTCACTGACACTGCGAAGAAATACCTAGACAATAAATGGAAACTTCCGCAGATGCAGATGGTGAAATGGCTGAATTACAAGCGACTGCTTGCGAACAGACCTGTCAAATCACATGCCGCACAAACCCCAAAGTGGAGCAGTGCGATGTTCCACCCAAATTCCAAGTGTCATAAAATACTTTTGCGCCTCGCATGCTGTGTTCTTTGGCTGCGAGTGAAAGTGTGCAAGGGGGAGTCGAGTAAAATGGCGGCTTGATAAAAGCGGTTTTCCAGTTCCTTTCCACGCAAGCGAGGGAAATCGAGGTGGGTGGGAAGAGAGCGAGTTCACAGTGATGTGATCAAGCACGCACGAGAGGAGGAGTGGGGAGGAAGTGCGAGCAGCTTGGCTTTTATACCCTTTTCTAGCGTGGCCGTGGCAAGAAACGCATGGTTGTCAGCACAGCAGAGCATGTATATACGCTATATGCACACCTTCCTTTAATAAAGGTAATCTGCCGCATGTGAGTGGACATGGCAGCACCGCTGTGACTATGTCACCTGAAGTTCTGCTTCTTGTGCAGGCGTTCTACGGATGTCTTTGCTTTGGATCGTTCATGGTGCTCTTTTTCCACTTGATGGACACGTCTTCAGGCACAGCACTCTGCTGCATCTGCACATGGGCGTCAGGATCAACGCACCTTCGACATTAGACACACAAGTCGTACTGCACGTGGACAATACGAGTCCCGCCTACATTTCTCGTGGAGTGAGGTCAACAGATGCCTGTGTGATCACCTGACCAACACCTTTGAAAGGGATGCCGGCTTCATTCACCAGCAGTGGACACGGCAGCACCGCCGCGACAATGTCAGCCGAAGTTCCGCTTCTTGTGCAGGCTGGTAAAAGCAAAAATGATTTCTGCAGCGATTACATCTGCTTATTAGTGCTGCCGTGTCCACGTACCCTTGGTTCTTGTGTCACTGAATGCTTATCCATAATAAGCCTGCTACTGAAACTTTATGGGGATATCGAAGAAAACACAGGATCTAGCAATAACATGCTTGAGCAGCTCATACAGTCTCAAAAAGAACTACTTGCGAAAGTGACGGAAATTAGAGATAAGCAAGCAACATCAGAGGCCTCCCTCTAGCAGGATGACAGTAGACTTCAAGCTACTGAAAAAAAATTGAATCCATAGGCTATGTTTATAAGCAACTTTCAGTATTTGACTGTGCTGTGAGTAAATTTGATGGTGAGATCTGCCTGTTGGCTAAAAGAATTGATATAGAAAATCGCTCAAGGCAAAATAACCTTATAATTAGAGAAATCGCTGAAGCAGACAAAGAAATAGATGAAGATCTCATGCACAAATTAAATTCTGACATTTTTGATCAAATACTCAAAGTCAAGTTGAACTTAACATATCCACAGGCTTGGTAAGAAGACAAACGGAAGAAACAGGCCAGTTATCTTGCGCTTTGCTGATTTCAGGGAAAGAAGGCGCTCATCAGTTGCTCAAAGGTTAAAGAAAAACACATTTCAGCAGTCAAGGAAAAAAAGAGGGGTGCTAGAGTCAAGCTTATCTTTGACAAGTTGAAGATTAATAAAACCGTATATGCTTGGGATGACGAAAGTCAGACTGTATGCGTGCTCAGATCTTTCGATAAGCAGGGATGCGTGACTTTAACCAAACGGCCTTGCGTGTTTCAAGATCATAAATCTTAATGCCCGTAGCATACTGAACATATTAAACGTGTTAGAAAGTATCCTACTCGAGCATTTTATAGGCCTCCCAGCTCTACGATAGCATAATGGGAAAGTTTAGAGCTTTTATGGAAAAATATTCTTGTCAGAAATATAGCATATGCTTGATTGGCGACTTTAATTTATCTACAATCAATTGGGTATAGGTGGATCCTGGCTCGTGTGAACCTCAGACCTGTGAAGAATTGCTTAATTTAGCCTTCTGCTTTAATTTATCTCAAGTTGTCTCAGAACATACTAGGGTATGTGTGGATACTTCCTCTATCCTAGATCTTGTATTTCTTTCTGAGCAATTCCGTCCCTATCTATCTCCTGGATTGAGGATGGAATGTATGACCACAAAATGATTATCACATGTCTTAAGCTTGATGCAAGAATCTCAGAGGACCGATTGAGAAGGATTATCCCGAATTTTAAAGAAGCTAATGATGTATGCATACTAGATCACCTTGCTTCATCATTTGAACATTTCATTACCATCTGCCATTCTGGTGAGAGTGCTGACAAACTTTGGGATCATTTTTCCAATGTGGTTCAACATTGCAGAAATTCCTATGTTCTGCATCGTCTTTACACTAGAAAAAGAAAACCATGAAAAACCAGATACATTTATCATGTAAAGAGAAGATTAAAATGAAGGCGTCAGGCGCTTGCGCAGTCTGGTCGCCCACAAACCAATAATGTTATCAAGAATATGAGCCAGGAATTGAAGCAACTTAGCAAAGACTCAAAATCTAACTTCTTCAACACTACCTTGGCATCATTCCTCACAAATGCTCCCAGTAAATTCTGGAGATACGTCAATCCCTCATCTTGCACTGCCAGTATGGTTAATACTTTAGAATGAGCTCAGCCACTTGACATTCTTTTTACTGCCGTTTACACTAGAGATGACGGCTCCACACCTAATTTTACTGAAGTTCCCAATACCCCCTATGAATGACATTGAAATAAATGAACAGGGTGTATAAAATCTTAATCTCATATTGAACACTGATAGTAAGAAGAGTCCAGGGCCCGATAACATTCCGAATGAGTTTTTTGTATGGATATGCGGGGTGGGCCACTCAATACCTTACAGTTACCTACCAGTCTTCAATTTCTATTGGCTGTTTCCCATCTGCTTGGTGGTGTGCGAAAATTGTTCCAATTCACAAAAGTGGTAATCAGTTGGATGTTTGTAACTATAGACCTATTTGATTATTTAGTACAGGTGCCAAAGTACGAAAACATATTGTCATATCTTGCATACCTTGCCTATTTCAATATCCTAGATCGCTGCCAACATGGTTTCCATAAGCAGCACTCGATCGTAACTGAGTTGGTTGAATTAACTTAGATTTCACAAGTACCTTGAATGAACGCAAACAAGTAGGCATAATATTCCTTGACTTTGCCAAAGCTTCAAATCCTTCAAGCTTCAAAAGCTTCAAAAATCCACTCATCACTAAATGGTTTTCATCTTATCTTTCCAACAGAGAACAGCATGTTGTGCTTGAAAACGGTTGCTGTGACCCCTCAGCGGTACTATCTAGTGTACCTCAGGGTAGCATTTTGGGTCCACTGCTCTTTTTCATTTTGATTATTGATAAGCCCAATAATATTACAGTGCCCATTCGGCTGTTTGCAGACAAATATGTCTTATGTAACAAAGTAGAAAATCCCAATGACCAGATTCTTCTTGAACAAAATTTGCAAAATACTAAAACAGTGTGACACATGGCAAATGGTATTAAACATAAAGAAAACTGTTGTCATGTGAGTTACAAAAAAAGAAAGTTCTAATTCATACATACTCCATTGACAACACTTCCTCAACAAGGGTTTCCATTCATAAATATCTTGATGTTACTATTAGTTCCGACTTAAAATGGAATGATCATATTGATGACGTATGTACCAAGTCACACAATGCACTATGGTCCTTAAGAAGATGCATTCACAGTACAACTCCTGAAATAAAAATTCTGGCATACAAAACGATAATTAGACCTATCTTGGAGTACGCCAAATAATATGGGACCTTACACGGTAACAAATACATCTAAACTTTATAAAATTCAACTCCTCACATTAAGTTTTTTTTACAATAAGTATCGGTAGCATGAGTCCTCTTCAGAACTTAACAAAACTGCCAATCTCCCTTTATAGGATCTAGAACTTACCTTGAAAGATTAAAATTTATCTTTCTTTTCATTCATGATCTCGTAAGCATAAATAAAAACAATTATTTTAACATCCAACCACACTCCTATTTTAGGCACAGACATAGTATGTACATCGCCCCTCCCTTGGTATTCGGTGATTGTTTTAATTTTAGTTTTTTTCTTAAGGCCACCAATGAATGAAATGGGCTACCAGGAACTATAGTGAAACTATCAATTTCGGAAAAAGTCTATATTTTACATAATTTGACGCCTGTGACCTTTATTGTTCATGAGTATATCTCTGCAATGAATTTTTCAGTAAGTGTTCGTCCGTTAGAATATTCATTCAACTAGAAAACAATAATAGAAGTGCAATGTTTCAATCGATACTGTTTGTTGCCGTTGCTAGGATTTGCAACGCTTTTGTATGTCTTTCTATGCAACATTTCTGTACGCAAATTTTGTGTGCCTTTGTGTACAACACTTTTCTATGATTTTGTATGCCTAGGTATTGCTATTTTTAGTAAGTTTTCATGTGTCACAATATCCTTACTAGAAAATCAACATTAATGTATGATGTTTCATCTGCACAGCTTGTTATTTTGCAATTTCTTTTTTCACACTTCCTGGCAAGGAATGTAACGCTTTTGTATGTTCTTTCTGTATTTATTCCACTCCTGTAATGACCCATCCTGGGTTGACAGTATCAATAAATAATAATAATAAATAACATGTGCAAAGCGTGGGCATGCTGAGATGCCATGGCATCATATGCACTGTCTTTCCACATGTTTAGTACTGGAGGTTGCGTAATCTCCAATTTCGAAAACGTGTTGAAGCGAGAGGCGGACGAAGCAGTCGCTCCCCGCTGCCAGTGCTTTTCATAGTAGCGTCGTCCCACTGCGGGTGACATTATCAGCCACAGGGACAGAATGGGTGCGATAGTATGGCTGCCTTTACTTAATTCGTACCAGCAATGTGAAGAGATCATTGACATTGCATGAAACCGCATCTTTCATCATTGATTCAGAAATTCAACAAAATGAATTTTTTTCCCCATTCTCATTTGCTTTTTTTGCTAGGCCGATAATTAGGAAAATTTTGCTGCCCCTTCCGTACGAGTTAAATCGATGGGCAACTGTACTTATTTGCATAAAAGATCAAATTTCAATAAAACAGTATTTAGATATAACAAAGCAAATTGCCTATTTTACTGACTTCATTATATTTAGATTTAGGTGTATATGTACCACACACGCGCGCACGTACACACACACAACACACACACAGATATGTGCTCTTCTAAGCACTCTCATCCCCTTTGTACCTCTGCGATGTGGCCAATTTCCTACACTTTATGCGCACACTCTTTTTCACAATTGACGCTCCTAGTGCCAATGCACTGATATTGTTATGGGGATGTTGGGAATATAGAAAGAGTGCATTTACAATATATATACAAAATGAGTCGGAGTAGCTAAGATGGCTGACCACTAACAACACGCAGCAGCTAGCGTCCCGCGATCTTCCTCTCTCTTCTTTCATCCTTCCGTAACAATATTGTTACGGGGGAAAAAGAGGACAATGTCGACATTTTGATTTTGTTGTCAAGGGGCTTGTACAGAAGCTTTATCACTCCAACAAGGCTCTGTGTTCGAGACTGAACGCCCGATTGATTTAATAATTCAAACGGTGAAGACGACAAAGCGGCAACAGCCTCTCGGGATTCTCTACTGCTGTTTATGTATCTCTTAAATACATTGTGTAAATAGTTTTATATCTGTGACAATATATTGCCTATCATTCAGGTACCTACCTGTACAGCCTACATGGTCGCATGGCTGCAACATAGAACTGTGGCAAGAATAAGTGCTAAGCATAAAAGAAGAAAAATAAAAAATTATGGGGTTTTACGTGCCAAAACCACTTTCTGATTATGAGGCACGCTGTAGTGGAGGACTCCGAAAATTTCAACCACCTGGGGTTCTTAACGTGCACCTAAATCTAAGTATACATGTGTTTTCGCATTTTACCCCCATCGAAATGTGGCCGCCGTGGCCGGGATTCGATCCCTCGACTTGTGCTCAGCAGCCTAACACCCTAGCCACTGAGCCACCACGGCAGGTTTAAAAGAAGAAGAACAAGAAGGTGACTATAGTTTTTGAACAGCCTCAGTCTGCTTTCGGGGATACATCTTGTTGCTATCAACTTGCTGTCATCTTTCACTTAGTTGTCTGCTATGCTGCCAAATCGGGCCTCACAATGCGCACCGGCACAGGAGGTGACCAAGCGAGCCAGAGCAAGTGTCAGAACCCCGCAATGTCCTGCTCCCTCCCTCGTGGCTGCTTTCTGCACTATGATGTCATGACACACCAAAAACATTACCGAAACTGGCTGTCAGAAAGCTAATTAAATTGTTTAGGGAAGTCTGAGGACTGCCAGTATTTTTGGGGGGCTTTCTTCATTTAACACACAAAAAATTAACAGCTGAAGACATGACCTCAATACCCTTGCGTTCGAATGAATGGCACTGAAGCATACCCTAGCAAACTCACATATTTATCAAAATGGGAATTCATATAATACAGCTCAATAAATGTGCAGTAAAAGTGGAAAACAAATTTCATTTCTCAAATGCATCGCTTGGTATCAGTGCAAGTGAAGAGGCCGCCAGCCTAGCATAGTACATTCTGTATGCAAGACCCCATTTCTGTTCACAATGGTGATCCGAAAACACTGCTGATGTTCAGCAAGGAAGCGATGCAAGCTACAAAAGCCACAGCCACACAACCACTGAGGCTGGTCACAAAGCTTGCCATGCTTCGTCTTCCAGTTCTTTTCATTGACAGTAGTTTATGCAAACCATGAGTATGCAGTGCACCCTTTGGATCTTGAATGACCCAAATTGTGTGCTGAAAATTTGCTACAGTGGCTTTGAAGTTCCCCACATCCTGTCGAAACAAGGCAACACAAGTGCTACAACATCAGATAGTAAAAACCAGAGTGAAGAAAATCATTATGAACATGGTAGCACAAGACCAGAGGCAAGACAAGCAGAAGACCAGCTTGGCGCTGCATGAAGCTGTATTGTGCTGGGTCTGAGTGTAGTTCCCTCGTAGCCATGACAAATGTCCACACACCAATGGATTGTAGCATATGTTGTTGAAAAAATTCCGAAATTTAAAAGGACACCCGAGGTCTCACAATGAATTTCCAAGGACTAAAGCAGTGTTCAGTATGAACACGTGAAAAAGTAACAGTGTCTTCCTCAACAAGGAAAAAAAATTGTTTTTTTTTGTATGCATGTGACAAATTACAATTAAGCCACCACCAATCCATAATTACCAGCAGCGTGAAAGATGAAGACGGAGAAAGAAATTACATAGGCGAGCGATGGCTTGTGTGATTTCTTTCTGTCCTTGTTGTTCGTGGTGCCCATAACCATGAAAGAGCACCTACTAACCTTCAACACTGATCACCTGCAAAAGGGCAATTCTTACCACAACACTGCTAACTGGATTAGACTGGCTTGGCCTTTGGTCAATATTATGGGTAAATGTACAAACATGATCCAATAAGCAGTGCTGAAAGAAATATTCTAGGATTTTTCAGCACTTCATGAAATTCAGAGCAGTATATTGATAATCACATGTTTCAATCACCACTAGCAAACCTGAAATATGGCACGTGACCCTATAACAGGCAGTGACTTGCTGGAAACCATCTTCAATGCATATTCCTATAGTGAGGAAGCTTTTTTGTTTGTGGTGGAATGGTCACAGTTGCAGCACATACTTTCACTGGGCTTCACACACAGCACAGAGAGTACGATCCCAATAATTCAAAGTAATCAAGAGCACATACTAACTTGTGCTTGGACAGCTGTGTTCTTGTGAACCTTGGACAACTGAAGAGGCCTGCGCCCGAACACTGCTTCCCTGCAGAACCAAAATGCAGTTACCACAAACACGTTGGCCACAACAGAAAAAAATTTGATTCTCAGCTGCACACCTCAGCTGCACACAAGCACTTTTGGTCCATTCAGATGCAACAAGCAGCAAATATTTGCTGTCTATGTTAGAAAGAGTTGGGCCCAAGAAAGAACGAACACAGGAAAAAAATAAGGTAGATGGAAAGAGCGCAAACAATCAACTGGTTTTATTCGTTTTGAATCTGCATATATAGGCAGTGTTCACATGCGACAAAAAAAAAAAAGGAAGGGAGGGAAGGAGGAGGAGAAGGAAAATCAAACCTGCCTCATGTCAACACAAGCTGCACAGAAAATTGTGTTCAGCATAATAAAGGCAACAGAAGTATCGCTTATGCAGTCGTTGCCCTTTTCCTTGATATAAAAGCTTCCAAAAGCTCACGCGCTATTTTGTTTTTGCTTTTGCCTAGAATCTTAATGTTGTTGAAGAGTGGTCTACATCCTTTACATGCAAGGCAATGAGTGGGCAAGTGTGCTCCTTCTCTTTTCCGAATTGACAATGCATGCTCGCCTGCAAACTCATGCACGCAGCGCCCTGTTTGGGCCACATATACTCGCCCACATTTGAGCGAGATCTGATATACCACGCCAGTGGCCCATTTCATGAAAGTTTCGGCATGCTTTATTCTGCAACCGCTTCATCTGGCTCCTTCTCCACTGATTTTCGGGCACAACCGAGCGAGCTTATTTGGAGAAGAACTACAGGGACACCATGGCGTTTCGCCACTTTGTTTTTATGTTGTGGGCAACTTGGTGCACATATGGCACAACAGTGGCTTTCTTTCTGAGCAAGCACTCAGTGGTGCTGCCACGTTTTTTCCTTTTTTTTTTCCTTCTTAAGAAAGTTCTCGGCCACTGCTGTGATGACTTCGTAGGAGAAGCCGGCTGGAAGCAGCCTGTTAATTTGATTATGGAAGCTGTCTTGCATTGCACTGATTTTGTGAGAGGAGATTCCAGACACGAACTTGCAATCACCCTTTTAACTATCTTCGAATGCGTAGCATAAGGTAAAAGCTCTCTCTGTGCTCATGGTCCATACTGCCGGCAGATATGATGCAAGCCGAACTGGAATTTAAGATCTAAAAACTGCAACAAACAGTTAGTAGGAAGTTCGTGTGTGAAAGCCAAACCCTTTCCATATTGTCTAAAAAGGGTTAGAATACTGCTCACTGAATCAGTGTAGGTTAACATACTTTGTTTGGATACAACAACTAAAAAGTTGTCAACATATCTAAAAGCTTTAACCACCTGTATAAAACTCATGATTTAGGGAGCGGTCAATGTCAGCTAAAAATATATCACACACAGGATTGGGGTGACACGTGAACCAATACAAATGCCCTGCCATTGCATGTAAAAGTACTTAAAAGATATAAAGGCGGCTTGCAAAATTTGAGCAAACACATGAAGCTGTCTACTGGTACCCCAGCGGAGTTCTGAAACCCTATTTCACCATTCCTTTCAATGCGTTCTCTGATGGCTACGAACTATTCATCATGAGGCACCGAATAAAACAAATCGTTCACATCAACAGAAAAAACGTAGCCAACATGAGCATTAGTATTCAATTAACGTATGTGGTATCCTGTGTTAACTTCTGGTTTCGGTTTTGGGTCTTTACATCAGGGCGCCACTCAGTGCCAAACGCTGTAAGTTGCCTTCCTGCATCCCCTCGGAGAAATAAAAGTTCATTCTTTGTCTGGTCCCCGACTGGAGCAGTCCGGCTCTTTTCTTGCGGCGCTGCGCGCCCCGGCCGTTTAGGCCTCATGCCGTAACCCTTCCGTCCTGCCGCCCCATCGAAGCTACAACAAAGTGGCGACGAGGTAAACCACTCACTTTACGTTTACGGCCCCTTGCCTTTCTACTTCTGCTGCTCCCCTCCTTCCGACATGCAAGACGCTACGTCCACTTCGGCGTCGTCCACCGCAACTCCCCCGCCTTTGTTCTCCGTGCCCAGCATGGCGTTTGCACCACCCATGCCGCCTTTCCTTGCATTACCCGGTACTCCTTCGATACCGTGGCTCACACGGAAACATTCTTTTTGCATGTTTCTTCAGGCGACCGGATGCGAAGCATTAGAAGATGAGAGGAAGAAGGCCATTTTACTGAGCAACTTAGGCTTCGAGGGGCAGCGTCTCTACTATGACCTCCCGTCGCAAACGGACCAGACGGCCGCTACGTTCGAAGACATTCTTCGCATCTTCGACCAGCACTATGAAGAAAGCTCAAATCCCCTGGTGCACCGCATTATCTTCCGGGACAGGAAGCAACTACCTGGGGAAACCTTCCAGGACTTCGGCATCGCGCTACAAAGGCTAGCGCCTGCTTGTGCGTTCGGGACTTGGCACGACGAGTCTCTTTGCGACCAAATTCTCCAAGGCGTCGCATCAAAAAGAGTTCGAGAACAGCTACTGTACGAAGGATCGTCCCTCACGCTCAAGAAAGCCGAGGAAATCGGACGAAGCATGGAGCAAGTTGACAAGGAACTTGAAGTCTTCAGCAACTCGTCTATTCAGCACGTCTCGACACAACGCCAAGATGGCGTCGCCAGCCATCTCCTTCCTCGCCCGGGGGCGCAAAATGGCGGGCACCGCCCCCCTTCTCCCTCGACCCGGCACCTTCAAGATGGCGATCAACGGCGTGGCGGGCAGTCGCATCGAGCGGCCGGCCAACGTGACGTACGGCCCGAACTCTGCGAAGCCACTGGAGAACTCGCACCCCATTGTTACCGATGTGGTTCACCTCGCCACATCGCATCCGATCCAGCCTGTCCGGCAAAGCACGTTACCTGCCGTGCGTGCGGAAAAGTGGGACATTACGCTTCGGTTTGCCGTTCGAGAAACCGAACGCAGCGACAGCCTCCTGCTCGAACGCAGCTTGTTTCCGTTACCGCTGATACAGAATCAGCCTCTACAGTCCCGTTTGTGCTTACAATTCAAGCACCGAATTTCCACCCGGCAACATTTCGCGCCGAAGTCCTCATTGCGAATACTACACTCAAGTTGCTCGTGGACACAAGAGCTACAGTGTCGCTGATGAACAGCTCCCTATACGAAGAACATTTCAAGGTTTTTCCATTATCTCCTTTGAGTCTTCGACTCAAGAATTATTCGCAGCAAGAAATTCTACATTCAGGACGTTTCTCCGTGCTCGTCAAGTATCACAACAATGCTGCAATAGTGACATTTCACGTCACGAACCAAGGCAATTCTCTTCTGGGCTTAGATGCCATTCAAGCTTTGGGAATTGACATTCAAGGGTCTTCGCTCACATGTCAGGTATCAGGACTTCCAGCCGACGCAAGCATTCAGCCTCCGTCTCTTCCGCACAACGCTCCATCAGAGTTCGCCCATCTGTTCTCAGGGCAATTGGGACCTGTAAAGGGCTTCGTCCACGACGTTCGTCTCAGACCTTCTGTGCAACCAGTCTCAGCGAAACTGCGTCCTCTGCCTCTGGTTCTCCGGGAGCAAGTCTCCGCCGAGCTGCAACGCCTGGAATCAACTGATGTCGTCGAACGAGTCACTGCGTCCGAGTGGATTTCTCCGCTCGTCGTTGTTCGAAAGAAGGACAATTCCATTCGACTTTGCGTCGATCTTCGAGACCCCAACAAGGCTATCATCATTGACGCCTTTCCACTATCGAGAGCTGACGAACTGTTGCATCGACTCGCTGGTGCTACTGTCTTTAGTAAGTTGGACTTGCAGTCCGCTTATCATCAGGTTTTATTATCAGAGAAAAGCCATGAGCTTACTACTTTTATAACTCATGACGGTCTTTTCCGCTTCAAGCGTGTGTGTTTCGGTTTGGCATCTGCGCCATCCGCTTTCCAGCAGATCATGTCATCTGTATTGAAAGACTGTCCAGGCACCTTGTGCTACCTTGATGATGTGCTTGTATGGGGTCATACTCAACGTGACCACGACAGAAATTTGCAAACAGTCCTGTCGAGGATAAGTAATGCAGGCATGCAGCTTAACCACAAGTGTGTATTCAGTGTCCCAGAATTAACTTTCCTAGGACATAAAATTTCTGCAAACGGCATTTCGCCGATGGATAGTAAAATACAGGCAATCGTGCAGGCACCACAGCCTAAGGACAAAAAGGCTCTACATTAATTTCTGGGCCTCACGGGATATTATGCTAAATTTATCCCGCAGTATGCCGACATAGTGGAACCACTAAAGAAACTCCTAAGGCAAGGACAAGCCTTTGTCTGGGATCGGGATACTGAATGCAGCTTTCAAGCTATTAAGGACGTACTTGCATCACGTCCGGTGGTACGCATGTTTCAACCGCATCTGCCTATTGTTGTAACGGTTGATGCTTCTGACGTTGGCATAGGAGATGTCCTACAGCAAAAATGCGGAAATGAGCTCTTTACAGTAGCTTTTGCTTCCGTACGTTATCTTCCGCAGAGCGACGGTACTCCGTAGGCGAACGGGAAGCATTGGCATGTCTGCTTGCGTGTGAACATTGGCATGTTTACTTGTGGGGTCGACAGTTCACTTTACGAACTGATCACCAAGCTCTAGTCGCATTGCTATCTTCAAAGGGTCCTGGACAGCGACCGTTAAGAATTTCAAGGTGGAATGCAAGATTGCTGTATTACAATTTCTCCATTCAGTACTGTAAAGGTGACCAAAATGTTATTGCGGACGCATTGTCACGCCTACCTGTCCCTCCCAAATGTGAACCAGCACGAGATGAGGAAATAGTGTCTTTAGTTTCACCTTGTATTACAAAGGAGGAATTCCAAGCAGCCACACAGGCAGATCCAGTGTGCCAAGCATTAAAAGACAAAATAGTAAAAGGATGGAGAACTGCGGCGGACCTTCCACCAGAGTTACAGGCGTATGCTGCTGTACAATCCGAAATGTCCTACATGGATAATCTACTTCTCCGAGGTGAATGTATCGTTTCTCCTGCTTCCTTGCGTCAGACACTCCTGTCTATTGCTCATGAAGGTCACTTAGGCATCACGAAAATTGAGAGGCATCTACTGGTGGCCTCACATGGATAGGAAAGTTTAGGAACTGGTGGGAAACTGCTTTGTGTGCCAACAAGCAGATAAATCTGCCAAACCATCTTTTGCGTCATTACAACCTGTCGAATGGCCATTAAGACCATGGGAAAAGTTAGCCATAACCATAATAGGCCCTCTTGCTCGTGCGCCACAGTATGCTCGTTTTGCTTTCGTCATGGTTGACTATCATTCCAAATGGCCCGAAGTTGCTTTTATGCCTTCCGTCACATCGGAAGCCATCATGCACAGTCTCATGTCCATATTCAGTAGGGAAGGATATCCTGATGCTATAGTGTCCGATAATGGACCACAGTTTGTTTCTGCACAGTTCGAAAACTTCCTGAAGGAAAGAGGCATTAAGCATTTCTTATCCTCTCTTTACTACCCACAGGCCAATGGCCAGGTAGAAAGATTTAACCGTGTCCTTAAAGAATTCATACAGATTGCTATTTTGGAACAGCGAGACCTCAGACTTGCGGTCTTAGAATACTTGGCAATTTACAGGTTTACTCCCCATATGACTACCGGTGTGCCTCCAGCTATGCTGCCCCATAGTCGACAACCATGAACTCGGCTGGACGTTGCAAACATGCCTCCAATTCATCCTGAATTCGCTTCTCCAAAGTTGCGCCAGGAAGTGCAGAGTAGAGTACGTGAGAAACAGGAAAATACTATAAGTATGCGGATCGTCGTCGCGCAACTAAATGTCCTCAGTTTCAGCCAGGCGATCTGGTTAGGGTACGTACTTCACGGAAATCTGGTCCTAAATATTCCGGTCCATTCAAGATTTACCGCAAAGTAGGTCGAAGTACTTTCCAGCTTGAAAATGGCAAGCGTTGGAACGCGTCTAAACTGGTGAAGTACTCGGTACGTCAGGAGGAAACAAATGAAAGGAGTCATTTCAATGACGGAACATCCTTTGATGATGGTTTTCCACCTTTTCTTCCAGTTCCTACTGGTACTCATTTTCCTGCTGCAACCCCTTCTTTGCAACCACCTGTCTCACCCCCACCACCTCTGGGTTCACCCCGTGCAGAACAGCCACCTCAACGTCCGTGCGACACTCCTCCCCAAGACACTGCCCCTGAAGGCACTCAGGTCTCTGACACACCTTCCAGTCCCAGTACGAGTAACACTTCTGCTGTTCCTCCTCTACAACCTGAACCAGTCCTCCGTATGTCTACACGCCATAGACAACCTCCGGAACGGTTTAAGGATTATGTTTCCAAGTAGCTTGTTGCCTTCGGTTACTGTCCACAGAGGTTTCAACCCTCCCATGCGAATTCAGCTATTAACGCCAAAAAGTTCTTAACATTAAAAGTCGTTAGCATTCTTACGGGGCGGGACTGTGGAGTGTAAATACCCAATCCACGACAGCCACAGACTGTATCGAGTCAGGCTCAGGGCGAACGAGCCACCCATCAGTGCTGTCCCAGGGGGCACATAGATGTTGGTTACTGTCTACTTTTGCACTTCGTGAATTCTTTGTGTTAACGTTGTGTGCAAGGCTGCATCTCATCGTCCGCCCAAGACGGGTACTGAAACTGCAGAACTGGAGTGCAATAATTCATTCAGTTTTCATGTTGTGCGTTTTTTTAAAGGGGGAAGCCAAAGATACAATTTTCTATTGTGTAAAGATGACATCACTATCATGTATGTTACAGTGCTAACATGTGTTCTTTGACTCGTGACTTTTGTTGCGAGGAGAGCGAGTAGAGCATTTTTTCTTTCAAGGAAGAGGTGATGTGGTATCCTGTGTTAGCTTCTGGTTTCGGTTTTGGGTCTTTACATCAGGGCGCCACTCAGCGCCAAACGCTGCAAGTTGCCTTCCTGCTTCCCCTCGGAGAAATAAAAGTTAATTCTTTGTCTGGTCCCCAACTGGAGCAGTCCGGCTCTTTTCTTGTGGCGCTGCGCGCCCCGGCCGTTTAGGCCTCATGCCATAACCTTTCCGTCCAGCCGCCCCGTCGAAGCTACAACAACGTACATCACCTGAATTTTTTTGTGGCTAATGGGTCTTCAACCTGTACAGCACTGAAATGTTTCTGCGAATACTGGCTAATTAGGAACTGCCACAAACCCTTTTCACTGATGATTGTTCTGAGAAGCACAGAGACCTTTTGGGTTCTTGCAGTGAAAAACACCAAAAGTGCTTTCTTTCTACAATTACTTATTGAATTTGCAAGTCTAGACAATTCAAAATCCCTGCATAGAGCTGCTGCTCTGCTCTTGATTCCCCTTTTTTTTTAATCAAGTGTGAACGCTGCCTATATATGCAGATTTGAAACGAATAAAATCAGTTGATAGTTTACGCTCTTTCCATCTATTCCGTCTTTTTCCTGTGATCGTCCTTTTATACACACAACTCTTCCTAACATAGCCATGCACCAACTCGCCCAGCAAGGTGTTCTAAATACTTGCTGAAAGCCAAAATCCTGTTTCCCAAGCTCTTTTCTTCTTTGAGGCTCGAAATTCTTGGCAGCAAGGTGTCTTTCTTTATTGGCAATAGTGATGGTTTCTTGCGTAAAATCAAACTTGCTGGACAAAAAAAAATCAAATTGTGGGGTTTAACATAGAGGCATAGTGGGGAACTCCGAGTTAATTCTGACCATTTAGGGGTCTTTAATGTGTACCTAATTATGTGCAAGCATTTTTGCAATCCACCCTCGTTGATATGTGTCTGCCATGGCCGGGAGTTGAACCTGTGACCTGAAACTCAGCAGCAGAATGACATAGGCACTCAGCCAGCACAGCAGATAACCACACTGTGTATACCATAGCAGTGAAGCAAAGGCTTTGGCGGTTAAGCACTCCACCACAAAGGCAAGAACTATCAAAATGTGAATGCGTTAGCCTGATAGGTGCTGATGTGCCCTGCACGTGCACATGATGGCGGGGAAGCCACGTGGTTAGCTGTTTAGGCAACATGTAATTTTTCATTTTCATAGACAGGCAAAGTGAGGCAACGCCTGGACATGATAATTACATAGCAGCCAACTTCCTTACTGCACCTCTTCAGGGAATGTGCTGCCACCACTTTTTACTCAAGCAACAGTGCAACATGCACGACATGCAGTGGACTGAACAGTAAATCAGGCTTCAGAGAGAGGTGGAAACCAGCCACACAGAGGAGGACGTTGCTGTGTCATTCTGCCCTGTGCATTTGTTGCATTAGAGTTGTGCACATACGCTTCACCCGAGACACAGTGTTACTAAGTGCATGCAAAGTATGACAGCGGTGCTCTTTTTACCTGTGGCAAGCAGTGACAATGTTCAAAGACAACAATGTTGTGCCTCATCACAACTAGTATTTGGTGTGGTGCAAGAGGGTGCACGCAGGTGAAACCTTGGACCTGAATGCTCTGGCTAGTGATTCACGGTGTTCAAGAAATGAATAAAAAAATAACATTCCGGGGTATTACGAGCAAAAACCACAATACGATTAGGAGGCACACCACAGTGGGGGATCTTGGTTAAATTTCTCAACCTGGGGTTCCTTAACGTGCACCCAATGCACGGTACACCAGTGTGTTCGCATTTAAGCTCCACTGAAACTAGGCCAGGAACAGAACTCGCGGCCTGGTGCTAAGCAGTGCAATGCCACAGCCATTAAGCCATTGTGTGTGGTCATGGCTGGTCCCATTTGATGCACAAGTGAACAATAACGCACTGGACACATCTCTCCTTGCACATTGCACATACTCATACCTGCCAATCTGTGAGCTCCAAAGGTCATAAAAAGTCAGCAGATGTGACTAAGCGGAACGTTAAATGCAGTTTTGTGCCCTGAGCATGCATCTTTTGCGAGATACATATGCACTTTATTAACGACAATCCACCTACAGATGCAGCATACCAAAAGCAAGAAAACTGTGCACAGCAGCGATTGAAAAGCAACGCACCATATTTAAGACCACAGTGACTTTTCTAGCGCGTTTGCTGCTGCCGATTTTTCCAGCTTCAAGTGTCTGGATAAACTTGTCCGATGAGTATATGTTGTCTCGCGCAGCCACGAAAGGGTGGCACAGGCACCCTTTCTTGTACACCATCTTGTACAAGAAATGTACCATCGTACACCAGAAGCTGGAGGACCTCCTGAACAATCCTTATTCACAAGAAAGGCGACGAGTCCGACCCCCGCAGCTGGCACCCTATTATTCTTGGCAACACAGCCGCCAAGCTTTATGCCAAGTGCCAGGGAGGACGTATGCAAGACTAGCTGGGGGAGCACCACATCCTCTCCCCTTGCCACAAGGGGCTTCTTCCTCATGATTGAGTGTTTAAGCACAACTTTGTCCTCCAGGAACGGCTAGACAATGCCCGCAGTGGCCATGAGGACATCTGTGTCACATTCCTCGACTTCACCAACGCCTATGGGTCCATTCCTCATCAGGCGTTGCTGGATGCACTTTGGGGAGCCGGTGCAGGCAATTGATTTGTCGACCTCATAGCCAACCAGTATGCCACCTACCGTACGAGGACCATCGCTGCTGACGGCATCACCCCGCCTCTCCATCCTTGCCAGGATCCGTCAGGGCTGTCCTCTTAGCAGGCTCTTGTTCAACCTCATCGTCGACCCCGTCATTTGAGCCATACAGGGTGGTGATCGTCAACACAACATCCTGGCGTACACCAACGATCTGACACCCTTGGCAACCAGTCCCGGGGTGATGCAGGCCCACATTGATCGTATTGAAGCTCTCGCTTCGGAACTCAGTCTCGCTCTTAACCCCGCCAAGTACCGCTAACTCCACCTGTGCGGGGCCCATCCGCTGAGGAGGAGACCATTGAGAATCACGGTTGCAGGTGCTCCCATCCCTGCCATGGTAAATTTCAACGTCCAGAAGTTCCTGGGTGGTCCGGTGGGCTTCCGGATACTTAACAACGACATCACCATCATCGATCAGACCATTCAACATTTTCTTGTACACACTTTCTGCAACTTTTGTACTGCCCCATCTTGTGATGCCTTTAGAACTTTTTTTTTTGTGAGCAGAACCTAGCCTTCGTAACACTTGTCTTAAAGATTTATGAAATCATAGCATGGGCACAAATTAGTAAACTTTACAAAAAATTCAAGAGAGTTGGTTGGTGTATGTATTCATATCGCTGCGGAACAACCGCCACAGTGTGGCTGCACTGAGGAGAAGGAAGACGACGTGGCCACCGCTTGATATAGCGTCGCCATCATTGCCACCGTTTGTCTACGTGTAAATATATTGTAAATAGACTCGTACGTCAGCTACACGTAACATTAATTTGGTGGAGGTGGACGTTCCCCCTACCCGTCATGGAGCTTCGCAGCGGTCGCAACGGCAACAGTGCAACTTTCAACAGGGCTCCTGCTGGCGGTACTTCATCTACGTAATCGTCTCCGCCTGCAGCCCCGACCTACGTCGCCATTACCCCACCTCAGGATCCTGGTGTTTTCAACGGAGTCGGCAGTCCTGATGTTGACGACTGGCTCCGCTTATATGAACATGTCAGCACCAGTCACAGGTGGAATTCGACTATTATGCTCGCGAACGTTCTTTTTTACCTTGGCGGAGCTCCACTTGCATGGTTCCAGACTCACGAAGAGGAGTTCTCGAGCTGGGATCTCTTCAAAGAGAAGCTCCGCGACCTTTTTGGCAATCCCTTCGGTCGTCAAGTCAATGCCAAGAAAGCCCTAGCCACACGTGTACAGACGTCAACCGAGTCCTACGTGTCCTACATTCTCGACGTCTTGGACCTTTGTGCCAAGGCTGACCCGACCATGTCTGAGGACGATAAGGTAAATCACGTCCTCAAAGGGATTGCTGACGACGCCTTCAATTTGCTGGTGTTTACCAACGTCACCAGCATCGATACGATCCTCAAGGAGTGCCGCCGTCTTGAGCACGCTAAAAGCCGCCGAGTATCCCAGCACATCACGCGACTTCCCAACACAGCTGCTACGTCACCCTGTGACGACCTCTTCCACGAGCCGTCGCGATGTGACAACTTGACCCGCATCATTCGTCGTGAGGTCCAAGCGGCACAACCGTCATTCATTTCCGTCACCTGATCATTCTCCGGTGACAATCTCCTTGATCCAGGCCATCGTCCGTCAAGAGTTATCCAACGTCGGCCTGCACTCCATTCGTTCCACATGCTCGGAACCTCTCTCTCCACGCACGGCCCCACCGCGCCCTTCTTACTGTTATGGACAGCGCAACCCCTCCGAATGATGAACCGTGGACTACAAGCCGATCTGTTTTAACTGCCGACGCATTGGACATGTCGCTCGCCACTGCCGCAGCCGCTGGACTTCCCCGACACGCTATTCTCCTAATTACCACCCTCGCCCCTCTAGTGCGTCCTTTTCCTTCGCCTCTTCTATGCTCACCTCATCATCTGACCCTGCAATGCCTTTGACATGACCCCGCTACTCCCGCTCGCCTTCTCCCTCCCGTCGTCAATCTCGCTCGCCCCCGTCTCGCCGTGCTCCTTCTCCGACCTACTCGCCGCATCCCCGACCGGAAAATTGGAAAGCGCAGCTTCTGGAGGTGAAGCTGCAAAGACAACATTGGCTCAAAATCCTCACTTCACCTTACCGAGGCACAGGAATCTTTTGGACGTTCTCGTCGACAATGTTCCGGTGTGTGCGTTGATTGACACCGGGGCGCATGTGTCCATTATGAGTGCTGCTCTTCGCCGTCGGCTCAAGAAAGTTCTGACGCCTGCCCCGAACCGATTTGTACAAGTTGCCGACGGAGGGACTGTCGCTATTGTTGGCATGTGCTCTGCCCGACTCACCATTGCTGAGAGACACACCGTCGTTCTCTTCACCGTCATCGAGCATTGCCCTCACGAACTCATTCTCGGTCTGGATTTTCTTGCCCATCATTCTGCCCTCATTGACCGCTCGGCCGGCTCACTTCGCCTTGACTTGCCTCTTCTTGCCGACCCTGTGGACCCGCCTCCCAGCCATCTGAGCTGCACAGATTTTATTCGCCTACCACCTCACTCTATGACACACGGAGACTTGTTGTCCTCACCAGCTGCACCTGACGGCAATTACATGGCCGCACCAATTCCGGCCATTATGCTTACACATGGTGTTATCGCGCCGCACACTGTGCTGAAAATTACTGGCAACCGCACCTGCCTTCCACTCGTCAATTTCGCGCTAACTGCGCAAGTTCTGCCTCAGGGGATCTCCTTGGTTATAATTTGCGCTTTGCAGGATGATGAGGTCGAGCCATTCACTGTGGAAGGTCGTTACAGCTCAGCCCATACCATGACATCATCGCACAGTACTGACGTCGACATTAAGAAGATGGTCTCCTCTGACCTTACACCTGCTCAAGCTGCAGCCCTTTGCCGCGTTCTTGAAGGCTATTGCGACATTTTTTACTTTGACAATCGACCCTTAGGTCAAACGTCCGTCGTGACCCATCGCATAAACACTGGCGATGTGAACCCTATTCACCGACGTCCATATCGTGTTTCTGCGTCAGAACGAGCTGTTATCCAACAGGAAGTCAAAAAGATGCTTGCAAAGGACATTATCGAGCCTTCCTGTAGTCCCTGGGCTTCTCCCGTCATACTTGTCAAAAAGAAGGATGGAACGTGGCGTTTTTGCGTAGATTATCGCCACCTGAAGAAAATCACAAAAAAGGACGTGTACGCTTTGCCACGTATTGATGACACTCTAGACTGCCTGTACGGTGCCACTTATTTTTCTTCTATCGACTTACGGTCCGGATACTGGCAGATATCCGTCGACGACATGGACCGAGAGAAGACTGCATTTGTTACCTCTGACGGCCTTTATCAGTTCAAAGTGATGCCTTTCGGTCTCTGTAACGCGCCCGCCACCTTCGAACGAATGATGGACTCTTTGCTTCAGGGGTTCAAGTGGTCCACCTGTTTGTGCTATCTGGACGACGTCATCGTTTATTCACCCACATTTGACACGCATCTAGACCGCCTTTCAGGGATTCTTGATGTGTTCCGCCGAGCCGGTCTCCAGTTGAACTCGTCAAAATGTCCCTTCGCTCGCTGCCAAATCACCGTCCTTGGACACCTCGTGGACGCCAGAGGCGTGCGACCTGACCCGGACAAAATTTGCGCCGTTACAAACTTTCCTGTTCCGAAGTCTACCAAGGACGTTCGTAGTTTCGTAGGGCTGTACTCATATTTCTGACGCTTTGTGAAGGATTTTGCGGCCATCGCCCGTCCCCTTACCCACCTCTTGAAGAAAGACGCTCTAGTTTCTTGGGGACCTGACCATGCCGCATCTTTTTCGCAGCTCACTACTCTCCTCACCACGCCTCCAATTCTGGCCCATTTTGACCCGTCTGCTTCAACGGAAGTTCGAACTGATGCCAGTGGTCACGGCATAGGAGCAGTATTAGCACAACACCAGCGTGGACATGATCGCGTTATAGCCTATGCCAGCCGACTTCTATCACCCGCCGAGCGCAATTATTCAATCACAGAACGCGAGTGCCTCGCTCTTGTGTGGGCTGTTGCCAAGTTTCGTCCATACTTGTACGGACGCCCCTTCTGTGTCATCACTGATCACCACGCGCTCTGCAGGCTATCCTCACTCAAGGACCCCACAGGACGACTCGCTCGCTGGGCGTTACGCCTGCAAGAATATACCTTCTCCGTAGTATACACGACGGGACGCTTGCACCAGGATGCCGATTGTTTGTCCCGCTACACCGTCGACGACCCAGCTGATGCGGACACCATCACTTGCATTTTCTCTGTGTCCCAGTAGCTCGAAATCGGCAATGAGTAACGCCGCGATCCTTCATTACGAGCCCTCATCGACCATCTGGAGTCAACGCCTGGCGACGCCTCTCTCCAGATGTTTCTCCTTAAGGAAGGGACACTATACCGCCGCAATCTCGATCCACACGGCCATGACCTTCTGCTCGTAATTCCATCACACCTGCGTTCGACTGTCCTCCAACAACTTCACGATGCTCCCGTGGCTGGACACTTGGGCGTCTCGTGCACATACGACTGTGTACACTGTCGATTCTTTTGGCCGGGCCTCGCCCGCTCCGTGCGGCGCTACGTTGCCGCTTGTGAGCCCTGTCAGCGCCGGAAGAGGCCCTCCACACATCCAGCTGGATGTCTTCAGCCGATCGACATCCCACCAGAACCCTTTTTCCGTGTTGGTCTAGACCTTCTTGGACCTTTTTCTCTCTCGGGCTCCGGAAATAAATGGGTCGCCGTCGCTACTGATTATGCTACGCGGTACGCAATCACCAGAGCCCTCCCGCCAAGTTGTGCTACTGACGTTGCCGACTTTCTGCTCTATGACATCATTTTAGTGCACGGTGCTCCGCGCCAATTACTCACTGACCGTGGCCGCAGCTTTCTGTCGGCAGTCGTCAAGGACATCCTCCGCTCCTGCTCGACTAAGCACAAGTTAAGCACGTCCTACCACCCACAGACCAACGGCGTCACGGAGAGCCTCAGCCGGACCATCACCGACATGCTATCCAAGTACGTCGCGACCGACCACCACGACTGGGATCTTCACTTACCATATGTGGCGTTCACCTATAATTCATCGCGTCACGGCACCGCCGGCTATTCACCATTCTATCTCCTATATGGCCGAGAACCGTGTTGCCCTTGGACACTTTGTTGCCCTCGGCCACATGTTTAACCACTGAATACGCCCGCGACACGATCGCACACGCCTCTATGGTGGCAATCATAGAGACGCCTCTATGATTGCCACCACCACGACGTACAATTTACTCCGGGTTCTCTGGTGCTTGTCTGGTCCCCCATTCGACGTGTGGGCCTTTCCGAAAAGCTGCTGTTGCGCTACACTGGCCCATACCGTGTGGTGCGACAAGTGACCGATGTTACGTATGAAGTCATCCCCGCCAGCCTCTCAGCGTCATCGTCGGCTGCAAGTGACATCGTTCACGTGGCGAGACTAAAGCCATATCACACACCTTTCGCCGCGTATGTCTAGATTAAGCACCGGGACAGCGCTTCTACTGCCAGAGGTGATGCTACGGAACAGCCGCCACAGTGTGGCTGCACTGAGGAGAAGGAAGACGACGTGGCCTCCGCTTGATATAGCGTCGCCATCATTGCCACCGTTTGTCTACGTGTAAATATATTGTAAATAGACTTGTACGTCAGCTACACATAACAATATTTACACGTGTACGTGTTTGTCTTTATCAGGCGACACGTTTCACTGCCTAACAAATGTTATCACACAGCGCAGAACGTGCCTGCATGTATCGGAAGTTTCTGGAATGCTATCGATGCTTCCATCTGCTGTCTGCGACCGAACGTTGTGTAATCTGATCGCGTGTGTGCGGGACGCGAATAATGTACCACTTTGTGGAAGGCACGCGGGTCCCAGCCATTACTCTGGAACATTCGACGACTGTTGTATAAAAGCCGACGCCCTTGACCCGCTGATCAGATTTTCGACAATCGCCGACTGTCTTCGCCGCTGTCGCTGTTCTTTGAGTGTAGCCTGTTTTTGAGGGCGCAAGTTCGCCCAATAAAGCACTAGTTTCGTCTTTCTCAGTTTGGCTGCTTTCTTCACAGTCACTACCACGTGACATCTGGTGGAGGTGCTTGTGCGGTCATGTGCCAAACGCCCCCGCAAAGCCGCGATCCAAGCCCGAAGCCCGAGGACAAAACCGACATCGCCCAAGACCAGTGTGCTAGCAGCAGACTGCAAGGACTGCCCCCAAAGCACGGACTTCTACCTGAGACGACGAAGAAGATTGTGGCCAAGACAACCCCAATGGCTGCCCCAACATCCCCCGTTATCCTGCAACAACCTCAGGACCCACCGACCTTACACGGAGCAGATACTGAAGACCCAGAATTCTGGCTGGAGACCTACGAACGGATTGCTACTTTCAACAACTGGGACTCCGACGACAATGCAGCATGTGTACTTCGCCTTAGAAGACGCCGCGAGGACATGGTTTGAGAACCAGGAGTCGACCATAACAACATGGAACCTGTTCTGTAGCGGCTTCCTGCGCACCTTTACAAGCGTCGTGTGCAAGGAAAGGGCCGAAGCTATGCTAGACGCCAGAGTGCAGCTCCCTAATGAGAACGTTGCCATATTTACAGAAGAAATGAGCCGTGTGTTCCGCCACACCGACCCGGATATGCCAGAGGAGAAGAAAGTCCGCCTACTCAAGCGTGGTGTGAAGGAAGAACTTTTTGGTGAAATGATACGAAGCCCACCAAAGACCATAGAAGAGTTCCTTCGCAAGCCACCAGCATTGAGAAGACACTCGAAAAGCGGAACTGGCAATTCACCCACCGTACAAAATCTACCAACTACACAGGAATTTAATCACTGGCCACGGACGATCTGTGTGAGACCACGAGGGCCATTGTGCGCGAAGAACTGTGCAAGGTCTTGCCTTCGTCGCAGCCTCAAGAGGCCTCGATCGCCAACATCGTAAAAGAAGAGGTGCACCGATAGCTTGGAGTTCCTGAGGTGCAACCACAATTACCACAGCCCCAGCCAGAAGCGATGACATACGTCGCCGTCGCACGCCGTCAAGGTCGCCCTCCGCGACTGCGCCAGGGCCCTGTAATGACGTCATTCCGTCGTCCGCCGCCGCCCGCATGCCCACCCATCACCCAGCGCACTTACGTGAGGAAGACGGACATTTGGCGAGCCCCCGACCACCGCCCATTCTGCTATCACTGCGGAGAGCCGGCCACTTGTACCGCCAAAACCCATACCGGGAGATGGGACTGCGAGGTTTCGCCATTAACGAGCCGCAACCACAGATTGGCGAACGACCTCGCGATATCACCGACTAGCTCACCGCCACACAGTGGAGCCCTCGACGACCGTCCCGTTTGCTGTCACCAGGCCTTTACCTGTCGCCGCAGCACTGACCATACACTGGCCCAGCCCGGGGCCGGTCTGCGAGCCCATATCCGGAAAACTAAAAGCAGCAACTGATGGAGGTGCGGTTGCTGTTCGTGGAACTGATGAAGATCCTCCGCCACCAACGAAGGGGCCGAAGAGACCATCTTGACGACATAATAACGACATGCCGTTGTCCCGACGAAGTCAGGAAGCCAAGACTACACCGACAAAAGACGACGACGCGACGTTCCAGCTTCCGTTCAACACGACGCAGCTGTGATCCGACACCAAGACCTAACTGCAACGCCAGACAAAGAACAACCCACCTCAATGTGCTTCTCGACGGCCACGCAGTTACCGCCTTAGTGGACACAGGGGCCGATTACTCCGTAATGAGCAGACACATCGCCGCCCAGTTGAAGAAAGTTAGAACTGCATGGGAAGGCCCTCAAATTCGCACCGCTGGAGTGTCCTGACTGGAATCTGCACGGCATGAATTACCGTTCATGACCGTACTTAGCCTGCCACCTTCGTTACCCTCCAACAGTGTTCACGAGACGTCATTCTCGGCATGGACTTCCTGAACCAACACGGCGCAATCATCTACCTGAAGTCGAAGTCAATAACGCTGTCGAAAGATCGAGCGATACCCCCGGAGAGCTCTCGTAGTCACCATGCCTTAAGCGTGCTTGAAAGTCAAGTCAGCATCCCGCCTCACTCCAGCATTGTCATTTCCGTCGGCACCAAAACACCTGCCGACATAGAAGGCGTCATCAAGGGTGACCAATGTCTACTGCAAGACCGTGAAATTTGCGTCGCAAGAGGGATCGCTCGACTGCATGGAGGGAAAACTGAAGTATTGCTGACAAACTTCAGCCAGGAGTTGAAGCACATCAACAAGGGCATGACGATCGCGTACATCAAGGAAATTCTGGAAACCAGTAATGCGTTTGTCCTCTCGGATTCCGCCGCATCTGCCCCGACGACCATGGTTCCCGAACCAGACTACGACATTAATCCAAACCTCTCCATCATTAAGCAACAACAGCTCAGAAGTCTGCTCCGACGATACAAAGGCTGCTTTTCGACGTCATCGAGGATTCGACAAACACCAGTCGCCAAGCATCGCATAATCACCGAGGAGTGCACTCGACCACTCCGCCAGAGCCCTTACCGAGTTTCGCCGCGAGAACGCGAAGCTCTAAGAGAACAAGTCGACAAAATGCTGCGCGACATCATCCAGCCGTCAAAAAGCGCGTGGGCATTCCCTGTTGTCTTGATGAAGAAAAAGGAAGGAACCTTACGTTTCTGCATTGATTATCGTCGACTTAACAAGATCACAAAGAAGGATGCACACCCCCTACCACAGATAGACGACACATTATATCGGCTCTGCAACACAAAATACTACTCGTCAATGGATCTCAAGTCTGGCTAATGGCAAATAGAAGTCGATGAGAGAGATCGTGAAAAGACCGCCTTCATCACACCAGACAGCCTCTACGAGTTCAAGGTCATGCCCTTCAGACTGTGCTTGGCACCTGCAACGTTCCAGCGTATCATGGACATGGTGTTAGCAGGATTGAAGTGGCAGACCAGTCTTGTTTACTTGGATGACGCCGTCGTTGTCTTCGCCGGAAATTTCGACGATCACCTTAGGCGGCTTGCGACAGTACTAGAGGCCATCAAGTCATCAGAGCTCACTCTGAAGCCAGAAAAGTGCCGCTTCGCTTACGATGAGCTTCTGTTTTTAGGCCACGTAATCAGCAAGTCTGGAGTCCGCCCCAACCCGCAGAAGAGAGCTGCCATCGCAAAGTTCCCGCAGCCCATCGACAAGAAGGCAGTGCGTAGATTTCTTGGCATGTGTGCCTACTACACGCGATTTGTCAAGAACTTTTCCCGCATCGTTGAGCTGCTGGCACAGCTAACTAAATGTAGCATCGAGTTCAAGTGGGAAACGCCGCAAGCCGAAGCATTTCAAGAACTCAAACGACGCATGCAGTCACCGCCCGTACTTGCGCACTTCGACGAGCACGCCGATACCCAAATCCACACTGACGCCAGTAGCCTAGGCCTCGGTGCCGTCCTAGACCAGTGAAAAGATGGACATGAACACATGATAGCTTATGCTAGCCAGTCGTTGTCAAAAGTGGAAGGCAATTATTCTACAACCGAAAAGGAATGCCTCGCCATCATTTGGGCTACAGCGAAATTTTGCCCTTACCTATATGGCAGGCCATTCAAAGTCATCAGCAACCATCACGCCTTGTGTTGGCTAGCGAACTTAAAGGATCCTTCAGAACGGCTGGTGCGGTGGAGCTTAAGACTGCAAGAATATGATATCGCTGTAACCTATAAGTCCGGACGAAAACACTCTGATGCCGATTGCCTATCACGCGCCCCCATTGGCTTGCCACCACAAGATGACGAAGATGACGACGCCTTCCTCGGCATTTTAAGCACAGAAGAGTTCGCCGAACAGCAGCGAGCAGACCCGGAGTTGAAAAACCTCGTCGAGTATTTGGAAGGAAACACCGATGTTGACCCTAGGGCATTTAAGCGAGGATTGCCTTCGTTCTCGCTTCAAAATAACCTACTCGTAAAGAAGAACTTCTCACCAGTGCGTGCCAACTACCTTCTTGTTGTCCCGTCAGGACTGCGTCTAGAAGTATTGCACGCCCTGCATGACGATCTGACTGCTGGACACCACGGATTTTCCCGGACACTATTGAGGATACAGGAAAGGTATTACTGGCCACGCCTGACCGCTGACGTCACCCATTATGTCAGAACATGCCGAGACTGTCAGCGACGCAAGACACCACCGACAAGGCCAGCTGCATTACTCCAGCCAATCGAGCCTCCTTGCCGACCATTCAAGCAGATCGGGATGGACTTGTTGGGACCCTTTTCGACGTCAACAACCAGAAATAAGTGGATCGTCGTGGCGACGGACTATCTCACCCGCTTTGCTGAAACTAAAGCACTGCCGAAAGGTAGCGCAGCTGAAGTGGCGAAATTCTTTGTCGAAAACATCCTGCTGCAACATGGCGCCCCAGAAGTCCTCATCACCGACAAAGGAACGGCCTTTACAGCAGAGCTCACCCAAGCCATTCTGCAATACAGTCAGACAAGGCACAGGAGGACAACAACCTGCCACCCACAGACGAATGGTCTTACGGAGCGGCTGAATAAGACCCTCACCGACATGCAAGCAATGTACGTCGACGTCAAACACAAATTCTCACCAGTAAACACTGAGTGCAGGTTCACTCTGACCGAGGATCAGCTATCCTTGAGCCGCTTGAGTACTTTGTGAAGTATTCTCCAGAGAACATTTTTGATGACATAGCACATTTCACCAACATTTATGCACTGCAAAGAGATGGAGTAGAGCTAAATACCACATTGGCAGAAATTAAAGTTCTCATTGGCATTATGATACACATGGGAATCTTGAAGTTTCATCGGATCCGCATGTATTGGCAGGAGGACACAAGAATACTATGTATTGCGGATGTGATGACATCCAAACGATTTTTCAAGCTTCGAGCAGCACTGCATGTTACTGATGGCAATGCTCCGCTGGATCCACCGAAGAACAAGTTTTGAAAAGTGGCACCAATCATTGATGCTGTCAGAAGTTGATGTCTTGCACCACAGCCTCTTGCCGAAAGCAGCATCGACGAACAGATGGTGCCCTTTACAGGAAGGGTCCCTTAAGCAGTTCGTGAAGAATAAGCTAAACCCTGAAGGAATAAAAATATTCGTCCACTGCAGTTTGGATGGCATGGCGCATGATATTGAATTCTACCAAGGGAAAGGCACTGGTGTAAGCAAGGACCATTCACATTTGGGTCTTGGTGGACTGGTCGTGATGCGGCTTGTGGAATCGCTCCCACGCGGTCTGAACGTTAGATGCTACATGGACAATTATTTTTCTTCTGTGCCGCTCTTCCGAGAGCTGAGATTGCTTGGTATTTTGGCCTCTGGTACAATTGGGGCTAACAGAATTATAGGCTGGGAGCTCAAAAGCAAAAAAGAATTGAAAAAGGAAGGGCGTGGAAGCTACAACTTCAAGATTACCGAAGAGGAAGACGTCGTCATTGTTCACTGGCACGACAATGGTTCAGTCAACATGGTCTCTACAGTTGTAGGACTACGCAACATCACTAAGGTGAAGAGATGGAGCGAAGCTGCCAAGGCACATGTCGACATCGATTGTCCGCAGGTTATCGCCGATTACAATCAATTCATGGATGGCGTCGACAAGCTGGACTTTGTGATGTCGCTCTATCCCCTCAAAGCAAAGACGAAGAAATGGCCAGTAAGAGTTATCTCCCACTTCATTTGCTTCGCAGTGTGCAACAGCTGGCTTGAATACATTCGCGACGCGAATGCAGAAGGACTGCCCAAAAAGGAAGTGAAAGATGTTATGGCATTTCAATCGGACATTGCATGCAGTTTGATTTCAAGCAACAGGACTGCGCCAAACAGGAGGGGAAGACCAAGCACCACCTCTCCAAGTCCTGTCCGAAAATCACATGCCGGTATGCCCCTGCCAACAAATTCCACAAGGTTTGATGGCAATGACCACTAGCCCATTCACATCAGTGCCAACTTCCCGCAAAGGTGCCAAAACACAGGTTGTGCTTCAAAGTCTCGAGTTTGCTGTCGCAAATGCGGTGTATTCCCCTGCCTAATTGCCACAAAGGATTGCTACTATGAATTTCACATCAAAAAGTAGGATCTGTCGAAGCAGGCAAGCTGAGATGCATTGTAAGTACACTCTTAAGTATTTTTGCCAAGTTAACAGCACCTGACAGCAATTGTTCCTTGTGTAAGTGGCCATCGAGATAATTTACGTTCTGGAGGCGCCATGTGTACAAATATACACATCAGAAAAATTTTTTTGTTGGCTGAATAAACATGTTTTCATTCGTATCACTGAGCTTTCGGTATTTAGAAGCAATATTTGAAGGAACCACAATTTTCTTTCGTGTTTCTCTTAATTCGCGCCTGAAGGGGATATACAAAATATGTCAGATGCTAAAATTGACTAGAGCACCACCGCCTCGTTAGAGCCCTTGAGACAAGGGCCTGGAGGCATGTGCTTTACAAAACAACTATCACAGCAAAGGAGAGGATGCGCTATGAATTAAATGGGCTTATAACACGTAGGACAACATCATTCAAGAAATCGAGGGCTGCATTGGTGTTAAAAAACAGTTCTTTACTAAGAAACATAGCCGGGTGAAGAGGAACGCAATAATGATATGCAAGAGGAAAATGTTTCTTTCTCTCAGCTTTGGCTTTCCGACACTCCAGGAGGACGTGGAGGACAGTTAGCCACTCAACACATCTACCACAGGTTGTAGGTTCATTTCCAGTAAGCAGAAAATTGTAGGTGCCAAATATGTACCCCATTCTGAGATGACAGAATGCTCGTCGCGATTTTGTAGTGGAGGGCCAAAAACCTAACTGTGGCTTTATAACGTGCAGTTTATTATTTATCTCTGCATCCTGCATGCGTTGCCAGTGGTTTCGTAGTTTGTTTCGTAAGAGAGAGTTCAGATCTGTGACAGAAACAGCAACCGTAGGAATAATAGCTAGTGATGCAGCCATTTTGTCAGCTAGTACATACCCAGTATAATACTACATGTCTATGTGATAAATAAATGTTGCATAAAAGTGAGTAAAGTTAAATGAAAACAGGATTTGTATGCTTTTGTAAAGAAATTAATGCTTTTACAAGACTTAACGACTCTGAGTATTATTGCTCTGTCAACTTTTAATTTCTTTATATGTTTTACTGCAGACAGTACTGCATATGCTTCTGCAGTGAAGATACTTGCCAGGGGGTTTAATGCCTCACATTTAGAAAAAGAGGGAGCAACGGGAGCATAAGATACGCCAGCATGTGATTTTCACACACCTGTGTAGAATTCAAAGCAGGAGTACTTCGATTGAAGTTCACAAAACGCATAGCGATTTCAAGGTAAGGAGCATGCTTTGTGAGCTCTACAAAGGACACATCACAGTCTATCACCTGCCACTCCCAGGGTGGTAATAGCTTAGCAGTAGGTATTAGGCAATGTTCAAGAATCGAGACATCCATTTCTTCACTAAGTTCTCTTACACACAGTGACAAAGGAAGTCTCATAGAGGGTCTGTTACGAAAAAGTGTTTCACATGTCAAGTTGTTAACGGTTGTGGAACACGGCTGTTCCTGATTAGAGTGCACTTTGAGAAAATACATGAAGCTGATGTATGTTCTCTGAAAATGGAGTGACCACTCATCTGACTCTATGTATAGGCTTCTGACAGGGCTTGTTCTAAATGCCCCAGTGGCCAGATGGATACACAGTTGGACGATGGGATCTAGCATCTTTAGCGTGCTCAGGGAGGCAGAGTGATATACCACGGCACCATAGTCCAATCGGCATCGAATTAAGCTCCTGTAAACATTCAATAAACACTTTCTGTCGCTATCCCATGTTGTGTGGGATGGGATTCTAAGAAAGTTTATTGTTTTTAGACATTTTGCTTTAAAACATTTCATTTGTGAAATGAAATTAAGCCTGGAGTCAAGGATAACACCTAGAAATTTGAGCTCTTTGTTGACAGGAATTTGTTGCCCACCCAATTCTACATAAAGATCTGGAACTAGGCCTCTCTTTCTCGTAAAGAGAACACAAGAACTGTTGTGGGGGTTGATTTTAAGTCCATTTTCGTCTGCCCACTTGGACACCTTGTTTAAGCCCTGCTGTACCTGTCTCTCACACACTGCAGGGTTGCAGGATTTGAAACCTATTTGTATATCATATACGTAGACGGAATAAAACATAGCTGGTGGTAATAATGCATGAAGCGTGTTAATCTTAACGACAAAGAGCGTGCAACTGAGTACGCCGCCCTGGGGTACCCCAGTTTCTTGTATGAATGTACGTAACAGTGCATTACCTATTTTCAGCCGAAATGTACGGGTGTCTAGGTAGCTTTTTATAATGTTTAACATACTGCCGCAGATGGCCAGCACTGAAAGGTCACGCAGGATTTCGAGGCGCCAAGTTGTACCATATGCTTTTTCCATATTAAGAAACACGAAAACATCATGAATGCTTGCTTCGATGCGCACAAGATGGTCAGTTGTAGATCACCCTTCCCTAAAGCCACATTGAAATGGGTCAAGCATTTTGCTGGACTCTAGGAAATGTACGAGACGGCAATTGATCCTTTTTCAAAAAGCTTACAAAGGCAGCTCGTAAGCGCTATAGGATGGTAGCTAGTAAGCAATGAAGCATTTTTACCATGCTTCAAAACAGGGATCACAAGAGCTTCTTCCCACTTAGATAGGAGATAACCAGCAGCCCAGATAGTACTGAAAAGTGTGAGTAGCATGATTTGTGTGTCGGAGTGCAGGTGCTTAAGCATATTGCACATGATTCTATCAGGGCCGGTGCAGGGCTCTGACATGCTGATAAGGAAACATTAAGTTTAGCAATGGTAAAAGGTAGGTTATAAGGATTGTTTGGGATACATTTCCAATTCAGTGGCTTAAGTTCTTTTATTGCTTTATGTTTCAAAAAGTTCTCCAAATAGTGTGTGGAACTAGACACATGCTCAAAGTGCTCACCAAGAGCGTCGAGCTGGTCTTCCAACTTGTTTCTGTCTATATCAACAAGGGGCAATGGATGAATTTATTGTCCCTCAATTTTCCTTAGCCCATTCCATACTTTTGCCTCCTGTGTGTATGAGTTAATACCAGACAAGAGCCTCTCCCAGCGTGTCATCTTAGCTTGCCGTCGCGCTCGCCTTCCCTGTGATTTAATATTTTCAATTCTATCAAATTTTCTGCAGTTGGGGATCGCAGCATGGCCCACGCTTTTTGTTTTTTTCGTGCCTCCTTGCTCTCATCATTCCACCACGGAACTCGCCTTTTGGATGAGCTACCGCCTGATTGTGGAATGAAGTTATTCGCTGCTTCTATGATAAAAGCAGTAAAATAGGCTACCGCATCATCAATACTAAAATCGGTGATAAAATCTCATGATAGATAGGTCAATTCCTGAAAATGGTCCGAGTCAGCAGAAGCTAGCTTCCACCGAGGCGCATACGGAGGGCATTCATGTTGTACAATTAAGTTTAAAAGTGCAGGAAAATGGTCACTTCCATAAGAATTCTTAATAATGCTCCATTTTAAGTAAGGGATAATAGCTGCCGAGCCAATAGCTAAGTCTATAGAATAATGAGAATTGGGATACATATTATAATAAGTTGGTTCGTTTTAATTAAACAGACATGTACCAGCGTTTAATAGAAAGTTCTCTATCACTCAACCTCTCGCGTCGCATCGTGAGTCTCCCCACATTGTGTGGTGAGCATTAAAATCTCTCACAAGTATGTAAGGCTTGGGAAGCTGGGTAATGAGGTCATAAAAGTCTGTTTTTTCGAGATAATGGCTTGCGGGTATATAAATGGAACATACAGTGATTAATTTATTGAAAAAAAAATAGCCCGAACTAACACTGCCCTCAAGGGGCGTCTGAAGGGCGACATGTCGGCAAGCTACAGACTTGTCGGCTACTATTGCTACACCACCAGAGGTGTTAGCCTCGTCGCAGCCCTTTCGTACAATGAAGTAATTGCGAAGAAAATTGGTGTTTATAGGTTTCAGATGTGTCTTTTGAACACACAGCAACATTGGATTGTGTGTGTGTGGTAG
The DNA here is from genome assembly GCF_038994185.2 of Dermacentor albipictus. Classification (NCBI taxonomy): domain Eukaryota; kingdom Metazoa; phylum Arthropoda; class Arachnida; order Ixodida; family Ixodidae; genus Dermacentor; species Dermacentor albipictus. The sequence goes on along the minus strand of NC_091828.1, from coordinate 18,805,918 downwards.
TTATGTAATGTCATCTAGGCTATGAAGAAATCCTCTAGCATTCCATTGTATTATTTGTGTCTCCGTGATGATAAATGTGCTTTGTGCTGTGTGTCTTCACAGACGGAGATTAGCTCATGGGCCCTTTCCAGGGGCCGTAACATGCTTTTTTGTCTTTTTTGGAGTGATCGAGAGAGGCTCGCCACTCCTTAGGTGCTGGTGGCACCGTCTGGCTGGTTGTTGTGTCTATTGCCTCTTGCGAGGTGCTGGACACGCGCTCTTGCGAGCATCCTGGACCAAAAACTTCGGTAAGAGACTTCAAAACAAAAAATGGTGAAAATATTCACACTGGTTTGTTTGGTTGTTCCGAGTGAATTACATGGGAATGAGGGAAGTTGTAGACTTGGTGTCCCAAAACTGAAAGACATCTTCGGTGCGCCCTCGTTTCTGAAGGCAATCAGGGAGTTTAGGAAAAGCGTTTTCCATAAGTATAGATGGGGTTTTCGGCCGCGGTGCCATCCACCCACCATGGAGCCCAACAGGGAAACGTGAGAGAAGTTCCCACAAGAGAAACCCTGTCAACACCAGCCGTACATCGCTGCCATAACCAAATACAGCATAACCAAGGCTGGCTAGCCACACGAGGTTAACCCTTGCCGTCGGGAAATTTGGAAGTGAGGAGCAGTGATGACAGAAAAAATGAAAGGCGAGAGAGAAACACGAAAATCAAAGAGGACAGGAAAAGGCAACTACCGATTTCCCCCAGGTGGGTCAGTCTGGAGGTGCCATCTATATGAAGCAGAGGCCAAAGAGGTGTGTTGCCTCCACCTTAAAGGGAGGCCTTAAAGGTCCAAACACTTGCTATCGGCTCAACCCCCAGGATCCCCCTTACCCCAGATACGGCAAGCCGTGCAAGGCTAAATGTGGGAGGGTCAGACCCTCATGTGCTCAGGTACGTGGTGTCGCAACACACCAAATGCCTGTTGACGCAGACGCTCCTGCAGGGACCCGCAAGGTGGAAAGAAGTTACTCCTCTCCACCTTGCGGGTTTCCGCAGAATTATTACGTGGAGAGAAGCACCTTCTCTCCCCCTTGCGGGTTTCTGCAGAGCTATTACATCAAACTCTTGCCTTTGCTTCGAGTTGTTGACAAATTCGACTTCGCCCTGCCATGTGCTAGACGCCTGGTTAGCTCAGATGAAGTAACTGAGCATGTGTTGGTGGGCTAGTTGGTTAAGCATGATTACAAGAACGGCGCCGAATAAAACAACACACGAAGAAGGGAAACACGAGAAACACGAGAAACAGCCTACGTGCTGTCTCGTGTTTCCCTTCTTCGTGTGTTGTTTTATTCGGCGCCGTTCTTGTAATTAGCTCAGATGGTAGAGCGGCTGCCCTGGAAAGGCGGTGGTCCCAGGTTCGAGTCCCAGACCAGGACAAATTTTTCTTCAAATGCAAGGCTTTACGTTCGAGGAACCCGTATGGGGTTTCCTTTGTAGCATTTGCTACAAACAGGCGCATGTCTCATTTTCCTTTTATTAATTACTTCTCTCCACCTTGCGGGTTTCTGCAGAACTATTATGTCAAATAAATGTTTGATTTGAAAACTATATATATATATATATATACCCATGGTTGGATACCTGCACCAGGTTAATCCCTGCCGCCCAGAAATTCGGAAGTGAGAAGAAGTGATAAGAAGACAGGAAGGAAGAGACAGCAAGAGGGAAAGCGAAAGATTGAAGAGAGGGACAGGAAAAGGCAACTGCCGATTTCCTCCAGGTGGGTCAGCCTGGAGGTGCCGTCTATGTGAAGCAGAGGCCAAAGAGGTGTGTTGCCTCCGCCGGGGCTCCTTAAAGGTCCGAACACCCGGCAACAGCCAAATCCCCAGGATCCCCCTTTCCCCATATACGGCTAAGCCACACACAGTTAGAAGTGGGAGGGTCTAATCCTCGTGTGCTCGGGTACATGGTGTCGCAACACACCAAACACCTGCTGACGCAGACACCCCTCTGGGGGACAACACAAAGCTTTGCATACCAGCTTAGTTTCTTTTCAGACAAAAAAGAAACAGGGCCGGCCTCCATTAGATAAGTGTGTCGTTCCTCACTACTATCCCGTAATTTCAATTCTTCAGTTTTCAGCTGCTCTCGAGCTTTAGTGGTCCATGATTACATTTAAGAAAGCCTTGTATTCTTATATACAATGAGTTTTACACAACCAAAAATATCAGAAGTCGTATAGCTGTTGCAACCGGCCGTGAAATTAACGCCTACAAAGAATGGAACAAGAGGCAGCTAAAGGAGTGAATGTGTCACGCCAGACTAGTTGGCACGTCTACACACAACAGAAACAATGAACAGGAAGCAGTAAAATGCCTCACTCTAAGTTCAAACATGACAAGGGTTGCTGTAGCTTTTGAGTCAAGGCTTACGAATTAACAATGACACAAGGTCTCGCTGAACAAGAAAGCTGGGATTGTTGACCGCGCTTTATGCAACTGACACATCGCGGTTCATAACAGTACGCATAAAATGCGAGTCTCGTTTGCGTCGACCTAGATATGCTGCTATGATCCGTCTGACTTCGCGCTGGTAGGACATGACGTAGAACATGGACAAAGATAACGCTTCACCTTAGCAGCAGATAACGTTATTCACGCAGATTGACAGCACATGCGTTCGATTGACTGTAGTTGTATTCACGCACGCCACGTGACCTGTGACCCGTGCATGTGACGTGCTGACCAGTGCCTTTCCGTAAATTTCTTTGGTAAATATAACTGAAACCTGCAATTCTAAAAGCACGTGCCGCACTGCAAGCTGTGCGAGTCGGTAATAACATATGCTGAAACTGCAGCGCGCACAACGATTGGATGTCTACAAACGGCGCTTTTTTGTAAGCTCCCTGTGTCCGTCATTTGTGCGCGTCGCAGTTTTAAGATGAGCTTCGTCACAGTTAGTGTTTGCAAAGCTTGGAAGCACCCGCACAACTAATTTGAATGACAGATCTGAACACGAGAATAAAACAGTACCTGGGCACCTGCCTTGTCCGCGGCGGCGACCAACCGGCCTTTCTCATCGAGGTAGACTGAGGGCACGGCATCGGCCTTCAGGTATGCCCTGAGCACTCTCGGACGACCGTCCTCCCGCCGGAAATCAAAGCAGCCGAGAGCGAAGTGTCGGTGGCACACGAACGCCGCTTCCTCGCCGGATTGTGGAGGCGCCCATTCGCGCTCGCCGCTTCTGGGACAGGAACGCACGAACTCGATCCACGCCTGGCGTACGCGCGGTTCCAAAGGCAGTGGGTGGTACGCGATGAAACTTGGTGCAGGACGTGAGCCGCACAGAGGCACGCAGCAGCACCGAGTAGTACGCTCCATGGCTAGACTTCTTCGACCAGGCGCCGTTCCCGAAAAGTAGCAGCAGCACCAGCAGACGCCTTCGTATCAAGCCGGTTGAGAGGTGCTGTCAAACGCGCGACTGTCGCGATGGTCCCGCAGGTGCTGCTCCCGCGTTACGCAAGCTCTTAGAGCACAACCGCCTTATGGTTAACGCATGTTAACGCTCGACAACACTTAAATGATAATCGGATAACGCGAATACAGTGCACGTGGACGACATGTGAGTACCTAAAACTCCCTGTCAAATAGCATGATGCAGTCAGTGGACAGCAACGCAGCAGCACATTGATTTTACCGTTTCGAGGCGTAAACTCGCAAAGGCTCATGGGACGGGTCGTCTGCTCTGCGCTTTCGGTTTGGGTTTTACTGATGGCAGTTCCGGCGCACGATTTTCGCCTAGTGCACCGCGCTTATGGATGGATGGATGGATGAATGAGGCTCAACCACAGAACACCTATACAAACTTAGAGAAGGGAAACTGTACCTTCCACAGTGCTACGGAAATAAGCGTAGCGGTGGCGTCGTGAACTAAAGTATGTGACCACGGGTGGCGCTGTACAACAGGAAACGGAAACGGGGTTTTGCACACGCTTTACCAGGTGTTCTGTGGCTTTACTGGGTTGCTGGCTTCTGCGCCTCGATCGTGCTCCCTCCAGTTTAGTTGCTGTGTAGCAAACGTAGCGCCTAAAGTAGGCGCTACGTTTGCCACACAGCAACCAAACTGGCGGGAGCACGATCGAGGCGCAGAATACATGTAGCGCTGAGTCATATCGAGTTAAGGCACACTCTGAACTGACTTTTAAGGGCATCCCGAGCGGTTTTTCGTTTATTACGCCGCCGTTACGCCGAGTTGTGCCGCCGCGCTCCAGCTGTTGCATTTCGTGTAGGGCTACTGACAAAATGCGGTTTCCAGGTGGCACGATGGCCTCGACTGGAATAAACGCACACGACACCAAAGATTGAGTAAGCCTGAAAATATTTTATTTGCATTTTACAAGTACAACAAAAAGCACACGTCTACGCATCCACACAAACGCGTTTACATAGTCAAGAACATAGGCAAGAAATGGCTCATTAATAAGGGTAGCACAAACGCACAAGAAAGGAGACCTAAGCTACAAAACGTACGGTCGGCTGCTAAGTATAATAATTTCCCTGTCACCGCGTGTCACTTTTATACAGCATCTTTACAGCACTACCAGGCCGGGTAGTTTGGCGGAAAGAATGCAACAGCTTACGGCCGTCAGCTGCCTCTGTCATAATTATCCTAATCTCCGCATCAACGTCGTGCAAGTCCGCATACAGGCATCTGTATCTGAACCATATATGTGCCATCTTAATACATGTGTAGTGAAATTATGACAACCACTGCGTCTTATCAAACGTATTGGTTTTGCAAATGCGCATTACAGCTGACGGAACGACATACTGTAAGTGAAGCACAAGAGAACAAGGACAAAAGGAGGATACAACACTTGAAGAAATGAAGAATTAGTAGGCGTACAGCAAACAAGCGATGACGGAGAAAACACAATGTGACATCGCTTTGCGTATTTACGGTGTTATGGAGATCAACGGCATAAAAACGTACCTTCAAGCGTACTCCCTCAACCTCCGCCGCATTCATCATGATAATCAACGCCTAAACAAAATTAGGCACTATTTTTTGCCAAGAGTAGACCTCTTTACAGCAAGTCTATGTAATGACTCGCAGACGAAACCAGCATGCTTTCGAAAATGTTTTACCGCCGTAGTGTTCGAACGCCAACGGCCAGGAAACACATCGATGCCAATAGGCTGTCGGCTGTCGGTGGTTAATCAAGTACAAAAACCTTGACGCTATAACTAAAAAGCAGCTTCAACATTCAAATTTTAAAAAAATCAACTGCCTATTTGCCTGAGGTAACAAAACATCCTTAGACACCTCGATTGTTTATGTCAGTGGTTTGTGTAAAGTAAAAAATTCAGCATGTTTAGCGCCCCTAGCAGAGAAAGCACAAATTAAAGTATTCGACCAAATTACAGTAACTCCACTTGCGCGCTTACGCTGAAACGCGCCTCGATTGATTTTTCGCCCTCTGTGGCCATTTGTTGAACTTGAGAGTGTACGGGGCCTGGCTCAACCTTTTGAATTGGGCGGCGGCGGCGCGCGCCACCTAGCCTTTAATGGTACACACATACACTCTAAGAACAGTTTACACCCTTTGGCTTGCCCCTTCTGCCACACAAAAATAATCGTCATCTGCCTTGATGCGTTTCCTTTCTTTATCGCTGCAAGCCCGGAACTTTCCAGTGACGAACGGCACGCGCGTTATCAGAAGAAGCACTCCAAAGGGCTGTAAACTGTTCTATGCTGATAACGCGCGTGCCGTTCGTTACTGGAAAGTTCCGGGCTCGCAGCGATAAAGAAAGGAAACGCATCAAGGCAGATGACGATTATTTTTGTGTGGCAGAAGGGGCAAGCCAAAGGGTGTAAACTGTACTTAGAGTGTAGGTACACACTCTACACTCTTAGAAATATTTACACCCTTTGGGGCGTATCTTGTCCCACAACAATAATCGTCATCTGTGCTGCCCGCGTTTCCTTTCTTTAACGCTGCGAGCCCGGTACTTTCCAGTCACGAACGGCATATGCGCCTTATCAGCGTGACGCAGCATTCTCGACAGGAAAGTAGCGAGCGCCGAGTTTTCAGGAAAGGAAACGCAAGCAAGGCAGATGACGATTATTGTTGTGGGACAAATATACACCCCAAAGGGTGCAACTGTTTTAAGAGTGTAAGAACAGTTTACACCCTTTGGGGTGTATATTTGTCCCACAACAATAATCGTCATCTGCCTTGCTTGCGTTTCCTTTACTGAAAACTCGGCGCTCGCTACTTTCCTGTCGAGAATGCTGCGTCACACTGATAAGGCGCATACCGTTCATGAATGGAAAGTACCGGGCTCGCAGCGTTAAACACTCTAAGAACAGTTTACACCCTTTGGCTTGCCCCTTCTGCCACACAAAAATAATCGTCATCTGCCTTGATGCGTTTCCTTTCTTTATCGCTGCGAGCCCGGAACTTTCCAGTAACGAACGGCACGCGCGTTATCAGCATAGAACAGTTTACACCCCTTTGGAGTGCCTCTTCTGATAACGCGCGTGCCGTTCGTCACTGGAAAGTTCCGGGCTTGCAGCGATAAAGAAAGGAAACGCATCAAGGCAGATGACGATTATTTTTGTGTGGCAGAAGGGGCAAGCCAAAGGGTGTAAACTGTTCTTAGAGTGAAGAAAGGAAACGCGGGCAGCACGGATGACAATTATCGTTGTGGGACAAGATACGCCCCAAAGGGTGTAAGTTTTTCTAAGAGTGCACTCTTAAAAAGAATTACACCCTTTGGGGCTTATCTTGTCCCACAACGATAATCGTCATCGGTCTTGCCAGCGTTTCCTTTCTTTAACGCTGCGAGCCCGGTACTTCCCAGTCAAGAACGGAATGCGCGTTATCAGTGTGACGCAGCTTCTCGACAGGAAAGTAGCGAGAGCCGAGTTTTGAAGAAAGGAAACGCAAGCAAGGCGGATGACGATTATTGTTGTGGGACAAATATACACCCCAAAGGGTGCAACCGTTTTAAGAGTGTACCTATGTATTTACTCTTTTACATTTGCGTTGATATTGTCCACCAATCAGATAGCCTTAGTTTAGTTATTTCTACCTGTTCAAATTCTATTTTACTTTCACTGTCTTTAAAACCCAAAGGTGTTCCCCCGTTTCCTCCTCCTCTCCACAGGCCTCGCACAACAAGTATATCCCCTGGTATTTGGCTCGGTACGTTTTAGTCTTCAGTACACCTGTCCTGGCCTCAAACAACAATGAGCTTCCCGGCCTGAGGGTTATCGTAAATATATTTTCTTTGGCTATTTCTTGCTTAAACGTCCTGTATGTCTCTAATGCTGATTTGGCTTGCATCTCTGTTTTCCACATACCCCTCTCTGCCTCCTTAATTAGCCTTTTTCTTGACGGATGATTCCTTACCTGTCCCCCCACTACTGCCCAAGTATTTGCTTGACAATTTTCTAGTTCGCTTCCTCCACCTTGTGTCAACATTCCTCGTGTAAGTAACTGAAAAACCTTCCTAGCCTACCGCATTTCCCCCATTTTTCTCAACCGCTCCTAAAATGCTATCTTACTACTAGCATCTCTGCCCTCGTAAGACCATCCCACATCCCCCTGCACCCCAAGGTTTGGTGTCTTGCCATGTGCTCCCAGAGCGAACCTACCCACACCACGTTGCCTAGTTTCCAACTGTGCACGGGTCTCTGCACTCATACATAGAACTGCATTGGTAAAAGTCAGGCCCCTTCCATATCGCTCGTACTTCCTCGCACCTATTGTAGTTCCACAGTGCCCTACTCTTCATAATCGCTGCACTTCTGTTACCTTTAGTCGTTACATACTTTTCGTACTCTGCAGATACTCAATGCTATTGTTTATCAGTGGCTATAACTGACGCCTCTATGGGGAACCAGCGCTGGATAGGCGGCGCGTCGATGGATGGATGGATGGATGTTATGGGGAACGGGGCGGTGGCTTGCGCCACCGAGCTCTTGCTACTATTATAGTGAGCTAGAATAGGGGTAGTGGGCTCAGATGACGGCTCCGCTTGAGGTCCTTGATGTCGCCTCCGAGAGATGGCGCTACAAACATTATCACCTGAAACGTTTTGCAGTCCTGCGCCTACGCTATGCGGGTTCTGCGGGTTATTTCATCGCATAGCGTAAATCTAAATAAGTTGTTGCTATCGGTATTACCGGAAAGGCGTCAATTCGCATTTTGTGCTATAAATAAATAACTTTACCATTGTGACTGCGACCGCTCGGGAGGCATTATCGATGACCTCGCGAGTACATAAATTTGGCTGCTGGTTCGCCACCAAAGTGGGCAGCTTGCGGCAGTTTGTAGCAGTTACTGTGACGATAATGTGAGCGCGATGATTCGTTTTATCTACGTCTAGTACCAGTAATCACCGTGTAATCGTCCACTGTGGTCCATCAAGGCCAGCGTCGAGCGTGCGCCGCTCTCATTAGCAGTGGACCATTGCCCAAGCTGACCGCACTTGGTCAAGTTGCGGAGTTTTCTTGCGTCATAAATGCGACCTGTGGGTACACATCGCCGGAAAGAAATATATGGCGCATATATTTATGAAAAATTATTTTCCTTAAAATATCAAACAAGCTTATTTCTAATTGTACACAATAATTCCAGCAATGATTTTAGCGACCAGGCGAAATCGTTCTCTGAGCGCATAAAATTGCGTTTATTTTCGAATGCACTTTCAAGTTCGTACATTTTATTAGGAACAGCATTGAAAACGATGTACAATATTGTTGCAGGAGTGAAAAATAAGCAAAATTAGCCCCATCGAAGAATACTCAAAGAACTGCAGATTCCAAAAATATTATAAATCTCACTGTTAGTGCATGCAGGAAATATTTCTTTTTACAACAATAGCAATGTTTACAAAATAAAACAAACCATTCTTTTTTTCTCACAGCGCACACACCAGACACAAAACAATTTAAGAGCATGCCTAATATGGAGTAAGTCGACATGAAAAAAAAAAAGCTCCCATTAAAGTCATAGTGAACCACACTCCTCCAGAGTTCAGTACGGTGTTGGTTCTTTCATGCCCTTTTTCATATGGTGCACCACCGCGACATATGGGCTTCATTCACGTTGACATATAATTTCTTTTTATTTTTTTTAGATCTGCCAGGCGCCTCTTCATTCAAAACAAACATGACATTAATTGAATTTTTTTAAATGAAGAAAATGTTTTAAACATGTACTGCACAGCTTTCTCATACAGTTTTACTTATTTTCCTATGCTTTGCTGCTTCCCTTCTGCTTCGTTGCTCTGAGTTGATGCCTTTCACGAAAAAATGGAGCCGTGTAGTTAAATAGAAGCTGATAACTTTTCTCGTAACTTCAGCTGCGTGCTCATTGCAACCAATGTTGCTCATGGACCTTGCCCTCACGAGGGTGAGTATATCCATTATACTGTCGGCATGCAGTTCTTGCTTACTAAAACATTCTGTGAACAGGTTTTCAAGCATTTCCACAAACTGAAAAAGTGCACTGGAGGGATAAAGAAGACCTCCATTATCCTTCTGCCGTGTATACATAGCAACGTCAGAGCTTTCTGCAACGGATGACAAAGTCAAAGACTGCATACATGGCTTACAGTTCATTTTCATTATGCACTTCCGTGCAGCATAACCAGCTACATAGTAAATTAGGCGTGAATCGCTTCTCTCTACATGCTGGTCATGATCGCCAGGTGATGACAAAGCTGCCTCTGCTGCAGGCAAATTTCCTGCATCAATGAGGCTGTCAACCCGATCCCAAACAGTAGGCTTACGAGGAAGAGTGCTGCCACTTCCTTCAATTTCTAGCAGAGCACTCAAAGCACATGGATCGGAATTTCCATACCTTACAGTTTTTACCAAACTGTAGAAGGACATACAATTCATGGTAATTAGGAATTGAGTGGGCGTAGGGTTGTCGTTACAGCCAGAGGATTGGCGAACAATGCTGAACAAGTTTTCTAGGGGGTCTTGACTAAGTCGAGATGTCATTAGGTACTTGTAGCCTAACTTATTAAGGTATGACAGAAGTTCAAGTGTGCTTGACAGGGTGACCCGCAAACCGACGGCTGTTGACTCGCTGACAAATCCCCCGGCTCCACCTGCGTGCTGTTCCCAAGCTGTCAAATATATCAAAAAGTCTACAATAGTTGCACTGGAAGATGAGTCTGACCGCAGGGCTTTGGCTGGGTACCTCGAGGTCATTACAGTGATCAGGGAGTTGATCCTCCTGCAAGGAAAAACATGAGACTTGTCAATTTCTTTGGCAGGGCCTACCTAAAATTGATGTATATAAAATACCAAAGAGCTATGAGCGGCCATCAGGTGACTATGTAAACCGCAAAGCTACATGCACATTTTGCTGCCATCAGAAAAAAAAAGTTGATTCAACATAGTAAGCTAGACTCTGCTCAATACAAGTACCTGAAAAATTATTGTGTAGCTTTGATGCTTCCAATTCTTGCCTCTATTTCAGTCTTGTAGAGTTGGAGACCTTGCAGCACTTTTTCCCCAAAGAGCTGAAATGCGAAGCCAACTCTCATTTTCTCGAAGGCATTTGGCTGCAGATGACATTTAGTAATGCCTGGCATGGCCTTAAGTGTCACGCTACTGGAGTCAATATTGAAAGCCTGTCTGATCGGCTGCATAGAAACCTGGAAGAATAAAAAGCAGAATAGGAAACAATAAATTTATATCACTTCTTTATCTTAAAATTAGACAACCCCTGAGCTCAGTGATTAAATTTCTCGAAAGGTCAACATAACTAAGCAAACAAGGCACACTTACATGTCCATCTGGTGTATTGAAGGGGCACTTCAGCAGGCTGTTCCTCAAGCATTTAATCAGGTGAGGAAAATCGGATATGAAGTATAGGTTGCGACTGTCGTCAATGGGATGCTTCACTCCGCATTTCACATTGCTTGCTCCTCCTCGGACACCTAGTATTCTCCACATGCGTCGATTCCAAGTGGCGCCGTCACAAGTTACAAAATCCACAAAAAGCCCGCTGTTCTCAGTTAAGATTGTGGCTTCTACAATTACCTGGGCTAGCAAGTCCCCCTTCATATTTCCACTGGTGGCAAATGTGCCAATTACTTGACTCCACTTGCCAACAAATGGCACAAACAGGATAACCATCCCGTGGTCTGACTTCACGCCCTGGTCTGTGGATGAAGTATAGTCTCCTAAATCCACAAAACCTTCAATGTGACCTGATGTTTTAACACACATGTGTTCCGAAAGCTTTAGCTCGTCAACAAGCAGGCCACCATGCTTCCTGAAGGTGTCCATATCTCGAGTCTTTTCTTTAAGCTGTTGTAAAACCTTTTTGCTAAACCCAAAGGCAGACCGGTAAACAGCCATGTAACGCTTCAGAGTGGACTTGCTTGGAAGTACAAGTATTTTGTTATCCCGAATGTGGTTGTACAGGCGGGAGCTCTTCATCTTCATGATTATGCATTCCAAAATCCACGCTTTGCTGTAACGAATGCCTTTGTTCTTTACTTTTGCTGCTGCAAAACATTGTCTAACACACTCTTGTTGCTTCTGAGGGAGTTCAGAAATCCGCTCATTAACAGTTTCTTCATCTAGGGAAGCATTTAGCACTTGCATCTTGTCAATGTCTCTTTTCATTGTAGCAATTCGTGCGCCAAGGCGCCTGTTTCTCTGTGCTGCACATTTCAGCCGCTGAACCATGGTTCGCATTGGCTTGGAAGGTGCTCGTTTCACTCTTGATTGTCTATTCAAAAGCACTTTGCGCAAGTACTTGCACGGGATGCACTGCCCTCCTGAAAAGAAAACCCGGTTAAAGTATGGTTTACAAACAATACATTATGATATTCACATTGTAAATGTGATGCCATATTTATAATTCTTACCTTTGTTTGGAACTGTGCCGAGACATTTGCTGTTGAAGTATGTTCCCTGCTTTAGTGTCAGCTGACTCTTAATACCTGCCGTCAAGAAGGCCGGACAGTAATCATCAGCATCCAGGGCTCCAACACAAAGTTCGGTGGCTTCTGCTTTTTCTAGCAAGTTTCCTGCTTCTTCCAAAGAGCTCAAGCAACTTTCTTCGATTAGTCGCCCTCTGACATGCATTTTTGCGTAGACGTCAGGTAGCCTGTCACAGACAAACATAACTACTTTTTCGGATACGACGGTCGCTTCCTCATACAATACCGAAGTGCAATAGAGTACTCCATCTAGGTTTGGGAAGCTGTGTTTTGTCCAGTATTTTGACGGAGTTTTCAGTTCTAATAAAAACTTTAAACTGTTTTGTACCGCAGATGAGCTAGCTGCTGCTAGTGTCACTTCGTTAGCGCTGAGTAGGTCAACATTCTCGGGCGACGACTGGTCATGCGAGTTATTTACGGACAACGGCTCGTAAGGCGTGCTCCAAGCTTTCTTGCTGCTGCTCGACGGTTCAGATTCTTGCCGCTTTCGCTTGCTCCTAGGTTTGGGAGTTTTTTTGGTGAGGTACGCAGGGAGATTCGGAAGAATCGTCGGAACAGCGTCTTCTGCCAATGTTGGCTTCGTACGCGGAATGCGTACCTCTTTGCCGTTAACGACGTGAACGAAGTCCCTGATTATATAACGCGGTTCAAAGTGCAATTCGCACACGGCACATGTCTGGTCAAGCTTCTTGTCTTCACGGTGTAAGTTTCTTTCCCACTGATGTCTCCTTTCTTCGTCTTGTGGGACGCTGAAAAGAGACGCCTTCGGCGAGTCTTTCACTCGACTATAGCCTGTCCGGCACCCTGGTGCAAAACAGTAATTGCGCCGGCGACTAGGCATAGTTGCTTAGCGCACCACAGAACGAACACAAAGGCTGTCCGAGGACGTTGCAGAGACAAGTCTACGCTAAACCAGTCTGTTTCTACAAGTCACTACCACCACCTCCACAAGTCTACGAACGTTGCACTTCACAAAAACAATCAAAATCAAGTCGATTCACATTCTCGTGTACAGGCTGCAGCAAGCGAATGGCAGTGACGGGAGCGCACGCGCTGGCACGGGTCTTCAGGTGGAACTAGCTCCAGCGCCCCTAGCGGCCTCCGGCTCCGGCGACATGCGCGGCTTCAGCCGTAAGCGTGCGCCGCATAGGGCAGAGAGCACACTACCCAATATTCTAGTACACTATACTACTATGCTGCCAGTGGAAATTCCGCCATTGGGCTTCTTCGATTTTCCACTTCTGGCTACCCGCGGGCTGCCAGAGCCAGCCAGAGCGTCTTCGTTTTTCTCGGGTTGCTCCGCCCACCGCGCTACGCACTTCCGCCGGGCGTTCGTTTTGCTCGCGCTGGACGGTTCTGGCTACCCGTGGGCTGCCAGAACCTGCCAGGACGATTTTGGTCTGGCTGCTCTCTGGAAGTTCTCTGGCTAGCAGACGACTAAAAGAGGCGATGGGCGCTCGCCGCCATCTTTACGGGGACTTCACGGATTTCAACGCGGGCGCTTGAGGACTTAAATTTATCTCGCTCAGCCAACTGTATACGGTCATCTCCGGATTTCCTTACTTCTAGCGTTATCTTTTTAGGTGCTAACGCTCCGTTCCGCATCGCGAAGCGGTGTGATGCGAGCCGTGGTGAACCGTATGAAGCTTTTGTGTGTGTGTGTCCCCTGATTGCTTCTTCGCGGCGGTGAACAGCGCGCCGCGCTCTCATGCGTGCATGTTATCTGCATCGTGTTCCACGCAAGTTGTAGACGCTCATTCACACATTGCGGTACATCTTAGTTTCGTCTTTCTCTGGTGGCGTTCCTTTTCACATATTTCGTGTATGTATATCTCTCCTTTCTCTGCAGTTAGCGAAGGCTTTGCAGTTAGCCCGTGTTCGCTCCGTCTCTCCGTCGTATGCTTCCGTCTCTCCGTCGTATGCTTAGGTGGCAGCTCGAAACCGATATGTGTTCGAACTGCAGGCCGTTGATCTAAGAATACACTGATTGCACTCGGTACATTTAGACACACGTACATTGGCTTATTGCTCTAATGATTGCGACCAATGTTGTTTTTCGTGCAAAACGTTTCGCTGGTCACAGGCGACGTGCATTTTCACGCGCCAGCCGCGTCCAGCTCCTTAAATGAGAAGCACCATCAGCCACAACAAACTTTCTGAAATCGAAGCCCAAGCAGGTCGGTGCGAAATTTTATGCGTATGAGACGTACCCGATAACCTGCTTTCTCATGTCTTGTGATGATACAGCGCCAACTCATCAATGTCGCCGGTGGGCGACGTGATCGCTGCGAACAGGGATCTTCCAGCTATCGCTTTCGAGTATACAATCACGATTTCGCGTCTTGTCATCTGCCGCGTCGGAGGCCATCTGTTGCGCTGCGCAAGGCGAGGTTGTCCCAGTACGCGTCCTGCGACGAGTCGCGCGAATGCGATCGTATTCCTGAATGCAACTATACATTTTCAAGGTGGCAACGCATAAATGAGCCGACTACGCCGAGCGCGCGTCGGCCTCGACGGGCGCTGCCATGCTGGTAGCATGTTTACATTTGGCCAGCTGTACCGGCGTTCGATTTTGCAAACTTCGGGCAGGTTCGGGTTGTCTTGTGATCCCAGACCACGTGACTTCCTGTCAGAACCGGAACTAGCTGGCTGCCGTCTGGCTACCAGCGGGCTGCCAGAACTGTGAAAATCGAAGAGGCCCATTCTTCGGTGCGTGACGTAGGCGCTACGCAAACAAAATGGCGCTGGTGGCCCAGTTTTGCTTACGTAACGTGACGCCAACTTGACGTTTCGCCTAAGAAACTGAAATGAAGACACTGAATGTAGCGTTATCGGTAACGCAAAACAGTTTTCCTCCGCAGTAAAAATAAAGCAGCTATCTCAAAGCGTATGATTGTTCCGTCGAAAACACTTCGCGCTTCCGTCGTCTGCTGCGTACAAGCCGTCGTCTGCTTCAATAGCTAGGATGCGTGTCCCCGGAAAATGCAATGAGTCATCGCATGTTGGCGCCAACGCGCTTGTTTTCTTGCTTGAGACAACATACGCGACCTACCAGTGGTGATGCGCGCACGTTCTAGGCCACGTTATCGCTATTTCGTGAAACGTAAGTGACTCAGCCCGACTCGGCTGGCAGAGAAACGGCCGAATATCACTGATAGCGTTGCGGGCGCCAGAGATAACCACTAGCGCGACGCAAGCGCCGGCGCTGCCATCTCTTGTTCATTTCGCTGGTTACTCGCACCGCGGGAGGAAACTTCAAGGCGCCGCCTTGCGTACATTTCTTTTTATAAATTAGAAAGAGGCCGTTGTCATAACGTCTGATTGTGCGAAAAGGCACTAATCTCGATTACAATACAAATGCAGCAGTGAAAAGTGGACAATATTGCTGAAAGTTTGCTATGTTCAACCAATATTATTTTGTATAAACGCGTTCTTTAAAAAAATGATGGCCCCAAACACAAATGCCAACACCACCCGAGAGCGATGCAAATACTATGAGCACGCGTTATGAACAAAAGATTTTCGTGGCGCCAAACGATGGGGAAAATGTGGCGATACGCATTCCTCTCGGCTGCCATTGCATATGGCTGCTCATTAGCATAATTCGCGCGGCTCGTCGCAGCAAAATTATGGCGGAAAATGTCAGCAATGGTGGCCCAGCGCAACGTCACGCATCGTCAAAATGACGTTTACGAAACAGCCCTTCCTGTGACGCTCCTCATGAGATATTCCTTCAGCCAATCAGCGAGCTGGCATGGCGCATATCTTGAATCGCCACCACATATTCGCGCAATTGCAGAAGCATTGCACTAGCTTCTGCACGCAACCGCTCACATTCTTTTTGAAGCGCTAACATCACAATATATCTGCCAAGGACCAAAAAAATGTATTAGTCCATAACATTTGCAGCTCCATGTCACGTTTCGTCATCTTGATGAAAACGCAAAATTGCATGTTGCAATACTTCCACTTCCCGGCACAAATTTCAAAACACGTGACCTCTCGACAGCCAATCAGAGAGTAAACATGGCGGGTAATGGCGGCCGTGCAGCCGCCATGCGTGTCCAGGGGTTCTATTCTCTGGACACGCATGGCTGCTGCACGGCCGCCATTATCCGCCATGTTTACTCTCTGATTGGCTGTCGAGAGGTCACGTGTTTTGAAATTTGTGCCGGGAAGCGGAAGTTTTGCGAAATGTCATTTTGCGTTTTCATCAAGATGACGAAACGTGACGTGGAGCTGCAAATTTTATGGACTAATACATTTTTTTGCTCCTTGGCAGCTATATGGTGATGTTAGCGCTTCAAAAAGAATGTGAGCGGTAGCGTGCAAAAGCCAGTGCAATGCATCTGCAATTGCGCGAATATGTGGTGGCGATTCAAGATATGCGCCATGCCAGCTTGCTGATTGGCTGAAGGAATATCTCGTAGGGAGCGTCACAGGAAGGGCTGTTTCGTAAACGTCATTTTGACGATGCGTGACGTTGCGCAGGGCCGCCATTGCTGAGATTTTCCGCCATAATTTTTGCTGCGGCGAGCCGCGCGAATTATGCTAATGGGCAGCCATATGCAATGGCAGCCAAGAGGAATGCGTATCGCCACATTTTCCCCGTCGTTTGGCATCACGAAAATCTTTTGTTCATAACGCGTGCTCATTGTATCTGCATCGCTCTCGGGTGGTGCTGGCATTTGTGTTTTGGGCCATCGTTTTTTAAAAGAACGCGTTTATACGAAATAATATTGGTTGAATATAGCAAACTTTCAGTAATGTTGTCCACTTTTCACTGCTGCATTTGTATTGTAATCGAGATTAATGCCTTTTCGCACAATCAAAAGTTATGACAACGGCCTCTTTCTAATTTATAAAAAGAAATGTACGCAAGGCGGCGCCTTGAAGTTTCCTCCTGCGGTGCGAGTAACCAGCGAAATGAACAAGAGATGGCAGCGCCGGCGCTTGCGTCGCTCTAGTGGATATCTCTGGCGCGCGCAACGCTATCGGTGATATTCGGCCGTTTCTCATCCAGCCGAGTCGGGCTGAGTCACTTGCGTTTCACGAAATAGCGATAACGTGGCCTAGAACGTGCGCGCATCACCACTGGTAGGTCGCGTATGTTGTCTCAAGAAAGAAAACAAGCGCGTTGGCTCCAACATGCGATGACTCATTCCATTTTCCAGGGACACGCATCCGAGCTACTGAAGCAGACGACGGCTTGTACGCAGCAGACGACGGAAGCGAGAGCCGTTTTCGACAGAATAATCATACGCTTTGAGATAGCTGCTTTATTTTTACTGCGGAGGAAAACTGTTTTGCCTTACCGATAACGCTACATTGAGTGCCTTCATTTCAGTTTCTTAGGCGAAACGTCAAGTTGGCGTCACGTTATGTAAGCAAAACTGGGCCACCAGCGCCATTTTGTTTGCGTCGCGCCTACGTCACGCATCGAAGAAAATGGCGGAATGTCCAGAATAGCGCCCCAGAATAGAGCCCCGGGCCGAATCTTATAACGGTTCGGAATACGAACCGTCCGCTTCGCCGCTTACGTCACTAGATGTGCCACTCCCAAGCCGGCGGTGGAAGAAGGGGAGGACGCGACCAATAGATGAGAGGGTGCCACCTCTGAAGTGTACGTCATTATATGACGAGTTAATCGAGGAATTGCAGAATGTTTCCGCTTGCTAAATAAATGTAAAATATAAATTTAATATTATACGCCAAGTTCTGAAGTATAAACGTGTGGTGCCGGGCGTTTACGCAATGCAGAAGTAATTTATTAATGTCATTCTTTTTTATTCTCAGCCGACAGGCGGTATCGCAAGCGTAAATGAGTTGGCAGAGCGCAGCGCTATGTCGTCTGGTACCAGGAGCTCGCAGGATGCACGCAACAGGAACGCACTGCCGGCACTTCTCAAGTAGCGAGCGCGACAAAACCGCGAACTGGTTCTTAGGGACACCTTTACTAGCAGACTATATCAATTTTCCATCTTTTTTCGCCCTACGTCATCGGCTCGGACATGACTCGCTCGCCGCCGCGCTGCCGCTGTCCCTGCGATAAGCCCCACGGCGCGTCGCGTGATAAAAGCAATGGAACTTGAAATCGAACATTACGATACACGGGCCCTGCATTGCCTGCGCGAAGTCAAATCGAATAGTGTGGTGCTGACGGTGCGCGCTGTGCCGTAAAATTGAGTAACAAAGTGCGGCACTCCCGAACCAGAGAAAAAAAGGCAGGCAAATAAGAGATCTCCACAATATCTTCCCGTCCTGTCTGTATAGTTTTATCAGCCGAACGATGGAAGTGCTGAACCAGTCTAGGTTGAACCCTTCTGACTGCTGAACGGCGATCTGCAAGCTATATTCACGCTGGCGATAGCACTGAGAATTCGATCTCACCATGCAAATATCTCCTTAATTGGCATTGGCTTTAAAGCTGAGGTCACGGGAAAGCTGACCCAGCCCTTCAACCGGCCAACACAGTAATTGCGAGAGCAACTTTGTGGACGGTGTCGGCAGCAGAGATCTAGGTCATTCCGATGAATGCTTCACGTCCGACCGACCTCTGGGAGCTGCAGGCCAGTGGCGATGAACCGCAGCGCGCAATATTCCTTCCTCCGCGTGGAATGGCCACTCGTACGTTTGCACCTGAGTCCCCTACATTTGATAGTGTAGCCTGCAAAAGGTTTACTTAGAAAGCCAGCAAGGGCGGTGCAACTCATTATCCGTCACTTCTTCGAACGCGTATCGCGCTTCCAGCCGTGGTCGACACAGAAAGAGGAACGCCAAGCAGACGACGAAGGCAAGTAATAGCCTCCGAAGCAACCAACGCACGCGCGCGCGACGCCCGCGTGTCTCCGGGGGCGCGCGACCGGCGCGCGCGGCCAGGGTCACAAGCCAAAGCCAAGCCACAGCAACGGAACCCAAAGCGGACTACCCCTTCGCCGGTTCCTACGACCGGTTCGTTTTGAAGATGATTGACAGATGCGTGACGTATTCGAAAATTGCGATACCGCCCCGCTGCCTCTGACGACCTGTGACGTAATAAAAATTTTGGCCAATCAGGTGAGGCCAAAGAAACGGTTCCCCAACCGAACCGTTATAAGATTCGGCCCTGATGTATATTGCGGACCTGTTTGCTTGCGGACCTGTTTACGCGAAAAGAGTGCGTTGCACGCCGCCCTGGCGACGAAACGCGGCATATCCCAGCCGCCCGACCAGACGACACACACGTGCGCCGCCGTATTTATAGTTCTTATGTTTCCATTTTCGCGCCGCTTCAAGTGGACAGTTTTCGTAAAGAAGCTAGCGCCATCAAGTGAAGAAAGGACGAAAGAAGCTTTTTTAAGCTTTATATGTTCTTCACAGTGTGTCGCGGCGAGCACGTATTTTCTTTAATGGTTGCGCTGTGTGCCGTTGCCATGCGTGCGGGGCAGCCTGCCTCGCAAATCTAGCAGCTATGGCTCCGGTCGTGCTGCGCTATGGTTTCGGAAGTATTAGTTGGCCTGAAGACTTTCCATTTTTCTCTGGCTAGACATAAAAAATTAAGATGTTACTTCGCCATAGTAGTCAGTGGAGAAGAAAGCTTTATCGCATCAGCTGACTCGCGCAAGCAAGGGTTTGAGTGCTCCGCTGCTGGATCGGTAACAACGCTGGCTACATTTAGCACTAATTACATAAATTTACCGGATGCATCTCAGCGCCGAGTCCTCATCCGCATGCGCATTTTAAATACCACATAGGTGGCTTAGTCGCCCGTGCGCCGGCAGTATGCGCACACAACTCGTATTACAAGGCAGCTTCCCTCCCACATAATTCTTGGCAGTGAATGGATAATATTTACTTTTCGTATCATTCACTTCGTGCGGTGGCATTGGAAGGGGCTTGGCGGTGGTATTGCGAAGAAAAAATGGTTGGTACATATATATATGCCGGATGGTGCATATGCTGTTGCTCATTTTGTTTCCGACGAAATGCCGACTGCACATTCTACTGTTTGGTACTGGCTGCCACGGCTGACCGTCTTCACTATCGAATAAACCAAGCACACACGCGAAATTCGATTTAGAAACCAGCCCGACACCGCTCGACAGGGCGACAAGACAGGAACTTACTCCGCTCGCCTGACTGCTTGGATCCAACGCCACCTCCGTTCTTGTTCGTAGGGTTTAGATGGAAAGACGCAGAAGGATACATCCTCCCTCATCCCGACATAGTTGCGGCACTTGTATACGCAACAGTATCGTCGGCGTCCTTTTGTTCTCCTTCGACTTTCAGCGCATGCAACGCCACTACCAGTAGCAATTTCCGTCCGCGGGAGCGGCTGAGTTGTGAACGTTCTGACCGCCAGGGCGGCGCTGTAGGTGTCGTGGCGCTTGGAGTCCAGCTTGGATTTTGTGGCGGATGGACGTGCGTTTCGGGGCTCCGTGGCGACGACGAAATCATAAGTTTTTGTGCATGCTTTGAGCTTGCTTCTGTTTTTATTAGCTGTTTTTTTGTATTTAAATAGTAATTGGGCGTGCGGACGCTCCTGTGTCGAGGCTTCAGCGACTTCGTTCGTGGCTAGGAGGTCTTTTTTTTTTCTTCTTGTTGGCTGATGTTTTTGAAGAGTTTTGTTTTGCATGGAGCGGGGGCGCAAATTTTGAATTCGTGGTAAGCGTGGTAAACGTGCCGGCTTTGTCTGGGTCTGGCGGTTTCCCTCGTTGGGCCTGGGTGCTAGGCGGGACCTGTTTGATAGGCCTATGTAACTATCTCAGCTAGCTCTTCGAAGTGATTTGGCGGACGTGCTCGTTGAGCCTGAGGAAGTAGGCAGGCCTAGCGATGAAACCAAACAAAGGGAAGGCCGCGGGGGATGCGGAGCAAGTGCAGTGCGACGAGTGCCTGCGCTGGTGCTCCCTCGACGAGACCAGTTTCCAGAGCTTAGCAGACGCGGAAGAGTCTAGCTTTACGTGCAGGCTGTGCGAAAAGGTCAGGGAAGCAGTCCAAAAACTGGAAGGAAATTGGACAGCCAAGTTCGAGGAGCTGAAAGCAGACCTGAAGGAGGAGCGGGAGAGGCGGTTAGCTTTGCAGGCGAAAGTCGCCGAGTTGGTCAAGGTGGAAGCGGTGCAGGCCGCGCAATTAGTAAGAACCGTGGCCGAGCTTGGAGAAGAGAAGGAAAGGAGAGCAGAACTGCATAGGCGTCTCGATGCGCTTGAGACGCGCGCAGCGGAGAATGATGGGTCGGGACACCAAGCCGGAGGCAAAAGCACAGAAAGTAGGGTAGACCCTACATGCGAAGTCGGGGGCAGGGTGGCAGGGCAAGCGGTAGTCAGCTCGCCGCCGGTGAATCGGCGTAGTTATAGCGAAGCAGCGCAACACGCCCCGCGGGAGGCGACGCTGCAGCCACAGGAAGCCGGGAAGCAGGGAGAGGTAGGAGAGAGTGAAAGGGTGATTATCGCTGGCGACTCAAACATGGCTGGGTGCTCAAAAGCAATTGTGGAGAGGGTGAAAGGCGACGAAAGAGTGGCGGTAGGGACATTTCCAGGGCAGACACTGGGTTCTGTCATGGAGCGAGCAAAAGAAAAGCTCACGGAAAATGCCCACGTGCGCAACCTTGTCGTAGTAGCAGGTGGGCTAAATGACGTCCTGAACAGGAAAGGGCCAGGACTAGCCCAGCGCTTGGCGAAGGGGGTGGACGACTTGCGCGAGCTATCCCCTCAGGTGCAGATCGTGGTGTGCACGGTGCCGGAGGTGCCTGTGCGTGACAGTCACGTACAAAGAACCGTAATGGCTGCCAATGAGGCAATATGGAAAATGAGCCGAGAGAAAGGCTTCGAGGTTGTCGAAGTAAACAGGGAAGTGAGAAGTTGTGGTGGTTTTAAACGAGATGGGATCCACTTCAATTACAGGCTAGCACGAGAAGTGGGCTGGCGACTTGGGGGTCGCGCTGTTGCTTTTTTAGGGGGCCCGCGGGCGCTCGGGAGGTCAGAGTAGGTAGTAATAAAGAAGGTCCCCTAGGGGAACAGCAGAAGAGCATCGCCGTCGATAAGAGAAAAAGGAGGAAAGCAAGAACAAGAGCTCGCCATGCAATAGGCTACATAAACATGCAGGGCGGCAGAAGAAAGGAAAAGTGGGCAGAGATTGAGGAGCAGTTACATAGAGAACAAATAGGGGTGTATGCGGTTACAGAAACGCACCTTAGAGACTCAGAAGAGCCGCCAGTTATTGAGAATTATGTATGGGAAGGGTGCAACAGAACTAAGTCGGAAAGAAAGGGAGGGGGAGTCGGAATGCTCATCCATCAGGGAGCCAAATGGAAAAGAGTAAATTCACAATGTCAAGAGCATCTTTGGTTATCAGGTACAATGAGTGGGAAAGAAACTTGGCTTGGAGTTACGTATTTGTGGACCGGAATAAATTGCACAGAGAAGAATAAAGAGTTAGTGGAATGCATAAGCGCTGATATTAGGGGTTTCGGGAATGGTGCTGAGATAGTCCTATTAGGTGACATGAATGCCCACATACAGGATTTAGATGGCTATACCGACAATAACGGGAAGTCAATACTAGACCCTTGCGAGCAACATAACCTCGTGATCGTTAATACAGGGCCTAAGTGTGAAGGACAGATCACGTGGGAAGTGGGAAACCGGCAATCGACCATTGATTACTGTCTGATGACAGAAGGAATTCATGATAAGTTGAGAGAAATGGTCATCGATGAGGAAGGGTTTAGCAGCATAGGGAGTGACCATAAACGCATCATTTTGAAAATGGGATATGTAGTTGGGAAAGAGAGCAACGAAAGCAAAATGGCCAGCCCAAATTTGAACGCTGAACAAATAGCAAATATAGTCACTAGAGTGGAGGAAGAAATTGGCAAGTCGCCAAGTAAGGGGTGGGAATATGGTGAGCTTCTAAGTGTAGTAACGACAGAAATACGGAAAGAGAAACAACACGTTCATTGGAAAGGAAAAAAGAAACCGAAAAGCTGGTGGAACAAGGAGATACGAGAAGCGATCGCCGAAAGACAGAAAGCATCTCGAGAGCACAGGCAGGCAAAGAAGGCGCAGTTGCCACAGGATGAAGTAACCGGTAAATGGGAAATATACCGGGAGAAAAAGTCTATGGTTCAAATACTGGTGCAAGCAAAATTAAAAGGTGAAAGTGAAAGTTGGTTGTCAGAAATACGTGAGAAAAAGAAGGCCGCACCTAGAATATTTTGGAATCACATAAAATTATTAGGCAGGAAATCAACAGCAATACAACAACATATCCTAGACGAAGATGAAAACAGACTGGAAGGAGAAGCAGCAATAAATTACATCCAAAAAGTAACAGCCGAATCTTTCCAAGGCAAGGACGAGGTTGTATTTGAAGAAAAAAAGAGCATGAAAGAGACCCAAGGGGGAAAGGAGCTAGTGCTTGCAAATTTAAACTGGAAGAAAGCGGAAGAGAAAATTCCTAAGCGCACAGCCACAGGGCTAGACGAGGTTCCCGTTAGGCTGATAAATGAACTGGGACCAAAAAGTAAGGAAGCTCTCGTGAAAGCAGTTGAAAAAACTTTAAAAGATAGAAGAATACCAGACAGTTGGCGACAAAGTAGAATGAATTTAATTTATAAAGGTAAGGGGGAGAAAGACAGAATTCACTCGTATAGACCGTTGACCATTACATCGGTAATATACAGGCTAGCAATGCAGGCAATCAAATTAAAGCTTCAAGCATGGGCAGAAAATAATGACATTTTGGGAGAGCTTCAGAATGGCTTTAGAATAGGTAGGCGTTTGGATGATAACTTGTTTGTTCTTACTCAGTGTATTGAAATATCAAAAGCAGAATGCAGACCGTTGTATGTGGCCTTTTTGGACATTACAGGAGCATACGACAACGTAGACCGCAGCATTTTGTGGGATATTCTGGAAGGGGAAGGCTTAGGTAACGATTGTATACAGCTTTTGAGAGAGATTTACCTAGAAAATACTGTTTGCGTTGAATGGGAAGGGATGAGGAGCGCGGAGAAAGTTCATATCAACAAGGGACTGAGGCAGGGGTGCCCTTTATCCCCGCTGCTGTTTATGATGTACATGGTGAGGATGGAGAGGGCGCTAGAAGGAAGTAATATCGGGTTTAATCTCTCATACAAACAGGCAGGTACAGTAATAGAGCAGCAACTCCCAGGTTTATTTTATGCGGACGACATTGTGTTGCTCGCAAACAAGCAAAGTGATTTGCAACGTCTGGCTAATATCTGTGGACAGGAAGCCAACAATTTAGGTTTGAAATTTAGTGTTAGAATATCAGGTGTTATAGTATTCAATGAAAACAGTGAACAGACAGTGGAGATACAGGGCCAAGAAATACCTCGGGTAACAGAATATAAATACCTTGGTATATGGATAAACGAAGGCAACGGATATATGGAAACACAGGAAAAAACCATAACAGTCAAGGGGAAGAGAAATGCAGCCATAATGAAGCACAGAGCGCTATGGGGATACAATAGGTACGAGGTCCTCCGAGGTATGTGGAAAGGGGTAATGGTTCCAGGACTTACTTTTGCAAATGCGGTTGTTTGCTTTAAATCAGGGGTACAATCAGGACTCGACGGGAACCAAAGGTCAGTGGGTCGCCTCGCATTGGGCGCTCACGGGAAGACTACAAATGAAGCTGTGCAAGGGGATATGGGCTGGACTAGTTTTGAAGTGAGGGAAGCTCGCAGTAAAATTGAGTATGAAGAACGGCTGAGGAATATGGAGGAAAGTAAATGGGCTGGGAGAGTGTTCAGGTATCTGTACAGGCAAAACATTGATTCACAGTGGAGGAAAAGAACTAGGAAGCTTACCAGCAAGTATGCGGCCTGTGGGGTGGGCAACACAGCAACAAAGAAGGTCAAGCGGAAAGTCAGAGAGGCTGAATTAATCTCATGGGTGGCGGCAATGGAAAAGAAACCTGCCATGAGTAACTACTTAAGGGGAAAAAACGAAATTAGGAAAGAAACCATTTATGATAACTCAAAGGGAAGCTCATTACTTTTCGAAGCGAGATCGGGATGCCTTAGAACACGCACGTATAAAGCGAGATATAAGAAGGAAGAAGAAGCATGTGCTTGCTGCGGTAAAGCTAGGGAAACGACGGAGCATATTTTATTAGAATGTGAAGACATCTATCCAGCGGTCGATTTAGGCACCACTGGCCTCCTTGAAGCCCTTGGGTTCAGCGGGAGCAGTGGTAAAGCAAACAGGTCCGCAATAGACATCAGTAAGAGGCGATTGGAGGATTGGTGGAAGAAAAGTAGGGAAACGACAAAGGACGGAGACGTACAAAAGCACAGTTCGCAATAGGGTATCAGAAAATTTGGACGTGGTAGTTCATAGTGTGTTTTTTTTTTCTCATGGGTTAACCTAGGTAGGATATTAGGCAGCATAGTAGCAAGAGCTTGGTGGCGCAAGCCACCGCCCCGTTCCAAAGGGGACGCTCATAACATCCATCCATCCATCCATCCCGCTGTAGTACGTGCAGAGCTGTCTGCCGTGGTGGTTGGTCGTGGCTCGCGGACGCTCCTGTGGACGAGGCTTCAGCGACTTCGTTCGTAGCTAAGTGCTCTTTTATCTTTATTAGCTAGTGTTTTGAAGTGTTTTCTTTTGCATAAAGTAGGGGCGCAAATTTTGAATTTTTGGTAGGAGTAGGAAACGTACCGGCTTTGTCTAGGTCTGGCGGCTCCCCCGTTAGGCCTAGGGGGTAGTTCTTTCAGCTAGCTCTTCGGATTTTTACATGGAGTAGGGAGTGATAATTCTTTGTTTTTGTTTGGGATAGCGGTCGAGGTCGGGTTTGCGTGAGTGATTCGGCGAACGTGCTCGTTGGGCCTAGGGACCCGAGCAAGCGATGAAATCGAAAAACGTGAAGGCCGCGGGGAACGGGGAGCAAGTGCAGTGCGACGAGTGCCTGCGCTGGTGCTTCCTCGACGAGACTGAATTCCAGGATTTAGCAGAAGCAGTGGGGTCTAGCTTCACGTGCAGGTCGTGCGAGGGCGTCAAGGAAGCCGTCCAAAAACTGGAAAGGAATTGGGCGGCTAAGTTTGAAGAGCTTAAGGCAAGCCTGAGGGAGGAGCAGGAGAAGCGGGTAGCACTGCAGGCGAAGGTTGAAAATTTCGTCAAGGTTGAGGCGGCCCAGGCCGCGCAGTTGGTGAGGACTGTGGCCGAGCTTGGGGAGGCGAAAGAAAGGAGCGCCGAACTGCAAAGGCGGCTCGACGCTCTTGAGACTCGGGCAGCGGATAATGTCGGGTCAGGACGCCAAAGCGAGGGCGAAGTGGGAGGCAGGGAGCCAAAGCAAGCGGTCGCCAGCTCGCCGCCGGTGAATCGGCGTAGCTATAGCGAAGCAGCGCAACACGCCCCGAGTGAGGCGACGCTGCAGCCACAGGAAGCCGGGAAGCAGGGACAGGTAGGAGAGAGTGAAAGGGTGATTATCGCTGGCGACTCAAACATTGCCATTTGTTGGGCGTGTTGGTAAATTGAAAGCATATTTAGCGCCAGCAAACAAGGACGTAAGGGAGACGACAACACAATGCGCTAACTTCAACAACTTGATCTTCAGGAAGTACACATATATAAACCATGCACAGTGGCGCCACCTTATCGAAATCTTATCCATCCAAAAAAGCCGTCTCCTTATCTAATAGGTCAATTGAAGGGGCACTAACACACGTGTCTCTATTCCGCCAGATAGCCTGCGCTTCAATGATCTCTCGCACGTCTTTATCTTTGTGCTTCGCAAGAACACGACAGGATTCATAGACCGGCGCACAGCCGCATTCTTGACAGTGGGATGACAGATGACCATTTTGCTTATTTTTCACAGTCTGGCAATGTTCCCGCAATCGGTCATTAAGACATCTCCCTGTCTGTCCGATGTATTTCTTCCCACAGGACAGCGGAAGCTCATACACAACACTCTCTGCGCATCCCACTGGCGCTTTCCGATGATTCGTAGAGCACCCGGCAGCTGGCTTACGGTACGGGTCTGTCAATCGACATATTCTTGCCAGCTTTTCTGGTGCGGAAAAGACCACTTTTGTGTCCACCCGGCTAGCCATTTTCTTAAGTTTATGTGCCGTTCTATGCAGGTAGGGCACTACCGCTACCTTCCTTCTACGTTGGGCTGCTGAGCACGAGGTCGCGGGATCGAATCCCGGCCACGGCGGCCGCATTTCGATGGGGGCGAAATGCGAAAACACCCGTGTGCTTAGATTTAGGTGCACGTTAAAGAACCCCAGGTGGTAAAAATTTCCGGAGTCCTCCACTACGGCGTGCCTCATAATCAGAAAGTGGTTTTGGCACGTAAAACCCCAAATATTATTATTCCTTCTACGTTCCGTCCCTTGATTTGCCGTGTCCTGAATTGTGCTATCAGACCTGCACCTTTTTAGCAGCCCCTCGACGACCGAAACTTGCACTGATTCCGGAAACCCTGCTGCTGATAGCCTTCCCGATTGATCCATAAGGCTCGTATAGACCTTGTGGTGGCAAGACTTCTTTAGAGCATTTCCAAAGCATAAGTTGGCAACGCTCCTCTTGACGAGCTTCGAGTGGGCTGACCTATATGATAACAGGGGCTTATTAGCTCTAGGTTTATACTCCCAGCACGTGTGCTGTTCCATGCAGTGGCGTAGCTAGGTCACGTGGCACCCGGGGCTCATAGGTCTTCTGTCAACACCCCCCCCTCCCCCCGCTGGGTGTAGCCGGTGGAAAGAGGGGTGTCTTCAGACGTATATGACACCCCCCCCCCCCCTCACTGGCCCCTTGCACCCGGGGCCCACGGCCCCCCGGCCCCCCCTGTTGCTACGCCACTGGTTCCATGAACTCGAGCTGAATGTCCAGGAAGCGCAGCACGTTATTGGAGGGCTCTTCAATCGTGAGAGTAAGTGGGCTAAGGCCTGCAGAAAATACTTCGTAAAGCTTGCCTACCGTAAAACATGCGTCAGGTTCAAAAAGAACGAGGTAGTCGTCAACGTATCTGACAACTTTAACCACCCTGTGCTCCGACAAGGTACGGGACAGGATTCTGTTATGGTGAGCTAAAAAGATGTCACTTAGTATGGGCGCCAAACATGAACCGATGCAAACCCCTTGCTTTTGAATGAATATGTTGTCGTTCCATGCTGCGTATGTAGAGTGAAGGTAGCAACTAAGCATGTCTAAAAAGCCTTGAACGGACAAACCGGCTGAATTTTGGAACGATACCACGCCATACTCGTCTATGCACTCTTCTACACAAGTTATTAGTTTCTTTTGAGGCAAGGAGTAGTACAAGTCCTTTATGTCAAAGGAGCAAGCTGATAAGCTTTTGTCAGAATTTTCTTTCAGAAAATCTACGATTTCTGCAGAGCCCCTAACCAAAAATGGGTCGTCAATATTAAGAATTCGCAGCTTATCTTGCAAGAAAAGAGCGAACTTTTTCTGCCAAGACCCTGTTTCTGAAACTATTACCCTTAATGGGTAATCGGGTTTGTGCGTCTTCGCGCTAAACAAGACTTCTAAAGAAGTCTTGCCACCACAAGGTCTATACGAGCCTTATGGATCAATCGGGAAGGCTATCAGCAGCAGGGTTTCCGGAATCAGTGCAAGTTTCGGTCGTCGAGGGGCTGCTAAAAAGGTGCAGGTCTGATAGCACAATTCAGGACACGGCAAATCAAGGGACGGAACGTAGAAGGAAGGTAGCGGTAGTGCCCTACCTGCATAGAACGGCACATAAACTTAAGAAAATGGCTAGCCGGGTGGACACAAAAGTGGTCTTTTCCGCACCAGAAAAGCTGGCAAGAATATGTCGATTGACAGACCCGTACCGTAAGCCAGCTGCCGGGTGCTCTACGAATCATCGGAAAGCGCCAGTGGAATGCGCAGAGAGTGTTGTGTATGAGCTTCCGCTGTCCTGTGGGAAGAAATACATCGGACAGACAGGGAGATGTCTTAATGACCGATTGCGGGAACATTGCCAGACTGTGAAAAATAAGCAAAATGGTCATCTGTCATCCCACTGTCAAGAATGCGGCTGTGCGCCGGTCTATGAATCCTGTCGTGTTCTTGCGAAGCACAAAGATAAAGACGTGCGAGAGATCATTGAAGCGCAGGCTATCTGGCGGAATAGAGACACGTGTGTTACTGCCCCTTCAATTGACCTATTAGATAAGGAGACGGCTTTTTTGGATGGATAAGATTTCGATAAGGTGGCGCCACTGTGCATGGTTTATATATGTGTACTTCCTGAAGATCAAGTTGTTGAAGTTAGCGCATTGTGTTGTCGTCTCCCTTACGTCCTTGTTTGCTGGCGCTAAATATGCTTTCGACTCAAACATGGCTGGGTGCTCAAAAGCAATTGTGGAGAGGGTGAAAGGCGACAAAAGAGTGGCGGTAGGGACATTTCCAGGGCAGACACTGGGTTCTGTCATGGAGCGAGCAAAAGAAAAGCTCACGGAAAATGCCCACGTGCGCAACCTTGTCGTAGTAGCAGGTGGGCTAAATGACGTCCTGAACAGGAAAGGGCCAGGACTAGCCCAGCGCTTGGCGAAGGGGGTGGACGACTTGCGCGAGCTATCCCCTCAGGAGCAGATCGTGGTGTGCACGGTGCCGGAGGTGCCTGTGCGTGACAGTCACGTACAAAGAGCCGTAATGGCTGCCAATGAGGCAATATGGAAAATGAGCCGAGAGAAAGGCTTCGAGGTTGTCGAAGTAAACAGGGAAGTGAGAAGTTGTGGTGGTTTTAAACGAGATGGGATCCACTTCAATTACAGGCTAGCACGAGAAGTGGGCTGGCGACTTGGGGGTCGCGCTGTTGCTTTTTTAGGGGGCCCGCGGGCGCTCAGGAGGTCAGAGTAGGTAGTAATAAAGAAGGTCCCCTAGGGGAACAGCAGAAGAGCATCGCCGTCGATAAGAGAAAAAGGAGGAAAGCAAGAACAAGAGCTCGCCATGCAATAGGCTACATAAACATGCAGGGCGGCAGAAGAAAGGAAAAGTGGGCAGAGATTGAGGAGCAGTTACATAGAGAACAAATAGGGGTGTATGCGGTTACAGAAACGCACCTTAGAGACTCAGAAGAGCCGCCAGTTATTGAGAATTATGTATGGGAAGGGTGCAACAGAACTAAGTCGGAAAGAAAGGGAGGGGGAGTCGGAATGCTCATCCATCAGGGAGCCAAATGGAAAAGAGTAAATTCACAATGTCAAGAGCATCTTTGGTTATCAGGTACAATGAGTGGGAAAGAAACTTGGCTTGGAGTTACGTATTTGTGGACCGGAATAAATTGCACAGAGAAGAATAAAGAGTTAGTGGAATGCATAAGCGCTGATATTAGGGGTTTCGGGAATGGTGCTGAGATAGTCCTATTAGGTGACATGAATGCCCACATACAGGATTTAGATGGCTATACCGACAATAACGGGAAGTCAATACTAGACCTTTGCGAGCAACATAACCTCGTGATCGTTAATACAGGGCCTAAGTGTGAAGGACAGATCACGTGGGAAGTGGGAAACCGGCAATCGACCATTGATTACTGTCTGATGACAGAAGGAATTCATGATAAGTTGAGAGAAATGGTCATCGATGAGGAAGGGTTTAGCAGCATAGGGAGTGACCATAAACGCATCATTTTGAAAATGGGATATGTAGTTGGGAAAGAGAGCAACGAAAGCAAAATGGCCAGCCCAAATTTGAACGCTGAACAAATAGCAAATATAGTCACTAGAGTGGAGGAAGAAATTGGCAAGTCGCCAAGTAAGGGGTGGGAATATGGTGAGCTTCTAAGTGTAGTAACGACAGAAATACGGAAAGAGAAACAACACGTTCATTGGAAAGGAAAAAAGAAACCGAAAAGCTGGTGGAACAAGGAGATACGAGAAGCGATCGCCGAAAGACAGAAAGCATCTCGAGAGCACAGGCAGGCAAAGAAGGCGCAGTTGCCACAGGATGAAGTAACCGGTAAATGGGAAATATACCGGGAGAAAAAGTCTATGGTTCAAATACTGGTGCAAGCAAAATTAAAAGGTGAAAGTGAAAGTTGGTTGTCAGAAATACGTGAGAAAAAGAAGGCCGCACCTAGAATATTTTGGAATCACATAAAATTATTAGGCAGGAAATCAACAACAATACAACAACATATCCTAGACGAAGATGAAAACAGACTGGAAGGAGAAGCAGCAATAAATTACATCCAAAAAGTAACAGCCGAATCTTTCCAAGGCAAGGACGAGGTTGTATTTGAAGAAAAAAAGAGCATGAAAGAGACCCAAGGGGGAAAGGAGCTAGTGCTTACAAATTTAAACTGGAAGAAAGCGGAAGAGAAAATTCCTAAGCGCACAGCCACAGGGCTAGACGAGGTTCCCGTTAGGCTGATAAATGAACTGGGACCAAAAAGTAAGGAAGCTCTCGTGAAAGCAGTTGAAAAAACTTTAAAAGATAGACGTATACCAGACAGTTGGCGACAAAGTAGAATGAATTTAATTTATAAAGGTAAGGGGGAGAAAGACAGAATTCACTCGTATAGACCGTTGACCATTACATCGGTAATATACAGGCTAGCAATGCAGGCAATCAAATTAAAGCTTCAAGCATGGGCAGAAAATAATGACATTTTGGGAGAGCTTCAGAATGGCTTTAGAATAGGTAGGCGTTTGGATGATAACTTGTTTGTTCTTACTCAGTGTATTGAAATATCAAAAGCAGAAAGCAGACCGTTGTATGTGGCCTTTTTGGACATTACAGGAGCATACGACAACGTAGACCGCAGCATTTTGTGGGATATTCTGGAAGGGGAAGGCTTAGGTAACGATTGTATACAGCTTTTGAGAGAGATTTACCTAGAAAATACTGTTTGCGTTGAATGGGAAGGGATGAGGAGCGCGGAGAAAGTTCATATCAACAAGGGACTGAGGCAGGGGTGCCCTTTATCCCCGCTGCTGTTTATGATGTACATGGTGAGGATGGAGAGGGCGCTAGAAGGCAGTAATATCGGGTTTAATCTCTCATACAAACAGGCAGGTACAGTAATAGAGCAGCAACTCCCAGGTTTATTTTATGCGGACGACATTGTGTTGCTCGCAAACAAGCAAAGTGATTTGCAACGTCTGGCTAATATCTGTGGACAGGAGGGCAACAATTTAGGTTTGAAATTTAGTGTTAGAAAATCGGGTGTTATTGTATTCAATGAAAACAGTGAACAGACAGTGGAGATACAGGGCCAAGAAATACCTCGGGTAACAGAATATAAATACCTTGGTATATGGATAAACGAAGGCGACGGATATATGGAAACACAGGAAAAAACCATAACAGCCAAGGGGAAGAGAAATGCAGCCATAATGAAGCACAGAGCGCTATGGGGATACAATAGGTACGAGGTCCTCCGAGGTATGTGGAAAGGGGTAATGGTTCCAGGACTTACTTTTGCAAATGCGGTTGTTTGCTTTAAATCAGGGGTACAATCAGGACTCGACGGGAACCAAAGGTCAGTGGGTCGCCTCGCATTGGGCGCTCACGGGAAGACTACAAATGAAGCTGTGCAAGGGGATATGGGCTGGACTAGTTTTGAAGTGAGGGAAGCTCGCAGTAAAATTGAGTATGAAGAACGGCTGAGGAATATGGAGGAAAGTAAATGGGCTGGGAGAGTGTTCAGGTATCTGTACAGGCAAAACATTGATTCACAGTGGAGGAAAAGAACTAGGAAGCTTACCAGCAAGTATGCGGCCTGTGGGGTGGGCAACACAGCAACAAAGAAGGTCAAGCGGAAAGTCAGAGAGGCTGAATTAATCTCATGGGTGGCGGCAATGGAAAAGAAACCTGCCATGAGTAACTACTTAAGGGGAAAAAACGAAATTAGGAAAGAAACCATTTATGATAACTCAAAGGGAAGCTCATTACTTTTCGAAGCCAGATCGGGATGCCTTAGAACACGCACGTATAAAGCGAGATATAAGAAGGAAGAAGAAGCATGTGCTTGCTGCGGTAAAGCTAGGGAAACGACGGAGCATATTTTATTAGAATGTGAAGACATCTATCCAGCGGTTGATTTAGGCACCACTGGCCTCCTTGAAGCCCTCGGGTTCAGCGGGAGCAGTGGTAAAGCAAACAGGTCCGCAATAGACATCAGTAAGAGGCGATTGGAGGATTGGTGGAAGAAAAGTAGGGAAACGACAAAGGACGGAGACGTACAGAAGCACAGTTCGCAATAGGGTATCAGAAAATTTGTACGTGGTAGTTCATAGTGTGTTTTTTTTTCTCATTGGTTAACCTAGGTAGGATATTAGGCAGCATAGTAGCAAGAGCTTGGTGGCGCAAGCCACCGCCCCGTTCCAAAGGGGACGCTCATAACATCCATCCATCCAACTCCAGCGCTGGTTCCCCATAGGTAGAGTTTTTCCAGTGACTCTATCTATAGGCGCCACTGAGAGCCACCTAGCGGGCGCTTCCAACAGTACGCGCGGGAACAGCAGCAGACAACCATTTGCAGCAAGGATGGCTGAAGTTCGCGGCTGCGATTTCTCTTTGTTCGGGTGCCAGACTGCTTTTTCTGCGGTGGCAGCTGTAAGGAAGACGCTGACCTCTGTGGGAGTGGGTATGATCACGATGTTACCGGTGTTCGGGACAACATGGTCCACATACGTGCCAGGTGCGTCCCGCAGAGGTGCGTCCCGCTCATGTTAGCTATAGCCAATAAATTTTGTTGAGTAATGCGATGTCTCGATCGTTTTTTTTTTCTACCCTTGCCGTAATGCTGCTTCTGTACCTCAATTATAAGCACCCGTCGTTAGTGCAGACTTATATCAAACAAATCCGCATGGTGCGATGTCTGCATATGGCATTGTGATTTTTCTGCCGATGAAGAGATGTGACATCACCGAAAAAGTGCAGTCCAAGTCGCCTCAACAAGAGTAATTGCGAATTTATCGATGGAAACGCGTACACTAGTCAACGAAGTCACCAAACGCGTGGATTAAAAGCGCGCGTACGTGTTAGCGCTGTACCGCCGATGCAATTATACTGCATACGCCGATGAACTGCCGTTCCCGCTGCAGTTTTTGCAATTTTAAATTGCCCAAGGGAGCTGCTTGGATACGTACAAAGTTAAAGTCTGACTAACTTTTCAGTACTTTTTTTAAATCTTACCAGAGAGAGGTGTCACACGATATATTTAAAGGAAGAGCAGCGCTAGTCAAAGTAGATGAGCGCTAGCTGGTGGCAAGGCCGGGTCTATTCCTTTGCGACGTAAGCATAGTAAGAAAGAATTCAGTTGAGTGAAAAATTCTCATGCAAGAAGAGACTACGTTGTGAAACAAACAAATCACTCGGCGTGTTAAGTCTGCTCAGACGGCATCGAGGTGTGAGGACTTCCAAAACCTGAAGCGACTTTTTAGCGAAAAATGGAACAAAAATACCATATGCAGCAACTATTAGCAATTCTCACCCTGACCTACCTATTTTCTAAACATATATCTCAAAAGCCATTAATATCTTATGTGCCCTCTGGCGAAAAGAATAAAGCTATTAAAGAAGCACTTGCTTTTACGTATCATTTTGATAAGACACAGCGTAATTTATACCCTTTACAAACGAAGCAGGGTGAAAACCTCGCAGCTCAAAATAATCAACAAGAATTGATTCAATGAAGCAACTAGCGAAGCCACGCCTAAAATAGATGTAAAAACATGAAGTGCGTTACAGCTGGTGCGAGGGTTTACCGGGCCACATGAAACCAACAGTTTCACTTCTTGTAAACTTCAGTAGCTATAAAATACAACACAATGCGCTCATGCAGTCGTGCTGCATAGCTAACGCAACGCGGTAAAGAAGCGGAAAACAATACAGGCGTCAAACGGCCTTCCGAAGTTTAGCGAAATGCCTTTAAACCGCACGCTGCACTGCAGACGAACTTTGTCGCTTACACCGACGCGACAAAGGAAAGGATGAGAACAAGAAATTTCCTGCCTAAGCGACGATTCATTGCTATTCTTGCTCCCGCTGATCAGGCTTTGCGGGGAACGATTATAACCGTATGGCCGGTACTTTTTCTCCGGAATTTGAGCTCCGCACCCTGTAACAATTCTTCTCGGACATTCCTTCAAGCATTGGTCACCTCACACATGCGAAGGGCGTTGCCTATTTTGCTCTGAAAACGTGAATAAGACAAACACTATCACCGACACAACAAACTACGGCGCGCGGCTGGCTCCTCTCCCGTGTGTTCTGCGCAAGGCCGCCACCAGTGGCGCGTCCATCGGCACGCACTTAAAGGGCGCACTACGCGTCACACTTGCTGTCTGTGCATATTCATCACAAAGCAGCGTCAACGCTGCTGATTTCTTGAACACGTGATGGTCGAAAGCTGAATATAGGCAGTGATATGAACTAGCTTTGTTAATCTCACTGAACTTACAGCTGTATTAGCTATGCATGCTGTGCTTGTACGACGCCGCACGTACGACGGAGCACAAGCAGTTGTCTTGTTCTTATGTCACGTCTAATCATTTGAATGACCAATTCGTCTTGTGACATTTCACTAGTGGTGATCAGATTTGTGCTAGAACGGGTCGTACACTAACGTCTTCGCCTATTGCAACCATTGACAGCAAGTGTATGCAAACAGCTACCTAGGGCACGAAATGTGCTTCAATTCATCGAAGCGTCGATCAGCGCGGCTTAATGTTTTGCCAGTGTGGCTGCACAGCTGTCAGAATTATCTAGAACTATTAAAGTGCTTAACGAGGTTCAGTTTTCTTACTTTCACATACAAAGTATTTTCCGTTCCCGCGCGAATCTGAAGTCTGCGGTACGCTCAACGACACTCATGGACGATACATCGGCAGGATAATGCTTTGGTATTAAAGTCATCCGAGAAGATATCTCACTACCAAACGTATCCACTTGAATTTAACAACCTACCGTCGCGACAAAACGCACCTCGGACAGGGTTTCTTCGCGGCGCCAGCGAAGCCACAAACACCTTAACGAAGCTTCGGCCGATACTGTGACGCCAGATCGCCAGGGATGAATGGTTCACACCTCCACCTTTCTCTATTAGCCCCGAGAACGAACGCGAGCGGCGCTGCGAGCGCCGCTCGCGTGACGTCAGGGCACGGACTCGCGCCTGTCGTCTGCTACAGTTCGGGCGTTGTCCGGGCGCTTTCTGCGGTGTTTTCGTTTGTTCGCCCTCGTTCTCTCTGCTTGTATACTTATGGTGGTCGTCTCAAATATATTTTTACGACGTCTTCCTTTGCGAACATTTATTCAAAGAGCTAATTTCTTAGACAACAATGCAGCTCTCGAAGGCAACGCTACAGTGCCAGCCGAAGCGACGCAGACCAGCCCATTGCGGGTTTTTCATACGCGGATAGACAATCGCAAAAGCATAGCCTATATGAATCCAGTTATGATACCATACCTGCCGCGGTGCAACAAGTATGTCACAAAGCTGGCTATATATGACTTCTATAGCAGTTACGTTGATTTTTATTCCGCTAAAACAGGTTTGCTCACGACGAGTGGTTCATGGTATAATATCGAATTTTTGCATTTCCTCACAGAAACGCTCGGCAGTAGCACGGGGACTTAACTAATACTGGAGCTTAGATTCTACACGCCTCACTTGCTTCTTCAACTGCTTGTCAAAATTAGGCGGTTCTTCACGTGTTTATTTTTTTTAAGCGGCGAAATTTGAAGTTAAGGTAATGAAGGCTTACAGCTATTTACAGAGTACAAATAGGAATGTACCAATATATATTCCCTTTTCCGTGCTACACGATCAACTCACCTCTTTAGAGCGCGTTTGTTAATGACTAATAATGTATGTTATGTTCCTCTTTTTTTGTCTATGTTACCAAGTGTATATAATTTATTTATTTCAATGCCGCAGTGTGTTTTGCATTGTTATTGTGGAAATATTTCACTGTTCTTTAATATATTGTATAACTGCAATGTTTTATGGCCACTATATAAATGTAATTTATTTGGCGCTTGATGTGTTACCCTATGCAGCCATATTGTATACCTAAGGGGGTGAGGTTACCTCAAGCCGCGTCTGTGCGGCTTAATTTTCCCTCATCCACCTCCATTTACCACTCCTATGTACATGTGTGTGTGTAAACAGAAATTAATAAATCAAATCAAACTCACTCCAATTTATTTAGTGAAGTATGCCTACTGGACCACATAGCTGCAGCCAGAAAGAAGTCGAAGCGTCAATGACTAGTAGTATGGGACATATTGAAGATATCGAAATTCCCCCGGTGGACGGTCAGAAATCAAGTGAAAGTATATGCAAGGCTTGTGGTGCTTTCTTTATGAATGTTTGCGATTGGATTGAAGCAAACTTAATTTAGCCTGCAAGGTTCTCTTTTATGTACCGACGAAGCGAATAGTTATCCGTTTGTATAATTTAATAACGCTGGATCGAGACATCGTGAGACAGAAGGTGCTTGGATTTTCCTTTTGTAGGCAATCTAAGCTGCGGTGTAGTAGCTCGAGTATACTCTATCCATTCCAGCTGGCGCTGTAAAAAATGCTTTATGGTTTTAATTCGAAGTTGTAGTGAACTGATGCGTTTCGCGAACATAGCGTGCCTCGCCATACGGACAGTCGATTGCTACCGTTACGTGATCAGGGGTGTGCCATATTGTCGATAAAGGCTACTGAGGGCCACTATGAAACATTTCATCACTTTCAATTGAGTGGCTCTCGATCTTAACAACGAAACCTTTCTCTCAGGTAATTGCTACAATGGTGTTTGTGAATTAACTATGTAAATACTCTACATGACGCGCCGTCGTGTTAGCAGCCATGAGCAATTCGTTTTTTGGAGGCCTGTTTCAGAGGGGGATGAAAGTAGCAGCAAATTTTTTCATAAGAAATGCGCGCCTAACTATTTTTTACGCATTAATGAATGGCCATATTTGAATAGAACAACACACCAGAGTAATAGAAATCATGATGACAGCTTCGCATGGGCAGTGTCTTTCTAACATCGGATAACATGTTGACGCCAATTACCAAATTTTTCTTCCACGTAAAGTGCAATGCCTCTCATAGCTAAATACTAAAGGAATGTTAAGTGTTTAGCGAAGCACCATACACAACTTCGCGCGTTGAATTTGCAGATATTCCTTTTTTAGTCAAAATTTACCGATAGACACGGCGCATATATGCATTGCAAAACCTAGTAGACCCCTTTAACGCTACTTAGCTTGCGATATCCAAGCCGCAAAGTTTCTCGACTCACACGCTTTTGAAGAAGAAACTGTGGTTAAGGCATGGCAGCTGAAAGAAGCCAACGTATTCTTCAATACGTACGGCTCGAGCCACCCATACCCCAAGCATACACGAAGGGAACGAGCGCGCGCGGCAGCCGAGCGAGCCGGAGCGAGCGGCATCCTGGCCGTGACGTCACTCGCGAGAGGGCGCCACTCCTAATTCTCGCCGCTAATGCCTCCACAGTACCTAGTACCTAGACGAAGACAAATTTCGAGAACCGCAAGTCCCCACATTTGTCCTCTCGCAACCTCAGCTCCTCACGCATGCGCAGAAAGAGCGGTAAAATCCAATTTTGATGTGCCGGTCGTTTCAAAGAGTGCGAATATTGTCATATGACATTGCGGTAGGTGAGCACTTGTCCATTTTACCGCAATAATAAGCTGATTTGAGTGCTTCTACGAGTTTTGTACCCGTTCTTTTGTTGACACTTGTAGGAACAACCGCCGTTTCTTGCGGTATAAAGTGACCTCGAAATTCCAGCGAGCGCGAAACTTGCCGCAGTCTCGCAGAGATCGCAGAATAGTCTATTCGTGCCTTCGATGGGCACTGCTGCAGTTCCTACGCGCTGCCCTTAGTTCTTTTTAAACAACAGAGAGGCACAGTTGTGCTGCCATGTCTCTGGTCGCGATGTAAAAGAGGTGGCAACTCCCACGCGCCAACTCATCCATGCACTCGACTGTTGGTGCCGCAAATGCTGTTTCTTTGGTCTTTTTTTCTCCACCGTTATTACTCATGATTATATAGACTATTATTTACCTATGCAGTGGTATGGGCTGGTTGTACTGTTGCGCTCAGCAGTGGTCACATACATGGCTGCATTTAATTCCCTTCCTCGCTGCTTGTGAGCACCTTCCATTTGTGGCAGTGCGATAGCGGCTTAGCCACTCATGTGTGCGAGCTGTGGAGTTGTGCCATGCTATGTGCACGTTGTAAGCGAGTAGGTAAACAACTCCACGGGACTTCTGCTGTCACTTACGGGCACTTTCAAAGGTAAACATATATGAGTGCACTAATCAGCCCATCAGTATGTATGTACACGTCCGCCGCTTTCGTTCGTAAATCATGTGTGTAACTCTGCTTCTGTAATCGACATTCTAAAAACAGCAAGAAGGCAGACGACAGAGGCACTGTGCGCCTTAGTTATTTGTCTACGACGTTCTTAGAATAGAAATTACGATCTACCTAGACCAGTTCTATACACTCGTGCTGTTCATAGCTAACATACTTTTTTTTTTCCTTGCCCTGTTGCATAACGAGCATGTTTCCAGTTGTGGCAGGGACATTGTGAAGTGCCCTCGGCCCATTTCGCTGGCTATGTGTACAGACAATTGTCTAACTTGTATCACTGTTCTCCTGCTGTCTTTACAGCTTCTGCTGGTTTCTTCGGCCTGAACCTTAAATTTGTTGTGCACACCAGGATCTAGCCTGTCTCTGCCTTGTTGACAACAGCCCCAAGTACTGATTGCTGCTCATTTGCTATGTCCAGAATCTGGTACGTATGTATGTCCGTTTGCTAAGGGTGCTCTCTTGCTCCAATCAATCAATTCTTTATTCTGCACCGTTCCAAAGTGCTAGGAGTGTGGTAGAAAAAGCCAGCAGAAGTGCTAGCTTCTGCTGACATTTAATACTTGTGCTGCTCCAATAAAGGTGCATCTGAGTAATGGGGTTTGAGGGATGTATGACACCGTAACATAATCATGCTAGATAAGTGGCAGGGCTTCCTTACAGATTCAGGCTATTGATACTTGCCATTTAAATGGTATAAGTTGCCACAATGGTGTTGAAGGGGCCCTGAACCACTTTTTATCAAAGTGTAGAAACGCATTTGAAGGTAAATTAGACTGTTTCATAAATACATTGCTCCAAAAAGTACTTCATTGTGTTCGGCAGACATGGAGTTATCGGCAAGCCAACATCATGTTAGCGGTGCTTCAATTCCTTCTTCAGCGACTTGCACTGCAAAGGCTACGGCGGAGCGAATATCTTTAGGCCTTTATACAGCTGTGTTTCATATATTCCCTGTAATTAACAGTTATATATCATTAAGAAGCACGGATCATCGACTTGGCGCTCTTTGGCCGCATCGGGCCCTTGCGCCAATAAACTCTACAAATAAATCAAGGCTACGGCGGAGCGGGGGCGTGCCCTCAGCTCTCCGCCTAGTGAACATCATTGTGACATGCAGTTCAAATTTGATTTTGTATGTTGACTTAAACACAACTATTTCCGATATTGGGGCCTGCGATGTGCCAAATGTGGTTGTCCTCAGGGAGCCACAGTGCGCACAGACAGCAGACTCATCGCGGCACCCCACCCGCCGCGGTGGCTTAGTGGCTGTGGTGTTGTGCTGCTAAGCACGAGGTCGTGATATCAAATCTCGACAGTGATCGCTGCATTTTGATGTGGGCAAAATGCAAAACCCTCTTGTCCTGTGCATGGGGGCACATTAAAGATCCCCTGGTGGTTAGAATTAATCCGGAGACCCCCACTACAGCATGTATCATAACCAAATAGTGGATTTAGCACATAAAACCCCACAATTCAATTCATTGCGGCAGCCACGGTACCTACGCTACACAGCAGCGTGGCTGCATGCAACTGTGGTGTATATGTGCACCTTTTGCTTTGTACACAACAGGGCTTGAGGGCCCACTAGCGCTCATATGTCCATTTGCGTCTTGCTTCAATTAATTCTTTATTCTGCACCATTACAAGATGCTAGGAGTGTGGTAGAAAAAGCCAGCAGAAGTGCTAGCTTCTGCTTACATTTAATACTTGTGCTGCTCCAATAAAGGTGCACTTGAGTAATGGGGGATTGAGGGATCTTTGACACCGTAACATAATCATGCTAGACAAGTGGCAGGGCTTCCTTACAGATTTGGGCTATTGATCAGAATTCCGCCTGGGTCATCGCACGCTGCATTCACAGCTATCACCATTAAATCTACTGTGATAAGCATCTTCACCTATCTGTTTTACAGCGCGGGTATTGTTTTACAGCGCGTGGCATTGGTAGCATAACACATGCTCTGAGTAGGTGATAATCCAAATGTGCCGCCATTTTCTGCTGCAGGCAGCGCGATGTAAGCACTACGCTTCAGCGGCATCCGGCGTCGACCACCAGCTTGATTTTGTTTCGGTTTCCCGTCGCCCTCTCAAAACATCACGCAATAGGAAAACAACAAAACACATCTCGAGGCCCTGCACAGACTTCTTGGCAGCGCCACTAGATGGCATGGCGTGTCCAGAAAGAAGCGCGAGAGAGGATGCCGGTTGCCACATGACGTGTTTCTCTGCATTTGTGGGCAATGGCACGCCATGCATTTTGGAGGCCACGCACAAGCTTCATGGCAGCGGTGCCAGATGGTGCGAAGTGTTCTTAGGGAAACTTAAGAGATTCTTAAGAGTTTTTAGATATTTACAAACACAACAAGAAAGAAATCTGGACAGAAAGTATGTATGATGATGCGAAAGGGAGTGCCTTTCTATTTGAGGCCAGAGCTGGCTGCCTGAGGACCAAAACATATCGGAGCAAATACCGTATTTACTCGAATCTAGGCCGACCCCGATTCTAAGCCAACCCCCTAAAGTCCGAAGCCAAAAAAAAAAATTATATTACCTCGAATGTAGGCTGAACAAAAAAAGTGAGGACAGCGTTCACAAAATGAAAACAGCATTTATTCATTCAACGTCGTCATCACTGCTAGACTCGTTGCTATGTTCCTTGTCACTGTCACCTTCAAACAGTGCACTATCTTCGGTACCGTCAAGCACATTAGATATGCTGCACTTATTAAAGGCGCGCATGATTAAAGTACCTGGGATGTCCCACCAGCTGCGATAGCGATGCACGTTTAATGCGGCCCGTTGCCGTTAGCATGTGGTCTTCGTCAGTCAACCAGTCCGTGTAATATTTCCACAGACGATCTTTTAAAGGTTTGTTGATGCAGACATCAAGTGGCTGCAACTGGCCCTGTATGACAGCGAGGTCCGTGTTCGCCTAGGCGAGTGCAGCCTTCACGTTGTCGGTCAAGTGCTCGCGGTAAGAGTTGAGGACAAGGAGCGAGTTCTTTGTCAAAAGGGCTCCTGGACGCTGTCGCCACGCAATCTTAACCCACTCTTCCACCATCGCTCCCGTCATCCACCCGTTCTCGTTTGCCCGCACAATGACATGTTTTGGGAAAGTTTCTCGAGCAGGCAGTGTCTTCCTTTTAAATATCATATAAGGAGGGAGTTTATGTCCATCAGCTGTGCATCACAGCATCACAGTTGTGCACTGCTTCTCGTAGCCCGCAGAGCACACCTTCATCTCTTTGGAACCCTTTTCATTCACGGTGTACGCCACTGGCATATCAAAATACACAGCCGTCTGGGGTGCGATCGGAGATGGTTGTTCGGCGCATTCGTTCGGTTACCAGCGCGCGCGATTGGCCTACTCCGCGCCAACGTCGCCAGCCGCGGGGCGCGGCCACGTTTTTGGTGACGTCAAAATGACGACACGCTCCTGTCAATCATCCTCCCACCGAGCATTTAGTCTGCTGGGCGCCGAACCCGACGGGAGCTGGAAAGTTTGGAGTGATCATACGGCTTCGCATGGCATGTCTGGTGGATTGGATTGGATCCAACAGGCGGCCTTTTCGGCTGCGGAATGGCACGTTTGAATCCAATCCATAGTTTAATTCGAGAAAATGACGCTTCCATTGGGAACTTAGGTTGTTGCGCTGGCGTTTCTAGAGGAAGGAGGAGAGCGGGTGGCGGTGCGAAACGCGTTTGAAGAAATGGCAGAAAGTGAATTCTGGAGTCGTTTTTGTTTCTCGAAACAAATAATTCGTTGGTTGTACAGAGAAATCGACAGCATCATCGGTGCCAGCGAGCCACTGGAAAGTTGTCGCTGCCTCTTGAAAAGTGCGCCACTCTTCCCGTCATTTTTTTTCTTTTTTCTTGGATATTGGATACTGGATATTGCTGTGCGCGACACCCCTAGGGACGATGCAAGGAACCTAATAGTTATAAATTGCAGTAGTCACACGTACTACTATTCGCAAACGTGTTTGAGCTTGAAAAGAAAAAAAATCATTTTTTTAGATAAAGATTTAATTCATTTGGAAGGTGAGTAACATTTGGTTTTGTAGTATACTGTTTGCAAGCAGGCGACAAACGATGGAAGTAAACTTCCGGGGAGGTCACCGCTTCCTGATTGACTGCTCTCTCAGCCCCGCTGTCACAAATTTTGCATACTGCAACTTTGTGACGTTGCAGCAACTGAACAGAACGCATATCGAACAAAATATCTCTGATCGCGCCCCTGGTCGGCATTGCCGATTTGCCCAAGGTTGTAGCCTGCTGCTTCTCTCTTTCGCAGCATGTAGCTGTGAAAAGCTATCAGCTTTTCATCGAAATCACTTGGCAGCTTCTGGGTGATTGATGTGCGACGTCGGAGGCTGAAGCCGAAGCGCTTTATGAATTTCTGAAGCCAGCCTTGGCTGGCTTTGAAATCCTTTGGCGTTAGGCTTCGCTCCCTTGAAAGTTCCCTAGCTTTCGCTTGGAGCACTTTTCTTGTAACTGGAAGGGCAGCTGCTCTCTGCGTCCGAACAAAGTCGGCCAAAACTGTCTCCACTTCGT
This sequence comes from Dermacentor albipictus, assembly GCF_038994185.2. NCBI lineage: Eukaryota > Metazoa > Arthropoda > Arachnida > Ixodida > Ixodidae > Dermacentor > Dermacentor albipictus. The sequence continues at coordinate 18,762,074 of NC_091828.1, read as the reverse complement.
GGTGATGGCCTTTCTTTGTTCCGCTAAATGCCATCCTCATTGCAGTGCATGCAAAAAGCTGCTGTTGTTGTCCACTCCAACGACGGACGTTTTTCTCGTCGACGCCAAAGTCTTGTCCAGCTTGAAGGTTCGACGACGCCTCTGTGGCTATCACAACTTTTCGCTTGAAAGCGGTACTGTAGTGGCATCTCCTGCTTGGTTCCATCACGATAACACCACGCTGCACGCCGATATGGCCGACACAACACAGGTCAAAATGGCAACCTCGCTTGTGTACGGTTGGCTACTGGCACGGCGAGTAGCGGCTGCAATACTGACTTTTTAGATGACGCTAGCTATGCACCATTTTTAGCAGTTTCAATGAAAAACTGGCGCGTATTTTTTTTTTTTTAATCTTCGAATCAGCCGATCTTAGGGTTGGGAATATGATTATATTTGAAAAAAACTATCGGCCTAGATTCGAATCAATACAATATGTGCCACAGGATGAGGCATGTCTGTGCAGCTAAAAAAATCCTGAAAAACGGCTTGGCACATTGTAATAGAATGCCAAAATATTAACCCAGTGTGACCCCTTAGGTCTTCCACACACGAGCTACTGGAGCTAATGTCCCTTGAAAGACCATGCCGCTGCTTTCCAGTTACCCCATGCATTTCGCCACAGACTCCTTGTCGCCATCTTAACTCCTTCAAGATGACTCGACGCAATGCTGTTACGCTACTAAAGTCATCCTTTCAATGATGTCTTTTTTTTTGTTACTCATGCACTCACCAGCTCTTCCAAAGCCACAAAAACATGCTGCCAACGACGCCCCTGAGTGCTCCCTAACCTTGCGCTTCCACAACGTCCTCCCATGCCCTTCTTTTTCTTTTCTTATTCCTTTTTTCCTCTTGGTGTCTTTTTCCTCTCTCTCCCCTTTTCTTTCTTTTCTCCCTGCCTTCCCACTCTCCCGCTCTTGTCCCCTTGTCTTATGAACCACGCTCATAGACGTCAGGCAACAGCGCTCATTCTCTTTGAAGTCTCTGTCTTTACAACCAGCCTCCACCGACAACAACCGCACGTGACGTCACTGTCATCATCAGCCTGGTTACGCCCACTGCAGGGCAAAGGCCACTCTTATACTTCTCCAACAACCCCGGTCATGTACTAATTGTGGCCATGCCGTCCCTGCAAACTTCTTAATCTCATCCGCCCACCTAACTTTCTGCCGCCCCCTGTTACGCTTCCCTTCCCTTGGGATCCAGTCCGTAACCCTTAATGACCATCGGTTATCTTCCCTCTTCATTACATTTCCTGCCCATGCCCATTTCTTTTTCTTGATTTCAACTAAGATGTCATTAACTTGCGTTTGTTCCCTCACCCAATCTGCTCTTTTCTTATCCCTTAACGTTACACCTATCATTCTTCTTTCCATAGCTCGTTGCGTCGTCCTCAATTTGAGCAGAACCCTTTTCGTAAGCCTCCAGGTTTCTGCCCCGTAGGTAAGTACTGGTAAGACACAGCTATTATACACTTTTCTCTTGAGGGATAATGGCAACCTGCTGTTCATGATCTGAGAATGCCTGCTAAACGCACCCCAGCCCATTCTTATTCTTCTGATTATTTTCCGGATCCGCCGTCACTACCTGTCCTAAGTAGACGTATTCCCTTACCACTTCTAGTGCCTCGCTACCTATTGTAAATTGCTGTTCTCTTCCGAGACTGTTAAACATTACTTTAGTTTTCTGCAGCCTAATTTTTAGACCCACTCTCCTGCTTTGCCTCTCCAGGTCAGTGAGCATGTATTGCAATTGGTCCCCTGAGTTACTAAGCAAGGCAATATCATCAGCGAATCGCAAGTTACTAAGGTATTCTCCATCAATTTCTATCCCCAATTCTTCCCAATCCAGGTCTCTGAATACCTCCTGTAAACACGCTGTGAATAGCATTGGAGAGATCGTATCTCCCTGCCTGACGCCTTTCTTTATTGGGATTTTGTTGCTTTCTTTATGGAGGACTACGGTGGCTGTGGAGCCGCTGCAGAAGATATCTTTCAGTATTTTTACATACGGCTCGTCTACACCCTGATTCCGTAATGCCTCCATGACTGCTGAGGTTTCGTCAGAATCGAACGCTTTCTCGTAATCAATGAAAGCTATATATAAGGGTTGGTTATATTCTGCACATTTCTCTATCACCTGATTGATAGTTTGAATATGATCTATTGTTGAGTAGCCTTTACGGAATCCTGCCTGGTCCTTTGCTTGGCAGAAGTCTAAGGTGTTCCTGATTCTGTTTGCAATTACCTTAGTAAATAGTTTGTAGGCAACAGACAGTAAGCTGATCGGTCTATAATTTTTCAAGTCTTTGGCATCCCCTTTCTTATGGATTAGGATTATGTTAGCGTTCTTCCAAGATTCCGGTACGCTCGAGGTCATGAGGCATTGCGTATACAGGGTGGCCAGTTTCTCTAGAACAATCCATCCACCATCCTTCATCAAATCTGCTGTTACCTGATCCTCCCCAGCTGCCTTCTCCCTTTGCATATCTCCCAAGGCTTTCTTTACTTCTTCCGGCGTTACCTTTGGGATTTCGAATTCCTCTAGACTATTTTCTCTTCCACTATCATCGTGGGCGCCACTGGTACTGTATAAATCTCTATAGAACTCCTCAGCCACTTGATACGTCACTGTATTAACCCTTTAAAAGTAACATGCCGAGGATGACGAGGCCGCTTTTGACGAAGACAGGTCCTCCTATCTAAACGTTGGCCAGCCTTTCTAAGGCACCTTATCCCTCTTTATAACCTTTATACCACAGTGTGCTATTTCATCTGTCAGCCTCTTTCTTGATTTCGGACTTCCAGAATTGTTGCGATTCAAAGAAGGTGAAATTAACTGGTCAGCATCTGAGATAAGTAAGGGGCGATTAGGGTATTAGGGAAAGAAAGCAGGGAAGAGATTGATAGAACCAGAGTCATTGCAGGCGTAGATAACGGTATAAAATAGTGAGAGAAGTTTTAAATACAAATGTTAAGATTGAGGTCAGGTAGCGTACAGGGACCTCACTCCTGTGCCAAGTTCGCCAAATTTTGCCTAATGAGATTTCTTTCAGCATCCTGTTTAAAGAACACAATTTTATGCTGAAGTATGCCAAAATTAGCAACTGTGCAATATGTGCATATCCGCAGTGGTCTGCAGATGTGCGTAGCGCGCACGCCTAAAGCAGCCTGATAATTTGAACTTTCCATCTTATATACGTAGCCAACCGATAATTCGGGCCCAACAGGGACAGCTTACAAATCCGAATAATTGGGAGTCTGAAATATCCAAGTTCGCCAGAAAACACGGGACTTTATACCACAAGTGACTAAAAAATGTGTGCCGTATTGTGTGACGAACACTTTCAGGAATATGTTCACTTTTGCCTGATTTCGCATCGCCAGCTTCAGGCACAACGGCGTCTACAGGCGCCAGCATTTTTGGCACGGTGCCAAGAACGCTGTTGGCTGTCAGCGTGTCTGGTATCCCCAAAATGGATCTTCAAAAAATAAAGCCGAAGTTTCTCAATACGTTGCTGCGTGCACATGCGCTTGCTTACGATTTGGCGAGTCCAAATCTCTACCATTGTCATGCTGTCGTCACATGTAGACGAAAGTACAATCAATGCATGCGCCAAATTTTTAACTCCTGGCAACATAGCAGGACGGTGATGTTGTAACGATGCCTTTCCGGTGCCACATATTTTTGTGCTTTGTCACTGGTAAGAGCGGCACTCCGCCTGGGTTATCAATGGCATCCGCCGGCCATGAACAGGGGATATATAGGGTGGCATATAGAATAAAGCAGAATGCATTGCTACACAATCGTGGCACAAAAGTCGACCAAGCTGTCATAGCCGAATGACAGCAGTTTTTCTTACCAACAGTCCTTGCCAGAACAGACATTCAGGCTGGAGTCGGTGCCGCTTAAGTAACTTGAAGGTGGCGGGACCGTGTCGTTATTTAATATGTGAATGAACAAACGCTGGATGTGTGGGACCAACATCGCGAGACTCGCGAATGGCTTGCTGGGGTTCACTTGTGCTATGTTTTGGGCACGGTCAGTGCTGGATTAACTAGCTTCGCTAGTTTCGTTTTCCAGGTGGTGTCGGCAGCATAGCCGATGGCCATGCTACAGCCATGCCAGTGATTTATCAAAGCCAAATTATTGCTATTTTTGCTCAACTCTGCGGTAAAATTAGCATGCAGTCATGCAACCAGAGTCCAGACTATTGAATGGCCTGCATTAGGGTGTCCGAAATTTTTGTCGTACTTATACAAATTTTTGGGCCAGTGATAGTGCCTTGGAGTAGCCCTAATAATTGATCTTGTGTGAAATCTTGGGGCCCAAATAATCGGTCAGTGCCAGTTGTGAATCTGCCAGTTGCTGAGCAGAGGCCTCAGCTTTACGAGGAAAAGCGGACCAACAATAATTGCTTGGTGTCATCTAAAGCGATGCTTGATTGTTACCAGGTGCCCCTCAAGGCTGGCCAGGCTCAGAAGAGCTTTCATGACATTGAGTCGGGCCAAGTTTTTCTGACTGAGGCTAGCTCTAGGCTCACTGAAAACATGGCTAGGCTGGCAGCTGTCAATAAAATTTCATAAGATATAAAACGCAGCATCTGAGCAGCTTCACTCAATTTGAAATTTAATTATAGCACACTGCGGCGACAGGCTTGTTGTCTTAATTTACATCAAAGGGATACTCATATTCACGTTTTGCCTTTTTTTTTGTGATAACATTTATATGGACCCTCCAGGTGCATTTCTGCTGTTGCTGTGATGTTCCGTAGAAGTCCAAGGGTGATAAAATCGTCGCCATGTGCCGTATGATGATGTGCTGGTGAAAGCATGTGAGGATGAGCTGGCAAACATGGTTCAATCTCAAGGAAGTGGGGAGGAAGTGTGCCATCTTCCATTGCACGCAAGTCTCCAAAGGGGGGTGGGAGGGGGTACTACTTCAGGTGGCCCAGCTTGCCACTGTATCTTGAAAGCCATCTGCTACGGGGACAAAGTCCACCCTGCGCTGTGTTTTCGCAGCTTAGTTCGCGTTGATGCGAGTGGCAGCACAAAATTCAATTTGCACGCTGCTGCTCCCGTGCTTCTTCACTCCAGTGTTTTGACTGCAAGTTTCTGCGGTCATCAAGTGTGCTTGTGCGTGCTTGATGCTTGTGCATACTTGAGCTTGTGTGCGCGATACCAGGCTTGTTAAATTAGCTAGTGTGCCTAAGTTCACAAGTTTATACAGCCGACAAACCTACTATCTTTACTTCGTATAGCTGTCCACTAATCTGCTACCACAATCGATGCTGTGCCTTTTGGGCAAAACTGTCACATTTTTTATTTGTGGGCAGAGCATCGTTGTTTTACAGCAAGCAAATACTTTTGGGAATAACGCTTGTCAATTTTAAGTATTTGAAATAGCCTAGGGCGTGTCCAGCAGTTGGCTTATATTTACTCCAAATTGCTCGTAACTGTGTTTGAGTGCTCCAAACGGTTACAAAATTAGCACTTTGCTGTTCCAAAAATTGCTTCAAATCTCAGTTCATCAGTGGCACCATTGGAAAACTTGATTAAATCAAGCAGGCTAGCAACTATTTGTCCCTGCCCCATTTCAAAGTGGATGCCAATAAAAATCATCATTATCGAGATGCAAAAGGGATGTCTTCTACAGTACACACCCCATTTCACAATTTCGCAATTTACTTATTTATTAGTAAAAATACAGATAATTGCATGTGCGTAATATACATAAGGAGGTCCCAAAGTCAAAGACTGTATCGGGACCTCCTGCTAAAGACATTTATGATGTTATACAAAGTTTAAAGCAACAGTAGTATAGATGAGAACTAAGAGTAATATCGAAACATGTTTATAGCATATGAGTAATAAGAACACTTGTTAACAGCAGGACAATAAAAAAAACGGAATACAAAAAAAAAACGAGGAGAGTTTCAGTAAGTATTTATTATGTATGATTTTAGTTCTTTTTTAAATTGGTATAAATTTTTTGCATTTTTGATGATAGGGGGTAAAGTGTTCCAAAGCGGTATTGCGGAAAATTCCGCAGTCTGTTTACCATAGTTAGTTCGCACTTTAGGTAGAAGAAAATTATTATTGAGTGCAAATCTAGTGTGACTATGAGCTATTAGGTCACAAGGTGAGAAGCAGATTGATGGTAGTTCCTTAGTCATATATTTGTAGAATAAAATTCCTAGATTATATTTGGTCAGTTCTGAAATGGTTAGGATGTTGTTTTCATGTAGTACGGATTTTCCATTAGCAAAGCGTGAACTGCTTGTAATTATTCTTATGGATTGGTTCTGGATTACCTGGAGGGATGCCAAGTGAGTGTTATAAGTGTTACCCCAGCATAGTATGCTGTAGTTAATGTGAGAGTGAATGAATGAGTAGTATAGCGAGATTAATGTATTATGTGTAAAGTAGGGACGAGTTTTAATTAGAACGCGAATACCGTATGCTATTTTCTTTTTGATGTGAGAAATGTGATCTTTATATTTCAAGCTGCAGTCAAGAGAAATCCCAAGAAAAGATGAGCATGGACTGGGAAAGATGGAGTGTGAGCCGAAAGTTAAAGAAGGGGAGAATGCCGAATGTTGTTGATGTGAGGAAAATACAACAAATTTAGTTTTAGTGGCATTAATGTATAATAGGTTGGCATTACACCAAGTTAAAACATTTTGTAGATCAGTATTTAGCTTGTTAATAAGAAGTGACATGTGTTTATCAGAGGAAAATATGGTAGTATCATCAGCATACAGAATGCACTTAGTAGAGGACAAACAGTTAGGTAGGTCATTGATATAAATCAAAAACAGTAGTGGTCCTAAGATGGATCCTTGAGGGACGCCAATGTTAGTGGTTTGTTCTCTGGAGTAGACGTTAGATACAGACACTATTTGAACCCTATTTGATAAGTAACTTTTTAATAATGAGAGCGCAGGACCACGAACACCGATAGCCTCAAGTTTAGAAAAAAGGATAATGTGGTTTAAGCAGTCGAATGCCTTTGTTAGATCAATGAAAACAGAGCCTGCAAATAGGCCATCGTCAATTATTTTTTTTAATTGGTCAGTTAGATGTATGAGTGCCAAATCTGTGGAGTATCCATTACGAAAGCCAAATTGGCATGAAGAGAGAATGTTAAATTTAGTGAGATATTTGGTTAGACGCATTGCGATTAATTTCTCCAGAACTTTGCCGAAAAAGGGTAAAATACAAATAGGGCGGTAGTTATGTATTAATGTACTGTCACCTTTTTTTAGAACTGGAATGACTTTACCGCGTTTAAGCTCGTTAGGAAACACACCAGTCTTGAATATCGAATTAGTAATATGAGACATGATATCAGAAATTAGGTGGGCAATCATTTTAATGGTAGCAGGTAGAACTTCATCTATTCCAGCACTGGTGGGTTTTAGGTGACATATAACGTTATATATTTCTTCTGGCGTTGTGGGGAAAAAAAATGTGTGAGGGAGACGATTAAGTTGAGTGACTTGTGAAGGAGAGGGTGTGTCATTATCAAAAAAGTAGGAGCTGAAGGCGTTGGCTATTTCGTTAGGGGAGTTATACTCTGAGTTATTGTATATAATTTTTGATAGCTGTTCTGGTTTAGAATTTCTGTTTAGAAAGGAGTTGACGATGTTCCATTTCAATTTGCTGTTATTGCCGGCTTGCAAGATTTTTTGTTCAAGATATAATCGTTTTGCCACTTTTAACTGGTTGTTTATAGAGTTACGTAACCTTTTATATCGTGCAATTAATTTGGTATTAAAAGGCTGGTTTTTAGTTTTTTTGTACAGGTTATCGCGTTTACACAAAGCTGCTCATAACTTTTTAGACATCCATCGATTGTGAGAGAATGCAATGGTTTTTTTACATTTCCTTTTACAAGTGAATTTATGAATAAGTGATATAATTACAGTAAGAAATTTAGAAAATGCTTTTTGAGGATCATTATAAGTTTTTATTTCAGACCAGTCTATATTAGCAATGGCAGTTATGAAGCTCTCTTTGTCCAGAACGTATTTGAAGTGTGGAAGAGGGCAAGGACTCGAGTTATGTTTAAAACGTAGAAGCAATGGGTAGTGATCTGTTATGTCCATATCAAGAACTTTTGCCTCTGGTGAAGTTATTAAGTTAGATAGGACATGATCAATTAGCGTTCCTGTGCCACTAGGAACCTGTTGTGTAGGAACATCAATTAAGCATTCATATCCGTAGCTTTGTAGTAGACTGGTGTAAGAAATGACTGTTGGTGATGTGTCATTGAGTAGGTTAATGTTGATATCACCCATTATAATTACATTTTTATTTTCTAGTGAAAGGGTATGTAAAGTATCATCAAGATTATAAAAAAAGTCGTTGACTGATGATGAAGGCGAACGATAAATGCATCCAAATATGAAATCTCTGTTATCATTAGAGGGAGAACAATTAACTATTTCAATCCAGACAGATTCGCAATTAGTGATAGGTAAATGTAGGTCATGTCGTCTGCGATAAGTAAGATCAGGAGAGAGATATATTGCTGCCCCGCCATGACTGCTAGTTAATCTGTTACTATATTCTGAATTGTAGTTAGGGAAGCAATAAAGATTTTTGTCATCGTCTGACAACCAAGTTTCAGTCAAGGCTATTAATGAGAATGAGCTAGAAGATGAAGAAAGGAAATGATCAATCTCCTCAAAGTGTTTGCGAAGGCTTCGAGCATTGAAATGAATGACGGAATGAAATCCACTTATGAAAGAGTTAACTTGATTAGGTTCCGGGAAAGAGGCCATGATAAGCGGCGAGACAATGAACACTGGTTGCTATGGTATTAGTCTATTCTAGTCAAGTCGCAATGATCACGGATGCGCAGAACTCTGCTGTTAGTAGTCTTTCTAGCCTTGATTTGACAGTTGTCAGTCCAAAGAAACATCCACTTCTTTTCTTTCTTCAGTGTTAGGGCTTTGGAAAACAGGGCCTTGTTACATGGGGTCAGATGATCGTTTACGAAGATAGGTGCGTTAGAAATACTGGAGAAGCCTAGGTCACTGACACAAAGCTTGGCCTTACGAGCTTTACTGATGAATTCAGATTTTTTAGTTCGAGAGCAGAAACGAGCAATGATGTTTTTTTTGTCAGTAGACCGTGTGGGCACGCGATGAACAATGTCGAGATCATGAGGTGATATGGAACATCCAGCCTTCTCCCCTAGCATTTCCATGATTGCGAGGCAGTCCTCTCCTTGGCAACAGGGAACGCCCTTGATCTCAACGTTGTTGAGGCGTGAATATTGCTCAAGTTCTTCTACCTTGCGAGTGAGTGAAGTGTTTTGAGATTTTAATTCTTTATTCTCGTTTACCAATGAGGTATTTTGGCCACGTAGGTCCTCGACAAGTTGATTCAAGTGTTGAGCACTTGATTGAAGGGATTCAACTTCCTTCTTTAACTCGGCAACATCAATGCCGGAATCTTTCATCTTTAGCAAAAATCTGCCGAACACCTTATCAGAGGTGTCTTTCGCTAAACTGTTAATTTTAGCCTCTAGATCCTCGATTTTTTTTTAGAGTTCAGCATTAGTTGGCATGGTATAAAAATAAAATACAAACTAGAACACAAGCAGGAGGAAAACAAAGTTGGTGGCAGCAGTGGCAGTGGTATGGAAAAAGGAAAGAAAAAAAAAATAAAAGTTGGTATGAATACCTGCGTAAACGATGAACTTTTTAAAGATGTGGCTCATGCAATGCCACTGCTGCCAGTGAAGGGTGGGCGTCGGTGCGTGCTTAGTTAAAGGGAAGGTGCTCCGGGCAGCGACCTCCAGTGGCAGTCTTGTTGATGATGTCAGCAGGCCACGATGAATCCACGCAGTCGCAGCTTCACCACGTGGCGATGATTCGTCCGGGAGGGCAGTACTTCAATCTGTCACCACGAAGATTGCCGTTTGAGACAGAGGGGGGTGGGTGAAAAGTGTCCGGTCAGGGTATCTGCGTAAACGATGAACTTTTTAAAGATGTGGCTCATGCAATGCCACTGCTGCCAGTGAAGGGTGGGCGTCGGTGCGTGCTTATTTAAAGGGAAGGTGCTCCGGGCAGCGACCTCCAGTGGTAGTCTTGTTGATGATGTCAGCAGGCCACGATGAATCCACGCAGTCGCAGCTTCACCACGTGGCCATGATTCGTCCGGGAGGGCAGTACTTCGATCTGTCACCACGAAGATTGCCGCTTGAGACAGAGTGGGGTGGGTGAAAAGTGTCCGGTCAGGGTATCTGCGTAAACAATGAACTTTTTAAAGATGTGGCTCATGCAATGCCACTGCTGCCAGTGAAGGGTGGGCGTCGGTGCGTGCTTATTTAAAGGGAAGGTGCTCCGGGCAGCGACCTCCAGTGGTAGTCTTGTTGATGATACATAACTACTTGTGATGCTGGCAATACATTGTGTCTCTATATTGATTCAATGCCAAACGCATTACGGTCATTGTGACAGTCATGGTAAGATGGGTTCTGCCAAATTTTTCGACCATGGACTACCCAGTCTCCTTAGCTGGTGGGAAAAAGGTTAGATGTGAACATACGTTCATACATACGTACATACATACATACATACTTACATACATACATACATACATACATACATACATACATACATACATACATACATACATACATACATACATACATACATACATACGTACATACATACATACATACATACCACAAGCAGGATGAAGTTCCCTAAAAATGCTATTGTTATAAATAGAATTTGGGCAGGTACTGTATTGTGTAGGGCAGGTAACCAGTGGTCTATTAGGGATACTGAATGGGTACCAATGGAAAAGACAATATTTGTGATGTTTTACATGATGAACATTATGAAAAGTGCAGGTAGCTGGTGGCAGAAAATTAGGTGACGTGATGAAGTAGAAAATTTGCAAGCATAATGTGGTATCCGTTGGCACAAGACAGGGGTGATTGGAGATTGCGGAGAGAGGCCTTTGTCCTGCAATGGACATTAAATAGGCTGCTTATAATGACAATTACCTTGGTATCTTGCAATTAGTTTGCATTAGTCAGAATACACCAATAGCTTTAATATTTATGTATGAACTTAAGCCTGAGGAGATGTTTCTGCTGTAGTAAATTTTGTGCAGACAAAGTTTGCCCCGCTTTCAGATATTGATTGTGGATTGTTTCTTGTAGCTTTTTAGGTCTACTGAACTGGTGTGATTACTTTGAGTTCCATGGCTACACTATTCTGCCCAGCATCCTTTTTATTGCTGTATTCGCCACTTGTTCTCAATGCTGTAATGGGACTGCAATCTCTCCAATTATTTTTTGCAGGCCTCACAAATGCAATGAGCCTTAGTGAATGCATCACTGTTGCCGTAGTGGAATGCCAGGCCCCTTTCAATGTCATCGGTCAGGTCAAGGTTAGCACGCAGTGCAGCGTGTCTCTGGCTGACAAGTCTGTGGGGTGCTTCCTCAAAGCAGGGAGCGTGTCAAGGAGCGTGCAGACTACAGAGACTGTGGATGAGTCGATCTCTACCTCAGGTAAGCATTTTTAGCATTTCTCTTACTTTAACTTGCTTGTGCGAGTTTGTAGTAATGGTCAAGTATGCCTTCTGTAGTATGACCTGCTGAAGTCTGTATGACATTCTACTGCTAAGGACAAGTTAGCAGGCATCTGATTCTCGTCTGCAATCTTATTTAGGAAAAGTGCAAAAGTAAGCTGATTCTATGCGCTATAGGAATTGGTTTAAATGAATCTTCCATTGCTGTTTGTGAGAATGCTGTTCCTGCGTAGCGATCATTTGCGAGCAGAAGCCACATGACCTCCTCCTCCTTCTCTTTGCTCAACATACTTGTTGCTCTTGATCATACACATGAAATTTTTTTTTTGAATCTCAAGGGTCCCCAGATGGGACTTTACATGAGGGGTTGGCACATGAATGGCAGATAACAGTGATTGTTGAGTAGAATTAGGAAGAGTGCACAGCTTCTTCGATGGCATTCTTGAAATCTGTGGGATCAGGGATAATAGCTTGGCGGCAGGGAAGGTCATTCCAGTCGCGAGCTGCGTGCACAAAAAATGTCTTCTGGAATGTAGTATTAGTAGAATTAGGAAGAGTGCATAGCTTCTTCGATGGTGTTCTTGAAATCAGCGGGATCAGGGATAAGAGCTTGGCTGCAGGGAAGGTCATTCCAGTCGCGAGCTGCGTGCACAAAAAATGACTTCTGGAACGTAGTAGTGCGGGCACAATGCAGAATGATGCTGCTCAGATGGCCTGTGCGTGGTGTTCGTCGCACTGGTTGGATGAGCTGACTGTCTCGGGGTGAACAATGGAAAAACTTGTGATAAAGGCAGAGGTGTGAAATACGGCGACAGTAAGCGAGATAAGGCAGTTGTAAGTGAATCTTTAGAGCAGATATACTAGGGAGTATCGTGAGTAGTTTGAAAGAATGAAACGTGTGGCACGATTTTGAACTGATTCGAGAGCTGAAATAAGGTTAGACTGATGTGCATCAAAGACTGCGCTAGCGTATTCAAGTTTAGGTCGCACAAGTGTTTTGTAAGTTAGCAATTTTAAGGAAAAAGGTGCCATGCGCAGGTTACGGCGAAGGTACCCAGTTGTTCGATTAGATGAATATATTATGTGGTTAACATGGTAAGACCATGATAAATCACTAGGGGTGTAAACGCCAAAGTATTTAGTGGAGCTAGTGCAAGTAATGGTGGTATCCTTGATTTTATAACTAGGCAGAGTATAATTTCGGCGGTGGTGAAAAGAAATTAGTGCAGTCTTTGCTGTATTCAGAGGCATTAGCCAAGTAGTGCACCATTTCTATATGTTATTCAGGTCATTTTGTAGGACCGAAGAATTGTCAGTGTTAGTTATAGGGCTGTAGATTATGCAGTCATCAGTGAAAAGGCGGATAGATGTTACTATGGAAGGCAGGTCGCTAATGTATCTTAGAAAGAGCCAAGGGCCAAGAACTGTGCCTTGCGGTGCTCCTGAAAGAACATGAAAGTGAGAAGACGAGAAGCCATTAGGGGAAATAAATTGCATGCGGTTGGTTAAGAAGTTTCGAATCCAGTTAAGGAAATGGGGATGAATGTTTAAAAGAGACAGTTTGAGTAAAAGCTGGGAATGGGGTACTTTGTCAAATGCTTTCTCGTAGTCTAGGAACAGTGCATCGATTGGGATATTGCGGTCAAGATTATAATCAATGTCATGCAGGAACAAAGCTAATTGGGTTTCACACGAGTGGCCTTTCTGGAATCCATGCTGGTTGTAATGAAAGTAGTTGACAGAAACTAGAAATGTCGCGACATTGGAGTAAATTACATATTCCACGATCTTGGAGCATACGCTAGTTAACGAAATGGGTCGGTAGTTACTTGGGGATGAACGGTCACTTTTCTTGAAAACTGGGATGACCTTCCCAATTCGGCAGTCATGTGGAACGGAACCAGTATCAAATGATTTCTGAAAAATGATGGAAAGAATAAGACTGCAAACATGTTTAGTATTCTTCAAAACTTTGGAATTAATTCCATTGATACCACAGAAAGATGAACATTTTAGTGAATCGATTATATTGACAATACCGTGCTGGTTGAAGGTGATGGTTTTCATTGGTGGATGGGGCAATGGTGGGAGACCGGGAACATTGCGAGTGGTTTCGTTAGTAAAAACTGAACAGAATGAGTGGTTCAGTGGACGAGGTATGTTAGATACATCTACTGGCGAGCCAGTGCTGTCACAGAGTGAAACAGTAGTGTAGTGTTTACATTGGGGATAATAGTTTTCCAGAAGCGCTTTGTGTTGGTTTGTAACGTTTTGGGGAGGGTAGTAGAGTAGAACTGGCCTTTAGCTTGAGTAGTCTTAGCGGAGTATTGTTTGGCAATTCTGTGATAGTTCTGACACATACATTCAGTGTTAAACAGCTTGGCAGATCGAAAAAGGTGCTTTTTCTTGTTCTTTAAATGTTTTAGTGTGATATTAAACCATAAAGAATCCATTCGCTCTGTTATGCTGATGGTAGGGATGTAAAGTCTTATTAAATACAGCAACTTGGATTTGAAGAGAGACCAGTTTGACTCTGTAGATTGTAAGTCGTACGTGAAGCCGAAATGATCATAGAACACAAAGAGATAGCGAGTCATGCTAGTTTAGTCTTCTTTGTTGTACAGGATCTATTATGAAAGTAATGCACATTTTCTGGGAAAAATAGATTTATCGACAGGACCTGTTAAAATGGTTAAAATTCTTCAAAATACTCTTTCCCCTGCATCAGTACACTTGCGGAGATGTGTCTGCCACGCCTGGAAGGCACCCTGAAAGTCCTCAATGGGAATGTCTCTCAGGAACGCTGTAACATGCTTTTGGGTGTTTTCCACGGCCTCCCAATACTTTCCTTTCAGCACTCTCTTCAGCTGGGGAAACAAAAGAAAGTCGCACAGAGCCAAGTCGGGACTGATAGGAGGATAGGGGACCACCGGGGTGTTGCTCCTGGCCAGGAAGTTGGTAACGATGAAGGACGTGTGGCTGGGGGCATTGTCACAGGGGAGCTTGACCCTGTCTTTGATGTCAGCCCTCACGTGCGTGACCCGGCGTTTCAATCTTTTGAGCTCCTCCAGGTAAAAGGCTGAGTTGAGTTTCTCCCTGCGGTACAAATTCAAAATGGATGATTCCTCGGGTGTCAAAGAAGACAATGAGCATCGTTTTTATGTGAGATTTGCTCTTTCGCACTTTCTTGGAGCAGGGGGATGACTTTGTGTGCCACTCGCTGCTCTGTCTTTTCGATTCTGGGTCGTACTCGAACATCCAGTATTCTTCTCCGGTTACGACATAGTTAAGAAAGTCTGGCTCATTTTGAATCAAATCCAACAATTCTTGACAGTGCAAAACTTGAAGCTCTTTCTGATCTTCCGTCAATGCTTTCAGCACAAGCTTCGTGCAGACCTTGTGCATTTACAGCTCCTCAGTCACTATCCCATGTACCGCAAATGTGAACATGTGTAGGGTTTCAGCAATTTGCTGGATGCTCAATCGATGGTCGGAACGCATAACTTCGCACACATGATCCACGTTTTCATCGGTTCTGGTTATTGTTGGGCGTTCAGAACAGGGTTTGTCGGCGACCTCCTGCCGGCCCTCCTTGAATGTCTTGTGCTATCTCCCAGACTGTGAGCTTGAAATGCAGTCATCCTTGAAGGCCTCTTGAAGCATCTAGAATGTTTCGGTTGCATTCTTTCCAAGCTTCACGCAAAACTTGATAGTGTTCAAGTGAACACTCCATTGCACCATGTTATCCGCTTGCACTGCTTGTAGTAAACTGGTGACCGACTGTGTTGGCAGGGCATAACCCTTGCCACATTCCCCGACCGGTTTTACCACGCTGCCATGGATAGTTGCGTCATAATAAAATTATGCGCATTAGTTTCATAATGGTCCTGTATAGTGTTAGTACTTTTTTGGACTTTGGACTTTTCGTAATATTGGTAGAGAAAGCAGTGTGAACTACAATGCGGTCGCTGAGGCCCGTAATGTACGAAGGAGCACCGAATTCTTCAGGGTGAGTAGCCAAACTAAGATCAAGAATATTAAATGAATGGTCAGTCGCGCAGGTGGGCTCAGAGATAATTTTAGTCAGGCCAAAGGTTAGACAAGTGTTTGAGAATTCACTACAAGCATAACTTTTTGTTAGGGTGTTTGCCATATCACTCCAATTTATAGACGGAAAGTTGAAGTACCGAAAAGCAAAATGGGCGTGCTGGGGTGAAGTGAGATTTGCGAACTGAACATGTCATGAAATAGAGTTATGAAGGAACTATCCACATCGAGTGGTTGATAGCATATGCCGATGAGAACGCGGGGGTATGAAGCTTGACAGCACACCCAATTCATTTCCATTGAGGTTATTACGTTCACAAATGAACAACTTAAACAACCTTTGACAGCGGTGAGAACTCTGCCATCACAGCAGCCGTTAGGTCTGTCTTTTCGGAATATATCAAAATCAGATAGCTCAGGCAAGATTTCGGAATCTAAGACCAAGGAATTTAGCCATGTTTCAGTTAGCAGAATGTCGTTACTGGATGATGAGCAGATGACTACATAGGGAATTGTGTTTGGACATTATACTGCGAATACATTATACTGCGAATGTTACTGTAAAGAAGTCATAGGCGATCATGTCTGGGCTTGACATTGCTGCTGGGGTGGGTTGGTAGCTGCTATGATTCATGCTCAAGTACTTTCTCAGCTGAGTGATCAAAGATGTAAGTTTTGCCACCAGAAACTAGTCACTTGTGATGGAGCTTCTAAGATATGTGCTTAGCCTTCGTGAATTCAATAAGGCGTTTACGGGCGAGTCGGGTGTTAGAGGAGAAGTTTTCACTCGGTGCGTAACCGGTTGATTTAAGGCTGTCAGCTGCTGATAAAACACGTTCTTTGTCCTTGAAATGAAGAAACTATTATTGGGCGAGTCTTTCCTTCTTTGAAAGTGCCTAGACGATATGCTATTTCAACATTATTGCTTTCAAGGGTTATATTTAGCTTCTCTTGACTATAGTTAATGATCAGTTTTTCAGACTCACTCTAGCTTTTGTTTTCTGCATCTCTGAGGCCATAGAATACCCAATTGCTTGGGCAAGACATGTTCTCAAGGTCGTCAATGCGGGCAGTCACAGTGCATACCTGAGCGGAGCAGTTAGCAGCAGTGCTTTCTATTTGGTCAATCTGAGACTTTATATTTGAAATAGGCTGGAAATCAGACTCAATCTTCGCAAGCCTAGTGTTTAGGTCTGTGAATGCTTTCTCATGGTTGGCAAGGGTTGACCTGATAGACCTTGATTGCTTAAGTATTGCTGACTGCCCGGATTGTAAGGTAAGTACATAACTGGAGTTGTCAACAGCAGAGCAAGGGACAGGCCCGAGATTTGTTTCAACGTCCCCAGCTAGCAGTAGTAATTTCAGCAACACGTAGAAGCACTCGTAAAAAATAGCTATGGAGTGCCGTAGGCCCGGCAGTACAAACAGACAGCAGTTACTGGAGCGCTTGGCGTAAAGGGTATGATAGTTAATTACCTGCGTGACGAAGAAGCAAAGGCAGTTAGGGTGATCCATTCCTGTAGTACCGCATGACATGCATTATAACAGAGGAACGATGACGACAAAACGACCATGATGGCATAAAGATGACTTTATGGATTCCAGGACGCTATGACCATTATGGATGAGGATGACTATGACATTAACGCAATGACCGTGACGACATGAAGACAACTGTATGATGATGCAATGGCAATGTTTGCATGAAGATAATGGCGTGACGACACTGGAATCGCAATGGAAAATTAAAACGATAGAAGAAGACACTGACATGACGACTGTGGAAAAACAAGAATGGCACGACGAAGAAATGACAAAGATGATATCAAGACAATGGCACAAGGACCATAGGAAGACAACACCGGAGTGACGATGATGAAGACGGCGTGGCATTGTGATGCCGCAGGTATGACGACAACACATGATGACAACAGTGTGCTGAAGGGAATCATGGAGTGGAATCGCAGCAAAGTATGACAATAGGATGACAATGCTAAAATGGATACAATGGCATGACAATGTTGAAATGATGGCATTGGGAATCGCTAGGAAGAAATGGCTGCAATATAATGACCACGATGGCATCACTATGAATGCATGACAATTACGGCATGATGAATATTGGTTTACCACAAATGTGTGACAACAATGTGATGTGGATGGAGTTATTAGAATAGTATGATGATGATGACATGATGATGATGGTGAAGGCATGACGACAAATGTACGGCAGCACTGCGATGACAGTGGAATTACTGTGACAAAATGGCAGAGATAGGATGACCATGGCAGCATCACAATGACGGACAGATGACGATGGAATGACAACTGCTAGTCAGTGTTGGAGCTAATGTCTGTGCTTAGTTGCATTACCTGCTCCTGGGGCCACCTTGATTCATGCTGTATCCAATCTTTGCTTGCACTGTGCTTGCGCTGTGTGCGCAAGATGGCAGTCCCCGCCACCCTTCTCCCTCGACCTGGTGGGTTCGAGATGGAGCTCAATGGCATGACGGAGGGAGGCTGGCCAACATGGCGCCCGGTCCCAACGCCTTGAAGCCAGTTGAGACATTGCAGTTCATTGCTACTGATGTGGTCCACCTCACCACATCGCGTCCGATCCAGGCTGTCCAGCCAAGCACATTACCTGCCATGCTTGCAGGAAAGTGGGACTTACGCTTCAGTTTGCCATTCGAGGAACTGAATGCATCCACAGTATCCTGCTCAAACGCAGCTTGTTCCCACTACTGCCGATACAGAATCAACCACTACAGTCCCATCTGTGCTTACAATTCAAGCAGCGAATTTCTGTCTGGCAATAATTTACGCCGATGTCCTCATTGTGAATACTACACTCAAGTTGCTCGTGGATGCAGGAGCTACAATGTCGCTGATGAACAGCTCCATGTACGAAGAACATTTCAAGGTTTTTTCCTTATCTCCTTCGAGTCTTCGACTCAAGAATTATTCGCAGCAAGAAATTTTACATTCAGGACATTTCTCCATCCTCATCAAGTACAGCAACAAGGCTGCAGTAGTGACATTTCATGTCACGAACAAAGACACTTCTCTTCTGGGCTTAGACGTCATTCAAGCTTTGGGCATTGACATTCAAGGTTCTTCGCTCACATGTCAACAAGTATCAGAAGTTCCAGCTGACCCAAGCATTCAGCTTTCGTCTCTATTGCACAATGCTCCAACAGAGTTCACCTATCTGATCTCAGGACAATTGGGACTTGTAAAAGGTTTCATCTATGACGTTCCTCTTCGAGCTTCTGTGCAAGTAGTCTCTGTGAAGCTGCTTCCTCTACCTCTGGTTCTCCGTGAGCAAGTCTCCGCCAAACTGCAACAGCTGGAATCAGCTTATATCATCGAACAAGTCTCAGCGTCTGAGCGGATGTCTCCGCTCGTCGTGGTTCGGAAGAAAGACAATTCTATTCAACTTAGCGTCGATCATCGTTACTTTATATGCTGCAAGGTGTTTCAGTCACCAACTGCTGTGTGACATTGTTAACTTGGCTTCTGTGACGAAAGGTGCTGCCATGTCGACTGGTGCAAAAGTGTAACTTTGGTTGCTGACTCGCCAATGAAGCGGCGCTGATTATGTCTGGTGGCTTAAGTAGTGCTGCCAATGACGTGGCTGGCGGCAAGACATCTCGAGAAGCCTGCCGCCAACTTGCTCGCACTCTTAGACCTGGTGGCAGTTGAGTGCAAGGTCAGGTGCAGTTTTACATTAAAGTGTCGTCAGATGCACAACTTGGCAACTTGCATCGAAAACCAAAGCATTTATAGCATAGAAGAGTATTAGGCAACTACATTGACTGAGGCTCACAGGTATTTAAAGGCCTTATAAATTGCAGTAAACATTTGCTTACTAATTTTAAACTAATAAGCATAGTGTCAAATGTGCACAGGCAAACACAAACACATCTAAGTCTATGATCACAAACACTTGCTTTCACAATGCTGGCTCATTGAAGAGCACTGGCAATGCTTCGTCCCCACTCTTGCTTAACTCCTTCTTCTAAACTTCAGATTGCACAGCCTCTCACACTAGGCACGTGGAAACACAGCTTGTATCAAGACACTAGCCATTGTGACCTGCCCCTAGCTATAGCATGTGTCACATAGATATCTTGCATAATGCGACATCTCTGTGCTCACATTGAGCTTCGCCACCATCGGGAAAGGTAGATGTGCGGGTGAGCGCAGATTGCACATGGGATGTCTGTGGACAACATGGGCTCTGCTACAGGTTGTGCTGACCGTTTGTATCTCGTACTATAATTGTAAAGCTTGAGTGCAGCTGCAAGGAATGTGTACAGTGCACGCATGGCTAGTTGTTCGTTTTTCACGCTGATGAACTACAGCACTGTAGTGAGCTGCGTGTTACTCGCCTAAAGCTGTGTAAGCTACAGCTCTCACTTTTCTTGGGCCCAAGATGTTATGGCCGCATGCTCTAGCACTTGCAAGACCACTTTGGTCGTGCTAGATGATTGCGCTTGTATGCTAACTACTACAGAAATATTGGGGCATGCCACAGATTTGTAATTTGCATTGATGGAACCACAATACCTTTAGTATCTATGTTGCTCTTTGCCATTTCGTAATAAATTTCACTTTTGTTTGAATTGTGCAGCGTCAAGGCCTTCTATTTCTCCATCAAAGGCTGAGGGTGACAACGCGCACCAAGGACGCCTCCACCACTGTCACCTCTGTGATTATCAAACCAAACACCTGTGGTGTATTAAAGTACACACCAGGATCCACACTGGCGAGCGTCCATTTGAATGCCATCTGTGCCCTAAGGCTTTCGCACAGAGGATCACCCTAAACAGGCACCTGCGTGTCCACACGGGTGAGCGGCCGTTTCGATGCCCGTCATGCCCTCAGAGATTTTCTGATAGGTCCACCATGAAGCAACACCTGCGCACCCACACAGGCGAGAGGCCATTTAAGTGCCCTTCTTGCCCTCGGAGTTTCTCAAAAAAGAACAATCTGAACAAGCACCTGCGCATCCACACACAGGAGAAGCTATTTCAGTGCCCTTCATGCCCTCAGAGCTTCTTGCATAAGTCCAGCATGCAATCACACTTGCTCATTCATACAGGTGATCAACCATACCGATGCGCCGTCTGCTCCATGTCCTTTCGGCGGGTTGGTTGCTTGAGAAGACATAAAAGAAAGCATAATGATATCATAGTTCAACTGCCCTGTTGAACTAGAGTCTCTGTTACAAATCTAAATACGTGTGTAGCATGCTTCATGGTGTTTTGTGCGTCAGTTAGCACAAATTTCACCATAGGCTCTTTAATGTTGAACTATGTCGTTTCACATGAGGTTCCAGCCTAGTCTAGAAAATTGCAGGGACACTTGCAGTAATAAGATTGTGGTACATCACAGTGGCCACATTCATTTTATATTCCTTCATTTAAACACAACACAGAAATGCTCATATCTCAGTTATACCTTCAAAAGACTCAGTGTGTGTAATAATATAGTATACCCACACATGATAAATTCTGATCATTAAGATGCCTCAAGCAAGTATATTGGTGTTCTAAATATTCTGCTGCCTATTTGAAGTTATGGACATAAGATGGAAACAGATGATCAAGCCGGTGATCATAGAGGAAAATAATTATTTTGTTTAATTGAAATAAGCAAAAGGGAAAGGAAAAGAAAACTTTACGTAGGTGGGACTTCATCTTGCACATTCAATTTTCAGTGCTTTACTAATTAGGGTGTTTGGTTATTAAGGGGTGAGACCTCTGGGCAAATAAACCGTCCTCCCCTTATTTGTGTATCTGAACAGTACATCTTAGCCGGTGTGCAACTGATGGCCATGGCAGTGGATATGGAACATCCTTATATCCCATCGAGGGTTATAAGGATATAGCATGATTTTTGCAGCACAGAGCATGCCAGGGCACAGAGTGGAAGGAAGGACAAATACAAATGCCATTCTGCTATTACTATCAACATAAAAACTATTTTAACCTTCTTGTGATTTAATATTTAGACCAAGATCAGGCACAGTGCAATCAGGCAGCACTTGCTGAATGTTTTGCCGACATTTCCATCAACATGGGCAGTAAAATTAGAATTAAATTGGGGGATTTTACGTGCCAAAACCACTTTCTGATTATAAGGCATGCCATAGTGGAGGACTCTGGAAATTTCGACCACCTGGGGTTCTTTAATGTGCACCTAAATCTAAGTACACGGGTGTTTTCGCATTTCGCTCCCATCGAAATGCGGCCGCCGTGGCCGGGATTCGATCCCGCGACCTTGTGCTCAGCAGCCTGACACCCTGAGCAACCACGGCGGGTAACATGGGCAGTAGTTGACTTGTTATTAGCTAAAACGAATGCATATGCGAAATTCATGCTCATCAATATAACACATTTGTATGCCAAAGAAATCAAGGCGTCAGAATAATAACACCGTAAGGCCAATGAAATCAAACAGCTGTGTAATATGATTGACGAATCAGCAAACATATAAAAAAAAGCATCAAATTTTTATGCCTACCACTAAATAGATGTTTAATCGCACATTGTTCTCAGGCATATATGCAGAATTGGTGAACATAGTGATGTGTCAGTTCACGAAATTGGGGACGCAAGTGCATTATCAATATAGCATCTTATTACCATCTTGTCATGCATAAAAAACTTCTGACAAGCCCATTGAGAAAATAATTGTAATATTTTAGGAGAAATATTACATACTAATTACAAAGCAACATGGTATTTTGAAGCATGCCAACTTGCCTAGTGGAGCAGACTATGCTGCTTGGAGAGTCGGACTTTACTGGCTCACAGTGATCATTTGCACTTTCCAAAGAGTGCTGTGTACACGAAGAAGCTGCTTATCTGTTTTCTAATGCTCCATTTGTGCTTTTAATGAACAATGCTTCCCAATGTGCAATGTAATTACATGAAGTTGCTACTGTCATGAATACTTGAATGTGATCACCATTCTAATTACTTCTGAAAGGCACTGTTTATTACCCAGAAGTTATAGGATGTTTGATTCAAATTGATTCGTTTTAGGCACTATTTCATTTGATTTCAAAAATTGCTGTTCACATGCCCCTAAAACATATGTATGTTCAATGGACTGCATTGTAATGCTTATTACTATGCCACAAATGTCTGAATGACCTGCTTTGCTAACTTTGGTTAGGAAATGCTGTGTGTAAATTTATGTAATGGTTTCTTACAGACAAACCTAAATATAACTAGAGTATTAAAAAAGTGAAATTATGGGGTTTTGCGTGCCAAAGCCACTTTCTGATTATGAAGCACGCCGTAGTGGAGGACTCTGGAAATTTCGACCACCTGGGGATCTTTAATATGCACCTAAATCTAAGTACACGGGTGTTTTCGCATTTTGCCCTCATCGAAATGCGGCTGCCGTGGCCGGGATTTGATCTCGTGACCTCATGCTCAGCAGCCCAACACCATAACAAAAGTATGTATAAGGAATTATCGGATATAACAAATTAAATGTGAAACTTTTTTTGTCATGCTTTATCTCTGCAGAGTATCCACCCTCTTTAATGAAACCGAAAATGAGAGGTCGGTCATGATATCAGTTACACCAGAGCAGGCATTTGTGTCCACATGCCTCGGAATATATATGGTAATAATAATTTGTGGGGTTTTACGTGCCAAAAGCACAATCTGATAATGAGGCATGATGTAGTGGGGGGCTCGGGAATAATTTTGACCACATGACGTTCTTTAAGATCGGGCACCCAGTGCATGGTACACATTTGATTTTGCATTTCACCTCCATTGAAAAAAAGAAAGATATATTCTGGCAGCGAAAACATCAAATAGACTCGAATCAATTTTATTAAAGCAAAGCTTTCTTTGCCTCTTCCTTCAACTTTTCCACTGCAGCTGCTGTCACTGTCTTGCATGCCGCATTGGGGGTAGTTCAGAGCGCATAGGAGCTCTTCTGCCATATACTGCATGGCAGGAGTGGGGCTGAGAGGAAAGCTGATGCGAGAAATTTGTTTGGACCTTTTGGATGGATGGATGGATAAATGGATGGGTGGGTGGGTGGGTGGGCTGGCGGATGGGCGGGTGGGATGGGGGATGGGGATAGGGTGGGATGGGATAAGTGTCCCCTTCGGAACGGGGCGGTGGGTTGCACCACCAAGCTGCTGTTATTGCCTAATGTGCTATGTTAAAAAAGGAAAACGGAAAAGGGAAAAGAAAAATACACGATGAATTCCCATAAGAAAAATTTCTGAACCCATATTGGGAACTTTGTTTTTGGATGCCTCCATTGTCTGTTGCCTCCTCCCTTTCGCCTCTTAATAATCTCGATTGTGGAAATGTTTACTTTCCCCCTGCTCTTGCTGAACCCAAAACCTTCAAGGAGGCCAGTGATTCCTAAATCAACCTCTGGGCAGATACCTTCACATTCTAACACAACATGCCCCATCGTTTCCCTAGCTTTACCACAGCAAGCACATGCTTCTTTCTTCTCATATCTCGCTTTATAAATGCATGTTCTAATGCATCTTGATCTCTAACGCATCTTGATTCCAACATGATAGGCCACCGATGCACACTGCTCATGTTGTGCAAGAACTGCTTGAAGAGTGCGCCGTCACTCCCCTGGAGCGGCCGCCCCAATCCCCGGGCGTCAACATCTTTTAAAATGTCTGGGGCTCGTTGAAAGTATCACTGGTGCACCATCCTCTGTATCAAACGCCCAAGGATAGGCTTCGGTACACCACCGTCAGCGATTGAGACACGCTGCGAATGAAAACATCGCTGATCAAGTAACTCTACACTTCACCGTCTTCCAAGATGAGCACTGCCGTCGCTGCCGCTGGAGTCATGACGAGATACTAAGTGAAGTTCGGAGTGTGATGAGTCCAATCCCCTGCCGGCAGGCAGGGTCTGTCTGGTGCAGTGTATGATTGTCGAAAAAAATCACTTCCAGCTCATTGTCTTAACCTAAACATTCCTTTATTCGTATCCGTTTTTTTTCATCGTGTTTGACCCCCATAGTTATCATAATTGGGTGCTTTGTTTTCCTTTCCAGTCAAATAAAGACTTGAGCACGTTGCGTGCACATCTTGATGCGTCTTGCCACTGCGTATTACGGTAGCACACACAGTAAAGAAACGCGCTCAGTACCCTGGCCTTTCGAAAGAATAAACGAAGCATGCTGTCAAAAGAAGTTTGTATCGCACAACGTTGAGTAAAAAATATCAGCTCAGTTCCCGCAGTATTGATGAAATCGGTGCACTGCCCCTGACAGCAGCATGCTTCTCAACAATGCGGCCAATGCGCGCCGCCGTAGCACACGATGCAGATCACGACTCCACCCCTCGAGCTTCAGCGCCTGCGCGAGCTGCTGCCGCCGCCCAACCCCAGTGCTTGCCGCATCGCAATGCAATGCGTTGAGAGTTTTCACTTAAGTATGAAACAGACTGTAAATCATAAAGAGCAGTGGGGATAAAGGGCACCCCTGCCTCAGCCGCTTGTTGATATCAACTTTCTCCTCGCTCCTTATCCATTCCCATTCAACAAAAATGGCATCTTCTAGGTACAGTGAAACCTCGTTAAACTGTAGTTGGCCGGAGCTCGGAAAAAGTATATGCTAAACGGTAGTACTGTTTAACTGAAATAGCATGAGATCAACCACTTACCTGTCAAAAACGGAACTCAGAGAGGGTGCGATGAAAAGGGAAAAAAACATGCAGTATTTATTCACTTCGCGCGACAAAAGTGTTATTTTCGTTTGATGCTGCAGTGGCCTAGCAGCGATAGCGGCCTCAAACTTACTGAAGCTGCAAGGCAGCTTTTCAGCCAGCCCCCTCTTCTAGGCAAACACTCGCATGGCGGATTCCTCGTTGGCGTTACATATTCTCCGTGCATGCACGCGGTAGCACTGCAGAAGTCGTGGGGCGCCTTTTTCATTGCAGGGTGCTGTTCTCGTTGCGACGATTGCATTCATGAGGCTGGCGTAATGTGCAACTTCTACCACTGTCGGGCCTGAATCGCCCATGCTGTCGCTTTCCACGTAGTCTTCATCACTGTTGCTAGCCAACACTTTGGCAACAATAGAGGCAACAATGGTGAAAAGTCAAACCTCGTAGCCGACACCTCTTCGCATTCCAAATGCCACACACCGTAGTCAACAGCAGATCCCTGTCGCATGCCAGTGCCGACTTCTACGTGTCATGTTCGATAGCACGAACTACGTCTAATTTTTCTTCTATGCTGAGCCTCTGGCGTCTTTTTTATCTGAGCTTCGGCATGATGCGAGTCCTCGCTTGCGCGACGCCACAATG
Organism: Dermacentor albipictus; assembly: GCF_038994185.2. Classification (NCBI taxonomy): domain Eukaryota; kingdom Metazoa; phylum Arthropoda; class Arachnida; order Ixodida; family Ixodidae; genus Dermacentor; species Dermacentor albipictus. Next base: position 18,736,106 of record NC_091828.1, on the reverse strand, counting down.
CTCTCTGGCATGCCGCTGAAATGATGTTGATGTTGATATGGCTTTACACGCAAACGCACAGAGTGCTTGGAGGCTATTGTTCTGATCTCTGAGGCTTGTTGTGCTGCCGGGCTGCCGGATGGAAACGACGCACCACCGTGTTTGCGCGTTGAAAAGTGGAAACACTATGGGCTAGCCGATACGTACGCAATGAGCTGGTACGGTTTATGCGGATATAAAACGCATTGTGTTCAATGGCCGCTGAGTCAGGGATTTGACTTTACTACTTTTAAAACGAAACTACTGTTTAAGCGGGTACGGTTTAACGAGGTTTTGCTGTAAATCTCTCTCAAAAGCTGTATACAATCGTCGCCTAAGCCTTCCCTTTCCAAAATATCCCACAAAATGTTGCTGTCTACATTGTCATGTGCTCCTCTAATATCTAAAAAGGCCACATATAGCGGTCTCCTTTCTACTTTTGATATTTTAGTACACTGAGTAACAACAAATAAGTTATCCAAACGCCTACCTATTCTGAAGTCATTCTGAAGTTCTCCCAGAGTGCCATTATTCTCTGCCTGTGCTTGCAGCTTTAACTTAATTGTCTGTGTTGCTAACCTGTATGTTACTGATGTAATGGTGAATGGTCTATACAAGTGAATTCTATCATCCTCCCCCTGTAGGGGTTGGAGGGACGGACTCCGGCATGAAAAACCCAAAGCTTGGGAGGATTTATTCTACATTATGTACAAGGAGGTGAGCGTCAATTAACAGTCGTACAGACATTACGGGCCGGCAGCAACTCGGACGCTGCGGCCCGCGGCAAGAAGTTCGAGAGAGGTGAATCAGGGAATCAGGGCATGTCCCAGAATGCTCAGGTCTCTCTAGAAGGCTTCTTATAAACCCTTCGAGCACTGTAAGTCACGTCATGTTTGACCAATGGGAGAGTCCGCTCCGATGACGCCACTTTCAGCCAATGGTAGGCGCCCATGTCGCGGTGTCACACCTGGCGGCTCTCTGCAGTCTTGCCTCGCAGACTGGCAATGCACTTCTAACGAGGAGAAGGGGAGGGCTGCTCATGCTCCATTGTCGGAGGCCCACCTGCTAATCCCGGCGGCGCACGAACTTGTTGGAACGTGAACTTGTTGCCTTAAACTTGTTTGCTCGGCCGCTCCTCTGGAATGTGCTTTCCTGCTTCGGCATTCCTCAATTAGCTGTGCTGCGATTCGAAGTGGTTTGGGGAACTCGAAGTAATCGCAGGAAACAGCTCCATATCTAACAGCTCGTCCTCGCCCCGGTTGTTCTGAATGGCCGGTGAACTCAATTCGCTGGCCATGAGGAACGCTGAAAGAAGCTGCAGGGTACTGGGGTCGAGCCTCGTTTGACGAACTTCGGGATCCTTGGCCCTGGAGAACATACGTCAAACAAACAAAACAACACAGCGCTGCCCCACGTGTAAGCGCAGGCTCTTCACCCCTGACTTGCCAGGCTATTACTGAGTCAAAATGAACCCTGATCTTTTAGTTCCCCAATTTTGACTAAACAGTTGTAACCACCCTTCCAAACAGCCATCCATTTCTCCCCGAATGCCGACAAGACCTGAGTACTATTGTTGTTGCAAAACAAAAGGGTCACTGATGATGCAAACAACAAATGAAAACAGCCGAACATAACTTAAGTGGCCTAACTACACGAACAGCATGTTTCCAATCTATCGCAGTGGCGTACTTATCGCACGTGCCGGTGTCACTGAACAATCTGGTCAACCTCACAAGTACGTAATCACAAGCGCACTAGCCTTGTGGTCACTAAACAAAACGCGTACTTGCGTTGTAGGCAAACTCTTTCATTTACGCTTACTCACGTTTCTTCCCTGAAAGTCCTACAGGACACGTGACATAAACGAACAATTAAACTTGCGGGACTTACACACTCCGCAGAACCCTTAAACTAATGCATCTTTTAATAACTCGTTCCACGCGTACTTATCAGAGAAGTCAGAATACGGCTGCCCTCCACACACACTAGCAACCCAGTCATAAAGTCTGCTTCCTTCCGTCCACACAGGACACGCGCTAATGGAACTAAGAACGCTTCTCCGTGCAAATCATGCACTCACTGAAAATCTACGCGCTTAACCTTAGAAAATTCAACACTTAAAAAGAAAGTTAAATAACACACACGCGCGTTACGATAGGCCTCTCAACAATAACCTTGACCCTCAGGTTACTCACACACACACACAAAAAGAAAGCCTGTATACTTATTAATGAACATCTCGCGAGACTACATGATTACTTAAAACGCATCTTTCAAATCTCGAGCTTCTCAAACGAAAACACAAACAAAGCTCAAACCTTACACCTTGAAAGAAATCCTAGTCTCAAATCGCGAAAACTTTCCGATGCTCAAAAATAAAACAAAACACTTCCTTTCTACGGAAGCTCTCCTGGCCTCCTTTTCCGAACGCTTATGTCTGACTCTTACTCTGAGCCGTCCCCGAGCTGGTCGCGGCTTGAAAACTACTCTGGCTGCCGAGGAAACACAAAAGGGCTGACTCACTATCAGCTCCCCCAAGACGTTACGGTCTCCTGCCAATTTGCGTCCTCGCGCCCCGCTTTCAACACAAACTCGATTGACCGCGTCGCTACTCCCCACCTGGTCTCGTCCTGCCACCTTGCGTTTCTTCGAACTGCACGCTTAGCTATGAAAAGAACTACGGAACGACGAGGAGTTTAACAGCCTCGTGCCCTTTGTCCGCGTCCGTGCAGAACATTCTTCGCGGTCCCCCTTTGACCGGTGGCTCGACCATTCTGGATGCGTCAACATCGTCCTAGACGACCGCACCTTCTTCCTCGCGCCCTGCCCTTTTGGGTTTCTCGCCATCTTTGGCGGCGCTACATTAATTACCGACTTTCGGTCTTTACCGCGCTTCTTTTTACGGCGCTTTCTCTTTGCACTCACTTTCATGTCGCCTTCTCGTGCCTCGTGCTGGCCGGTACACATTTCGTCGGCCCGGATCGGTCTCTTACCCGCACAGTCTGAGTGATTCTCACTTAAATCAACTCTCTCTCTGCCTCGACTGGCAGACAGCTCAACCGACTCTGGCACAATGCAGCAGGCTTTACTCGAGTTAGACAACTCGCACTCTTGCGAACTGCCCTCTACTACATTGCCCAGCTCACGCTGTGCATCGGCACACAGCCCGTCGGTATCGATCGCTGTCTCACGCGCACAGTCCGAATGATTAACAACTGAATCATCCCTATCTAGGCTATCTGGACTGGCGAAGAGCCGCACCGATCCCTGAACAATGCAGTTGTTCTCTCGTGAGCTACGGAGCTCGCCATCCCGAGAACTACTCTCAACTGCACCGTCCAGCTGGCACTTCTCTTCTGCACGCAGATCTGACTCGACATGGGTGCTCGCGTCTGTCGCGTCAACAGTACCCCTTTCTTCGCTAGCAACCTCGCTAACATTACCAGCGACGCACACGCGCGGTAACTGTGCCAATTTGTTCGCAGCTGGCCTAGCTGTTTCCACAGTCATCTGTTGGCACAGCACCTCGTCGCTCTCACTACGGCCTTTAACGGCCTCTGTTGCCACTAAGGCATCGTTAGCAGCTAGCCTTTTCCCTTCACTTATGACTCTGCAGCTAATCTCACAGGCACTACTCTTTTCGTCGGCTTCTGGCGAAAATCCGCTCGATGCTGCCTCATTCTTTCGCTCTGTACTACCTGCAGAATTCTCAGACAGCCGTTGTCTCTGTGCCAATAACTGATCACAATGCTGTATCTCTTTGATCAGTGCTGCCTTCTCTCTCTCATACTTTTGTTCACGCGCAAGCTTACGTTCCTGATACTCACGTTTGCGTTCATTCTCACGTTCGTGACGCTGACACCTAAGAGTAAGTTCTTGAAGCTCATGCTTCCGTTCATTCTCGCGTTCTTCATGCTTACTCTTACTCTTAAGTTCACGACGCTCTCGCACACGTACACGACGCACACGCTCCCGTGGCTCCTGTATCACCTCCCAAGCAAGCTCAATGCTTTTATCATCATTGCCACTATCTTCAATCGCCTTTATGATAGCTGGTGTTTTCATCCGTTCGTCCACCTCAACTCCCAAATCGTCGCACACCAACAACAAGTCTAACCTCGTCAACCTTCTAAGATCCATGGCAGCTGCCCCGACAGGTGGTTAAAACTGTTTTCCTTAATTAATTTGTGCAAACACACAATGCAACAAATTCCCGATTCCCAGAACTATCAAAATTGAACACACAACCTTTGAGTCTGGCCGAATCATAAGGAAAAAAACCACGCGCTCACTTACGGTTACAGCACCCTGCCATCCGGTTCATTCGTCCGCTGTTCCCGGTTCCTCCGGACTCCCTGGGTCGAAGGCTCGCTCCTTCTTCGCTACTCCCAGTTTCTTCGGACCTCTTTCGACGAAGGCTCTCTCTTCTTCGCTCTTCCCGGTTCCTTACGATCTCTCTCGACGAAGGTTGATTCGGAGCGCTGCCACCAGCTGATGTATTCGGAGGCGATCCTACCGCTGCCAACCAGATGTAGGGGTTGTAGGGACGGACTCCGGGATGAAAAACCCAAAGCTTGGGAGGATTTATTCTACATTATGTACAAGGAGGTGAGCGTCAATTAACAGTCGTACAGACATTACGGGCCGGCAGCAACTCGGACGCTGCGGCCCGCGGCAAGAAGTTCGAGAGAGGTGAATCAGGGAATCAGGGCATGTCCCAGAATGCTCAGGTCTCTCTGGAAGGCTTCTTATAAACCCTTCGAGCACTGTAAGTCACGTCATGTTTGACCAATGGGAGAGTCCGCTCCGATGACGCCACTTTCAGCCAATGGTAGGCGCCCGTGTCGCGGTGTCACACCTGGCGGCTCTCTGCAGTCTTGCCTCGCAGACTGGCAATGCACTTCTAACGAGGAGAAGGGGAGGGCTGCTCATGCTCCATTGTCGGAGGCCCACCTGCTAATCCCGGCGGCGCACGAACTTGTTGGCACGTGAACTTGTTGCCTTAAACTTGTTTGCTCGGCCGCTCCTCTGGAATGTGCTTTCCTGCTTCGGCATTCCTCAATTAGCTGTGCTGTGATTCGAAGTGGTTTGGGGAACTCGAAGTAATCGCAGGAAACAGCTCCATATCTAACACCCCTTATCTTTATAAATTAATTCTACTTTGTCACCAACTGTCTGGTATTCGTCTACCTTTTAGACTTTCTTCTACTGCTTTCAACAGAGCTTCCTTAATTTTCGATCTTAGTTTATTGTGTTTCATCGTGCCTACACAATGCCCTCTGGAGCTCCCCGAGCGTTGCTGCAATATCCTCTTGACAGCTGCAGTTATCCGTGACCCACAGAAAAAGCATTGCATAAACTGCAGCACGTACTTTTGTACTAACGTGCAACTGTCCAGAGAGGAGGTAGATATAATGGTAGAGAGCAGGTAGGGAGAGCAGACAGAGAATGGGTAGAACCTATGTAGTCGTGAAATGAGTGACTAAGTCTTGCACTCTTTGCTCGCAGCTCGCTTTCATGGGGGAAGGGCGAGAGAGGGAAAAGGAGGACAAGAAAATGCTACTACTGGACATTACAGCCGGTTGCGAACAAACTGGATAAATTTAAGTTCTAGGTACGAAATGGTACATTTCTGATATTTAGAAAAAAATTCAAACCATGCAAATTTGTCAAGCGGACAACAGACACATGGTATGCAGCACCATAGCATCTAGGCAACTCCACAGAAGCAGCTGCACGTCAAATAAACCCTTTTGTGTCCGCCACAGTAGCTTTGCAGCTATGGCATTTTTAGAGGTTTAGGGTTCGATCCCGACCTTGGCAGCCACGTTACGACGGGAGCGAAATACGAAAACGCTGGTGTACTTAAGATTTGGTGCAGGTTAACTCTGGGTTGAAAATTAATATGGAGTCCACGACTATGACATACTTCATAATCCGATTGTGTTTTTAACATATACAGACTCACAATTCAGTTGCAGTTTAAAGGGACACTAAAGAAAAATACTAAGTCAAGCTAAAGTGATAAATTAGTGCTCGAGAATCTCTAAGGCATCAATATTATTGCGAACGGAGCCTTAATAATCGAGAAACCGAGCTAAATGCTGGACATGATTAGAGACTCCCCTGGGACATTCAAGCACTTGCTCGATGATGTAAGCACTTCTCAATTAAATTCCGTCACTAGTACTCAACTACTCGTTGCAAAAAATATCCTCGTATTGTATCATAATTTGAAATAAAATGCTACTTGTCCAGTTCCATTTCATGTTTAGAAAAAAGAACTCATTGAAATTACCGTTGACAATGAAGCGTGCGGTCGAAAGGTTTCGTTTACACTTGACTCTGCACCGCCCATGCTTCTGCGTTTCAGTACTTTCTTGATCGCGTAGTGCTACGCTGGTTTTGCTGGCTCGCGGCACTCGCTTAAACTACAGGTAGCAGAGAATTCGACTTCCATGTGATGTTGCGGGATGCCCGAATGGTCTATGCCACTTGACCAAAAAGCAGCTGCAACGGCGAATCCGCCGCTCTGTCTTGGCATGGTGCCACTGTCTATTGGACGCCGTTTTACTCACCGACGGCAGCAAAGGGCGTTGATGGCGTATGCAACGTCACCACTCTCCCGGTTTGGTGGCAGCAGATTTGAATTTCGAAAAAAGTATTCGGACCCTTCAGGTACAATTTTATCGTAAACTCTTTTCTTGGCATGAAACAAGCATTGCGAGGTTTCTGGAAAGGTATTTAAAGTCCACGTCGACTTAGTATGTGCCTTTAGTGTCCCTTCAACGTTTCTGCCACAATGTGATGCACCATGTGAGGTAATGAGAATGCTAACCTTCTCAGTGTTATGAACAATGGTATGCAACAACGCCTCAAGCAAATTCGTCTCACTGTGTGTCTGTGTACTATGCAAAGTAACGTTTGACATCAGCTCACCACTGTTGTATTGCACTAAACACTGAAGAAATTAAACATTTGTCATCAGCATCACTTGCTCAAATGAAAGCAAGTCAGTCAAAGCAAACAGCACAGAAAGGTTCGCTTACATCGATTCCCGCATTGCGTGGGATCGCAAAATGTTTTTTGAGGTGCCCAATGTTTCTGACCTGCATGATGCCTGAGCCACTACCACATACCCCACCACCAATCTATAACAGGAATGACCTCACTTTTATATGCCGCTAGGTGTTTCAGTCATGAACTGTGTTATGATATCACAAACCTGGTGGCCATGAAGAATGATTTGGGAAGTTACTGCAAGTAAAACACAAGACTTCAAGAAAGGGACAACACGAAGTGGTATTGTGTTTTTAACCACTTTGTGTTGTCCCTTCATTGAAGCCTCGTGTTTTGCTTGCGGTACCTTCCCAAATCATGAATCACTGACTGGCCTACACCCGCACTCTGCTATGTGCCATAAAAAAAATGTGCCGCCGGGTTGACTGGCACAAAACTGCAACTTTGAACTGAGGTGAAACAGCGCTTGTCTGTGGTGTTTGTTTCCTTGTGTCCTTGTCTTTTTCGTGCTGTTTCACCTCAGTTCTAAGTATGAACCAACTAGCCCTCATCAAGATCTTACTAATGCAACTTTGGTTACCGAACCCTCGATGAAGTGGCTCTGGTTACGTCTGGCAGCCGAAGCAGTGCGGGCTGGTGGAGTGGCTGGCGGCAAGACATCATGGGAAGCCTGCCGCCAACAAGTTCGCACTCAAAGACCTTGTCAGTGTTCAAGCGCAAGATCAGACACACAAGCTAGATTGAGAGCCGTAGTAGTGGAGTACGAATCTGCATGCGGTCCCTTTCATGTCCTAGAACTTTGTCGGCGCCATGCACTTTCTTCTGTTCACACTCTTAGATCTTTTGTGCATTGAGTGTGAGATCACTGTTCCTAGACTTGTGCGAATAGTTATATTTTGGCTAGAAGTGAATTTCAAGCGAATAGTCCTCAGGGTTAAACAATTTTGAAGTGAATTCGAATAGGTAGTTGTCAGGTGTCGAAAGAACTAAGCTGAGCACTTTAAGTTTGTTTTACGGAAAGTTTTTTATTTCTGAGGTAACATACAAAGGCGTCACAGAGAATCCTTTGATAACATATCTTAACACATGGTAAGGACGGTGTTTTCTTTTACACAGGTAACAAGCTATCAACACACGCACGCCATGCATAAAACAGAAAATCCTTTGGTAACATATTTCAAGTAAACGATATGACATATAAGGACCAGCATCTCCACATGTAGTGAAGAAGGCACTCCACAACACATGCACACACACAAAAAAAATATTATGGAAAGCCCTGTAATAATATGTGTCAAGTGAAAAATTATCACAGATAAAGTCTCTTTACATGCAGTAAAAGGTGCTCCTTTAAACAGTTAATGAAGCCATTTTCAAAGTAAAAGATTCTCATGCAGAAGAAGTAGTTGCTTCACATGCTGGGGAAAAGATTGCTTCCTCCTTTCTGCCAGTTACAATGGCACCCGCTGTCGAGCATAACCTTACACTTGTCTGGATTGCTGGGAGTGAAAGGTACCTGTGGGCCACCCTTACAAGAAATCAGTGAAGGTGGCTGTCTGCTCTTCCACCATTCTAGTGGATTCTCCAGCAAGGAAGTAGGGGAGCTCTCACGTAGCTCTCAACGTCATCTTTTGTGGAAGGGCCTGACTTCTGAGAAACATCTCAAGCAAAACTTGTAAAGGCCCCTCCCAAAGAAGCATCTCAGGAGCTACCCAAACCTGCACTACTCTCACTTGATTGTTCACAGCCCACAACTTGCACACAATCATTATTGCTTTCGATGGACTCAAGGTTCCGAACTTCGTACGCTATGGCCCAGTCCTTGTGAAATGCTTTCTTTTTGCAAACAAGTCGATATTTGCTACGCGTGCGGCAAACTCGGCCATCGTGCCGACGTTTGCCCGACTCCCGAAGAGTTCACTTGCAGAGGATGTGGGGCAGTCAACCCGGACGATCAACACCAGTGCACGCCAAAGTGTGGGTTGTGCCGGGGCCCACACCCTACGGCGGACAAAACGTGCAAGGAGAGATTCCAGATCCCGTACGTCGTCAGAAGGAGACGATGGGAGAGTGCGACAGTGGAAGCTTCGACAAATGGGGCTTCGTCAACACCACATAGCAGCGACAGCAAGAAACACTTCGAGCAACCTCCACCGCAAGAGCCTAGGGGGCGCTCCTGATCCAGGGGACGCTCTCGCTCCAGAGGGAGCCCCCGGAGTCGCTCTCGATCCAGAGGGTGCTCCAGGGATCGCTCCGGATCCCGGCGCCGAGGCAGTCAAGCCCGGTTCAAGTCCTGCTCGAGGTCCTGCTCCAGGGATCGCCGACCCGAGTGCTACCCAACCTGGGCCGACTGAGTTCAAGGAACGCCGGAAAAGGTAACACGGGGTTACTGCCAGAGCATGATAGAGGTAACAGACTAGCACAACTTGAGCGCGAAAATGAGATGATGAAGAACACAATAGCTCGACTGATGACAGAAATTGCCGAGATTAAGAAGGGTGGTCAACCCGTCATGGCTGACAAGCAGCCAGCCACTCCCCAGCTAATGGAAATCCTTATGGTTGAGAAGAGCGATACGGATAAGCAACCGGCCGCTCCCCATCTAATGGAAGTCCCCATGTTTGAGAAGATCGATACAGAGAGGCCCGCTAAAAAGAGGGCAATTGCTAACGAGCAAGAAAGAGCACCAGGCAGGGCCAAATCAGAGATTCGCGAGTTGCTCTCCGCTCTCAGTGACAGCATTAAGCAGATAAATGAAAAGTTCTCGCTCTTCCAAAGCAACATGGCTTCCATGGAGGAGCGCACTAATCAGCGGATCAGCAAAATTGAATCCTTCTTAGAAAACGTTGTAGCACCTGTGCTGGTACCTAAAGCTTCTACACCCCCAACAACAGCATCGACTAGTAACAGCTCGGGGGCGATCGGCTCTCTGATGGTTAGCACAGCAACTCAAGAGCAATACGATGGCCACTCAAACTAGCTCATTCAAGATGTGGCAATGGAATTGCAGGGGTTGCCTTTCCAAGAGGGCTCCCCCTGCAACAATATATTCGCTCACATGCAGAGAAGCCAAATGTTATCATTTTACAAGAAACATTAACCTCTAACATCACGCTGTCTTGCTACAGGCCCGTAGCAAAGCACGAAGAAGGACGGGGGATCGCCGTACTGGTTAGCAACAAGCTGACCCACATCACTCATGACCTTAAGATTACCGCAACTAAAGTCGAATACATCATGATAGAGATCATCCCTAGCCCAACGAACCGCCAAAGTATAGTATTCATCCTGAATGTCTGCAGTAGTCCCAAAGCTCCAAGACAGCGCTTCAAAGCCCTAATCACCAAGGCCACGCAACTAGCGCGCGACTCCCCTTTGATCATAGCTGGTGACTTCAACGCGCCGTACCGCACCTGGAGCTACCCATATAACACTAAGAAGGGGGAGGACCTCTGGCGTGAGGCTCTAAACCTAAACTTGATGCTAGTCACGAACCCAGCGTTCCCCAGCAGATGCGGAACATCGTCGAGCCGTGACACGACACCGGATCTCAGCTTTGTCAGGAGCATACCAAAGTCAACCTCGGGGTTGACTTTGGTAGCGACCATTATACCTTGGCCACGCACCTCTAAGTCGACCAGAAGAGACAGCGCATGTTCCAGTACACAGACTGGGACAAATTTCGCAAAATTAGGGAAGAGCGAATGGAGATTGAGGACAAGCCTAGCCTCGAACAATGGGTTGCACAGGTTAGACACGACATCAAAGCTACCACCAAAGAGGTTTGTACCGACCTCCCGATGGAAAAGATGGACAGTCGTCCCGCTCACCTATTGCAGGCCAAGCAATCCCCCCTCACCAGGTGGAAAGGACAACGGCTCAACCGCAGGCTCAGAAAAAAAGATATCGGAAATCAACAGAACTATAGAGGAACACTGCAGAGCCCTCTGTAAACAGCAATGGGATGAGGTGTGCAAATCAATCGACGAGCAGACACGCAGCGGGGGCACCTGGAACCTCCTAAAGCATCTCCTCGACGAGACGAACACTAAAACCAACCAACGCAACACACTGGCGCGCACTCTACACACAGCCAAGCGAGAATATTCGAGCAAGGAAATTTTATCGAAACTCGCACAGAAGTACCTATCAGTCGCATCGTGCCCTACACCACCTTCCCCTGACTACGAAGGCTCCGAGAACCCTGAGCTCGACGCAGAATTCAGGATTAAGGAGATCAGGCAGGCGCTCCACGCCCTCAATGGCAGATCGGCTCCGGGTCCGGACAAGATCACAAACAAAGCTCTACGGAATCTGGACGAGAAGTCCATCGCATACCTGACAGACATCATTAACCAAGCATGGAGCAGTGGTAAAGTCCCGGAAATGTGGAAATCTGCCAACACCATTCTCATCCCCAAGCCACGCAAGCCGCCCAGCCTCGATAACCTCCGCCCAATTTCGCTCACATCGTGCGTGGGGAAAGTTGCTGAGCACGCAATGCTAAACAGGCTTTCACGCTACCTGGAGGACCACGACATTTACACACAACATGATCGGCTTCAGGGTCAGACTCTCGACGCAGGACGCGATGAAGCTCATCAAGCATCACATTATTGACTGTAATACGCGGGACACGAGAGCCATACTAGGTCTACATCTGGAAAAGGCATTTGATAACATTCTTCACTCATGCGTGTTAAACACAATCTCGAGCCTAAACCTGGGGAAGCACTTTCATTCCTACACGAGATCTTTCTTGTCAGACAGAGAAGCCACCCTTAAGATCGGGGACCTGACTTCAGACATGATCAAGCTGGGGTCAAAGGGGACGCCACAAGGGTCAGTCATATCCCCAACCCTCTTTAACCTCGTCATGATTGGTCTATCCTGGACACTCTCTGCTATTGACGGTATCAGTCATACCATATACGCAGACGACGTTACCATCTGGTGTACGGGAGGTAGTGACGGACAGGTAGAGACGTCCCTGCAAGAGGCGATTGATGCTACCGAGAGATACCTTGAGTCCACGGGCCTTCGGTGCTCACCGCACAAGTCGGAACTGCTACTTTATCGACCCAAGCGCAGAGGCCCGAAACCACAGGGATGGAAGCCACTCGCCGAATGCGACATAAAACTGCACACAAAAGACGGAGGCTATATTTCGAGGGTGGATGCTATCCGGATTCTCGGCATGATGGTAGAGTCGAGTGGTTTAAACAACCAGACAGTGCTGCAACTCACTAAGAAGACGGACAATGCCATCAGACTAATCAGAAGAGTGGCCAACCGGCAGCAAGGCCTCGGAGAAGATAACCTCGTGAGATTGGTACATGCGTTCGTAATGTGTCATTTCACTTACGTCGCGGCCATGCACAACTGGCAAAGATCGGAGAGGGATAAGCTCAATGCATTAATCAGGAAGGCAATCAAGAGAGCTCTCGGCCTCCCCATATACACTCCCACGGAACGCTTACTTCAACTTGGCATGCATAACACGCTAGAGGAAATAGCGGAAGCACAGGAGAGGGCCCAGTTCATCAGGCTGTCTACCACACAAGCTGGAAGACACATCTTACAGGAGCTGGGCGTTCCTTCCAGAGTAATCAAAACAAAGTTCTGCAGCATGCCTTGAGAGCAGCGGGACCGCATCACTGTCGCGCCGATCCCACGAAACGTCCATCCAGAACACAACGTGGGAAGACGTCGGGCGCACGCGAAGGCTCTTCTGGAAAAGGCTCGTGAACGGGCTTCACAGAACAGTTTCGTAGACGCAGCGCGCTACGCCGACGGACAGGCCTTCGCTGTAGTTAGCGTAAATCATGAAAGCCACATAACGAACGCAATTTGATTCGGACGACGTCCTCTGAAATCGCAGAGCAGGCTGCAATAGCGATGGCCTTATTGGACGACAAGAGGACATCAATCTACAGTGACTCGATAGCAGCTGTTAGGGCATTTGCCAAAGGAACCATATTCGAGCTGGCCCTAGGGATATTAGGAAGCAAAGAGATCAAGTCACACACATTAATCTGGTTTCCAGCCGACATGGGACAAATTGAGGGTGCCCCGCCCAACCTCAATGAGTCGGCACACGGAGCTGTGCGAGGGATCATCAACTGCATAGCTACCGGGCAGCGTGACGGCGGGGGTACTGACAATTGGGACTCTCCTTCCTCGTACACCAAAATCACTGAGCACTTTTACTTGGCTCGGAGGATCTACCCTCTCCCACATTGCAAACTCACTAGACCTCAGGCTTTGACACTAAGGCTTCTACAGATGGGGGCATACCCAAACCCCCTACTTCTTCACAAGATATACCCCGAAATTCACACGACAAATGCATGTGCACTATGCAATGACTTAGCGAACTTACCTCGCATGCTCTGGCGATGCCCCGCGTTACGCGGCAATGAAAGTAACACTTCTTCACGCTGGGATGCTGTTCTACACAGCCCCAACCTCGAAGAACAGTTATGGGCTGTCCAACGGGCCCGCGACGCAGCGGAGAGGCTCGGCCTCTCCGTCCCGACGTGGGAGCGGCCCGCTGCGCGCTAGGGCGCGCCCTAAAGGACCCTAATAAAGTTTTTCATCCATCCATTCATCCACAACTTGCAGTGTTCTTTCTGCTGCTTTGGTGAGAACAGCACAGGCCTACGTCTCTTCCTTTTCCACGCAACAGGCATCCTTAAATCTTGGATCCAGCAACATTGCTAGATTTGTATCCTTGTATGTCTTGACATCTGGAAACCTTGCCTTAAGGGTGCATTCCAGACTTGAAGGAATTGCCAATTACTGATCTGATTGATTTGTGTGTCGAACAAGTGGAATGCCAGTGCACTCCAGCAGAGGAATGACTTGAGACAAAGTGGAATATTTGTCCCCAGATAGCTCTGTTGTGGCTTGAACAAGTGACTCCAGTACCTTCACAGCAGCAGCCATCAGCTTCCACTGAGCTGCAGTGAGGTTATCAACTCCACACTCTGAAAGCTCCATGGTGATTGGTTTGCACAGTTTAGCAGCCTAGTTGTCATCTGATGCTCAGTGTTTCAACGTGTCGGAACATCTTGCACCACTTCCTGTGGCATTTCCATAAGGCGTGCCCGAGCCTTCAAACTTTTCTTGTAGTGGTCAATGATAGCCCTGGCCTTCGTGCACAGCTTGGAAAACAGATAGATCATGCTTAACATCACTCACGCATAAGTGCGGCATGTGTATGAAACATATTATGCCTATCTAAGATGTCTGAGTAATTGCTGGAGTGAAATTTCTCCTGTTATCACTAATAACTTTCACTGGCACAGTACGTGGATCAGGCTCATTCATCATGCTTGTGGGAAAGACCACCAAGTTTCCAGCATTGTGAGCATCTACAATTTCTGTGCATACCAGTGCATGCTGCTGAAATCAGCTCTCCATGATGTGGCATGTCACCAACATGTAGCTTTCATTAGCACGTGATGTCCAACTATCTATTGTTATTGAGATTGCCTCTACTCCTACTCCACTGGCAATTATCTCCTGAAGGTTGCTCATCAAGTTTTACTTCTTGGAAGTGTAGAGCTCTGGAATTATTGCTCTAGAAAAACGTCTGCAATAGCACAATATACTCTCGCATAGCAACGTTCATAATAGCCACAAATCCTGGCCCCTTAATAACACTGTAAGATTGCATCCTGCACACTGTGAATCTGGCAATAGTCGTTGTGATATGCTGTGCTTTTGGGTCCATATGTTCTAATTTCGGCTTGAAACGGTCATCTACTGGAGGCTGTTCATGTTTTTCTGTGCACAATGTTCCTTTTCGTAACCCATGAAGACGTCCAGGTGCCTCATTAAGTGTGTCACCAGAGTTAGTGTCTTCAGAAGAGCGTGGCATTGGAGACACTGAGCTTTTTGGCCTGGCAGGACCTTTACAAACAAGTTACAAATTGATTTGACACCTGCGGATGTATTGGCCATGTCACTTAAGTAACTGACTGAAGCAACTGATGCACACTGAAGTTCAAGTCCGGAGTGCGATCAGCATGTATTGCACCAACACCTCCCAATTGTAAGTATGCCACGTGGAAACAAAACAACGAAACAGGAGGCCTTGACCAAGTGCATGCCCCGAGAATGCTTACTATTGACTGGCGTGCCCAAAATGGCTACAGCAGTGTTCTCAATGTGCATGTAGGAAGGGAAGCATTGGAGAGGACCCAGCGAGCAGGCTGCAGTTGGAGCGTGTGTTTTGCAAAGGAGCACTGGAACTGCTGTGCCAAACATCAACGTTCCCATAGCATCCGCACTCCTTACATTCTCGCTGCTGCTGCTTTAGGCCTCTGCAGAGTGACAAGTTTTTCCAGCCCCTCTCTTTCTTGCAGCGCATTCTGTTCGCTAGACAAACTGACTTTGGAGTGTGGTGTGTAAGCTTGAAAGTTGGGGTTAGGGTGTGAGTGTGTCAGCCATCAACAGAGACACTCAAGTAAGCACAGCATGGGTCTTCGTCATCTTCACTGTGCCGCAAAAAAAGCACAGGAGCGTGTCTGCTTCACTAAAGCTGTTACAGAAGTTTCATAGGCGTTCTGACCCCCAACGGCAGCATGCACTTCTGGTGGCTTGTTGCAGTGCAAGTTCAAAGCTCGTGCTTCTCTGTTCCGGCGAGCTGATTGGAGGCACAATGGGAGAGGGCACACCAATGTGGCTGCAGTTCCGGCTTCAAAAACATGACTTTAGGACCACTCCTATTTTGTTTCTTTTGTTCATGTGAATGTGACTAGGCCTGATGTCAATGGCACTGTGTTTTGAAATTTTGTTAATTCACCTTGAATACTTTGAAGTTGCAGAAATTTTAAATTTGAGTCGAAATGAATTTGAACACTGCAATATTCATTCCAATATTTGAAGCAACCAAATTTTTGCACAAGCGTAGCAGTTTCGTCTGAAAGCATCGCAATTAGCGATGTCGCAGTTTTGCCCAAAAACCTGAAACATTAATAGCAATAACAGATTATTAGACAACTTCATAAAGTAAGTTTCGTAATTTTATTGGCCTTACAAATTGCAGTAAACATTCGTTTACTAATAAATTAACAAGCATGGTACCATGTGCATAGGCAAACGTGAACATATCTTACTCTATGGCCGCGAACACTTGCTGTTGCAATGCTGGCATGATGAAAAGCATTGGCTATAGCGAGTACACATTTCATGCTTCCTCCATCTTCACTGCAGCTCTGAAACTTGAGATTATGCAAGCTCCAACACTAGGTGTGCCAGAACACAGCATGCATCAAAGCACCAGCCATCACGTCTTGCCCTTAGTCTTAGCACCCGGTGTACATCACCTCTAAGATAGGGCGTGTGGCCCGCGCATGCAGTCAGCCACATGGATAGCAATGCACCGTCATGGCGGGTCTAGATTTCACCTGATCACCACTTCCTTTCACTGCCTTTGAGCAAAGAAATTGACTAGGGGAGAGCATTACATCACTCAGCTAGCCTTGGTCTATCAACTCTCCGTGAAGCCATTCCCTTTGCCGTTTCCCTCACAGTATTGGCCCAACACATTAAGACTTGGCGTGTTGGCTCAGAATGTTTTCTTCCCATACTTTTTTATTGGTTACACTTGTTCGGTGGCCCTGCCATAGCAGTATGTCTAGTGCTGAAGCACCTATACATACTTTGTGCTCTGACACGATCATCGAATGTTGGGCTGATACATTCACCTTATGTTCTCTCCTAATATGTGACCCTCCCCCTCTTGCGCTGAAGAAACTGTCATTGGGTTGAAACATGGCTGATAATACATGTTTCGGGTTCTAAAAATGTCTTCCGGTGCCTTTAACATACCAAACTATGAAATTACAGAGTATCTACTGTGACTTTGAGCTGCCTTCTCATGGCCTTCAAGATCCGCTGCTCTTACTTTGAGCTTCCATGCTCCCCGTGGCCTCCGCAAGTTTCTACTGATGCAACAAATGGTGCAGTGATATTTTATGCATACCGTACTCCTGTTTACATGCTTTGATGAGCACATTCCATTCACAATATGGTATATTTGCCACTCTGACTTTTCATGTGGGCGGACATGCGCAAATGACTTCTGCCTTGATTTATGTTATTAGCTTTTCATTTCATTTCATTTTATTACCTTAAAGGCCCCTTGTGGGGCACTACATAAGGCGTGGGTATGCAAAAAGTATTACAAAAGGTAGTCCGCAATGTTATTTTACAGAGCGCTTGTTACTTCTCCCATGAAGGCAGGTGAAGTTGCAATGGCAGTGATGTGGTGGGGAAGGCTGTTCCAGTCTTTAGCTGTGCAGTGAAAAAATGACGACAAGCAGGCGACAGTGCATGCACTAGGGCGAGCAACATTTAGTGGATGGCCTGTGCATGGAGATATGTGCACAGAGCATCATTCATTTTGTTCACTTGTACAGGCTGTTCATTTTGCTAGATTATTTAGCTGCAGAGGCCCAAGTGTGTGCTCGAAGTAATAGAAAACTTTGGTAAACTTAACCATGTTACAAAGTTGTTTTGTGAAATTGCCCTGCAGAAACACATAATTTTTAGTGGAACTAATATTGGGAAATTAAAATATTTTGTTACATATTAAATTTTGTTAAATCGAGGTCCGTTATATCAAGGTTTGGCTGTATTCCCATCCCCATTATATAGCATTTTTTAGAATGAGTGATGTTAAGGTTCGTTAGTGGCTGCACCTCTCTGAATGTTTCTATATCTCTGTGACTAATGGTTTTAGCATTATTTTGGTCCATATAAACAACATGTTCTGTTACGCTCATATATTTGCTGACTTGAGGTTCTAGTATATGTGTTTCACCCTGTAGGCTCTTCACATTATTCTATCGCCACCTTTTTTTTTCACAAATAAGTAATTTTTAAGAGCATTTCATTGTTTAACCAATCCACTTGCCACTATTGGTGTCATAAGAGCAGCAAATAAATGCCTATAGTTAATGAATAGTAATTGTCTGTTTCTGTTGGTATTTTAGTGCTCACAGTAATTTGCTATGTAGTGCTATGATCAAAATTTTATTGTATTGGGAACTCTCCGAGAAGTTCAGTGATGGCAGTTGGAAGTTCATGATTGCCGCTCAATGGACTTGTTATATTGACACATATGCTTATTTATCCTTTTTCTGGAGACTGGATTTTGCCCACTAACAACTTAGTTACCGTTCCTGCATCATGATTTGGAATTTACTTGAATCTTATCGTTGACTGTCGGTTGTGTACGTTCTCACCGAACCTTTTGTAATAATATTGTATGCGCGATACAAATAGTGTTGTACTTTCTGGAAGGTATGCAAGCTCCATCAATTACGCTGCAGCCTTCCACCAGTTGAGTATAAAAGCCAACGCATGCAACCTACAGGTCAAATTTTTGCCGATTGCTGACTGCTCTCCGCTATCATTGCACTGTGAGTGTTGCTTGCTTTTGTGGGCACAGGTTCATCCAATAAAGAGATGGTTTTGTGATTCACAGTTTTACCACTGTGTTCTTCACTGTCATTGTAACATGACATCGGGTAAGGTGCTTCATTGTTTACCGGAAACCTCCTGTAAGCCCAAGCCACAAAGACATTTTCCATGTTTCTACGGACCATTGAGCTAGTCAAACGCTACCACCGAAGCATGGGTGTCTAGCCTAACATTTAAGGAGATCAAGGCCAAGTCAACAGCTGGAATGACAGCACCCGTGTCTCTGGTTGTCATCATCAACCTATATTTATGTCCACTGCAGGACAAAGGCCTCGCCCATCGATCTCCAATTACTGTATTTGCAGGATTCTACTGCACCCCCAATTGTAACACGCACTTATATTACCTTATTAACTTTTTATTGAAAAAAGCTGCACATTAGAATCATGCAAATACAGTACCCATGTCTTGCGTAAGCTGATTCCAACTTGTGTCTACAAATTTCTTAATTTCATCACCCCATGTAATCTTGTGCCGTCTTTGAATGTACTTCAATTCCTCTGGCATCTACTCTTTAACTCTAATGGTCCACTGGTTATTTACCCTATGCATTATTTATTTTATTTATTTATCGTGCCTTAGAGGTCCATTAAAAGACACTGAGTAAGGGGGGATACAGTCGGGAGATACGATGAAGGGAAAAGACAGGTAAAGAAAAATCACATAAGTACATATCAGCGTGGTTTACAAGCAACAAACAAATCAATACAAGTAAAATTATGGCAAGACAATTAAAAAGGTAGTGTAGTGTGAAAGTGCAAGCATGATAGAAACGCTAACAGTTCAACAGTGACACATCATTATACAGTAATTAGTCATACAGAGCATGTATTTTTCTTGAAAAGCATCCCAGTTAAATAATGTAGCGATATCATCAGGAACGCAGTTCCACAGGGCAATGGCATGATGTGCCTTCGGGTGTGTGAAAGCGGCAGATAGTGTGACGTGTTATTGTAGACATACCAATGAAGCAGACTTAACAAAAAGACAGTTCAGTGTATATCTAGTTTCTGGAGTGTGATGTCTAGCTTTGTGTTGTGCTGCTATGACGGGTATAATTACGAAACTATGCAGCCCTGTTTCGAGTACTTTCTAACATACCAATTAGATAGTCTTGATGAGGTGACCAGACAGATGAGAAAAATTCTAGTTGCAGACGAATGAACGAAAGGTAAGCTAATTTGCGCACTTTGGAACGTGAGCTATGTAGATTCCTACAGAGGTATCCTGTTTTAGAACAGCAGATATATGCATGCTCCATGAGAGATCCAGTGTCAGATGAACACTGAGGTGTTTATATATGACTAAGCTCTAGTAACCATGGTACCACTTACTAAGTAGGAAAAGTCTGGAGTTATTGTGCTTACGGCTGAAAGAGAGCAGCTTGCATTCAGATGAGGTCATAGACATCTTTCAGGTGTTGCAGCAGCTGCAAATTAGTTTAAGATAATTTTGAAGAGCAAGGTGATCATCAAAATTGTTAATTGTGCGGTAAATACTAATGCAGTCGTCAGTGAACAGCCGAACAGACAAAGGTAAACCGCAAGGTAAGTCCTTGATGTATATTAAAATCAGTGAAGGTCCCAGAACATTTCCCTTAGGTATATTGGACGTTACATCGCAAAGCTTTGAAGAAAACTTACTGCATTAAACTGCCGACGGAAAGAAAGCTGCGAAGACATGACATCAGTAAATGATCTAATCAAATTGCCGGTAATTGAAAAAGCAGGCGACCATGAGCAACTTTGTCAAAAGCTTTGGAGAAGTCTAAAAAAATAGTCGGTTTGTTTGCTACCGTTCATGTTAAAATGGTCCGTTGCAAGTTCGAATAACTGCGAATCGCATGAGTAAGCCTTCCCCCCCAAAAAATGGTTAGATTCAAGGTGCGCATAGGTATGCGACGCTGTAATGTGCTCAAATAATTTGCAGCTAATACAAGTTAATGATGTATGTCTGTAGTTTCCTGGTGTGTGCTTGTTGCCAGTTTTGAATATCAGTACAACTTTAGCCACCTTCCAGTCTTTAGGCAATTGTCCAGATATCAATTATTGCCTCAAAATATGACATAAAATTCAACTAAAAATAGAAGTATTTTTTTAATAGCTGAATTAATATAGTCAATTCCTGATGAAATAGAAATGTTAAGACGATCGATTAAAATGGCAATGCCCTTCTGAGAGACCTCAGTTGGTGTCTTAAATGTAGAGGTTTGATCAGGTACAAGAGGTACATTAGAAGAATCCTCGTTGGTAAACACAGGAAAAATCTCATTGAGTATGGTTGGACATTGTTCGTCAGGAACGGGAGTGTCACCCTTGTGTCATCATAATCATCAGCCTGGCTACGCCCACTGCAGTGCAATGGCCTCTCCCATACTTCTCCAACTACCGTGGTCATGTGCTGATTGTGGCCATGTTATCCCTGCAAACTTCCTAATCTAATCCGCCCCCCTAACTTTCTGCTGCCCCCTGCTACGCTTTTCTTCTCTTGGAATCCAGTCCGTAACCCTGAAGGCTAAACCCCGTCAGCGCGATTTTGTGCGCGACAGCGACGAACGACGGCTTCGAGCGACGGATCGGGCCGTCGCGTGAACAGATCGCACGGTCCTGTCGCGCGATCGCTCGGTTAGGGTGGCTAGAATGGGAGGTGTCAGCATCGGCTGGGCTGCGTCGCGTATGGCGGTGCGGCATTTTTTCATGACAGCGACACGTGGCGCGCTCGTCGTCTCCGAGATGCCTAGCGTGATGTGTTTGAGCAATTTCTCCGGCTCCAAGCGCGTGTCGTGAAGTATGTGGTGAAGTTAGCTTCGCCTTCCCCGCTTTTGTTTGCTTGTCATAAGGAGTTCTGAGTAGCCTTCTTGACCCACGCCACTGGGAAAATTTGGTCGGTATGCAGAGTAAGCTGGATGATCTCCAGGATGTAGGCCACCTAAATGAAGTTCACGAGATGGTAAAGCATTGTGATGCGATGCCAGGTCATCGGGAAATGGTGGGATCAAATAGCGACTCTCACATACCCTACTACGTTAGCGGGTATGTTAGCAGGAAAATGCTAATGAGAACGAAGTGCGAAGAGCGTTCTCTAGCTGTTGCTTCAAGCGAAAGACTCGCGCCTGCTTCCGGAAGAGTCGTGCCTTACTAACGACATGGATAGAGGTGGCCTACTTTACCCATCTCAAGCACTAAAAGACTTGGTTTCTGCGATGGAAGATGCCTTCACGCATTGTTTCAGCTTTAACAAGTTGAAAGCTGACAGCATCATGGGCCTTATTTTCTGCCTGTCAATAAATAAGCTGGATGTGGTTGGCTGTGCGCAGCATAGCGTAGAAATCACCAACCAAGTTATACGGCTTTTTGTCATCACGAGGTTGCTCGTCCTTGTCGCAGGAGAGAACGCATCGAAGCAAGAGAAGCGAGAAAAAATGAAGTACCTCAAGTTGAGGCGCACAACATAACTGCATAATTGCAAAGTTTATATCAGCAAGACCAACATAAAGCGTTTATAATGTAAAACAGGAATTGTTCCCATCACATTGTATGCACAGAAATATCTGCATATCTGAACAGAATTTCCCACCCGACAAATTATTGTTTGCACTGCACCTCGTTCAGCGTTTCTGGGTATATACCTCCATGATATATTGGATTTGCGCTCCATTTCATGTCGTATTGTTTGTTTGAGAGCTAACAACCATGTATGTAGAGTCGTGTGTATTATCTTATTAACAATAAATATTCTTTTGTTGTTGTAAGACATTTTTGGCGTTATCTGAGGGGTACTAAATACGCGAACTTAGTTCTTTGCTGGTTTCTAATATTGGAAATCTAATTTCCCTTAGCGCACTCAGCATGCTGAGTTTTGACCATTGGTGCCTACAGTTCTACCTCTCACTGCAAAATTTTAACAAACTTGAAATCTTTCACTCGAGCGGCCCGTTTCAACTGATGAGGCGCGCACCAACTAGTAGACGATTAGGACAAGCGCCTGTAGCTCAAGGCACTAATAAAGTCACGCCAAACAAAACTTCATACGGCACCAGTCCCTTAAAATGTAAAAGCGGCACTGGCAAACTACTGGCCTACTGCGGAAGCTTTCTCTGCTCGGTGCAATTATGAGTTTCACAAGTGTTGCAATGAGCGCGCAGCTAAAGCGCGGCGATAAAATGACCAAAATTTAGTACATAGTACGTTAGGCCAGCTGCAGTGATAAAGCCGCCTAGCCTTTAAAATGATTTTCCGATGCGCGTTTTGCGCCCCAACAAGCCGCGGAGCGAGAAAGCACTTCACAGTGGAGGCAAATAACCTACCTACCAGCGTACGGGAGGCATCTCGGAGCCGACAGCAGCGCCGCCGCATCATCCTGAAGAAATGCTGCCTCTCCGGCGCTCCGATGCCGACACCCCGACCTACTGAGCTACCCATAGGGCCCATGCTATGGGGGCTATAGGGGGAGGTGTCGGCAGTAGGTCGTGCCGACACCTCCCCCTCTAGCCACCATAGCATGGGCCCTATGGGTAGCTTGTCCTCTAGAGTCAGTATAGTAACTCTATGCTTATATCTGTAGCACTGTGGAAGGTACACGGTATTGGCGGCGAGGAGTTACGGAGCCGCCATCTATCGGAAGCGCCTCGCTGGCGTAGTATGAGGGATCACGTGGCGCGCTCCTCATAGGTTTTGCTGTCAGCGCTCACTGAAAACACCACGCGCGAGCTCTCCCGGACATTTCTGTAAGTACTTTAGAAACGAGAGAAGTATTTACTGTGTAAATAATAATCTTGGGCAAACTGAAAGCACACAATCGTTTACAGACGCTTTCTCTTTACCGAATACGTACAGTGAACGCCACTGCGCGCGGTCGCCGCGTTGAAGTATCCCGAACCAGCTTCTTGCGTGAAAGGTAGGTAAACGCTGAGAGCAAACTATGTGAAATATGTTCTTATAGTGTTTGTATAACTAAATGGAGCGTAATAGAACGAAGCCTCAATGCAGCGATCGCGCAGATTCGCAGCGACCGACTGCGCGTCTGCATGCTTGTCCGCGCACTGTTTCGCTTTCCCCGCGCGCGCGTTTTCGCACCGTGCCATGAACTTTAGACCGCAGAATATGAGCATTTGACAGTATGCAAGCAACCATTGTTGCGTGGGCGCTAGAGCTGTTCAAAAATAATTTCATTGTAGAGACTTCGACGCCAACAGGGACTGTGATGTGCCGTCGCGACGATTCATTATTTTTTTCTTCTAAATTCTTTGAACTTTCAATATTATTTCTCGAGTTGCGTCACACTGTATGTTTATCGGTGTTCTCAGCGTGCAATTTCCCGCTGCTCCTTTTTTTTTGTAATCCAGTGCATTAATTCGAATAACATAAACATGGCCATGTGCCATGCTTTCTTTAAAGGGCCCCTGAAACGGTTCGGACAAATTTTGTAGACGCGTAGGATACAGCTTAAGTAGAACATTCGCACCACAATTTAAGTGAAGCGTTACGTATTAATGGAGCTACAAGCGATTAGAAGTTACCCTCCTCCCCAGCCATGTTTTTCCTCCTCAACTCGTTCGTCGAGCGAGCGGGGCTAAGCTCCGCCTTTACTGGTCCTGCGTCACGATGCGACGTCACATCGTCCACTTCCGGTTGTTTGGAGCCCGCTCCCGCCCGCGCGAAACCTCTCCGCTAGCCGCTTGGCCGTCGGCCCCAAGCGAGAGCTATCGAAGCAGCGTGCGTTGCGAGCATTCTGTCATAGCTCCGAACGTGTCTGGTATTCCGGTAACCACAGGCAAGCTGGTCATTTCGGCGAATGACTGGAGGCATAAACTGAAGCTGATGAAGGAACTTTGGCGTAGACGTACGTGAGCGGCCTGATCGGTCTGCACGGTCCAGACACTTGTTGGCGCAGCGCTTAACCGGCCAAACAAAGCGCTAATAATTGCTCTAACCAAGTGTTAAACATTTTAAACATTGATAAAAACAACGTGTTGATGATTACACTCCTGCGAGAAATACGCACCAGCAGCAAAGAATACGCTTGCCGCTACTGTGTATGGTTGAGCTCCATGCCACCAGGTGGCTGCACCGTGCAGGCATTCACATTTTCCCTTCTGCTCATCTCATGGCACATCCCGTTACGGCACAGTCAAGCGGTCAGACCCTGTCCCCTTGCGCTTGCGTTTGCCCTAATACCGGACTCGCGAAACGCTATTGCGTTAGTAAACTTCCGGTGTAAAGTGACGGCCACAAACGCGGGAGTCCTGGCGCCGATCGGATAGCGGCAGCCCGATGCGCAGCAGCCAGTTCGCTCGTACGCTGCCTTGCAGAGGGACACGATGTCGCAGCTTGACATATTGCCAGTCGCTACGTTTGCAGTCCACAAGGCAACAAAGTCGAATCATAGTGCTCGCGAAAAGACTGAGACCGACTCTGACCGCAGAGCTCTTGTCAAAATGGAGTACGTTGTAACACAAGCAGACGACACTTGCTCTGTGCCGGAAGTGCTTAAGTGTACTGAAAAATTGTTCTTGTGCATTCGCTTTATGTTACTTTCTTTTCATAAAAACAAATTAACTAACATTCCAACTGTTACGAAGATAATTTGTTTACCATAAAGTTGGAAAAATTATCGATCACGCGCCCTGGTCAGCCAATCTGATAGCTCGCCCCACTGACGTAATATGGGTGATTTCGGTCATATGGGTAGGGGCGGCTTAAAATTCCGCCGAGCAGTGCGCTGCGATCGGCAGCGATGTGCATTTTTAAAACCTTATAATAAATTACACGCTTTACGCAGAGCACTTAGATGTGTCAATTAATGATCAGAAGGACCTACTCTAACGACTCAGTACGTTTGTAGAAAATCGTCAAAAGCGTTTCAGGGTCCCTTTAAATGTGCTTCTTACCGCTGCCTTTCCACTCCACTGAACTTGCCAGTATCTATAGCATCGACAAGTTCATAGACCAAACCATCATGACATTAGTCGGGCAGCGGACTGGGGCGAGGGTCTCAGTGCGTGTTTTCAGAACATCGCAGACCGGGGGCGCCGTAGCAGAAATCTTCCTCGCGTCTGTGCTTGCTGCATACCCGAGTTGTAGCCGATGACTGCTTGCCTGTTTTATGTTTCGCGAGCCAAGCTTCACGCAGCTTCTTGTCCTGCGGCTACGTGTGAATAAGGCTGACACCGGCCTCCGTTACGTGCGTCCGGCCCTGCGGCACCGAGCAGTAGCCTACCATGTTGCGCGCCTTCAAAGGCAGCCACTACCTATTGTAGTGTTTGCAAGCGTTGTAAAGGAGACACTCGAAGGGGGAAAATTTCGCCACTAAATGAGGACCGCAGCGTAAAAAGGGAATTTAAACTCGTTTTCAGCTCGCTTCGGCGCTCCCGAAGCAGCCGACGGGGCCGCTATGTCCACGTGATCCCTCCTAGCACGTCACGCCGACGGTGGCGCCAGCTTTTCCAGTGGTGGAGCTTGAGGCCAATACATCGTCGCGCGCCTTCCGGCAAGGCGTGCTTCTTCCACTGTACCGTATTGTTTACACTCTGCGAGAACAGAAGGCGATGGCACAGTACGAACCTTCCGTTGGTTTTTTATTCTGTGACCTTCCTGCGAAGAAGCGCTCCCAAATCACAATGCGACGCGTGCAACTGCACCGATTTTCGTCGTTTCAGCCGCAGCATTGCCACAAGTTGCAGTTGTTTTTGTGCTAGTTTGTGTGCAGTGACAACGCTTATCCGCCGGCCTTGAAGTGCGTGCATGGCCTTTGTGGCGAAGTGACAGCTCGCCTGCGACTGACAGCGTCTTGTCTTGGTCTTGTCACACAAAGGCACATTCTGCGAAAACGCAGAAAGGCGCGACCCTGCGTTGGTGCTTTGCACCTTTCAGCGTTTTGCCGTGGGGGTGCGGAACTATGACAGCCCAAGTGGCCGCCAGCACCGATATGCTGGAGGAAAACACGAAAGCGCCGCGCTGCGCCGTGTGCGGCCTGCGGAGCGCAGCGAACGCTGTGCTTCTCCCCCTGCCAGACCTGAGAACCCACGCGGAGGTGTACCACGCCTGGATCGACTTCGTGCGCGGATGCCCCGACAACGCCTACTGGGAGCCCGATAGCCACACCGGCTTCGTCTGCACGCTGCATTTTACGTCCAACTGGCTCAGGCGAATCGGGGGCAAGTTTCTGAGTGCCAGGACCGGCGCGGTGCCCACGCTGTACCCGAGTCGGGAGCAACTCCGCCGCATCGCCGAGGCCAACAGCGTTGTCGCTGCTGCCGCGCAGGGTTTGTTGAATAAGTACGCCTGGTGTGCGTGCAACTTATTACTGCTTCGGCACTGACTCATTATCGTTCCTGTTTGCATGACGCGTATGAACGACACACATAAACAATGATGCTCGTTATGTATGGCTTAATCTACTGTGAAAGATTCTGCAATATGCAAACCACTTGTCAAGCTTCCTAGGCAAGCGGTCTTGCAAGTTGTCATACACATTGATAAAGAATTGCAGAAGTGTGTAACGCTGGGCTAGTTGGTTAAGCATGATCGAAAAAGGTGAAAGCAGCGCAAGAACGACGCTACACAGAAGAATGTGTGTGTGTCGTCGTTCTTTCGCTGTTTCCACCCGTTTTGCAACATTGCAACGACAACCTTATAAGCGCAGCCCACAATGAACATTTGCATGCTAAATATGACATTGTGTAATGCCCGTCAAGCATTAACACTCAACTAGGAACTCTGCTAGAGGTAAATGTTTCCACTCTTAGACATAATCAGAGCAGCTGCATTCCAATGCGGATTACATGCACAAATATTCATGAACTCTGATATTGGTCCATGTTGAAGGAACATTGTGGGTTTCAAAGTGATCAGGAGGTCCTCACTGCGGCACTTTTCATAAGCGAACTGTGTCTTTGAGATGTAAGATCATCAGCAGTTGCCATTATCAGGTTAGTGGTAACCATTCGCACAGCATGGGCCTGAAAAAAAATTGTGGAATCTGTGCAGAAAGCAAGCCAAACCTTCTTTGATGTTTGTGATGAACACTGTTCATGTTTAAAGACTATTTGCTAATGTAGAGCACATTACAAATTTGTACAAATCTTCACTGGAAAATGCCCAGTTTGGTATAAACTTGAGGCATTCCAACACCGCAGGCACATACAACAGAAACTAGGCCTATCACGTGCACTGCACAGAACTCTTTCTCCACAAAGTGTTTGTCAGCACAATGCGTTGGCGGGCTATTTGGCGCGAATCCATGAATACTTTGTTTAGCGCAAAACAACAGACACAAGAAAGACGACAGGACAAGGTGCTTTGTCCTGTCGTCTTTCTTGTGTCTGTTTTGCGCCAAACAAAGTATTATGTTTGTCAGCACCTTTCATGGCTGGCTAGAGCACGCAAGTGATATGCTTTTGAGACCATTGGCACTGCCTAATTTAAGAAGATGAAATAGTTTCTTCTCGGCATGTGCTGCCAAGTGGACAGAGAATCGTCACTCGCGGTCGTAGCTTTTTACATTGTGAAGCTCCCCGTTCAGATAAATCTGTCTGCTGATAGGGGGAGCCACCAGGCTGTGAAGGCATAGCAACAGGAATGGTTCTTTATAGCATGGCACCTCACACCCAGTGAGGCGGCAGAAACGCCATCCGCCCCCCTGGCGGCTGCAGCTAGCGCTGCTACGCCAACCCCGCAAAAGGGGCTATCTATCTACCTCCGGGCAGGTGACCTCAAAGGCCTCGTCCAACGTGCCGAGGCCTTCACGCCAAACAAAGCGCTCGGAAGAACGCCTGTCCAGCGCCTCGCAAGAGGCGATGGACACAACCACCAGCAAGACGGCGCCACCAGCGCCTAAGGAGCGGCGAGGCACTCTCGATCGCTCCAAAAGAAACAAAACTCCCGTCACGGCGCCTGGAAAAGGCCCGTCTCCCGTCACGGCGCCTGGAAAAGGCCCGTGATCTCATCCTTATCTCTTAAACACACAGCACCCAATATATTATCATAATGGAAACACAAATACTACAGTGGAATGTACGAGGACTTTTACGCAACCTCGACGACGTTAAAGAACTGTTATACAAACATAATCCAAGGTTGCTGTGTGTTCAAGAGACACATCTGAAACCCACACAGACAAACTTTTTACGTCAGTACATAATCTATCGCAAAGACCGCAACGAGGCTAACGCCTCCGGCGGTGTTGCAATATTTGCGGATAAATCTGTAGCTTGTCAACAGATTGCCCTCCAGACGCCCCTTGAGGCTGTATCGGTTCAGGCAATCCTTTTTAACAAACTGGTGACTGTGTGCTCTTTATACATACCGCCTAACTGTCGCCTGGAAAAAACCAATTTCCATAGTCTGATTAATCAGCTTCCTGAACCCTACATACTCGTCGGTGATTTTAATGCCCACAACACGATGTGGGAAGACTCGCGATGTGACGCGAGAGGTAGATTAATTGAAAATTTCCTTTTGACCTCTAGTGCCTGCCCGTTTAACAAGAAGGAGCCGACGTATTATAGTGTCCAACACAACACATATTCAGCAATAGATTTAGCAATCGGTTCTGCTTCTCTTCTGCCTCTCCTGGAATGTTCCATGATCAATAAGTTGTATGGAAGTGACCACTTCGCTCTGATTTTAAACCTGATAACTTTGCATGAAAACCCTCCGCATATTCCTCGATGGAAATTAGCATCGGCGGATTGGGAGCATTTTAAAGAATCATCTTATTTATCACCAGATTTTATAAATAATTTTACTATAGATGATGCCATTGCATATTTTACCGCTTTTATTATTGATTTAGCCGAGAAGTTTATTCCATAGACGAATGCTGGTTCACTAAGAAGACGTGTTCCCTGGTGGAACGAAGACTGTAGGGAGGTGCGAAAGAGACAGAACAAGGCATGGGGCGTATTGCGCAGATCGCTTAATGCCGAAAATCTAATTCACTTTAAACAGATTAAATCACAGGGAAGGCGGACACGACGTCAGGCAAAGAGAGAAAGTTGGGTGAGGTTCCTCTCCGGCATTAATTCATACACGCAGGAGGCAAAAGTGTGGAATGGCTTGAGAAAGCTACAAGGGCAACAAATCCATCCAATGCCTCTGGTGAACGACCAAGGGGATACCTTGCAAGACCAGGCAGACTCTCTTGGGGAACACTTTGAGCATTTGTCGAGCTCAATACTATTCTGAATCTTTCCTTCAATATAAAGAAATAGAAGAGCTTAAGCCAGTTGTACGTAAATGCAGACGCGACGAAGCGTATAACCGGCCATTCAGTATTGCAGAGTTGAGAGCTGCCTTGATCTCGTGCAACAGCACTGCACCGGGACCTGACCGAGTCATATATGACATAATCAAAAACTTTTACACTGACACACAAGTTACACTACTCGCACTCTTCAACACTATTTGGGCTGCCGGATACCTTCCACATGCATGGAAAGAAGCAATTGTGGTCCCTGTTTTGAAGCAGGGGAAAGACCCATCCCTGGCGGCAAGCTATCGCTCGATAGCTCTTACGAGCTGCCTGTGCAAGCTTTTTGAAAAAATGAATCGCAGACTCATACATTTCCTTGAATTCAACAATATACTTGATCCTTATCAGTGTGGCTTCAGAGAAGGCAGGTCGACAACAGATC
The DNA here is from genome assembly GCF_038994185.2 of Dermacentor albipictus. NCBI lineage: Eukaryota > Metazoa > Arthropoda > Arachnida > Ixodida > Ixodidae > Dermacentor > Dermacentor albipictus. Next base: position 18,705,937 of record NC_091828.1, on the reverse strand, counting down.
ATCTTGTACGCATTGAAGGATGTATTCGTGATGCATATGTACATAAACAGTTCTTTTCATCAATATTCCTTGACATGGAGAAGGCGTATGACACAGCATGGCGTTACGGCATCTTGCGAGACTTGTCGGTAATTGGCATCTGTGGAAATATGTTTAAAATAATTCAAAGCTATTTGTCACATCGCATCTTCCGCGTGAAAATCGGCAACGTATTGTCGCAACCTTTCACACAAGAAACAGGTGTACCCCAAGGAGGCGTGCTTAGTTGTACGCTCTTTATCGTGAAAATGAACACGCTTCGTTCTTCATTACCACCTGCCATTTTTTATTCCATATACGTCGACAACATTCAAATCGGCTTCAAATCCTGTAACCTCGCAGTATGCGAGAGGCAGGTGCAACAGGGTTTGAACAAGGTTTCTAAGTGGGCAGACACAAACGGATTTAAAATCAAGCCCCACAAAAGTTCTTGTGTTCTTTTTATTAGAAACAGAGGCCTTGTTGCAGGTCCTTGTGTCCAACTGTATGGACATCAAATACCTATCAACAAAGAACACAGATTTCTAGGTATTATACTTGACTCCAAGCTTACGTTTATTCAACACATTAAATATCTTAAAGAAAAATGTCTAAGGACAATGAATTTACTTAAAATTCTATCCCACACAACATGGGGTAGTGACAGGAAGTGTTTAATGAACCTATACAAGAGGCTAATTCGGTCTCGATTGGATTATGGTGCTGTAGTATATAACTCTGCCGCCCCGAGCGCACTGAAGATTCTAGATCCTGTTCACCATCTAGGTATCCGCATAGCCACTGGCGCTTTCAGGACAAGCCCTATTGAAAGCTTATACGCGGAATCAAATGAATGGTCCCTCCATCTACAGAGAACTTACATCAGCCTTACATATTTCCTGAAAATACATTCCAATCATCAACATCCATGTTTTCACACTGTTAACGATATGACATGTACTACACTTTTCCATAACCGTCCCTCCGTAAGACAGCCTTTCTCGCTTCGTGTGAGGGAGCTTAGTGATCAAATCCGTGTCCCACTCCTCGAGCTTCGCCTAATGCATCCAACCAAGGTGTTGCCACCTTGGGAGTGGCAGCTGATTGAATGTGACATATCCTTTTTAGAAGTAACAAAACACGCACTAGAGGTAGAAATCCGAATGCATTTTCTTGAGCTCCAGCACAAGCACTCCTGCGCAGAGTTCTACACAGACGCTTCGAAGTCAAATGCCAGGGTGTCTTATGCTGCCTTCAGCCCATCTTTCTCAGAATCTGGTGTACTGCATCCGGAAACAAGTATCTTCACGGCCGAGGCCTACGCAGTACTGTATTCTGTAAATCACATAAGAAAATCGAAACTTCAAAAATCGCCGATATATACAGACTCCCTAAGCGTTGTGAAGGCCTTGATGTCACCCTATAGACACAAAAATCCAGTACTTAATGAACTCTACACCGTCTTGTGTAAAGCGTACGTATCTAACCAGCATATCATTATATGCTGGGTGCCTGGCCATAGGAGCATCGAGGGCAACGTTCTGGCGGACGAGATGGCCACGTCTATCGCATCGCAAGCCGTTAACCCTACCGCTGAGGTGCCTGTCACAGATCTCAGGCCTTTCTTGCGAAGGAGGATGCGCGGCCACTGGCAACGCATGTGGGACGCGGAAACAGATAATAAGCTCTACCTAATTAAGCCACAGTTAGGACTCTGGCCCTCTACTACAAAATCACGCCGAACAGATGTCCTATTCTGTCGTCTAAGAATAGGACACACATTTGGCACCCACAATTTTTTACTCACTGGAAATGAGCCCCCAACCTGTGGGAGATGCGGAGAGAGGCTGACCGTCCTCCATGTCCTCCTGGAGTGTCGGAAAGCCGAATCTGACAGAAACATTTTCCATTAGCATACCGGCAGCATATCCCCCTTCATCCTGTCATGTTACTTGGTCCAGAACCGCTCTTTGACACCAACGCCGTCCTAGGTTTTTTGAAAGATGTTGTATTGCATGTTTTTAGCCCCACATGTTCGTAGCGGGTCCTCTCTTCAGAGGATGCCGCTGTGATAGCTCTTTCGTATAGCACGCGCCTCTAGGTCCTTGTGCTTCAAGGGCTCTGGCGAGGCAGCAGTGCTCCAAGTAATTTTACCATCTTATATATTTTATATTTCGCATCATTCTTCTACGATGGATTTTAATGTTCATAGTATTCGTCATTAGTCATCGCCATAATTTTATAGCACGTAGATTTTACGCACTTTACAGCGACTATTTTAGGCCACTTTACAGCCAAGTCACATCTTCCATAATTCATCGTCAACATTACCACGTGTCATGGCGCTCTTTGGCCACACCTGGCCCTTGCGCCATTAAACACCAAACATCATCATCATCATCATAGCATGGCTCTTTATTAGGGTAATCACACGACCCATCAGCGGGCTAAATCATCAGAAGGGGGGAGATGCGCAAGGCACAAGGCTATGACCACATATAGTGATGCCTTGTACTCCGGGCAGCGCATGCTCAGAAGCAACTATTTCATTTGTTTCTTGAGGCATGTAGCACCAAAGGTCTCAGAAGCGCATTGCTCCCGCGCTCTAAACAGCCTTGACATGGGCTGTACTTGTTTGCACCTGTGAATGATATGGTCCTGTTCCACAGCTGTCTCATCACCAGATGATATATTTCCGAATGAGTAAGTGCTTGAACTTGAAGCCACTGTTCACTATCTGTCGATGCTGCACGACTTTGAATTTCTGGAGGAAATGTTCATTGCGTTCCTCGGTTCTCATTGCCTCGTTCTCTCATCAAGGCGTAGGGACACAGGATCATGTGGCTATTTCCAGATTTTGTGTTTTCTCTGTAACACGGAAAAAATAATTACATGAGACATAGCACATGAAAACAACTAAATCGGGTGTTTTAAAACAATTATTGCCTTTCTATCAAAATTCACACCCTCTGTTTATTAATTTAAACTTCATTAATTAATCTAATCTAATTATCACCTGTTCAATTATGCAAAAATCCTCCTGGTGTGGTACGTCACTGCTGAAAGAATACGATTGGTTGCATCCTGTATATTCTCTATTTTATATTTAAGAGCTTGGCTAACTTTAACCGGGACACTCTATTATATGCCTGTTTTCAGTGTCCTCCCAAAAATTTGATCATTCACTGAGTTTATTTTAGAAGAAATGTGGGGCTTATTTTGGGTGATGCGCAGGGAAATCTTGGAAGTGTCTGGTTTAATTAGAGGCTAAATGAAAGCTACAGCCTCGTTTTCTGCTTCTTTAGATGTGTTATGTGAAATGCGTATGTGAAAAAGGTGGCATCAATTTTATATTTGGAGAGAGCAAGGGCCGTGCACTGTGTGATGAGTGCATAAGGTTTGAAGTGTGTAGGTTAATATAGCCTTTGCAGCAAATGACTAATATAGGTGTTCCAGAGCTTTACAAGCGTATTTTATGAACTGTGTAAAAAGCTTACCCAATGTCTTTAAAGAACTCCATATGCTATAAAGTTCACATTTTATGGGAATATGGGTAATCTTATTACATAAGAAGGCAACGAACAAAGACACCATGAACAACACAGGGGAAATTACTTGTACTTACTAATTGAAATAAAGAAATGCCTGCGGCAGAAAGGAGGTTGCCCATCCGCCGTCAAGGTTTGTGAGTGGTGGTGCTGGCTAACACTCCCAGGGTTAGTTCTAGTAGTAACACATAAATACCCCAGAAAGTGGATGGAAAGACGGCGCCGCGGTAGCTCAATTGGTAGAGCATTACACGTAATGCGAAGACTTGGGATCATTCCTCCCCTGCGGCAAGTTGTTTTTTCATCCACTTTCAATTCCATTCATATAATTTATTTATTTCAATTAGTAAGTACAATTTCCCTGTGTTCATGGTGTCTTTGTTGGCTTCTTATGATATTGTCACGCGGTGGTGGCGTTGAAGAACACAGTAGCAAATACTGTGAAAGACAAAACTAACTTTTATTGGGCGAACCTGTGCCCACAAAAACAGGCTACACTTATAGCACAATGATAGCGGCGAACACGGTTCCTAGTGTTAGAGCGCCTTGGCGTTATCATTTGCGTGTTCTGCCGGTGCAAGCAACACACTCCCATGTTACCACTCTTGGAAATCGCTCTTTGCATTTTCCACAAGCGTGAGTACCGAAAGGAGGTATATGTTGCTGCAGCGTCATAAAAAGTGTCGCAAGCTTGTCTCATTAAGATTCAGTACATGCCAAACTAACTTAGGCATCATGGCCAAGTTGCTTTTCGCTGCGTCATGACAGGCACAGCGAGTGTGCTTCAAAGGTACCCCAAAAAGTAACGAAATTAGTCACAATACGTAATGGTGGGGATCAGAGAAAGCATCACGAACTTGTCCCAGTAAGGTTCTGTACACGCAAAACTGTGTCACATGGCCGAGCTGCGTTTCGCTAACTGTGTTACATGCCAGGCGCAGTGAGCGTGCCTCAAACGTATCCTAAAAAGTAACTAAATTAATTACAATAATGCTCTTTTCTACAACACACTGAGTAGTTATAGTAGGTCCTTCTGATCATTAATTGACGCATATAAGTGCCGTGTAATTTATTATAAGGTTTTAAAAATGTACGTCGCTGTTGATCGCAGCACACTGCTTGGCGGAATTTTCATCCGCCCCTACCCATATGATGTAAATCACCCAATTGACGTCATGTGGGCGAGCTATCCGATTGGCTGCCCAGGGCGCGTCATCGATAATTTTTCCACCTTTATGGCGAACAAATGATGTTCGTAATAGTTGGAATGTTAGCATCATTTCAGGGTCACTTTAAGTGTCTCTGCCAAATTTTTTTTCTTTGTGTGAATGATATGCCAATTCAAGCTGACAGCCTGCTTGTCCAGAACGCCAACAGCACCATGATTGTAGCTCCAAGTCCTTCACCAGCCTCCTCTGCTCACCTTCAAGAACATTTTCTGATGGTGATTGACTGGGCCTGCAATAACAAACTTCACATTAGCACTGAATAAAAGTGCTGCCATGCACATCACCCACAACAAAACTGCAGCATGCCCAGCCTCATAGAATTTCTGAATAAATACCTTAGAGGGAAATGTGGCGCTAGAGTCTCATGAGCATTGCCTCAACCTATATGGGAATGACGGGAAGTACAGGCTTTGGATTGACTTCGATCTTTAGACTAGTGGCATTTGCTTGCGGTGCAGTGAACAAAGCTATAATCGAATATTATGGCGTAAAATCTCATTTTCTTTCTGCAGTATCTTATATAATGTACAATACGCTGCATAAACTTTGCATGACTTTGAGATTGAAAGACGATTTACTCTGGTTTATCAATAGGGCACACCAGGGTATGCATCATTGTGCGATTCTGTTCCCGATTTAACGCCAGAGAATAATGATTTATTTTTACAACAGCAATAACAACCGTGCATGTACTTATATAAAAATACTCAAGTATTTATGAAAATAAAAATGTTCCATTGTGAGAAAGTGTTGTGCCCTTGAGAGAAATGCTACAAGTGTCGTCTGCTACGACACCTGCTCGCTGCAAACGCGAGACTTTTCTCGCAGATGACAGGCACTTGCAAACTCTCTTGCTCTTTCAAAAGGCTGCATCAGCTGTCACGATTGCTGAACATCTTAAGTACCTTTAAGCGCATCTACTGCACTGCTAACAGGGATGCTTGAGGCCTCCTACAAGTATGCTTCATTTTATTTTATGTTGACGTACCGCTTCTGAAGCGTTATGGCGTGGCTTTGCACTTGCCCATTTTGCAACACTAGACTACAGCCAGGAAGCAGCAACCTTTTCCTACCACAAGTAAGTATGTGTTCTCCAAATACAAAAACACGCATTTCAATGAGCACGTAAACAAGCATTGCATAATGAAGCCTTCAATAAAATTTGATTGTCAAACCACTAGAAGTACAACTGTCCATGTCTTGTATCAGTATTGCCTTCTTTTTCCTATTCTGAAGTTTCATAAAGCACGTAATGCTACAGTGCCAACCTAACACACTTCACAAAGCAAGGTCCAAACGGTCATAACATGTTCTTTCAACGTTTACTATACACCCGCCGTGGTTGCTCAGTGGCTATGGTGTTAGGCTGCTGAGCACGACGTCGCGGGGTCGAATCCCGGCCACGGCGGCCGCATTTCGATGGGGGCGAAATGCGAAAACACCCGTGTACTTAGATTTAGGTGCACGTTAAAGAACCCCAGGTGGTCGAAATTTCCGGAGTCCTCCACTACGGCGTGCCTCATAATCAGAAAGTGGTTTTGGCACGTAAAACCCCATAATTTAATTTTTTTAACGTTCACTATGCTGTCGCTTTCTCGTCAGGGCTTCGACACCACACTGCGACATAAACATCGTCCCAGCCACTGGCCCAGCGCGCTATCGCCACTTCGAGCAACAGAACAAAGGCAGAGAGCTTCGCGTTGCGCTGTCCCACTGCAGGTTATAGCGATTGCGCTTGGAACGAAACCAAAACTGCCAAAAAATACTTGTAGACTGGTTCGCCAGTCAACAGAATGCCAATCCGTAGCCTGTACTTCCTATCATTCCCATGATGGTTGAATGATCGCAGCACCAGATTTCCCTCTAGTTCTACTAATATGAAACTCTATGCCCAGCCTAGTTCCTTGGAGGCACCCCTATAAACACTGTTCAAACTCTTCTGATTCTTGATGTAGCATTCAGCTCTTCTGTGCGGAGACTTTTTCACACATGTCACCAGCACTCTATTGAAGGCTCGTCACATTCTGGGGTTTGTGTCCCACATCTCTCTTCCCTGTGAACCTGAGGTTTTCAAAGCACTCTACACTTCTCCCATTCTGCCACAGTTTGAGTGCTGGTCATCGGTATAGTCCCAGTACCAAACTCGCCTTGCTGACAAACTTGGGGGGGTTCAGCGCCAGCCAACAGGCATCCTCTACTCCCATCTTTTCGGTCATTTCAAGCTCGTGCCAGCCTACGAGGATTGCCTCAAAGCCCTCAAGTGGCACACCTTGCAATACTGGCACGACGTTGCACGAGCCCATCTACTCTGCAGGATGCCTGACAGTTCTCTGGACAGCACTCATCTTTCTTCAGTCTGTCTGAACAAGCGGTCAGCACATCCTGAGCCACATCATGTCCGCATGGCCCGACACTGCAACTGCATTTTATATCTGGCATACAGAGCTTTCTCTTCACCTCCATGGCCATTCAGACTCCCCTTCCTTGCGACCAGACTAAATTGGCGCACTTAGTGCACTCCATCTTACACCACTGGGAACACGAAATCTGCACGTTGTGTAGCTGTCGACTGCCCAGTTCTTGGCCTGTTTGTGTGTCACATGTTCTGCAAGTGAGCAAGTGTGTGCATGTGTGTCTTCTGCACCCTGCAAATTCTCTAGATGGCTGGCTATCAGACATTGTAGTGTATGGGCCTCAGCCTTCTTGTTTAGCCTTATGAGCTGTCTAGAGTGCCAGATTCCCACTAGGATTATATTATTATTATTATTATTATTATTATTATTATTATTATTATTATTATTATTATAACAGTGTTCACTCTGACCACATTGAACGTGTTGAAGCCAGCATGACATGCAAGTCAAAATATTTTTGTAGCTACGTGCGCTCTCTCATCTAAAAAGACTGCTGAAGATGTATGTCTTGATGAAAATGGCGATGTTTTCTTGAACACTGCTGATGACCTTGCAGAACATTTCTGTTCTTTATATGGCTTAGAAAATGCTTCTACCTCAAGTAACCTTCCTTCTCACTCTGGTATGGTGTGTATGCTATTAGTCAATGAAGACCTTGTTTTCGAGTGTATGAAGTGCCTCACAACTTCCCTTGTTGCACTGATGGTATCCCTCCCGCAGGGCTTAAGACGCATAGAAGCATACTTGTCCCTGTTCTCACAACCATCTTTAATAGTTTCGTAAAGTCTAGTATGTTTTCTGGTGCTTGGAAGGTAGCTGTAGGGGTCGAGGGACGGACTTCGGGATGAAAACCAAACTTGGGAGATTTATTTTACATTATATACAGAGAGGTGAGAGTCAATGAACAGTCGTACAGACATTACGGGCCGGCAGCAACTCGGACGCTGCGGCCCGCGGCAAGAAGTTCGAGAGAGGTGAATCAGGGAATCAGGGCATGCTCTGGTCTCTCTGGAAGGCTTCTTATAAACCCTTCGAGCACTGGAAGTCGCGTCATGTTCGACCAATGGGAGAGTCCGCTCAGATGACGCCATTTTCGGCCAATCGTTGGCGCCCGTGTCACGGTGTCACACCCGGCGGCTCTCTGCGGTCTTGCCTCGCTGACTTGCAATGCACTTCTTCTAAGGTGGAGAAGGGGGAGGGGGGGCGCTCATGCTCCATTGTACGAGGGCACGCCTGCTCCCGGTGATACGGCTCCGCAGTGGTGGCAAATGCCTTCTTCAAAGGCGAAGAGGGGTGACGATTGGGCTCTATTGTCCGATGGCCCCTTCTAATCCCGGCGGCGTACGAACTTGTTTGCAAGTGTCCTGCCTCAGGAATGTGGCACCCCTGCTTCTGCATTCCTCAATTAGCTGTGCTGCGATTCGAAGTGGTTCGGGGAACTCGAAGTAGCCTCAGGAAACGGCGCCATATCTAACAGCTCGTCCTCGCCCCGGTTGTTCTGAATGGCCGGTGAACTCAATTCGCTGGCCATGAGGAACGCTGAAAGAACCTGCAGGGTATTGGTGTGGAGCGTCGAATGACGAACTTCGGTATCCTTGGCCCTGGAGAACAGACGTCAAACAAACAAAACAACACAGCGCTGCCCCACGTGTAAGCGCAGGCTCTTCACCCCTGACTCGCCAGGCTATTACTGAGTCAAAATGAACTCTGATCTTTTATTTCCCCAATTTTGACAAAACAGTTCCAACCACCCTTCCAAACAGCTATCAATTTCTCCTCGATTGCCCACAAGACCAGAGTAATATTATCGTTGCAAAACAAAAGGGTCGTTGACGATGCAAACAACAAATGAAAACAGCCGAACATAACTTAAGTGGCCTTACTACACGAACAGCATGTTTCCAATCTATCGCAGTGGCGTACTTATCGCACGTAATGGTGCCACTGAACAATCTGGTTAACCTCACAAGTACATAATCACAAGCGCACTAGCCTTGTGGTCACTAAACAGAACGCGTACTTGCGTTGTAGGCAAACTTTTCATTTACGCTTACTCACGTTTCTTCCCTGAAAGTCCTACAGGACACGTGACATAAACGAACAATTAAACTTGCGGGACTTACACACTCCGCAGAACCCTTAAAATAATGCGTCTTCTAATAACTAGTTCCAGGCACGCTCACTAAAGAAGTCAGAATACGGCTGCCCTCAACACACACGAGCAACCCAGTCATAAATCTGCTTCCTTCCGTCCACACAGGACACGCGCTAATGGAACTAAGAACGCTTCTCAGTGCAAATCATGCACTCACTGAAAATCTACGCGCTTAACCTTAAAATTCAAAAAAACGCTTATAAAAAAAGAAGGTTAACTAAAACACACGCACGTTACGATAGGCCTCTCAACAATAACCTTGACCCTCAGGTTACGCACACACACACAAAAAAGCCTATCTACTTATTAATGAGCATCTCGCGAGACTACATGTTTACTTAAAATGCATCTTTCAAATCTCGAGCTTCTCAAACGAAAAGACAAACAAAGCTCAAACCTTACACATTGAAAGAAATCCTAGTCTCAATTCGCGAAAACTTTTCGATGCTCAAAATAAAAAACACACTTCATTTTTACGGAAGGGCTCTTGGCCTTCCTTTCCAAACGTTTTCGACTGACTCATACTTTCAGTCGAACCCGGGGTGGTCGCGGTTTAAAAGCTACTCAGGCTACGGAGGAACAACAAAAGGGCCGACTCACTATCAGCTCCTTCAAGACGTTACAGTCCCCTGCCAATTTGCGTCCTCCCGCCCCGCTTTCAACACAAGCTCGATTGACCGTGTCGCTACTCCCCACCTGGTCTCGTCCTGCCACCTTGCGCTTCTTCGAACTGCACGCTGAGCTTTGAAAAGAACTACGGAACGACGAGGAGATTAACTGCCCCGTGCCCTTTGTCCGCGTCCGTGCAGAACATGCTTCGCGGTCCCCTTTTGACCGGTGGCTCGAACGTTTTCGATGTGTCAACATCGTCCTTGACGACCGCACCTTTTTCCTCGCGCCCTGCCCTTTTGGGTTTCTCGCCATCTTTGGCGGCGCTACATAAGTTACCGTCTTTTGGTCTTTACCGCGCTTCTTTTTACGGCGCTTTCTCTTTGCACTCGCCTTCATGTCGCCTTCTCGTGCCTCGTGCTGGCCTGTACACATTTCGTAGGCCCGGATCGGTCTCTTACCCGCACAGTCTGAGTGATTCTCACTTAAATCAACACTCTCTCTGCCTCGACTGGCGGACAGCTCAACCGACTCTGGAACAATGCAGCAGGCTTTACTCGAGTTAGACAACTCGCACTCTTGCGAACTGCCCTCTACTACATTGCCCAGCTCACGCTGTGCATCGGCACACAGCCCGTCGGTATCGATCGCTGCCTCACGCGCACAGTCCGAATGATTAATAACTGAACCATCCCTATCTAGGCTATCTAGACTGGCGGAGAGCCGCACCGATCCCTGAACAATGCAGTTGTTCTCTCGTGGACTACGGAGCTCGCCATCCCGAGAACTACTCTCAACTGCATCGTCCAGTTCGCACTTCACTTCTGCACGCAGATCTGACCTGACATGGGTGCTCGCGTCTGTCGCGTCAACAGTACCCTTTTCTTGGCTAGCAACCTCGCTAACATTACCAGCGACGCACATGCGCGGTAACTGTGCCAATTTGTTCGCAGCTGGCCTAGCTGTCTCTACAGTCATCTGTTGGCACAGCACCTCGTCGCTCTCCTTGCGGCCTTTAACGGCCTCTGTTGCCACTAAGGCATCGTTAGCAGCTAGCCTTTTCCCTTCACTTATGAATCGGCAGCCAATCTCACAGGCACTACTCTTTTCGTCGGCTTTTGGCGAAAATCTAGACACTTCCTCATTCTTTCGCTCTGTACTACCTACAGAATTCTCAGACAGCCGTTGTCTCTGTGCCAATAACTGATCACAATACTGTATCTCTTTGATCAGTGCTGCCTTCTCTCTCTCATACTTTTGCTCACGCTTTCGTTCCTGATACTCACGTTCGTGACGCTCACACTTAAGAGTAAGTTCTTGAAGCTCATGCTTCCGTTCATTCTCGCGTTCTTCACGCTTACTCTCACTCTTAAGTTCACGACGCCCTCGCACACGTACACGACGCTCACGCTCTCGTGGTTCCTGTATCACCTCCCAAGCAAGGTCAATGCTTTTGCCATCGTTGCCACTATCGTTAATCGCCTTTATGATAGCTGGCGTTTTCATCCGTTCGTCCGTCTCAACTCCCAAATCGTCGCACACCAACAACAAGTCTAACCTCGTCAACCTTCTAAGATCCATGGCAGCTGCCCCGACAGGTGGTTAAAACTGTTTTCCTTAATTAATTTGTGCAAATACACAATGCAACAAACTCCCGATTCCCAGAACTATCAAAATGAACACACAACATTTGAGTCTGCCGAATCAAAAGGAAAAAAACCACGCGCTCACTTACGGTTGCAGCACCCTGCCATCCGGTTCATTCGTCCGCTGTTCCCGGTTCCTCCGGACTCCCTGGGTCGAAGGCTCGCTCCTTCTTCGCTACTCCCAGTTTCTTCGGACCTCTTTCGACGAAGGCTCTCTCTTCTTCGCTCTTCCCGGTTTCTTAGGATCTCTCTCGACGAAGGTTCATCCGTAGCGCTGCCACCAGCTGTTGCATTCGGAGGCGATCTCACCGCTGCCAACCAGATGTAGGGGTTGGAGGACGGACTCCGAGATGAAAACCAAACTTGGGAGATTTATTTTACATTATATACAGAGAGGTGAGAGTCAATGAACAGTCGTACAGACATTACGGGCCGGCAGCAACTCGGACGCTGCGGCCCGCGGCAAGAAGTTCGAGAGAGGTGAATCAGGGAATCAGGGCATGCTCTTGTCTCTCTGGAAGGCTTCTTATAAACCCTTCGAGCACTGGAAGTCGCGTCATGTTCGACCAATGGGAGAGTCCGCTCAGATGACGCCATTTTCGGCCAATCGTTGGCGCCCGTGTCACGGTGTCACACCCGGCGGCTCTCTGCGGTCTTGCCTCGCTGACTTGCAATGCACTTCTTCTAAGGTGGAGAAGGGGGAGGGGGGGGCGCTCATGCTCCATTGTACGAGGGCCCACCTGCTCCCGGTGATACGGCTCCGCAGTGGTGGCAAATGCCTTCTTCAAAGGCGAAGAGGGGTGACGATTGGGCTCTATTGTCCGATGGCCCCTTCTAATCCCGGCGGCGTACGAACTTGTTTGCTAGTGTCCTGCCTCAGGAATGTGGCACCCCTGCTTCTGCATTCCTCAATTAGCTGTGCTGCGATTCGAAGTGGTTCGGGGAACTCGAAGTAGCCTCAGGCAACGGCGCCATGTCTAACATAGCACAGGTAGTGCCCATAGACAAGTTAGCTTCTAGAAGTGCAGTTACTAACTTCTGGCCTATATCTATCCTCTGCGCTGCGTCAGAAGTATTTGAATCTGTATTACATCCCTGCTTTGTGTTAGTGCTAAGAACATTTTAATAGATGAACAGCATGGATGTGTATCACGGTGTGCTCCACAACAAACTTGGTCACATTTATGACCCATGCTTCCAGTGTGGTACATAGTAGGGGCAAATTAGGTGCTCTCTACTTAGACCCAAGTAAAGCATGTTTGCCATGAACTCCTCTTTACAAAACTCACGCAAATGGACATACCATCATCCATCACTGCCCTGGCATCAAATTACTTAAGCAATAGATTGTGCTTCATTGGCATTGATAGTTCTGTTAGGCACGAGGTCAGTAGCGGAGTCTTTCAAGGATCTGTTCATGGTCCTCTTCTCTTCCTACTGTTCATAAATAACATTTCCTCAGCAATTCAACACTCTTTATTTCTTCTAAATGCTGATGACTTAAAGTTATGGATGACTCTCAGCAGTGTTCACGACTGCATTGAACTCCAAAAAGACGCCTTTTCACTCTTCAACTGGTGCAGAAACAATAAACTACTATGGAGCGCTTCCAAAAAGTATTAAGTTATATGCAGAAAGCACACCGTGTGCAATTTTCATGCGCCCTTTGGGATGCTCTACTTCCCAGGGTCGGTGAAATGAAAGAAAGGTCTTGGTGTGTGCTTTGTAAAAACACAGATTGTGAGAAAGACTTGTTGAAGTGTACTAATCCTTTTTTTTGCATAGTTCCACTAATTCTACATGTTGTTTGGATACATATAGACATTTTGCAGTCTACAAAGAGCTAAATACACTACAGCATAAGGCTTTTTGTGAAAATTTTATACACAAGAAAGTGCTCAGAAAGATTGCTCTATTTTGCCGTTGTGTAGGACATAACTCAGGAATTGTAGCAGCTAGACAAAAATCATAGACGAAATCGGCTTTAACTCTCCTATTACAAATAAACCTTTTTTTTTTTTCAAGTAACACTGAACAAAAACGAAAAGCACACAGGAGCAGTCCAGGCAGCCACAACGGCCGAACGGCCTTTTAACGAAGTACTTATTTTGTGCAGAGCGCCTGTCGCCATTTTACATCGAGCGCCTACGCCTAGTCACTCTGTCAGGTCATGCAGCAACAGGGGAACCATCCAACTGACCATTGGAGAGAACCCGCTGTACCAACAAATGCTTCTGCGGATCTTCATGAGTCCTGACGTCACCAGCCGGGTACTTAAATGGTTCCTTAACTGAGGACGGTATCACACAGGAGCAGTCCAGGCAGCCACAACGATCGCACGGCCTTTTAACGAAGTACTTGTTTTGTGCAGGTACGTTCTATTTATATTGTTACTTAAGTAATCATTACTTAGACTGCCGGTCTGCTCCCTACATTGTGCGCAATATGAGTGAAAAGGCTCCTATGACCGTTAAAGAACTTTCCAAGGCTTTGGTAGACTTGACTAGTAGACTTGATGACAAATATGATGAAATGAAACACGACCTAATGAGCTTGATAAAAACTGAGCTGGGCCCTGTAAAACAAGCAATGAACTTCATCAATGATAGCTTTGAGGCATTTCGAGCAGAAATGCAAACACTAAAGAGCGAAATAACCAAAGTTAAGGACGACAATAGGGAAATAAAAAACAATTTGCATCTTGCAAAAAAAGCTCGGAGACATTAAGAAAGAGTTAATTGACATGCAGCAATACAGTCGTAAGAGTAACCTGGAAATAACTTTGACAATGAAAGCAATTTCAACTTGCATTGGCTCTGAGATTGACGAGTCTGACATCGAAGTAATTCGTCGAGTCCCATTGAAGGACAAAGAGAAACCCAACATCATAGTAAAATTCCACTCTCGCAAAGTGAGGGACTGGGTTCTGAGAGCGGCAAAAAAAGCAGAGGCATAACACGTCCACCTTGGGATTCAAGGATAGTTTGCCAGTGTTCATGAATAAATACCTTTGTACAGCAAATAAGATATTTTGGCAAAAGCATTGAATGCAAAACATGAAAAAAATTGAAAGTTCAACTGGGTGTCAAATGGCAAAGTGTTAATGCGCAAGATAGAAAAATCGACGGTTCTGCATGTGACATGCGGAGAGGACCTCGCTAGAGTACAGTAAACAATCAAGATGATTAATGACGCAGAGGTTGAAGGGGTGTGGTGCAAACATAAAAACATATCAATGTTCCATTGCAATATCCGCAGCATAAAGAAAATTTTCGACCAGCTACTAATCTATTTGTCACAACATTCATTTCAATACGATATAATCGCAATAACAGAAACATGGCTAAAGGAAGATGAGGATGCAAATATACCTGGATATGTGATGTCGCAGCCGAGAGCACATGTGACACATGGCGGTGGAGTAGCCATGTTTTTCAGGAACGAGCTCAGTTCTCAGCATCTAAATGATATCTCGAGCACTCAACAATCTGCGCAAACACTATTTGCGACAATTGAATGCAGTGTCATAGCTGGTGCAGTTATCGCCCCCAAGTTCAAGCGTAGATGACTTCATATCCGTCAAGGAAAGTATGCTGATTCAATGTGTAACCTCGCCTTCCCAGGTAATAATCAGTGGTGACTTCAATATAGATCTGCTAAAGGATCAGTGCCATGACTACTTGTTCCTCCTACAATCATTTAATCTTAGAAATGTTATAGGCGAACAAACATGTTTCTCTGAAAACTCTGACACATTAATTGATTATATGCTGTGCAGTCCCCGCAGGGGCGTCTGCGTCAGCAGGCATTTGGTGTATTGCGACACCACGTACCCGAGCACACGAGGGTTGGTCTCTCCCGCGTGTCGCCGTGCGCGGCTTAGCTGTGTCTGGGGAAAAGGGGATCCTGGGGGTTGAGCTGATGCTGGGTGTTTGGACCTTTAACGCCCCCCGGCGGAGGCTACACACGCCTTTGGCCTCTGCTTCACATAGACGGCACCTCCAGACTGACCCACCCGGAGGACATCGGCAGTCGCCTTTTCCTGTCTCTAACCTCCTCGAATCTACGTCTTTATCTCTCAATTTTTGACCTTTCCTGTCTCCTTCTCTCTTTTTACTTCCTTTCTCCTGGCGGCAAGGGTTAACCCTGTGTGGCTATCCAACCTTGGGTACACCATATACTACCACCACACCGCAAGCTCTGCTGCGTCCGCTCGTTGGGCTCCGTGGTGGGCGATCGGCGCTGTTGCCGAATATATACATTTTTTCATGGAAACTTCTTTCCCCTCCCTTGCTGATCGCCCTCAGAAACGAGGGCGCACCGAAGATGTCTTCAAGTTTTTTGGACGCCAAACCCAGAATTTTCCCCGCTTTCACGTTATTCATTCTGAAAAGCCAAACAAAGTAGTCCGAAACATTTCACCATTCCTTGTTTCAAAATCCCTGACTGATGTTTTTGGTCCAGGTTACAAGGTGTCGAGGATGGCAAGCGGCGACTTGGAGCTCCGTGATGTAAAACAATATGAGAAACTACCGCAACTAGTGTCATTTGGGGAGACCCCCATAACAGTAACCCCGCACCGTACAATGAACACCTCCCGTGGTGTTGTGTCAGATGATGATTTGCTTGAGCTGACTGAAGCGGAACTCCTGGAGGGCTTCAGCGAACAAAATGTGATCAATGTCAGAAGAATTAAGATGAGGCGGGATGGTAAAGGGATTCAGACGAAACACCTAATAATTACTTTTGGATCAAGTATCTTGCCCGAGTCAATCGAGGCCGGGTACATCAAGCTCCGTGTTAGGCCGTACGTGCCAAATCCACTCCGATGTTTCAAATGCCAGCGCTTCGGTCACAGCTCGCAGAGCTGCCGAGGCCGCCAAACCTGTGCGAAGTGCAGTGCCCACGAACATACTTCTGAAGCTTGCATGAACACTCTCCATTGTGTAAACTGTGAAGGGGAGCACGCCGCATACTCGCGGTCGTGCCCGTCCTGGAAAAAAGAGAAAGAAATAGTCACAATCAAAGTTCAGGAAAACAAGTTTCAAAGAGGCACGCAAGCGGGTAGCATACCTGCCAAAGAAAAGCTTTGCCGATGTGGCGCGTTAGGGGGCAGCGCCACAACGGTCTCCGGTGGCTGTCCGACCCACACCCAGTGAGGTGGCAGTGACGCCATCCGCCCCCCCGGCGGCTGCAGCTAGCGCTGCTATGCCAACACAAGCAGACGGGGCCATCGACCCTGAAGGTGGGCACAGCTGAGGCTGCCCCAACCTCCCTGGCCCCTTCCATTGCTGGCCACAGCCGGCGCAGCCAAATCCCTAAGGGAGCCCCATCGACTTCCGTGCTGGTGGGCGCAGGGGTCTTGCCCTCCAAGGTGGAACCCTCGCTGGAAACCTCTCGCTCGCAAGAGCACGTGTCCGGCGCCTCACTAGAGGCAATGGACACTACACCTACCCTCAAGGCGCACCAAGCGCCTAAGGAGCGACGCGGCTCCCTCGAACGCTTCAGAAAAAGCAAAACCCCGGTTACAGGGCCTCGAAAGAGCACTGTAACCTAATGCATAACTTGTGTTTCTGTTTACACAGCACCGATTTACTTCAAATATGGATTCGAAAATAATTCAATGGAACATCAGAGGTTTTCTTAGGAACCTTGATGATGTGCAAGAGCTTATACAAAAACATAATCCAAAAGTGCTGTGTCTACAGGAAACACACCTAAAACCACAACACACAAACTTTCTCCGACCGTATGTCACGTTTCGCAAAGATCGCGATGATGCTGTTGTATCATCAGGCGGTGTTGCCATTTTTATTCATAAAAGCATAGCGTGTCAGCCTTTACAGCTACGAACGCCCCTTGAAGCAGTGGCGGTTCGAGCTGTTCTCCTAAACAAACTCATCACCATTAGCTCTCTTTACATACCCCCACATTACAAATTAACGAAACATGAATTCCAATCCTTTATAGATCAATTGCCAGAACCTTATGTTGTTCTTGGCGATTTCAATGCATACAGCACCCTGTGGGGCGACTCTCGTATAGATGCGCGAGGTCGTCTTGTTGAACAGTTCCTTTTTTTTCTGGTGCGTGCCTTCTGAATAAGAAGAAACCCACATATTACTGTCTTGCGATCTGAGCATAGTTTCCCCGTCCATACTGCCTGAACTCAAATGGGAGATTACGAACAATCCTTACGGAAGCGACCACTTCCCCATACTATTAAGAACACTTAAAAGAAAACTAATATCCACCACAGGCTCCTAGGTGGAAGATTGATACAGCAGATTGGGAGAAATTCCGAGCCTTAACTAGCATATCATGGGATGACATGTCCTCGTTAGAAATTGATGCAGCTGTGGAGTACTTTACAGCCTTCATTATAGATGCCGCATCTAAATGCATACGTGAAGTTAGTGGCTCGGCATGCAAACGACATGACCCGTGGTGGAATGATGAATGTAGAATCGCACGTAGGGGTCGCTACGCGTTTTGCACACTGCAGAGAATCTTGTTAACTTTAAGAAAGGAAAGTCTCAAGGCAGGAGAACCCGCCGACAGGCCAGAAGAGAGAGTTGGCAAATGTTTTTATCCGGCATCAACTCGTTTACAGATGAGGCGAAAGTCTGGAACCACGTAATTAGAATTAGAGGGCGACAAACATATTCACTCCCTCTGGTAAACACACAGGGTGATACGCTGCAAGACCAGGCAGACTCACTTGGGGAGCACTTTGAGAGCGTGTCAAGTTCAAAACATTATTCGAAATCCTTTCTGAAATATAAGCAAATAGAAGAATGTAAGCCACTCAAAAGATGATGTCTACAAAATGAATCGTACAACTGCCCTTTCAGTATTGCCGAGTTGAGAGCTGCCTTGAGCTCATGCAAGAGCTCTGCACCAGTATCTTACAGAATCATGTATGATATGATCAAAAACCTACACAATGACACCCAAGTTACAATACTCACACAATTTTCAACACCATTTGGGCTGCAGGATACCTTCCAACTGCATGGAAAGAAGCCATTGTGGTTCCTGTTTTGAAACAAGGCAAAGATCCTTCCTCAGTGGCAAGTTACCGCCCGATAGCCCTCACAAGTTGCCTTTGCAAGGTATCTGAAAAAATGATTAATCGGCGACTCATGCATTTCCTTGAACAGTGAAAAATTCTTGATGGCCTATCAAAAACACAGAGAAAACAGAGAAACAGAGAAAACAGAGAACAGAGAAAAATGCCTATCAGTGTGGCTTCAGGGAAGGACGCTCCACAACTGATCACCTTGTACGTATCGAAGCAAACATCCGTGACGCATTTGTACACAAACAGTTTTTCCTATCCCTATTCCTTGATATGGAGAAGGCATACGACACAACGTGGCGCTACGGAATCTTGAGAGACCTGTCAGAAATGGGAATCCATGGTAATATGCTAATCC
Organism: Dermacentor albipictus; assembly: GCF_038994185.2. Lineage (NCBI taxonomy): Eukaryota > Metazoa > Arthropoda > Arachnida > Ixodida > Ixodidae > Dermacentor > Dermacentor albipictus. The sequence goes on along the minus strand of NC_091828.1, from coordinate 18,686,879 downwards.
TAATAGAAAACTATTTGTCCACTCGTACCTTCCGGGTTTAAGTCGGCAATGTCCTCTCACGTCCTTTTACACAAGAAACTGGTGTACCCCAAGGAGGCATGCTCAGCTGCACACTCTTTATCGTGAAGATGAACACGCTTCGCGTTTCATTACAACCGGCCATCTTTTACTCTGTCTATGTGGACGACATTCAAATAGCTTTCGAATCTTGTAACCTCACAGATTGCGAGAGACAGGTACAGCATGGCCTGAACAAAGTGTCAATGTGGGCAGACAAAAATGAATTTAAGATCAATCCTAACAAAAGTTCTTGTGTTCTTTTTACAAGAAAAAGAGGCCTGGTCCCAGATCCTTGCTTAAAACTATGTGGACAACAGATACCTGTAAACAGAACACAAATTTCTAGGTATTATACTAGACTATAGACTCACTTTCGTCCCCCACATTAAACATCTTAAAGAAAAATGTCTGAAAACAATGAACCTAATCAAACTTCTATCCCAGACTACGTGGAGTAGTGACAGGAAGTGCTTAATGTATCTTTATAAGAGCTTGATTCGGTCACGATTAGATTATGGTGCCGTATCATTCTGCCGCCCCGAGTGCGCTAAAGATGCTAGACCCTGTTCACCATCTAGGTATCCGCTTAGCCACGGGCGCTTTCAGGGCAAGTCCCGTTGAAAGTTTATATGCAGAATCGAATGAGTGGTCACTTCATCTTCAGAGAACATACATCAGCCAAACATATTTTCTGAAAGTCCTCTCTAATCCAGAACATCTGTGTTATAACACCGTTAGCGAGATTACATGTGCTACACTTTTTCATAATCGTCCCTCCGTAAGACAGCCTTTCTGGCTGCGTGTGAGGGAGCTTAGTCATGAAATGCATGTTCCACTCCTTGAGCTTCGCCTAATGCATCCAGCCAAGCTGCTACCTCCTTGGGAGTGGCAGCTGATACAATACGATATATCTTTCATGCAGGTTACAAAACACGCTCCAGAGATTGAAATCCACATGCATTTCCGGGAACTCCAGCACAAACACTCCTGCACGGAGTTCTACACAGACGCATCGAAGTCACACGACAGGGTGTCCTACGCAGCCGTCGGTCCATCCTTCTCGGAAACCGATGTACTGCATCCGGAAACTAGTATCTTTACGGCTGAGGCCTACGCACTATTGTCGGCTGTGAAGCATATCAGGAAATCAAAACTCCAGAAATCAGTCATATATACGGACTCCCTTGGTGTTGTGAAGACCTTGATGTCATTCTCTAACCACACAAATCCGGTAATTAATGAACTCTATTCCGTTCTGTGTAAAGCGTATACTATAGGTAACCAGCATGTCATCATATGCTGGGTGCCAGGTCATAGGGGCATCGAAGGTAATGTTCTGACGGACCAGATAGCCACGTCAGTTGCATCGCATTCTGCTAATCCCACCGCTGCAGTTCCTGTAACAGATGTGAAGCCCTTCTTACGAAGGAAACTACGGAACCACTGGCAACGCCTTGGGACGCAGAAACAAATAATAAGCTCCACGTGATAAAGCCACAGTTAGGATTCTGGCCCTCTGTAACAAAATCACGCCGAACAGATGTCCTATTCGGTCGTCTCAGAATAGGACACACATTCGGCACCCATAATTTTCTACTCACCGGAAATGACCCTCCAACCTGCGGTAGATGCGAGGAGAGGCTTACCATCCTCCACGTCCTTCTGGAGTGCCGGAAAGACGAATCTGAAAGAAAGAAACATTTTCCCTTAGCATACCGGCAGCACATTCCCCTTCATCCAGTAATGTTACTCGGCCCAGCACCGCTATTTGACACCAACGCAGTCCTAAGTTATCTGAAAGATGTTGTGTTGCATGGTGTGAACCCCACATGTTCGTAGCGTCTCCTCTCTTCAGAGGATGGCGCTGTGATAGTTCTTTCGTGTAGCACGTGCCTATAGGCCCTTGTGTTTCAAGGGCTCTGGCGAGGCAACAGTGCTCCAGGTATTTTTACCATCTCATACATTTTCTATTCTGCGTCATTCTTTTACAATGGATTTTAATGTTCATAGTATTCGTCATTTGTCATCGACATAATCTTATTACAGAAAGATTTTACGCACTATACAGCGACGCCACACCATCATATATCTCATACCTACATTGCGAACTCATCACCGCAGACCTGGCGCTCTTTGGCCATATCTGGCCCTTGCGCCAATAAAAACTATACATTCATTCGTGCTGTGCAGTCTTGATACTAATGTAGAAGCTGGTGTTTATGATTTTGTAATTGCTGATCACCACCCGACTTTTTGTTTTCGTGCCACATTCGTATTTACATCATACTCATGAAACAGAAAAGTTGCTCCCGAGATATCACACACGCATTATTTGCAAGTACCCTCTTGCTACACACTATGTTCGAAACGCTGTATAACGATGACGTACAAGTAGAATGTGATAACATTATTTGCAGTATCATGAATGCAATGAAGCAGTCATCGTATATGTGCACCTGACGTAGGTATGATCATGCCATATGTCCTTGGATAACACAACCTATTCTAGCACTAGTGAAGAATAAAGATTACCATTACAATAAGCTGAAGTTAAACAAAACAAATGAATATTACAAGGTTCTGTTTAAGTACTTCAGAAATCAGTCAGTTGGGCAATTGCATAAATCTAAAAGGGCATATTATGCACGTCTCGTTGCCCATTGCGACACAAAACAAACATTGCAAATAGTCAGAGAAGTGACAGGGCTCGATAACAAAAAGAAAATTATCCCTGACAACGTCACAAATAGCCTTACAAATGATTTTAATTATTACTTTGCCACGATTGGCAAAAACATTACGAAACAATTTAGTACTGCACAGCCCACCACTTACGTTGCAAAAAGTGAAAACAGATTTAGCTTTCAGGCCATAACAAGAGCTGGTGATGTCTGCTATAAAAAATGTACAGTTGAACAAAGCCACAGGAATAGATGGTATACAAGCCAGGGTACTAAAAGACAATCCAGATGTTTTGAGTGCTCCACTTTGTCACCTATTCACTTTGTCATTCATTAAATGCGAATTTCTATCCAGATGCATTCAATATGGCCAAAGTTGTACCAATATACAAAACGGGCAACCATAATATTCCAAGCAGCTACAGACAAATATCTGTATTGAGTATAGTAAACAATATCTTTGAAAAATTAATCGCTCAACAGCTGAAAGACCTCCTTAGCAAGAATAACATAATTTGCCCGCAACAACATGGTTTCAACCCAGGGAAATCCATATCAACAGCGGTGCTTACTTTATCTCAAATACTGAACTTTGCCCTCAAGCATCAAAAGATTATTATTGGAATTTTTATCGACATAAAAAAAGGTGTTTGATGCCTTTTGTCATTTGGTACTACTTAAAAAACTGAAGTGCTATGGTATTATCGATGGCACTCATGACTTCTTTTCCAGTTATCTCACATTGCGAAAGCAGAAAGTACTAATTGATGGTTTTTTGTTCGAATCTAGGAATGTCATATGTGGTGTACCGCAAAGATCCGTATTGGGTCCCATTTTATTTGCTCTATACAGTAATGATTTCCCGTGAATTCTACAATCATCTAAAACATTAATGTATGCGGACGATACTGTAATTTTGTTCACAGGTAGTTCACTTGAAACCTTACAATATACTGTATCCAATGAACTACTAGCTGTTTCAATGTGGTTTCGTGAAAATCAACTATTACTAAATGCCGATAAAATGAAATACGTTATTTTCCGTTCTCGACCTCAGAGATGCTTACCAGCAGCTGGTGCTCCAGGATGCCTCCCGGAACTATGTCACGATATCGACAACCTTGGGGCTCTTTCAGTAAACGCGCTTACCATTTGGCGTGGCCTCAGCCTCGGCCATATTTCAGAGGGAGATGGGCAACCTCTTCAGGGGCATGAGGCAATGGCGATGCATTTGGATGACATCCTGGTTACTGGGCGCGACGACGGGGATCACCTGCAGAACCTGTACAACGTCCTGGTACGACTGCAGGACGTCGGTCTGAAGCTCAAGCTGGAAAAGTGCGTTTTCCTGGCCCCCAGTGTTGAATACTTGGGACATGTCATTTCCCAGACTGGCCTAGCCCCGGCACCCTGCAAAGTTGATGCTGTGCTCAAGGCGCCTAAGCCCCAGAACAAGAAGGAGCTTCAGAGCTACCTTGGGCTCATCAAATTCTACATGAGTTTTCTGCCGAACCTGTCTGAGCATCTACAGCCGCTCCATCTTCTGGTTCGAGATGGTCAGTAATGGGTCTGGAAGAAGGAGCAGGACCGGGCCTCCCAGCGCAGTAAGGAGCTAATCACCAAGGATCCAGTGCTGGTACACTTCGATCCTGCCAAGCCTGTCGTCTTGACCGTAGATGCGTCGCCGTAATGCGTGGGAGCCGTACTGGCGCACCGGGACAAAGATGGCCAGGAACGCCCTGTGTCGTTTGCTTCTCGTCGGCTTCATGCTGCAGAGCAACGCTACAGCCAGCTGGACAAGGCAGGCCTGGCCCTCATGTTCGGTGTCGAACGTTTCCACCAGTACCTGTGGGGCCGCTCAGCTGCTCAGCTGCTCGGCGGTCAGTCACCGTTCATCACCACCACGCTGCGGAGCGTCTAACAGAGGGTGCCTCGAACCCTCCCTTGTTCACGAAACCGGGCAGATCGTGACACCGCGTAAATAGCGATGGAACAAAGAATGCTAGGCATAACTTTAAGAGACAGAAAGAGAGCGGTTTGGATCAGAGAGCAAATGGGTATAGACGATATTCTAATACATTAAAAGAAAAAATGGCGCTGGGCAGGTCATGTAATGCGCAGACTAGATAACCGTTGGACCATTAGGGTGACAGAATGGGTACCTAGAGAAGGGAAGTGCAGTAGAGGACGGCAAAACACTAGATGGTGCGATGAAATTAGGAAATTTGCGGGTGCTAGATGGCATCGGTTGGCGCAGGACAGGGGTAATTGGAAATCGTAGCGACAGGCCTTCGTCCTGCAGTGGACATGAATAGGCTGATGATAATGATGATGATGAGTGGTTTATAAAGGTTACCAGAAAGTAGTACAGGAAGAAAACCTGATAAAATTAGTGATTGATGAAATCAAGCATAAAATAGCAAAGGGAGAAAATACACATAAATATACAAGTCCAGGGAAAAAAAATGGCTGTGGCTTAGGTAAGGTTAAGCCCAGGATGCGAAGCATACTAGCCTTTATTTTAGTTGTTGAACCACTGTTTAGCCTGGTGAACTGCTGTTGCTTGGCTATATTTGGTTCGGCTAGACGAAGAAACAACTCATGCATTACTTCTTCGCCTTCAAGAGTGGAACGCGACAGCGTTCCCGTCGACCCGCCAAGGGGTGTAAGACAATGGGCTACAGGGCAGCGACTACGCGCCCCGCATTGGACGCGGTGAGCGTCGAGCAAAGCAGCGTTCGGCGCGGCAACGAAATGTGCGCCTGAGCAAGAGACGCACGCCTTAGAAACAGCGCGTTTCTAAGGCAACACCGCATTCACTAGAGGCGCTTTTGTACCGCTTTGAAGCGTTGTACTCGTGGCTCAGTGGTAGCGTCTCCGTCCCACACTCCGGAGACCCTGGTTCGATTCCCACCCAGCCCGTCTTGCAAGAGTTGAGCCAAAGCCACTTCTCCTCTGTCGTGACGTCACGGTGTCACGTGATTTCATGGTCACCGCCGCGCCTGAGGAGCTGGGTTGAGCCCTCGTAATATGCTTCGCATAAAAACGTTGTGATCACCAAGTGCGCATGTGGCTACAGTTCATGAAAGTCGTTTTTCCCTCAATGGCATGGAACTAGAAGAGTGTGCTTGCATAAGCAAGCTGTCAGCCTGTCTATCGGATTAAGAACAGTTTCTTGAAAGGTGCTGGCAAGTAGGACTGGCAATTTTAATGATTTTTCCAGCCCTTGGAATTTTTCTGTATTTACTTTCTGTAGCATTTTCATTTGTTTGGCTGCATCAAACACCAATTCTTACCTAGTCTTCAAATATGTTTTTTTCTGGTAATTTGTATAACTCGCCATATTTTTACAATGAACCTTAGATGAAAGTTCTCATCCATCTCTAGTGTCACCCTGTTGATACTGCTTCATGCTATGCATCCTTGCAACATTTGTGTGTGTGTGTGCGTTCATGCACACTCATGAATTTGGATGTGAAATCGGGCCCTTGGGCGGAGGTATCATTCTTCTCCTGTGCAGCCTCATGAATTCGTTAACTATAGTGTAACAGGAGTACGATGGACAAGAACGAAGTGAACACACTAAGTGCTTCGCTCTTGTGCGTTGTCTATCTGTTGCGCTTTAGTTTATAATGAATACACACCAACTCATCCAATTTTCAGTTCTTACGTCGGGCTTATAAGCGCATTTGTGACCTGGAATATTTGTGTGTCTATGTATCCTGTAATTTAACTCTTGGCCATGTGCAAGCAAGTCAATCAAGCAACTCAATCAGTTGATTTCCATGACAATCTCGTGTGATGTGCAGGCCCAGACTGTTTCTGGTGAATTCATGCGGGTGTGCAGGGTGTAATTTGCACTACAAGTGCTGCTTTGATTGCTTTCAGTTCACCTTTTGCAAGTGTAGGATGACCTAGAATGGTACTCGCTTATATCGGATTTAATTTGATGTAGTCTCATACTACTGTTACACTGCTGTTGCCACATCAGTGTACTATATGTGCCTGATGTTTGCTTGCATCTTCATGATTAGCAACCTCGTCTGTGTGTTTGGCAGTTGCATATAGTCTCCTGGTCATAATGTTTGCCCCCATATTGCACAGTATGGGCCTATTGTGTTTGTAGTTCAGGTGCTCCCGAGGTTGTTTTTGGAGGAAGGGGTAGTCGTCCTTGCATCTCATATGCTAGCTGGCATTGTATCTTGGGACCAGGTTCTGAGCTCTTGAGGCAAAGAATTTGTGCTGCAGGCTGCAACTCTACTCTGTATAGTGTTTGTTCATTTGCTTTTTCTCATAGAGGTCTTCGAGCATGGTGAAGTCGGAAAGACCTGTTATTACCCGATGCCTGTATTCGACGAGTTGTATTTTTTGTGCGCTGCTGGTAATTCACACCGTGCAATACCTTGGACACAAGCACAGCATCTGCGACTTTCTATAGTATCCACTCGTCCACCCCCCATGATTTCAAGGTTATTCTTTTCACCAGGTGTAGAATTTGCATCCACGCAGGGCATAATTGTTTCACCCACGTGCTGGCTTTGCCGTCATGGTCTTGCACTAGCTAAGGATTTGTGGATGTTGACTTGCGGGTATATTTGTCCAGGTATAAGGATTTGTGGATGTTGACTTGCGGGTATATTTGTCCAGGTATGTCCTGCACAGATTCCGCCAACATGTATACACAGACGGTTCAGTAAAACTCAACAGCTCTGCTGCTGCAGTCATATTCCCGGCACAATCTGAGGAAATCAAATTAAGAACTTCATGTGTGACCACATCGACGGGTGCAGAACTCGCGGCGCTCCGTGCTGCACTTGATTTCATTAAGCAGAAGCCACCGCAACAATGGTCAGTCTTTAGTGACTCCAAGGCAGCCCTTCAGTGCATACGAAGCCCAATGCGCCACGGACCCAATGAACAACTGGCCTCAGAAATTCGGCACATATATCACCAAAGCTATGACAAGGGACACAACATAATCTTTCAGTGGCTTCCAGGACATTGTAACATCAGCGGGAATGACCACGCCGACGAAGCCGCCCGTTCTGCACATGAAAGTGGTCAACGAGTCTTCATTCCGCTTTCGCGAACAGACGCTGCGGCTCAGTTGCGATTGATGTCCCGTGAGTGTACTTTGCCCCTGTGGGACTCGAATGTTTTCACAATGTGTCGGTTGCGTTCGTTGTCTCCGGACATAGGGATGCACCTCCCGCCTGGATTACCCCGACGTGAACAGACTATGCTCTACCGTCTGTGGCTAGGCGTTGCCTTTACAAACGCCTATGCTTTCCTCATAGGAATGGCCAACACTGCAGCCCCACGTGCGACACATGTAACATCGACGAGACGCTCGCACACATTATCTGTGCCTGCCCGCGATACAGTGCTGAGAGACAAGTGATGTGCGGAGTGCTGGACCAGTTGGACAATCGTCCACTTTCAGAACTAAAAGCTTTAGGCCAATGCTCCGAAAGAACATCCGCGTTGAAGGCCTTACTCGCGCTAGTAAGGTTCTTGCGGTCCACGGGGCTTCACGACAGACTCTAAGAATGCCGCCCCCTACCGCTCTGTAGTGTACGCCCTTTGTTCGTGCTTGTCTCCCTTTCTTTCTATCTCCCCCTTCTACTCTGTTTCTCTTTTTATCCCTCTTAACCCTTCCCCCTGCACAGGGTAGCCAATCGGAACTACCTCTGGTTAACCTCCCTGCCTTTCTCTACATTATTTTCTCTCTCTCTGTCCAGGTATGTGGAGCACAATGTGCAACCTGGGGTAGTTCTTGATTCTAGTATTTTTTCCGACGTCGATGTAAGCCGGCTTATCAGAAAGCGAGAGGCCAGACTGGCCAAGAAAGTCTGCAGTGTTGTCGAGAGCTTGTTGCATCATTCTTGATTTCTGTGTAAGATAACTTTCCGATAGACTGTAGTACACCATAGGCTGTAGTACTTCTTGTAGTATGCCTGTGTTGTTGGTATGGGGGTGGGCCAAATGTACCTCCAACTCTCACCTGGAATTTTCTGTCTTTCAAAAATTTACTGTTTAACTTAAGTGCTCTACCAGAAATTTTTTTGCTCATTGTTCCTCTTATTAGAGTAGGATGAGGTACTGCTGTTAAAAGCCTCTTCACTCTCTTCATTCTTTCATAAGTGTTATTACGTGATGCCCTGCAATAAAATTTCTGCTGCTTATGGCCCACTCATCTGCCAGAAGGGACAACTCTTGAAAAAGGTTTTCTTTGTGCTGTATGTGCGACGTAGTATGAGCATTCATGTCTTGACATTTATGCATCTGTAGAACCAGCTTCCCGATGGAGTACTTGCTATACCTGATTATGCTTGTTTGTGCAGTGCTCTTGAACAATACATATTGATGCAATGAATGTGTACACACTCGAATTATCACGAAAGATGGTTGTTTCACAATTGTGCCCTTTGCTTTCGATTGGTGTTAGATTTCGCATAAGCATGCCCCCCCCCCCCCCCCTATGCTATAGTATTCAGAAGTTTAATGCCTTTTTTAACCTATGACTCCCATCGAAATGCGACTTCTATGGCTGGCAATTTAACCCCTCGCCTTGTGTTAACTGCGGAATGCTGTAGCCACAGTGGCAGGTGAATAAATTGTGGAGCAATATTATTGTCTATAGATTTTTTTCTTGCCTGTATGCAGGTAAAACTTGGAATACGTTTGTCATTGCAAAAAAGCTGTTTGTGGTTCTGTATTGAATAAACCACATATTTTGTATAGTTGAAATGCAGAAACTTCTAAAATCCCCGGGTGATATGTTCTTGCAAATAACGGGGTATTTCATTACTTATAAAAATAGTAATCACAGCAGATATTGTTATATAGGTTTACACACTAATATATGTGATCACAAACTTATTAGAAACATGTAAGGCATGAATGTTTCTGCACACTTGATCAGCTGGGAACGTGCAAGAACTGTTTGTACTTAAATTATTCAAAATTTCACAGGAAGGGATGCAAATGGTTGACTTCACTGCACAGTTTTGATTTACTTATCTTTAACGTGCCGTTTTCTAGTGTTTTATCCCCACAAGAACAGGCTGTTTGCCTGCTTTTCGCATTGTTGCACGAGTTTTACATGACGGTGCAGGAGTGTACGTTGTCACTGTGCCACTATAGCAAGCAAATCATTTACTTAATTTACTAGCGTTATAGTTACATATCGTTCAAAGCAAATGTTAATACTGGTGCAGTAAGGATACAAAGCCCGCAACATATTCAATGTTTGTTGGTTTCAGTGCAAGATAAAAAAATTCTCCAGAGAAGAGGTGCAACTTAACGTGCATGTAAATTCGAAAACAAATTAACGACGCTGTTTATTCTAGCTACGGATTAAATGCTATCATAAAAAAATCATTATGATAGCATACGCTTTTGCTCTGTCAAATTTAGTAAGTGAGGTAAGATAACCTTTCAAGATGCATCGTGAAACTCATGCATGAAAACCGACAAGAAAATGCAACTAAATGGTACCGCGTTCAGCACAACGTTGAAACTTCGGCTACTTTGCTGTCTTGTCATTTGCCCTTGCCGAGGTTGAAATTGTTTAAGCTGCTCTGTACGCGTGATTTTTGTATGCTATTCAATAAAAGAAAATTATGATGACCCCAAAGGTCATGTCGTCTCGCAAAAAAACTCGCAAAATTTATGAAGCAAACGTAAAAATGCATTTCATTTGCTGCGTAGCATGTCACCGAACACATAAAAATGGGAGAATTTAATCTGTGGTACAAGTTTTTTATTCTCCCTTCGCATATGTACCGCTTCGGTAATTCATGTCTCCACACATTGCACTTGTTGAGCGAGACGCCATTTCCCAGAACAAACCGGCGAAATAGCTATCCGCACAACTTCGAGGGAAAATCGCAGGGATCGCTGCGACGGTGCGACCAACCAGGCGAAAATCACGAAGTTGGCACTGCGACTGCGATTTTAGTCGCAAACGATGGAAATCGCACTTCCGGGGCGACGAAAATCGCATCATGTGAAACAGGCTTCAGGCGCTTTTACATGCTCTCTGAAGCTGTGGCCGAACTTTCGTGTTGTCCACCCAGACAGTCTACGATAGCTCCCGAAACAGAAGTTTTCTAAGCAAGCACCGGTGTCATACACACTCATTGTAGGTAATGGAGGCACTTGATCAAACGTGGCAACGCTCACGGGATTGCCGCAAAAAAAAAGGGTCACTATAACCATTCCTCATAACAGTTCAAGCACTGCGTAAGAAGAAGCTCTAGCGCAAATCCAACTCTACTGTTGAAACACGTGTAAAAGGCAGCAATAATTTTATGACACAACCCTTAGACCGAATCAAATGCGATATTTGTTGCATTTAGGAGAAAGTAAAAATTCTAGCAACCCTAGGCAGCGAAATTTTTATTGCCATAGCAATTATATGGACACTCCAGACACATTTCTGCCGTTGGCGTCACTGTGAGGTCCCGTGTAAAGTCCAAGGGCGATAATATCATCGCCGCGTGCCGTATGCTGTATGTGCGAATGCAAGAGTGAGGGTGAGCCAGTGAGTTTCCTACAAGATGCTAGACAAAACTGTGGCGCTGCAATCATTGACTAGCCCGTCAGTCATTACTTGCAAACAAGTAAAGTCAACCTGACCGCACCTAGCCTTTTTGTGATGCTGTCATCAATAGTATGGCCCCATGAGCATGTTCTTTGTCGCCGGCCAGTCCGCTTTCGGTTTTCATTCGCGCTGTCGTTTCGAAGGCAAGCAGTTTAAATTCTTATTGTCAATATAGCAGTGAACGTGTGCCACCAAAAGCTTGCTTGGTCGCAGAAGCGATCCATGACGCAATGATCGTGCAGAAATAGCGCGTCGCTGGCATCAAGACAATGCGCTGCCGCCGAGGAAAGGAAGATAACAAAAGTGAACAGCTTGGTAGCTGCTCAAGGAGCCATGCCGATGGTGACGTTGTCATCGTGACAAAAATCATGGGCGGCGGTATTGACGGCTGAGGCATTTGTTTTCTTTTTCCTATTCTTTATATAGCGAAGCCGTTAAGAGGAAGTTCTAACTCGGGCCCAACTCTGGCGTGGCCTATTCAAATAGATGTAAAACGCCGAAACGCTTTTTCCCAAATAACCCCCTGGATCGATTTTACTGATATTTGCTGGATTCTAGAAAGAAAGGTAATTTCTAGTGACTTTTGGAAGCAGACTTTCCATTAAGAGCCTGAATGTTGTTAGAACAGTTCGAGAGATTCGAAAGTGGGAAAAAGAAGCGCGAAGTTTACAAATTAATAGCTCCGCATCAAGAGTAGATATCACGGTTCTGTAAAAGGCATCCATTAGACCGTTCAAAGCGGACAAATGCAACATGTCGATTTATATCTTACGTGAATTCGTTACGTTGTGTACAAGGGTTCTTCAAAAGCTGTATTTACATGTAGTGGCCAAGTTCTTTGTACGGCACATCGTCCTACGACATGGTGCACCGTCTGTTCTAATCACCGACCGCGGTGCAGCATTTACAGCCGAACTTATGGAAGACGTTCTCCAGCTGACGCATTGCTCTCACCGCAAAAGCACTGCGTATCACCCGCAAACCAATGGATTAACTGAACGTCTGAACAGAACGCAGGCTGATATACTTTCCATGTATATCGACGTAGAGCACAAGACGTGGGATGAAATTTTACCCTATGTAACCTTCGCGTATAACTGCTGTACAGGAGACTACACAGTTTACGCCGTTCGAACTTGTATACGGGCGCCACGTCACGTCAACACTTGACGCCATGCTACCTCTGGTTGATAATAGCCCGCCCAGCGAACACGCGGAAGAATTCGTACAAAGAGCCGAAGAAGCACGCCAGCTTGCTCGGCATCGTATCCGGAGCCAACAGCACACCGACACCATTCGCTACAACCAGGGTCGACGTGACGTCCATTACAATACCGGCGCCTGCGTGTGGGTCTGGACGCCCATCCGTCGCCGTGGACTCTCGGAAAAGTTGCTCCGCCGGCATTCTACTCCCTGCAAGGTTACACGCCGCCTCAGTGACGTGACCTACGAAGTCGTCCCCTGCAGTTCTGACCCCGGTTCGCCCCGTCGTCGTCCTCGCGCTGATGTTCATGTAGTGCGCATGAAACCCTACTATGCGCGTACGTGAACGCCGAGATGCACCTGAGGAGCTCCATTTCTTGTCGTCGCTGAAAGAACTTTTTCATGCGACCGAGACGGTCGCTTTTCGCATAGGGGGCAATCGATACAATGATGTGGGGCTCCCGCAACGCGGGACGGCGCGCGCAAAGGCCGGCGCCATGAAAGACGACGAAGCGCCTAAGCTGCACGCTCTTCTTCTGGCCAGCCATTAAAGCGAAGTGCCTATTTTCTAAGACTGCGTCTTCAATCTACGTTACAATTTGAATGATTTAACAAACATCAGTAACCTACCACACTATATAATATACGCAGATGACACCAGTCTTTTCTTTCAATTGTGCAATGCTGATAACTTATCACAACTAGCAAACACCGTCCTTGATAAACTATATTGGTGGAGCAAAGCAAATTCTTTACAGAATAACTCTAAAAAAAACAAAGCTGTTCTTTTTGCACCCGCCCAAAAAAATGTAAATCGTAATCTAAACATATTCTATCGATCAGAACGAATTGACGTCACCGCGGGCGTGAAAACACTGGGAGTGATTTTTGATCAGCATTTAAGGTGGGACAAACACGTAGAATGCGTGGCAGCAAGTGTGGCAAAAGCATGCGGTGCGCTTTGTAGGCTTCGAGATGTTCTTCCGTTAAAACTATGGCTATTGCTGCATAACACCATGTTTATTTCTCATGCAAATTATTGTAGTTTTGCATGGGAGACAACGTTACGAAGAAATATTTAGACATTATCTCTTTTACAAAAACGAAAAAAAAAACATTGCGCCATGTTGCTTGTATTTCTTACGGCAGTAATACAAGTACATTCTTTTCTAAATTTCATATTCTTCCATTTCATTACAATTATCAGTTTAATCTTGCTCTGAAATAGAAAGAAAGCGTGAAACGAGGCCACACGGGATTTACTAATCTTTGCAATCTAAGCAAACCTCTTCACCTCAAATACGACATTCGGGAGCGAGAAACTTGGGCCATGCCTTTTTGACGAACTAATCATGAAAAGGACAGACTACCGTGTCGAATATCGGTATTACTGAACAGTCTTGAAAAAGAAAACGTGGATCTTAGGACTGTTACACGGCGAATTTTGAAGGAATATTTCATTAGCCGTGCTACTGCATGTGATTAGTGTACGTTGTATTTGCATTTCCTTTTCTTGGTTGTAACTTAAGTATGGAATTATTTTGTATTTGTCCTGTATGTGAAAGTGCTTTTATATATTGTTATGTGCCTTGAGAAATGTATTGTTTCACCACCTTACAATAATTTGTAATTTTTGGTTAAGAGAGCTAGGCGTGTATTGCTGGTAAAAAAATATGTTGGTTATAGTGTGTTTTCAAGAACGCATGTTAACATGCCTTTAGAAATGTTTTTCAAAATATATTTTATGTATCGGTGTATTGTTGCGTGAAAAGTGTTCACAAACTGTCTGCTGCCACATACAGTAGGGGCAGGGGCCTTTGTCAAGCCGCCTAAAATAGCGGCTTTTTGCTCCATTTGTACATTTAAAGATGAATGCTGAAATGAATGAATGAATGAATGAATGAATGAATGAATGAATGAATGAATGAATGAATGAATGAATGAATGAATGAATGAATGAATGAATGAATGAATGAAAAGACACTGGTCGTGAGGCCGATACCTAGATGGCTCGCAGAATCTAGCATTTCGAGGGCGCTAGGTGGAGCAAACTGGAAGACTAGAGCGCCGTAGTCCAAACGCGAGCCTGTAAGGGTCTTGTCCAGAGCCATGAGCCACTTTCTGTCCCTACCCTATGTTGTGTACGGCAGGATTTTAAGGATATCAATTGCTCTTAGGCATTTACTTTTAATGTGCTTGACGTGGGAAATAAAGTAAGCACCTTTGAGTCTTGTATGATACCTAAGAATTTCTGTTCGGAGTTCACAGGAACGCGTCGTCCATGTAGTTCAATATTGGGCTCCGGGACCAGGCATCTTTTTCTTGTAAACAGGACGCAGGCGCTCTGTTGGGGGTTGAGCTTAAATGCATTCTCATTAGCCCAATTAGACAGTTTGTTCAGGCCTAGCTGCACTTGTCGCTCACAGATGGACAGGTTACATGACGAATACTATCTGCACGTCATCAACGTATGCGCAATAAAATAAACTTCGTGCGATATAGCAATGCAAAGGATTCATTTTAACAATAAAGAGGGTGCAGCTAAGTACGCCACCCTGCGACACTCCGGTTTCCTGTAGAAATTGCCTACACAAAGTGTTTGATAGTTTAATACGGAATGTCCGGTTAGAAAGGTAGCTTTCAATTAAGCTAAACATGTTTCCGCGGATTCACATTTCGGAAATATTCCCTAACGCCAGGTGAAGTTTTGAAGAAGACAAGTCTACCTGTCGAAACGTTGGCTCCTGCTTTCACCTTGTTCTCGTTTTGCTCATCGTCTTGAATTTCCATCTTCCGCCTTCCCCGTCTTTTCCCTGCAACACCAGGTAATATCTTTTGCCTTATCCATATCAAGCAATACCGACAGAAATAATTGTTTATGAATGAAGGCACCGCGAATGGCGCCCTCAATACGCATGAGATGGTCAGTCATCGAGATACCTTTCCTAACGCCATACTGGCACGGATCAAGCAGTTTGTTGGATTTGAGAACATGTAGGAGACGGTGATTAACCATTTTTTCGAAAAGCTTACAAAGGCAGTTCGTAAGCGCTATTGGGCAGTAGCTTGACACGGAGGAGGGATCTTTACCCTACTTTGGAACAGGTAAGACAATTGACAGCTTCTTTCCACGCAGCTGGAAGGTCCCCGCAGTCCGAATTTTATTAAAAAGTACTGGAGCGTCCTTAGTGTGTCTGCGTGGAGGTTTTTAATCATGTCATACATGATCCTGTCGGCTCCCGGGTCAGAGCTCTTACACACGTTCAACGAAGCTGTTAACTCGGCGATACTAAAAGAAAGGTTATAAGCGTAATTCTTTGTGCACTTACGGTCCAGCGCCTTGCGTTCAGCTATCTGTGTTTAAGAAATGATTCGGAGTACTGGCTCGAGCTAGACACATGCATGCTGGAAGTGTTCACCGAGAGCGTGAGCCTGGTGTTCCGAGCTGCTTCCTTGTTCACTGACCAGGCGTAATGGGTGTTTCCTGCCCCTTAAGCCTTCTAAGGCCGTTCCACCCTGCGGACTCCTGTGCGTGATATGTTATGTCGGATATAAATCTCCCGCAGCTAGTCCTCCTGACTCGTCTTCACGTTCGCCTTTCCTGTGATTTAATGATTTTAAATTGTATGAGATTTTCTGCATTAGGGGAGCAATGCAGTACGCCCCACGCTTTGTTCTGTCCTCAGTCCTCGTTTCACCAAAAGACCCGTCTTTTACATGGGAGGCAGTTTGTTTGTGGAATAAATTTTCGAGCTGCGTCGAGAATAGAAGCGGTAAGAAGCGCTAATGCGTCACCGATATTAAAAATGTTCATAAAATGTGTTAAATGAGTTGAAGCTTTAGAACTTTTCCAATCGGCCGATGGTATTTTCGAACGCGGGGCGTGAGGCGAACTGTCACATTCCTGTATTGAGCTCAGTGTTACAGGAAAGTGGACGCTCCCAAATGAATGCTTGAGGAGATTCCATTCTATGCAATGAAGGAGGGTCGCAGTACCAATCGTTAAATATATGGAAGAATACGAATTGTAGTGGATATTGTAATAGGTGAGCTCTTTTTTATTGAATAGGCGCGCAGCAGAGGTTACTAGAAAGTTTTCTGAGATGACCACGTGCATCACACCGGGAGTCTCCCCACAAATTGCTGTGAACAATAAAATCACCAGAGATAACCTGTGGCTGTGGGAGGTGACAAATTAGCGCGTAAAATTCTGTTTTCCTGAGATATCAATGAGGCGGTATGTAGGTTGAGCAGATGGTTTTTAACTTGTTAAAAGAATCGCTCGCACAGACAACATCTCGAGGGGCCACTGGAGAGAAAGATTCTGGCAAGCAGCAGACTTACCTACAATTATTGCTACACCTACGGACGATGCCATAGCGTTGTCACGGTGTTTACAGAAGATAGCACACTGTCTCGGGCAGTTAGTTTGTGCGGGCTTTAAATGTGTTTCCTGAACACACAGCATTTTTGGATTATGCTTATGGAGTAGTTCTGTGATATCGTCGACACTATGTAGAAGTCCTCTCACATTCCACTGTATATAGGATTTGTGTGTTCGTACTGATAGTGTGTGTGATGCTGTGTATTCAAGGGCCTCTTCTCAAGGGGCGAGGCCCTTGGGCCCACCAGCCCGGAGGTCGATGGCCCCTTCATCTGGGACGGCGGAACAGCGCTGGCAGCAGCCACCATGGGGGTGGATGGCGCAACCACCGGCTTACTTTGTGTGGGCCGGACAGCCGCCGGAAGCCGTTGTGGCGCTGCCCCCTGAAGCGTCACTTCGGTAAGGGTGTTCTTTGGCAGGTATGACACCCGCCGCCGTGCCTCCTTCAAGGAGATATTTCGTTTAACTTTCAGCATCATCATCATGGTTACGCCCACTGCAGGGCAAAGGCCTCTCCCATACTTCTCCAACTACCCCGGTCATGTACTAATTGTGGCCATGTCGTCCCTGCAAACTTCTTAATCTCATCCACCCACCTAACTTTCTGCCGCCCCCTGCTACGCTTTCCTTTCTTTGGAGTCCAGTCCGTAACCCTTAAAGACCATCGGTTATCTTTCCTCCTCATTACGTGTCCTGCCCATGCCCATTTCTTTTTCTTGATTTACACTAAGATGTCATTCACTCGCGTTTGTTCCCTCACCCAATCTACTCATTTCTTATCCCTTAACGTTACACCCATCATTCTTCCTTCCATATCTCGTTGCGTCGTCCTCAATTTAAGTAGAACCCTTTTCGTAAGCCTCCAGGTTTCTGCCCCGTACGTGAGCACTGGTAATACACAGCTGTTATACGCTTTTCTCTTGAAGGATAATGGCGACCTGCTCTTCATGATCTGAGAATGCCTGCCAAACGCACACCAGCCCATTCTTATTCTTCTGATTATTTCAGTCTCGTGATCCGGATCCGTGGTCACTACCTACCCTAAGTAGATGTATTCCCTTACAACTTCTAGTGCTTCGCTACCTATTGTAAACTGCTGTTCTCTTCCGAGACTGTTAAACATTACCTCAGTTTTCTGCAGGTTAATCTTTAGACCCACCCTTCTGCTTTACCTTTCCAGATCAGTGAGCATGCATTGCAATTCGTCCCCTTAGTTACTAAGTTAGGCAATATCATCAGCGAATCGCAAGTTACTAGGGTATTCTCTATTACCTCTTATCCACAATTCCTCGCAATCCAGGTCTCTCAATACCTCCTGTAAACACGCTGTGAATAGCATTGGAGAGATCGTATCTCCCTGCTTGATTCCTTTCTTTATTGGGATTTTGTTGCTTTCTTTATGTAGGACTACGGTGGCTGTGGAGCCGCTACAGATATGTTTAAGTATTTTTACGTACGGCTCGTCTACACCCTGATTGCGTGATGCCTCCATGACTGCTGAGGTTTCGACAGAATCAAACGCTTTCTCGTAATCATTGAAAGCTCTATATAACGGTTGGTTATATTCCGCACACTTCTCTATCACCTGATTGATAGTGTGAATATGTTCTATTGTTAAGTAGCCTTTACGGAATCCTGCCTGGTCCTTTGGTTGACGGAAGTCAAAGGTGTTCCTGATTCTATTTGCAATTACATTAGTAAATACTTTGTAGGCAACAGACCCTAAGTTGGTCGGTCTATAATTTTTCAAGTCTTTGGCGTCCCCTTTCTTATTGATTAGGATTATGTTAGCGTTCCTCCAAGATTCCGGTACGCTCGAGGTCATGAGGCATTGCGTATACAGGTTGGCCAGTTTTTCTAGAACAATCTGCCAGCCATCCTTCAACAAATCTGCTGTTACCTGATCCTCCCCAGCTGCCTTCCCCATTTGCATAGCCCCCAAGGCTTTCTTTACTTCTTCAGGCGTTACTTGTGGGATTTCAAATTCGTCTAGACTATTCTTTCTTCCATTATCGTCGTGGGTGTCACTGGTACTGTATAAATCTCTATAGAACTACTGTGCCACTTGAACTATCTCATCCATATTGGTAATGATATTGCCGCATTTGTCTCTTAACGCATATATCTGATTCTTTCCAATTCCTAATTTCTTCTTCACTGCTTTTAGGCTTCCTCCGTTCCTGAGAGCATGTTCAATTCTATCCATATTATACTTCCTTATGTCAGCTGTCTTACGCTTGCTGATCAACTTGGAAATTTCTACCAGTTCTATCCTAGCTGTAGGGTTAGAGGCTTTCATACATTGGCGTTTCTTCATGAGATCTTTCGTCTCATGCGATAGCTTACTGGTATCCTGTCTAACGGATTTACCGCCGACTGCTATTGCACACTCCTTAATGATGCCCGTAAGATTGGCGTTCATTGTTTCAACACTAAGGTCCTCTTCCTCAGTTAAAGCCGAATACCTGTTCTGTAGCTTGATCCGGAATTCCTCTATTTTCCCTCTTACCGCTAACTCATTGATCGGCTTCTTATGTATCAGTTTCTTCCGTTCCCTCCTAGGTCTAGGCTAATTCGAGTTCTTACCATCCTATGGTCCACTTTCGGCTATCCCGCTTGCGGAAGAAGGTATTCATTATCCGCATATTATTCTGTTCTGCAAAGTCTACTAATAACTCTCCCCTGCTATTCCTAGTGCCTATGCCATATTCCCCCACTGACTTATCTCCAGCCTGCTTCTTGCCTACCTTGGCATTGAAGTCGCCCATCAGTATAGTGCATTTTGTTTTGACTTTACCCATCGCCGATTCCACGTCTTCATAGAAGCTTTCGACTTCCTGGTCATCACGACTGGATGTAGGGGCGTAGACCTGTACCACCTTCAATTTGTACCTCTTATTAAGTTTCACAACAAGACCTTCCACCCTCTCGTTAATGCTATAGAATTCCTGTATGTTACCAGCTACATTCTTATTAATCAGGAATCCAACTCCTAGTTCTCGTCTCTCCGCTAAGCTACGGTAGCACAGGACGTGTCCGCTTTTGAGCACTGTATATGCTTCATTTTTCCTTCTAACTTCACTGGGCCCTATTATATCCCATTTACTGCCCTCTCATTCCTCCAATAGCACTGCTAGGCTCGCCTCACTAGATAACGTTCTAGTGTTAAACGTTGCCAGGTTTAGATTCCAATGGCGGCCTGTCCTTAACTTTCACGGTTACAATTTATTTCTCCTTTTTTTTCATGATGGGCACGACCGCGAGTGTGCGGCGTGCTCACCATCACAGTTGACACGATGTGTTCTGGCATGTTCCAGAGGAATGTTCATTGTCACTACACTTGGCACAAGTCAGTCGGCCTCGACAGCTCTGTGAACTGTGGCCGAACATTTAGCACTTGAAGCATCTGAGAGGATCTGCGAGCATTTAGAGAATCTAGCACTTGAAGAATCTGAGACGCCAATGCATTTCTCTGTATAGTCCGGCAATTAACATCTCGAAACTGGCGTCTAACTGAGAATTAGTTCCATGTGGATCCCCCTTGCGAACTCAACGGCTAGAATCTGTAAATATCAATATGGGCTGAGGTTGTTACTTAGAAACGTGATTAGTGATTTTCTGTTAATTAGTCGATTATTAATTTCCACTTTTTGCACAAGTAGTGTCCGCCTCTTCGAGTAGGCCACCTCATGAACTAGAGTTGTGCTATCTGCCACATGCAACCTGTAAGAATTTTTGAGTGTTCGCTGAAACACCCTGTATTTACTAAATACCTGCTTTCTCCCAAGTATTATGCGTTAGACAATGTATTTAGTTGCGTTTCCAGGTTTCCTCGGTCAAGAATGCGAAGCACGGTGTTTTTGTTTCGTGAAAGTAGGAATCATGTTCTAAGTGACGAGCGAGAAATGTTTAATCTTGGTGGGTTCACTGCAGCTTTTGTAGAAAGTTAATTATTCAAGCGTTCCAGGGTCATAGACTGCCGTGATTCTAAATGTTTCCCATACTACTAAAACTGCACGAGGTACGAACTTCAATATCCGTGAAAATAGGCACAAGTTTAGTGTAAAGGGTTGCGAAACGTTCATATACTTGCTTTAAATATAACGTTGTAAATAATTACTGAACCATCGTTCTTTCCCCTAGTTTTGCTCATCCATACGAGGATCAGTTTGTTTCTCCAGTGTCTTCGGTGAACTAAACAGGGCACCTTGTTCATATTTATGGAAAATTATGGGCATGGTATGGGTAATGTGTAGGCAACGTTCCAATTAGGTGGATAAAATGCACCTTTTTGGAATAGGTTACGTACACAGGTGGTTCGGAGCGTTATTAGTGTGTTCTATGAGCGGCGTAAAAGTTACACCGCTGCTCTGGCAAAATTACAATTATAACCGAGGTCAAACATTGCGAACATAGGGTGAAGGCTACAAGTTTGTGTGTGATATTCAATGAGTGTCGCTCAAATACAGCTTTTTTTTAAAAAAAAAGGAAGAATCTTAAGTAAGCGTTCGAAAGTATCAAGCTGCCGTTATCAGCTACGCTTCCCGAATTCCCAAGATTACTGTTATGCGCTTCACAGACTTTATACTTAGAAGCAATTGGCGCAGCTTAATTGCAATGTGTCGCGAAGCTTTAATGTTTCTGTCTTATTTAAAAGCGTTACGAATAAGTATTGATTTCTTATGGGGGTGGGTATCCGCGATACGTATATTGGATTAGCCTGGTGTCCTATGTGAACTAAACAAGGCACTTGATTTGTTTAATGACAGTAAGGACATCGTAATGGGTGGTATGTAGGCAAAGTTCAAAGTGGGTAGGTAATTGGGGCTGTGGTAATAAATTACGTATGCAAGCGATCTAGAGGGTTACGAGTGTGTATGACGATCGACCAAGGCAAAATTCACCCCGTTGTCCTGGCAGAACTACAAATGCCACCAATATGACATTTAGTGAGAGTGGGAGGAAAGTTATGAAAAAAAAAACTTTGCGAAATTAATTGTGTTAGATCCAAGCACAGATTTTCAAAAAAGGAAAGTATGAATCAAGTTTTAGAACCTGTGGTACGGCCGCTATGCTTCCCAATGTCTTGACATAGGTATAGGTTACGTGTTTCTATTCCGTGGAAATGGGAAGGTTAGTCATGGTTCGTGCCATTTCATACGAAATTTTTACGTTCCTTTTTCCAGTTAGAAGCGGTTAAAATAATTACTGAACACCAATACCACTTTTTGTGTTTTTTTCCCTATTTCCATGCGTCACAATTAGGATGTTCGTAGTTGGTTTCAGCGAGGTCCTTGGTGAACTAATCAATTCGAGTATTGCAGCAGCAGAAATTATAGAACACAGACACAGACTGGAACAAACAGACGTGGACGCAGCTGCACTGTGAACTGATTGCTTGATTGAAACTCCCGCGCTTTTTATTTCGTCACCAAATCCCGTCTCTTTTACCCTACTGGGGCATCTCTAAAAAAAAGCTACTTCTTGTCCAGGCCACTGACGGTGTGCTTACACATCTAACTCCTGTTTGACTTGTCTCAGATGCTTGGAGAATCTGCCGAGTTAGCCCATCGTCACACTTTATCAGGACTTGCGCGTTAAGCAGTTCGGGAGCGCGCACTTGGCTATCTTCTTATTTTTTAATTTTTGCTCATTTTGCAACCCCCCTGTCTTGTGGGAAATAGTACAGATATGATGTGATGTCGTGTGTCGGTTTCCAGTTTCGGTTTCGAATCGTTACGTCCGAAGGCGCCACTCAGCGCCAAACGCTGTAAGTACACCTGCTGCGTTTCCCCTCGCTGGAATAAAGTCATCCTTTGTCTGGTCCCCGAGTCGTACAATCCGGCTCTTCTTTTGCGGCGCTTCGCGGGAGGCCGTTAGGCTTCATGTCGTAGGTCTCGCGGTCGCCCGCGCCGTTGAAGACATACTACAAACTGGCGACAAGGTGAACAGTGCGCTTCTCCTGCTTGCGCCTGCGACTTGCCTACGTCCTATTTCAGCGCCTCTGCTGTTTCCGGCATGCAAGATGCCTCTTCCACCTCAACTCCCCCGCCTTTGTTCTCGGTGCCCAGCATGGCGTTCGGACCCGCCATGCCGCCTTTCTTTGCCCTACCCGGTACTGCTGCGGTACCGTGGCTCACGTGGAAACGTTATTTTTGCACGTTTCTCCAGGCGACCAGAGGCGAGGCACTACAAGGCGACAAGAACAAAGCCATTTTACTAAGTAACTTAAGCTGTGAGGGGCAGCGCCTCTACTACGACCTCGCGTCGCAAACGGACCTGACATCTGCTACTTTCGAAGACATTGTTAGCATCTTCGACCAGCATTACGAAAAAAGCACCAATCCCCTGGTGCACCGTATTGTCTTCAGAGACAGAGAGCAACAACCCGGGGAAACCTTTCAGGACTTCGTCACCGCCTTATAAAGGCTAGCGCCTGCTTGTGCGCTAGGTACTTGGTTGGCACGACGAGGCCCTTCGCGACCAAATCTTGCAAGGCGCCGCATCAGCAAGAATACGAGAAAGGTTGCTCTATGAAGGATCGTTCCTCACGGCGGAAACAGTGACATCGCGCCAGTTACAAACCACAACTTTTCTATATCTTGTCTCTCTCAATAAATTCCACCCACACTGTTATGCAGATCGTTGCCCTGGCTGTGGCAGCTCGCCCACAATCTTCCACGTCACGATTGAGTGCACTGCAAACCTCTTTCCTTCCTTGCCAACTCTCCTTTACCCCCTGCGCAACAAAGAGCTCTGGGACGATGCCCTGCGCGACGGACCTCCCGAGGTCATCCGAGCTGTGATACAACGGGCTCGAAACATCGCCGGAATCATCTTAGGGACCTTGACTGAGGGTTCCTCCCACACTGCTCTAGCCGTTCAAGTATAATTAATGAAGATGTTTTACTCTCTCTCTCTCTCACGCTCAAGAAAGCCGAATAAATGGGACGAAGCGTAGAACAAGTCCATAAAGAACTTCCAAGTTTTCAACAACACGTCTGTACATCGCGTTTTCACGCAACGCCAAGATGACGTCGCCAGCCATCACCTTCCGCGCCCGGGTGCGCATGATGGCGGTTCCCGCTACCCTTCTCCCTCGATCCGGCGGGTTCAAGATGGTGCTCAACGGCATGGCGGAAAGTCGCGACCTGGGGAGGCCAGCCAACATGGCGCACGGCCCGAACTCCGCGAAGCCAGTCGAGACATCGTAACCCACTACCACCGATGCGGTTCACCTCACCACAGTGCATTCGATCCAGGCTGTCCGGCCAAGCACGTTACCTGCCGTGCCTGCGGAAAAGTGGGACATTGCGCTTCAATTTGCCATTCGAGGAACCGGACGCATCGACAGGCCCCTGCTCTAAAGCAGCTTGTTTCCGCTACCGCCGATACAGAATCGGCCACTACAGTCCTGTCTGTGCTTACAATTCAAGCACTGAATTTCCGTCAAGCAATAATTTACGCCAGAGTCCTCATTGCGAATACTACACTCAAGTTCCTCGTGAATACAGGAGCTACGGTGTCGCTGATGAACAGCTCCCTGTACGAAAAACATTTCAAGGTTTTTTCCTTATCTCCTTCTAATCTTCGGCTCAAGAATTATTTTCAGCAAAAAAATTTGCATTCAGGACATTTCTCCGCGCTCGTCAAGTACCGCAACAAGGCTGCAGTATATAGCGACGTTTCACGTCACGAACCAAGGCACTTCTCTTCTGGGCTTAGGCGCCATTCAAGCTTTGGGTTGACATTCAAGGGTCTTCGCTCACACGTCAACAAGTATCAGGAGTTCCAGCTGACCCAAGCGTTCAGCTTTCGTCTCGTCTGCACAACGCTCCAACAGAGTTCGACCATCTGTTCTCAGGACAATTGGGACTTGTAAAGGGCTTCATCCATGGCGTTCGTCTTCGAGCTTCAGTGCAACCAGTCTTAGCGAAACTGCGTCCTCTACCTCTGGTTCTCCGTTAGCAAGTCTCCGCCGAACTGCAACGGCTGGAGTCAGCTGATATCGAACGAGTCTCAGCGTCCGAGTGGATTTCTCCGCTCGTCGTGGTTCGGAAGAAAGACAATTCCATTCGGCTTTGCGTCGATCTTAAATAACCCAACAAGGCTATCGTCATCGACGCCTTTCCACTACCGAGGGCTGACGAACTGTTGCATCGACTCGTTGATGCTGTAAGTTGGACTTACAGTCCGCTTATCATAAAGTTTTATTGTCCGAGAAAAGCCGTGAGCTTGCTACATTCATCATTCACGACGGTCTCTTTCGCCAGGCCCCGTCGTGAGACCGTCTCTTTCGACGGTCTCACGACGGTCTCTTTCGCCAGATGCGCCTTCCGAAAAGCGGAAGGCGCATCTGCGCCTTCCGCTTTTCGGCAAATAATGTCTTCTGTTTTAAAAGACTGTCCAGGCACCTTGTGCTACCTTGATGATGCTCTTGTGTGGGGTCGCACTCAACGTGACCATGATAGAAACTTGCAAACTGTCCTATCTAGAATCAGTAATGCAGGCATGCAGCTTAACCACGAGTGCGTATTCAGTGTCCCAGAATTAACTTTCCTAGGACATAAAATTTCCGCAAATGGCATTTCACCGATGGACAGCAAAATCCAGGCAATCGTGGAGGCACCACAGCCTAAAGACAAAAAGGCTCTACATTCATTTTGGGCCTCACGGGATATTACGCTAAATTTATCCCGCAGTATGCCGACTTATTGGAACCGCTAAGGAAACTCCTAAGGCAAGAACAAGCCTTCCTCTGGGACTGGATACTGAATACAGTTTTCAGGTGACAAAGACGTACTTGCATCACGCCCGTTGGTACGCATGTTTCAACCGAATCTTCCTATTGTAACGGTTGATGCTTCTTATGTTGGCCTCGGAGCCGTCCTCCAGCAAAAATGCGGAAATGAGCTCTTTATAGTTGCTTTTCCTTCTCGTACGTTATCTTCCGCAGAACGACAGTACTCTGTAGGCGAACGGGAAGCTTCCATGTGTCTCTTTGCGTGTGAACACTGGCATGTTTACTTGTGGGGTAGACAGTTCAGACTACGACCTGATCACCAAGCTCTAGTCACATTACTGTCTTCAAAGGGTTCTGGACCGCGTGTATGAAGTATTTGAAGGTGGAGTGCAAGAATACTATATTACAATTTCACCATTGAGTACTGTAAGGGTGACCAAAACGTCATTGCAGACGCATTATCGCGCTTACCTGTCCTTCCCGAATCTTAACCAGCACGAGATGAGGAAATAGTGTCTTTGGCTTCATCTGATCTTTTCAGTGCGTCAAACGGTGCTTTGCGTACTATGTATGTTACCATGTAGGTTCTGTTCTTCTTTCTGGTGAATATTGTCTAAATATTGTATAATTTTGTTATGTTTTCTTTTGTATTTGTTCATTATGTATAAGTGTTCTTACACTGCAATTACCTTTGTTTTAAAAGCCTTGCTGTGAAGCCACTGCCAAGCGAAAGGGGGCTGCGGCTTTGTCAAGCTGTTTCTGACAGCTTTTTCTGCGCCTCCGCTGTCTGTATTTGTACAAGGCAGAAACAAAGAATTTGAATTTGAATTTGAATCTTGTATTACACAGGAAGAGTTCCAAACAGCTACACAAGCACATCCAGTTTGCTAAGCATTGAAAGAAAAATAGTAAACGGATGCATAATTGCGGAGGATTTTCCGCAGGAATTACAGGCATGTGCTGCTGCACAGTGCAAATTGACCTACGTGGATAATCTGCATCTCCGAAGTGAACGTATTGTTCCTCCTGCGTCCTTGCTTTAGAAACTCTTGTCTATTGCTCATGAGGGTCCTTTAAGCATCACTGAAGGAAATCTCAGACTGGGAGGCATCTACTGGTGCCTTCACATGGATAGACAAATTGAGGAACTTGTGGGGAACTACTTTGCGTTTAAACAAGCAAATAAATCTGCCAAACCGTATTTTGCTCCATTACAGCCTGTCCAATGGCCGTTAAGACCATGGCAAAAATTTGCCATAGACATAATATGCCCTTTTGATCATGCTCCACAGTATGCACGTTTTGCTTTAGTCATTGTTGGCTATCATTTCTTGGGAGCTATGCAAAGGGGGAAGGCAGCTGGGGAGGATCAGGTAACCGCAGATTTGTTGAATGGTGGGCAGATTGTTCTAGAAAAATTGGCCACCCTGTATACGCAATGTCTCATGACCTCGAGCGTACCGGAATCTTGGAAAAACGCTAACATAATCCTAATCCATAAGAAAGGGGACGCCAAAGACTTGACAAATTATAGACCAATCAGCTTACTGTCCGTTGCCTACAAAGTATTTGCTAAGGTAATCGCAAATAGAATGAGGAACACCCTAGACTTCTGTCAACCAAAGGACCAGGCAGGATTCCGTAAAGGCTACTCAACAATAGACCGTATTCACACTATGAATCAGGTGATAGAAGTGCGGAATATAACCAACCGTTATATATAGCTTTCATTGATTACGAGAAAGCGTTTGATTCAGTCGACACCTCAGCAGTCATGAAGGCATTACGGAATTAGGGTGTAGACGAGCCGTATGTAAAAATACTGAAAGATATATATAGCGGCTCCACAGCCACCATAGTCCTCCATAAAGAAAGCAACAAAATCCTAATAAAGAAAGGCGTCAGGCAGGAAGATACGATCTCCCCAATGCTATTCACAGCGTGTTTACAGGAAGTATTCAGAGACCTGGAATAATGGAGAATACCTTAGTAACTTGCGATTCGCTGATGATATTGCCTTGCTTAGTGACTCAGGGGACGAATTGCGATGCATGCTCCCTGACCTGGAGAGGCAAAGCAGAAGGCTGGGTCTAAAAATTGATCTGCAGTAAACTAAAGTAATGTTTAGCAGTCTCGGAAGAGAACAACAGTTTACGATAGGTCGTGAGGCACTAGAAGTGGTAAGGGAATACATCTACTTAGGGCAGGTAGTGACTGCGGATCCGGATCATGAGACTGAATTAATCAAAAGAATCAGAATGAGCTGGGGTGCATTTGGCAGGCATTCTCAGATCATGAACAGCAGGTTGCCATTATCCCTCAAGAGAAAAGTGTATAACAGCTGTGTCTTACCAGTACTCAAGTACGGGGCAGAAACCTGGAGGCTTACGAGCTGGGTTCTACTTAATTTGAGGACGACGCAACGAGCTATGGAAAGAAGAATGATGGGTGTAACGTTAAGGGATAACAAAGGAACAGATTGGGTGAGGGAACAAACGCGAGTTAATGACATCTTAGTTGAAATCAAGAAAAAGAATTGGGCATGGGCAGGACATGTAATGAGGAGGGAAGATAACCGATGGCCATTAAGGGTTACGGACTGGATTCCAAGGGAAGGGAAGCGAAGCAAGGGGCGGCAGAAAGTTTGGTGGGCGGATGAGATTAAGAAGTTTGCAGGGACAACTTGGCCACAATTAGTACCTGACCGGGGTAGTTGGAGAAGTATGGGAGAGGCCTTTGCCCTGCAGTGGGCGTAATCAGGCTGATGATGATGATGACTATCATTCCAAGTGGTCATAAGTTGCTTTTATGCCGTCAGTCACACCCGAAGCCATCATGTGCACTCTTATGTCCATATTCAATAGAGAAGGATTTCCTGATGGTATAGTGTCCGAGAATGAACCACAATTTGTTTCCGCAGATTTCCAGAACTTCTTGAAGGAGAGAGGGATTAAGCATTTCTTGTCTTCTCTTTACTACCCACAGGCCGATAGCCAGGTAGAACGGTTTAACCGTGTCATTAAAGAGTTCATACTGATTGCTATTTTGGAACAGCGAGACTTCAGTATGGCGGTCTTAGAATAATTGGCAATTTACAGGTTAACTCGACGCATGACCACCGGTGCGTCTCCAGCTATGCTGCTCCATAGTCGTCAACCACGAACTCGTCTGCACTTCGCAAACATGCCTCCAATTCATCCTGAATTTGCTTCTACGAAGCTGCGCCAGGAAGTGCAGAGAAGAGTACGTCAAAAACAGGAAAATACCAATAATTATGTAGGTCGTCGTCGCGCAACCAAATTTTCTCAATTTCAGCGCGGCCATCTTGTTAGAGTACGTACCTCACGGAAATCCGATCCTAAATACTCCGGTCCGTTCAAGATTTATCGTAAAGTAGGTCGAAGTACTTTCCAGCTTGAGAATGGCAAGCGTTGGAATGCTTCTAAACTGTTGAAGTACATGGTACATCAGGATGAAACGACAAATGAAAGGAGTGATTTCAATGCCGACACATGCGTTGATGATAGATTTCCACTTTTTCTTCCAGTTCCTACTGGTATCCGTTTTCCTGCTGCATCCACTTCATTACAACCGCCTGTTTCACCCCCGCAACCGGGTTCATCCCAGGCAGAAAGGTCTCCTGAACTTCCATACGACACTCCTTCCCAAGACACAGCTCCTTAAGGCATTCGGGACACCGACACACATTTCAGTTCGTGTGCGAGTAACAATTCCTCTGATCCTACTCTACAACCAGAACCAGTCTTCCGTAGCTCTGCAGGTCATATACAATCTCCGGTGCAGTTTAAGGATTATGTTTCCAAGTAGCTTTCTGCCTCGGTTTATTGTCTACTGAGGTTTCAACCCTCTCATGAGAATTCGGCTCTTACGCCAAAAATGTATTTCCTTTAGTATTTGTAAGGTAAATAGCACCAAGTTGTATTCTTCAAAAGGGGGGATTTCTGGCAGCATAAAGGTGCAATGCGCACGTCTCCAAGTTACTCTGTGCTTACTGCTATATTGCATGTTACTCGCAGATTAAACAGTGGATCCTTGAGGTAGGAACATCTTAAAAAAAACACTTTCGTTACTTGAGTCCTTAGCGTCCCCACAGAGGGGATACCTTACATTTCTTGCAGCGTAAACATGCAGTACGCACCTCTTCACTACGGTAATGGCCGTCATACGAATTTGTCTCTTTACGCCAAAAAGTCTTTTGAACATTACTTAGGTCTTATAGTATCCCCACGGGGGGACTTCCAACATTCTTGCAGTGTAAAGTGCCTTATACGGAGTCTTCAATGCACGACAGCCACAGAGCTGTCTCGAGTCAGGCTTAGAGCGAATGAGCCACCCATCAGTGTTGTCCAAGGGGGCACACGGATGTTTGCATTTGCCTGTATTCAGTGAACTCTTATCATGTATGACGCGTATATGCAAGCGTGCACCTCATCGTTGCCCTTTCAAGACCGGTACTCTTCAGAACTACAGTAAAATTGTGTTCATGAACGTGTGTTCATTTTCAGTTTCAGACGGGGAAGCCAAAGATGTCTGCCAAAGAAATGTCTGTGGTAGGTGCATGTACCTCAATTTTCTATTGTAAAGATGCCATCACCAAATACTTACATGTGAATCTTTGGTCGCAACTCATTTCAAGTTAATAAAACATGGCATGTAGGGTGCCGCATTTCCATTGCATTTATTTTTTATTTGGCCAACACCAACAAAATCTTAGTAATTGTCAACAAACCTTATGCCCCAACCACTGGCACGCGCCGAAAGCTTCGGCGCGCGCTGGCAAGCGAATGCGTCGCTTCGCTTGGGCTGGAGGGAAAGGGCGAGCAACCACTGGAGACAAGCTCCGACGCGCGCCGAAGCTCGCTCCTCGGCTGCGGCGCACTGTTACTGGACTATTCCGTCTTCATCCGTCAAAGTCCGGCCTAAAACAGCCTGCTGTAAACTAAGCTTGAAACAATAAGTTTGTGATCTATATGTGCTTTTAGACATAAAAAACACGTTTGAATAATGAATATACACCTGCCGCACCAGTTTTTTTTATTTTTGAAGTAACAATAGTGTACAAAATATCGAGATCAGCGCTCGCATGTCGTCTGTCTGCAAGATCGCTTTGCAAACACCTGCACGACGATGCCATATATCAAAAACTGTTGCACCATTTCATTTTTTGGTAGCTTATTGCACAGCCAACTTTGTAAGAATTAGGCGTGCAATGTATAACTGAAAAAAATCTGTGTTGGAAATATTGCCACGTAGTAGTGACTGTAAATAAATAGTGCCGGCTCAATCGCAACGATAGCGGCGAGCAATGTCGGCAATCGTAGAAAATCTCATCTGCGGGTCAAGCGCGTCGGTTTGCATACGGCAGTCGTCGAAAGTTACAGCCTATTCGCTGGTGCCCGCGCGCCTTCCAGAAACTACAACACAATTCATGTCGCGTATGCAATCAGATTAGCAAGGTTCGTCGACAACAGTAGAACCATCGATAACATTCGCGAAACTTCCGATACGTTCAGGCGCATCCTGCACCGAGCGATAACGTTTAACATTTTTTAGCCGGTGAAATACGTAACCGGATACAGATGAAGCATCCGTGTCAATATAATTATGCTTGTTGGTGCATCAGAGAAACGTGAAAAGTGGGTTCTGAGAAAAGCAGCAAAACAGAATTGAAACACCTGTAGCACTCACAAAAAAAACTAGAATAGTTAAAATGTATGTAATTCGTATCTTGTCTCCCCCCAATTCTTGATTCTGCCAAATCTCGCCCATGGAGCACCTCTATTATTCTAGGTTGTTTTGATGCATCAACACCGCATCCGGAGGCCTTCACATTGAGTGTATTGCTACAAAACATTTTCGCAGTGTAAGGGCCATGTTCTATTGTAACTGGTTTCCACATATCAAGTTTGCCTTTCTTTACATTAATGAAATGACATGCCGTCAGATAATACAAGCTTGAGAATTAGAGGGTTTTAATAGGAGTCTTTCGTTGCACTTTGCTAAGTCGTACTATTGAAGCACTTATTCGAATCTACGGGAGCAGCTCATTTGCTTAGTATAAGAAATATATAAACAGGTTATTTTCACAATTTATACACTTCGTCACCACAAAAAGAAAAATTGCAGTTTATTGTTTTCAGCCTGCTATGATGTTTTGACTGAGAAAGATATATTCAATTTGTTCTGCGAGGCACGCAATAATTGCTGTGGCATATTATTTTGTTGCACAACACTGCATACAGTAGCCAGCCATTATTAAAACTCAGAAGAAATTAATAGCACAATGCATATGATCAGGCACATAGCATATTATTGCACTTTCTTAATTCAAGCCTGAACGACGACCACAGGCGTCCTTCTCCAACAAGGTCAGCATCCATCGGGCTTCACACCCTCAGCACGTTCAGCCTCAGCTTTGTGGTGTTTAAAACAACCTCAAGTGCGTCTTACGGTTCCAGGGATAAGAAAGAAGACCGTCCTGCCTACCTTGGCCTTGAAGCAAGCAGCTCTGGATTGTTTGCACACTTTCTACTTTGATCGAGTCCACATATATACGGATGGTTCTTCCACTCAGACCAGCTCCACCAGTGCAGTGGTTATACCATCACGATCACTAAGCATCCAATACAAGATTTCTCACTTGACAACATCGACCGGTTCGAAGCTTGTTGCCCTCCGAGGTGCCGTTGATTATATTAATAACCAACCGGCTAATCGGTGGGCAATATTCTGCGATTCAAAGGCGGCCTTACAATGTCTTCTGTCATCTCTTCGTCGCGGGTCATGTGAACAACTCGTGTCGGAGATACGAGAAATGCACCATCACATGATCATGAAAGGACACGACGTCGTGTTTCAGTGGCTGCCTGGTCATAGCGGTAGCTCCGGCAACGACCTCGCTGACGAAGCTGCTAGGAAAGCCCACGAAGGAGCAACCCTTGTTTCTATACCTTTATCGCGGACCGACGCAGCCCAACACTTAGGCAAGCTAGCACACTCTTTTGACATTGGAAAAGTGGTACACACCTGAATTCACTCAACATCGATTGCATTCCCTCGATCCCTCTATGCAACTGCGGCTGTTACCAGGTCTTCCGCGAAATGAGGAAACAGTGCTGTGCCGCTTACGTTTGGGCGTCGCATTCACCAGTGCATATGCATTTTTGATTGGAATGGCTGATTGCGCCGAGTGCAATGCCTGCGGTGTCGAGGAAACCATAGAACATCTAATGTGCTACTGCCCATCTTTTGACGATGAAAGGCAAGACCTCTGCAGAGCTCTCAATCAGCTAGATGGAAAGCCGTTCACCTTGAACAAGATCTTGGGACCATGGCCTTGCATATCGCAGCTACAAAAGGCCACAAAAGCGCTGCTGCGATATTTGAAAGATACCGGATTGAGTCAGCGTCTGTGATCCGGACTGAGTGACCGACTGATATCCCCAGCGGACTTTCTCTTCTTTTAATCTTTCCGTCCCCCTTTCCCTTTCCCCAGTGTAGGGTAGCCAACCGGGCTCAGTCCTGGTTAACCTCCCTACCTTTCATTTATCATTTTCTCTCTCTCTTCTTAATTCATGCCCTTTTTTTATTGCACAAAAGCTACTGCACTAAAATAGTATACTAGTACATACTTAAAAAGCAGAATTTTATACTACGATAATAATCAATTATTCAAATTTTTATTGTAGTGCCCAGGAACAGCTAGAGAGCCTTTGTACTGGTGCACTTAACGAGCACTATGTGAGACAAAATGTAGAGAAAACATTAATGTAGTAAACAAAAAAAAATGGAAGATAGAGAAACAAATAGGGAAAAAAGGAAACGCGGAAAAGTAAAAGGGAGTTAATCCTACGTGATTATCTACAGATACACAAAACACAGGAAATGAACTCTGAAGTATGTTTTAGAGTCGAGTCTTATTAGCACAATCTTGTACCAAGCCCAGGCAACGAATGTGGAATGCTACCTGGTATACTGTTGCGGCACAAACAAATGCATATGATCAAGAAGCTTTAATGAATGTATAATGTCATGGACCACCTTATACAGGAACAAAAGGTGCGATTAATTAAGACTTGAATCTAGAGGTGCGAGTTGAAGTACATTTGAGAAGGCTCAACTGTGGTCGCCAGAATGGCAAAAGCGGTGCTTGAAGATAGACATCAATGTATTCTGGATGCGTTCAATGAGGTTAGAATTAGATTTGCTCATTGCACCCCCCTCCTACAGAGGCATACTCTAGTAGTTGGAGGCACACAGCAGAATTTCAGAAACACAACAGGTGAGTGGAAATCATGCAATATACAACACCCAGCCGTCTACCTTCCCACTCATTTTGTTAACACATTCTGCACGTTATTCAAAATTGCAGCACAGTTCCAATAATAAGTGATTCAAGATGTACGAAACACATTTTAAATACCATTACTTTCATCAGTGCTTTTGCTATTGATGCACGCTTCTGCTGTGCTCAATTGTGTACACAGCTTCTCAAAGGGTTAAGCTCTGTGGAGGAAATACCATCAGCACCACAAGAAAGGGAAAGTGTAAGGCAAAGCTTAAGGCACTTCGTATACCTGGAAACGAGGTTTTCATTGACTGTTAGCATACACTGCGCCAGACTGAGAAGGAAAATTACTTGAAGCATATTTCACACCATATAGCAAACAGAAATCTTCTGCAAAGGCATCAGCAGTGTTCGAGACAACGCCACTATTTTCATGAAGAAGACGTACATCTTTGGCACTCCTTTTAGAAGAGAGAGCCCACAAAGCTCCAGAAATATTTTGAATTATGTGTCACGCTGGCTTCAACACAATCATTGTGGTCAAAGTGATGATTCTAATAATAATAATAATAATAATAATCTTAGTGGTAACTTGGCACACTAGACTAAAAAGAAGGCTGATGTCTGTATGTTAGAGCATCTGATAACCAGCCATCTAAAGCAGGAATTTGCAGGATGCAGAAGACACTTCCATCCCCTCCACGTGCGCACACACTTGCTCAATAACACAGCACGGCACACACGCACACATTCGACAGGTGCACAACACACAGGAGTGCCAATGAAGTCTGATTCCAAGGAAGGAGAATCCAAATCGCCAGGGGGGTGGAGAGAAAGCTCTGCATGCCAGATATAATCATGGAGTTGTGGTGTAGGGCCATAGAGGCGTGATGAGGGCTCAGGCTGTGCTGACCACTTGTTCAGACGAACTGAAGAAAGATTAGTGCTGTCCAGAGAGACGTCAAACACCCTGCAGTATAGACTAGTGCAATGTTGTGTTGGTATTGCAGGGTGTGCTACTAGAGGGGTTTGAGGCAATCCTCGAAGGCTGGCATGAGCTTGTGACAACCGAAAAGACGGGAGTAAAGGGTACGTTTTGTCCGGCGCTGAACAAGCTTAAGTTTGTTAGCGTCGCGAGTTTGGCACGGGAACTATACTGATGAGCAGTACTCAAGTCGTGACAGAATGATAGAAGTGTAGAGTGCTCGGAAAATCTTGGGTCATCAGGGAAGGGAGACAAGGGACACAAACCCAAGAAAGGGCCGGTGCTTGCATACAGTGCTGGTGACATATGCGGAAAAGTTGAGAGAACAGCTAAATGCTACACCCAGAATGGGAAGGGCCCGAACAGTCTTTATAGAAGTGCCTCCAAGGAAGAAGGTTGGACGTGCAGCAGTTTCGTTGTGGCTGATACGCATGGCAGCACTTTTTACGGTGCTACTACAAAGTTTGATATTGTAGGCCCAGTCGCTCACCTTTACGGAATGTATTTATTGTAAGCACATATGCTGTGCATCGGCATATTGTTGTTGTGGAGCGTTAACTTGTTAATCAAACACATTCTGCGCAGATGCATTAGTAACTTGGTTTTGAGTAGATCTTTGTCCTGACTACAATTTTTAGTATCGCAGCAAGAAACATTTTAGTAGAGGCTGAAGGGATTCCAGCAGTTTAAGCATACTGACTGCACAAAACACTGATGACACCTTTTCACCTTCCCCACAATGCACTCACACCATCTACTTTTTCCATAAGCAAAAAGTGAGATAAAAAATCAATTACAGTTTCATTGACTCAGTACTTGCTGCTTCTGAAGCGGGCATCGAAGCAATCGTGGTATACGCTGCTACGTGCATAGGTCTTGCATGATGCAGGTCCTGCTATGCGCTGCACACAGGGCACACTTTGCAAACAGATCATTTCTTTTTGCAGTGCTCAACTATAACGACACACTGACTCAAACATGACTGCGTTGTCACGTATGCTTCAGTGCGTCAGTGTTCTTGATTGCTACACGAGCGATTTATGCCCAACTAGCCCAAAAGACGGACGCACTAGAAAGAAGTGAGTGAATGAGTACAGTGAACTTGTACTGAACTGGATTCACATGCCGAATAGAAGAGCGCAGTGTCAGCTGAAACAGGCGGCACGGCTGATCATGTAAGTACTTCCAATAGTTCGACTACTAGTGTATTTCGCTTTCGGAAGTTATCTTTACCACTGGAAACAGCGCAGAGCTTGCCCGTTAAAACCGAGTCAACCGACACCACACGAAACACGCCGCGGTTGACCAACCCAACTTCCACACGGTTCATTCACCACATCACAGGTCACACGAAGTCAAGAGTGCCATATTTTAAATCACTGCAGCACCAAACGGACCTGAAAATTCATTTCCTTCGACAGAGTTTCTCAGGTGAGTTGGTTCACTCGCCAGTTACGAACTCGATGGACGCGCTAGTCCTACGCGTAACGTAAACAACATCGGCGATAGGCGAGTGTTGATTATCCAGACTTCGGAGCTCGTAAACGTGTTTCCATTCGTTTTGAGCACAACAAAATGCACATACAACAAGCACAGACGTTGCGGCAATCGTGATTCGGTTGGCTGTTTTAGCAGACGATCGTACCGAGCCCGGCGGAACCCAGTGGGCAGGTTCGATTAGTCGGCGTCGTTCGAAGTCGCTTCGGATCCACGTCGCACTGCCACAACCCACGGTCGTCGGTCGGCCGGTCGTGTCGTTGTCGGCCTACTATTACAACACTGTCTTTCAGGAACACTGTCGCGCGCGTCGTGCGTCCAAAAAACTCGGACGATCGTTGGTGCCGGCTAGTGTTCCTGTATATGCTCCCGCAGGGAGCAGAGTTGCGCATAGGTCCGCCGTCGTGATCCAGCTCTGCAGCGAAGCCACTCCTCGCGCGCGCAGGAGCCAAATGCCGCGCGGTGTTCCGCCTTTTTCTCTAGTGGTCGCGAGCTACAAGCGCCAGTTGTTCACAGGCGCTTAGCAAAGGGCACTTCTTAATACAGGCTATGCTCGAACGAGTCATTCGTGCAGTCGGAGGGGGTGGGCTTCCAACCAACCGAAACTTTGTATGTACCTATGTAAACAGGCATATACAAACACACACATGAACGTACAAATAGGGGGTAGGACCGCCTTCGATTCTCCAAAATAACATACTCCCGTGGCTCGAACAGCTCCAAAGTTCGCTCGCAAACGCGCAGTACTTTGCCACAAAAGGCGGTGCAATGATTTTCAGCATGCATATGAAGTTGTCTTATCATTCTCAGAAAGCAAGAAATGTTTTAAAGAGTGTTTAAAGCTTCACACACGTAAGGTGGACACTTAGCGCATTTTGGCTGCCAAAACCAGCCGACTAATGACCGTCGCCAAGAGAGCTATCGTGCCTGCAGTTATGTCAGTGAACGTTAACAGAGCGTCATTTATCACTAGCCATCGTTCACAACAGCTGCACGTTTTCGATACATGCGGTGCAGACACAGATTTAAGCGCATTTCAAATGTTCACATGCGCACATTTTAAGCAAAGCTTACTTTTAGGATTCATTCATACCGCAGAATAATCAGCTATATAGTAGCAGCAAATCTGCAAGTAGAAAAGGATTCAAGATGCAAGAGCTTATAGATCAAACTTATTTCATACAAGGGAATGCATGAACGGCTGCTGGCAGCAGGCCAAGTGTGCTGGTTCTTGGAACCTTGGGGGCAGAATTCAAAGAAACTGGAAAGGCAACAAGCTATTAAGAGTAACAACAGGTTATTTTTATAGCACTAAACACATCAAGATGACAAACTTGCAGACTGTAATCTGACAACACATTTTTTCTTGATCTCTTACCACACAGAGAAAAGCCAGTAGTTGAATACACTGTGTCAAATAAATGAAATCACTGAAGCAGGCTTTGGCCAAAAAGCCAGGTTACAAAGCTTTGTGACCTATCGCATCAGAGGCAAGAAAATTTTACGTCATTGAACAGTGCATTCACTCCACTCCCGCCAACAGGAAACAGCATTCACCAAAGCACAACGTAGATTTCTAGCGTGTTTAATTGAACGACAAGTTTTTGTTCCACTGGCTGACAAATGATGCTCACAAGCTAGCACACATACAATTGCGGCTTAGCTTCTATGGCAGCAATTAGTTAACAAAATAAATAAGCCTATGCACTTCAAGACAATAAATTGAATAGAATCAATTTTACTGTTCTCAAAACTTCCAACGGAGAAGCAATATATTACAATTATCACAGCTAGAGAGCTAAATATGCATATGCCAACTAAGCACCCGTTTTGTCCTTGTTCCCTTGTGTGCTTTCTGCAAAGATGTCCTAGCTCTTCAGAAATTGCGGTTGACGGGAGAGGTACATATTATTAATTTCAATTTTAAACTCTGAAGGGTGCATTCAAAGTCAAGAAGCCCAGACTTGTTAGCAACAACATTCTCACTATAGTGTTAGTGAGCCTCCAGCTAGTTTGCTTGGCTGAAGCATTTACTCTCATGGCTGAATTGCGTGCGGTTTGTGCAGTGTGGTGCGCTGCACCCCGTCAGTACGATGTGCCAGTACGATGTGTTTCGTATCACTTCACCAAGCTCCTTGACTTCACATGGTCGAATACCGTACCTAAAACCCGCAGCTGCTCCTCTCAACGCACGATCGATGGTCCGCTGATTGCAATGGCGATGGCACTGACGGAAACGACGAGTTCGCATGAGTCGGCGATGCGCCCGTAAAGTTGGCTTCGCCGCGGCGCGGATCATTTGACGTCATTTTTCGCGCTCGGCCAATAGCGGTGCGAGCGGCGCCGGAAAAGGTATGCGCAACTCTGCTCCCTGCGGGAGCATATACAGGAACACTAGTGCCGGCGTCTTCCCACGGTCGGCCATATCAGGCCTCGGCAGCCGGAGACTCCGCAGCCACCGATTGGTTGACGCCTGCGAGGCGTCGCAGCCTCTCATTGGTGCACGCCGGCGCAGCTTCGCCGCGCGTCGGCAAACTTCTAGCATCGGCAGTAGACATAATCGCTGCGCGACGTTCCGCTTCACCACGTTTGCGACCGACGCGTTGACGCATTTGACCCTTCGGCGCGCTCCGAAGCTTTCCAGCGCGTACCAGTGGTTGGGGCATTAGTCATTTTATATCTGCCTGCACTTCTGTGTTCTTCTGTAACTCATGACTCTTTCTTTTGTTGCAAGGAGGAGGAAAAACCTTAGTTATCCCTCATTAAGGGTAGGGGGCAACGGAATAGAGTCTGGGGGATGAATTAGTTGAAGTAGGCCTCCCTTATCCTCTCAGCTTACTCGAAGAGGGCCTCCTGAAGGTCGGGCCTCGAGCTGCGCAAGGCAACCTCCCACTGCTCCTCACTAGTTATTAATTGCTTGAGGAAAGGGGGAAGGGGGTGCTCACGGCACCCACACATGATGTGGTTTAAGTCTGCTTTGGGAGAGATGCAGAATTTGCAAATGGGAGAAAGGTAAATGGAGGGATGAATGTGGTGAAGGAGGTAAGGGGAGGGAAAGGTGCGAGTTTGCAGCTGTCGCCATAGAACTTCACACCTGCGCGGGGATTTGCCCATAAGTGGCGGAAAGGTTAGACGGTCTAATCGGTAATGTGTGCATATGTCGTGGTAGGTAATAAGCCGATCTCGCGCTGTAAACGTCGCCTCCTCCGTGACGAGGTCCGACACATGTGATGCCTGAGCCCGGACTGTAAATCCTTGGGCACTGGCATGAGCCGCCTCGTTTCCGGCAAGGCCCGCATGAGAGTCCAGATCAATTCCACAGTTTGATGGAAAGAATGGGCCAAGAAGAGAGAAAGAGCTGGCTTAAAGACCCTGTCCGCTCCGAAGTTATGTATGGCTGCTTTGGAGTCGCTAACGTTAACTGATGAATTTGGGATTGTGAGGGACAGGGCTGTGGTTGCCCCCTCCGCCTCCTCCGAGGAAGAGCCAGGAATGGAGGCGGCCGCAGCAACCTCACCGTGAGAGTTAACGACTGATATTGCATAATGATTTCTGTTCCCTGTTACGCTTCGCCTACGACGCGCGGTATTGCCGGCGCGGATGCAACGGACGCCTAGGCTTCGTTCAAAGCGGCGCACATTTTGGCCCGTTCGGAGCTGCCGCAACGCATCCCCGCCAAGCGCGTCCAGGCATGTTTCAGTGCCACGTGTCTTCGTGTGTGCGTGTTTGTGTGTGTGCCCACGCTTGTCAAAGCGCGGCAGCCGGGGAGAGGAGCTCCCCAAGTGTGAAGCGAGGAGGTCTGACCGGCGCTGGCCCGGCTGATGCGTCACTACACTCGTCTCAACATGTCTCTCAGCGTGTCCGTGCCTCGCTGTCACGTGGCCTCGTCCCGTGATGTTCCCTCTTGCCCTCAACTCCGAGAGTATAAAAGCAGCTGCCCCCAGATGCCAGGAGAGAGGCTCCGATTTCTTCTGTTAAGTAACCTGCTCTCCCGTCTCTCCACTTCGGTCGACCTGACCGGCCGCTCTTTTGTGATGCTAGAATAAACAAATTGTTCTGTTAGCAGTCGACTCATGCTTTGCCGGGACCTTCGGATGCTTCCAGTTGTGCCCCAGGCCGCCAGGCCAACACTACCCTTGGGGCTTGCGACCCAGTTGCAACAACTCGTGCCAGCGGTGCGATTGCAACAACGGGCGTCAGCGCTGAGGTTCCAATATCCCATATTCGGCGGCATCAACATAGAGAACGCCTTTTGAAGTGGAGAATTGTTTTTGGAGAGCCTTTGCTCGCTGCCACCTGCGCTGTTTGTGGTGCACAGGGTGCAAGTTTTTAGGAAGTAGAGGGATGCAGAAGTTCTCGTGTATGTGATGTGGAATGGTCTATTTAGTCTTGATGATGGGTGCCGGAGCGATGGAAAGAGTTTTAGAATGTGTCGACCTGTTCCAGTGTTAGAAAGTCTGCTATATTGGGATGTGAAGTGGGATTCTGTGAGTTCAGTGTGTTGAAGGTGCCAGTAAGCATTGGCCTTTCAGTGGAATTTCGTATGGGGACCCCTAGAGCGAATTTATATATTTTGCGTAAAAGAGTGTCGATTTTATCTTATTCTGATTTAAGGAAATGTAGATATGGTGTTGCGAATGTAATGTTACTGATAACGAAGGCCTGGACCAAGCGGAGAAGTTCGACCTCTTGTAGTCCTCCGTGTTTATTGGAGACGTTCTAGAAGGCGCAGGGTGTGATCGACTGTGGTTTTGAGTGTATGGAGGGTTTATGTGTTGACAGGCACGTACCCAGGGGGGGGCCCGGGGGGGCCCGGGCCCCCCCTCCCTCCCCACCCACGCCACCACTCCTCACACATTCCTAATGCGCCACCAGATCAATATTGAGACTTGGCAGCTGTTCATCGGTCAGCATTATGATGCATTTTTCACTCCTTTTAGACGGCGGTAGTTATCGGCACCTCTTGTAATGTGAACGACAGGTTTCTCATAGATTCCGCACCCGCGCGATTAACTCGCGATGCATTCAGTTGTCACCATCTATTCAACCGTCACGCGCATAGCTGTTGCTTTTGTTAGTTCAACCTTCTTTGTTTAGGCTGATCCTGGGACCAGGAGAGGGATGCAGCTGTTACTCAGCTGGTCTGTACTCTCATGGAACGAGTTGCGGCCGGAGAAAACGCCAATTGCGTTTAACTTTTCCCTTTGCTTCATTCTTTTCTTGAGTTACGGCTCGCCGCGACGCTGGCAGATGCCCGGAACCATATACACGTGATATGGGTTAGACAAGGTGGGAAATAAAATAACGTGAAAGAGCGTCCATCATGAAACCCTGCAATAACCCTTAAACCCATAAGCAAAATGACTGTCGCCCGTTACCTCGTCTGTTTTTCCCTTACTGTATAGCACTTTTCGTGCAAAATTGGCAACTGGAAACAAAAATCGCAAGGAGTTGAGAAATTAAGCGATATACTAAGGGAGAGAGCCAAGGCAACAACCAAACTGCAAGCAAGAGCGAATAATAAAAAAGTTAAGCGCTGTTTATGAGGCTATTTATGGATCAACATCTTTTTATTGAAAAGGGAAGTAGAGAAAACGCCGCCGAAAGTCGAGAACAATTACTTGTTTTGAATGACGCTTCTACAGTTATCGGTCGAACCGCCTTACGTGGCCACTTCTCTGCTGTGCTTATGTGGGTGTTTTTCTAACCTTTCGCGGTGAGCGCAGTACGTCTAGAATCGCAGAGTCCTGCGCTCTACGCGGTCGTATGGGACTGGCGGCCGCACAGCGTTACGCAATTCGCGGAACTGTCAAAACTGATCAACAAGGCGAAAATAACTGATATTCGAAACTATAACATGAGAAACACTGAAGAAGCCGTAAAAAATGAACGCAGCCTGAAATCAGTAAAAAAGATACCTGGCGTAGGACAAACCATGGTGTATGCACTAAAAGATAAGAAGGGGAATATCATCAGCAATATCAAAGATATAGTAAAAGCAGCGGAAGAATTCTAAGCTGACCTGTGTACAGTACCAAGAGGAGTCACGATACCTCACCTAAAAACAGTAATGAACAGGATAC
The DNA here is from genome assembly GCF_038994185.2 of Dermacentor albipictus. Lineage (NCBI taxonomy): Eukaryota > Metazoa > Arthropoda > Arachnida > Ixodida > Ixodidae > Dermacentor > Dermacentor albipictus. Next base: position 18,644,327 of record NC_091828.1, on the reverse strand, counting down.
AGAAACTCCTATTTGCCAGAAACCACATTTGAAACCCACAGAAACCCACATTTGACAGCTTCTCCAGAGTATAAACACCTGGCATTTCCCTGGCATAGCGAATCTTGTCACACAAAGATGCTTGAGGTCTGCCTCACCAAATTACGCTGCCGCATTCCCTCCCTAAATTTCAATTTATACAGGTCGGGTTTGGTTCCCTCTCCCCTTTGTTCTTTTTGTGAGAAAGAGGACACGATACAGCACTTTCTTCTATCTTGCCGCCGCTTTGCTGCGTTAAGAAAAAGATTGCTGGAGATACCTTTTCGAAGAATTGGCCTGGACTTGACAGAACCTGCAATTCTTTTGTTCGGGGCGTCCACTTTGCGATTCAGCCACAGGGATGCATGCTTCGCTGTCCAAACATTCCTTACAGAATCTAAACGAATGCCCTGCTAAATTCTATTTTTTATTACTTTTAAATTAATTATTCCTCATTCAACAGCACCTTCCTGATTTTATTTTAGCCGGTAATTCAACCCTATTAAATGCTATTTGCATAGATATTAGGAAATTTATGCTCTATATTATTTTGGAATAATCCAGCCATTTCTTGGCCAATCCCCCATCGTGGGTAGGAGCCACAGGCTACAACAACAACAACAACAAAGGAACAAGAGATCAGGATCGCCAGTCGGCCACTAGAGACTGTGAAGGAGCACGTTTACCTTGGCCAATTAATCACAGGCAACCCTGATCATGAGAAGGAAATTCACAGAAGAATAAAAATAGGTTGGATCGCATACGGCAGATATTGCCAGCTCCTGACTGGAAGCTTACCATTATTATTGAAAAGTAAGGTGTGCAATCAGTGCATTTTGCCAGTGCTGACATATGGGGCAGAGACTTGAGAGCAAGTTAAGGACCGCGCAAAGAGCGATCGAACGAAGATTGCATGTTAAGGGAGAGAAAGAGCGGTTTGGATCAGAGAGCGAACGGGTATAGACGATATTCTAATTGACATCAAGAGGAAAAAATGTAGCTGGGCAGGTCATGTAATGCGCCGGTTAGATAACCGTTGGACCATTAGGGTTACAGAATGGTTACCAAGAGAAGGAAAATGCAATCGAGGACGACAAAAGACTAGACGGAGCGATGAAATTAGGAAATTCGCGGGCGCTAGTTGGAATCGGTTGGCGCAGAACAGGGGTAATTGGAGATCGCATTGCAGGGAGAGGCCTTCGTCCTGCAGTGGACATAAAACAGGCTGATGATGATGATGAAGTTGATGATGATGATTATGATGATGATGGTGGTGGTGGTGGTGTGGTGATGATGATGGAGGTGGTGGGCCCCCCCCCCCCCCCGAAAAAAAATCCTGGGTACATGCCTGTGTGTTGAGCCGGTTGCTTTGAATGTGTAAACCGAGCACCCGGAGGCTGTCCACTCTAGTTACAGGGATGTGGTTTAGAATGACCTGTATACTAGACATGTGTTTTTCGGCCCCCCGCTGGGATGCAGACGAAGTAGCTCAGATTTTTGAGGGGAGCATGTGAGATTCACAGCCCCTGCATGAGCCACGACGGCGTCTGGTGCGGCCTGTAGAGTGTCTTGAATCTCTCCATCGGAGCCGCAAGTTGTCCAAAGGGTGATGTCGTCGGCGTTGAGAGAAAACTTGGGATCAGGAATAGATTGCAATGCTCGCGACATCGGCATCATAGAAAGATTAAAAGGAAAAGGGGAGAGCACTGAGCCTTGGGGCGTGCCGTAGCTACCTGAAACGTACGAAGGGGATTGCTGTGTGTCTATGTGCTATGTTTATGGTTGCGGTACGGTTGGCTAAGGCGGCACATATGTAGCCATACGTCTTTCCGCCAACCCCAATGCGATTAAGCTCTCGGAGGATGGCGGAATGTGAAACGTTATTGAAGGCTCCGTGGAGGTCCAGACTGAGAATTGCTTGCGTATCTAGACTGCTATTGGGTGTAATGATGCCATGCTTCATTCGAAGCATGATATCTTGGCATAACAGAGATTTTCGAAAACCTACCATTTCTGATGGATAAAGATTGTTGTCTTCAATGTGTTTACTGAGTCGGTTGAAGATGACGTGTTCGAGTGTTTTACCTAGACAAGAGGTTAGTGATATGAGCCTGAGATTAGAAGTGTTGAGTGGTTTGTTTCGCTTTGGGATAAAAATTACCCTGTCATCTTTCCGCGAACTAGGGAGAGTGCCAGTGTCAAAGCAATGATTTAAGTACGTCGTGATGGCTGTGACGGAGTTGTCGTCTAGATTGCAGAGTATTTGGTTGTTAATAAGGTCGGGGTCTGGTGCTGACATTGTGCGCAGGGTGGCGAGGGCATAGCGAACGTCTGCTTCCGCGATAGCAGCGCTGAGTAGCTCGTTGGGCTCGCCAGTGTACTTTGGCATGCCGTACTTCTAAGCGAGAGGCACATGTTTATGGCTGAGGTCGTCGAAGAGTCGGTTGAGATTGTTTTTGTGTGTATGTAGCAGTTTGTATATGCTGTGGTTGTGGTGCATGCGTGATGTGGTAGGGTCTAATAAGTGTCGCAAGAGTTGCCATGTGCGCTTGTTATCGAGGTTGTCAGGCATGCTTTCACATACCTAGCCCCCCTGCTGGCAGGACAGTTCTGTGGCGTACTCCTGGATCTGGAGGTCTAATTTGGCAATTCTGAGTCTTAGTCTTCGGTTGTGCCGTCGCCCATTCCACCGTTTGAGAACAGACTGTTTGGCTTCCCACATGTGTAGAAGCTTGGAATCAACCATATTGAGAGCGGTTTCGGGGGGCAGAGTGGTATAGTGTGTCTGGAAGTCTGCGTGTAGTTGCTGAACCCATTCTGAGATGTCTTGAATGTTTGTGGGAGCTGATCTCTGGCGGGCCTCTCGAAAATTGTCGCAATTGGTAAGGCTGAGGGGTTTGGGTGCAAAGGGTTTGTGTTTGCAATGTAGTGTGATGGTAATGATGTAATGGTCGCTAGCGAGGTTAACTTGTGAATTGTGCCATGCGACGTGTTGGATTCTGTGTGTAAGCGTAAGATCGGGGAGGTGTCCTTAGCTACGCTGTTGTCTAGCCTGGTTGGTGCATCGGTGTCGTTATGTAACGCGAGTCTGTGGTCTTGTATGTGGATCCATAGGTCTCTGCCATTAGGAGTAGAAACGGAGTGGCCGCACAACTGGTGTGGGCCCCACAACTGGCGCATTTTCTCTCAAGGGAGAGGTGATGCGATATCCTGTGTCGGCTTCCAGTTTCGGTTTCGTAGTGTTACGTCCGGGGGCGTCACTCAATGCCAAACACTGTAAGTATGCCTGCTGCGTTTCCCCTCGTTGGAATAAAGTCATTATTTGTCCGCTTTGAACAGCGCCCACGCGGCTCAAGATGGCGGACACATCGGTCGGCGAGCCTCGCCCCGAAAGATACAGCAGTGATTTTGGTTGCCGAAAATGCAAAGTGACATCCGTTACTACGTCGCCCATTGCGACGTGCGTCGGTCGTGCAAACAACTATACAGGGACAGGCCGGGACAGAGCCAATACTGCGCAGAACTTAAAATTGCTATCAACAACCTCACTCAAGTTCCGGAGTCTAAGGTATGGTCTCGTCGCTTCCAGAACGCTGAAACGTGGAAGAAAAAAGAGAGGTCGTACACAACAAAGAGATAGCCGCCGCTTTCGACCTCCGTGGGCGTGCAACAAGGGAGCAGAGTTAGCGCGACGTGCTCAATGTCCTGACCGAAAGCTTCGTGATAACTTCGCGAGGGCCTTCGTCGTAACGACCGCCTCGTGGACAACACGTGGCGAGTCGGCCCGCCTAGTACGCTAAGCCTAGACGAGACCTGACAGTTTTGTCGTGCGCGTGTCGCGCTTCAAAACAAAGGTGCCTCCCACTGAGTAACCGTGCTGTCTGTTATCCTGCGCATTCTCTCCCTTCTTTCTCTTCCCCTTATCCCTTCTCCCAACGTAGGGTAGCCAACCAGACTCTTTACTGGTTGACATCCCTGCCTTCCTTATATCCCCCTCTGTCTCTCTCTCTCTCTCAGTGTGGCCGAGTGTACGTGGAAGGGGTAGCGCGCTTACGGATGAAAGAACAATGAAGGGGAGAGGAAGAAACCGTAGAATAAGTTCTAAACTTAAATTTATATGCCTTCTTTACCATGGGCATTACAATCTTTCTTGTTCTCGCTACTGACAAGACCCATTTAAGCACTCAACCAGAATTAGTCACTGCAAGACCATCCGCCAACGATTTAGTAGTGCAAACTCCCATGAATATTCGTTATTCCCGTAGGCCACATTTTATTTGAACAATTTGTCGGACACTGTAGTGAACGGCACGCCGTTTGATTAATTTGTAAAAAAGCATAGAGACAACGACATTTTCGGAGATGTAATAGTTCCTGTGTCCGACCTAAAGCCCCTCAATTTTCCAAAAGTAGCGCCATTCTTAGATCTTTCCGCCACCCCGCTCACTCTGGCGCGTCCTCCTCCACGCCTCCTGTCGCCCCAGCCTCCTCCGCTCCCCCATTGGCCAATCTGTGTCACGTGGAAGCAGGCGCCGCGCTTTTGTATATTTTTTTCTTTCCAGCGCGGAGTAGGCGCCACGCTTTTGTATATTTTTCTTTCTAGCGCGCGCCGACCTCCATTGTTGGGCCTGCGCGACGAAAGCACGGCAGGCGGACTGACGGAGTGCGTTAGCGTAATAGAATGTGTAGGGCAAAGAACTTAATTGCGATGCCATGCTGCTGCACCTTCGGTTGCCGCAACATACACAGCGAGGGCAAAAAGCTTTTTGCTTTGCCGTCCGGCGGGCGCAACGCAAAAAGAAGTGTGGATTCGCAGGATCGGGCGGGCTGAATTCGAGGAAGTGGCAAAGAACGCACGGCTTAGTGAAGTAAGGGCCACGGCTATTCACAACCTCTTATTTCGAGCCTAGTTCACGCCTTCCGCTTCGAAAAAGTGTTTGTTCATGCTCTGCGTGGTTTTTAGCGCGTTGTTTGACTTTTTTTTCGAATGTGCTCTGTTTGTTTCATGTAGTTTCGTTTTTCTTGCGGTGAAATGCACGCATCTGCAGCTGGCCTGTGACATAAAAGCGACTTTATTCAGGGTGTGTTTTGAGCTCCACCAGAAGTTAGCACATTCTCGACGCTTTTGCAAGGCTCAATATGAGTTACGATGCAGTCTTTTAGCATCGAATGTACGCCCCCATGTATTGATTTCGTTTCTGGTGATTAACCTTTTTAACCTTCCGAAGCGACGAAAGCTAGGATGCAGGTCGAAGTGGATGGCTCCGCATAACTTTATCTAGCTCGCCTGGGGATGTTTAACGTGCACTTTGATCGTAGAGACATACGTGGGCCGGTAAATTTCTCGTTGGCGTTTCATAATACTCGCGCGGGCGCACTAGCGCTGCTTTAGAAGTTGGCGCCTCGGCGCGATTGTATTTCTTCAATCAATTTTATTTACTAGTTGTAACACCTTGTCATTATTTCGCATTATTGACGGCGCCTCCAGGGCACCAAAGCGGCAACGGGGACACCAAAGCTAGAACCAGGGCTGGATGGGGCTCGCCGAAGCCTGTGCATGCCAAGGGGGTATAAGATCGTGGACAGCCAATTTTGTATGCAAACACTCCCTGCAACGCTTACATTATTGTAATGTCACGTGCTCCTCAGAGGCCTCCGTCAGCAATTACATGTGCCCTCCTGGAGCAGTACTTGTAAAAAAAAAACAATATATCGTCACGATTACCAAAGCACCCCGCAATGAAAAAAACGGCCCTGTTGCCAGGCATTGCTGACCGCACACAGCCGTTCCGGCTGTGTGCGGTCAGCAATCTCTCACGCGCCGGTCGAACAAAAGTATTCTGCAGGTACGTAAATGAACCTACGAAACTACCTACACATACTTTCACGCTGTCAACACCTGAAGTTTGGTAATTACGCGCGTGTTTCAGTACACCGTGTGCTTGCGTCGTGTTTCAGCAACACGAACTCTCAACGTCGCGCGCTTTACGCCCTAAATACGCCTTGAATAATGGTCCTTTTCTCTATTTCTTCCGCAATTCCAACACGCAATTCTAAAGGCCAGTTACCGACTGACGAAGAAAGATCTCGATTGAAAAAACTGCTCCGCAGGGCTCGAACGAACTTTTCTGCGGATTTCCTCCCGTAGCGTGTTAGCCGTCGTCTGACATAGTAGTTCTGCGGAAACCCGCAAGGTGGAGAGAAATAATGAATAAAGGGAAAATCAGACATCCACCCGTTCGTAGCAATTGCTGCAAAGGAAACCCATACGGGTTCCTCGAAAGAAATGCCTCGGAGTTGAAGAAAAATTCGTCCTGGTCCGGGACTCGAACCCGGGACCACCGCCTTTCCGGAGCAGCCGCTCTACCATCTGAGCTAACCAGGCGGCTAGCAGATGGCAGGGCGAAGTCGAATTTGTCGACAACACGAAGCAAAGGCAAGAGTTTGACATAGTAGTTCTGCGGAAACCCGCAAGGTGGAGAGAAAGGTGGAGAGGTGGGCCTACCGTAGCAGCCGTCGTCTGCTACGGTAGGCCCACCACCGGCGGCGCCACCGTCGAGGCCGCGCCGAGCGGAGGAGGAGGGAAGCGAATGGCGCGTCTTTGGGAGATTGAGGTGTTTTAGCCCGACCGGCTGAGTGTTTTCGTTCCTTTGTTGTGTAAATACTATTTCTGTAGTGTTTGCGTTTGTCTTTTTTAATTTCTATGTTCCGTACTGCGTTCATACTCACTGATGCACCCAATCCTGTTATGCCCCAGAAAGGGCCTGCAGTATCCCTAAATAAAACCCTGAGAGCGAACGGTGCGCAGTCTCGTTTTTCCATTGGTATATATATATATATATATATATATATATATATATATATATATATATATATATATATATATATATATCTGGTACGCCATCTGGTAAGAAAGGATGTTCCACTACCGTCCACCATGGCTCTGGGTGGCGCTGGCTAACACTCTTAGCGCTAGATCTATTTAACATAAATACCTAAGTTAGTGGACGGATTGATAGCCGTCACCGTAGCACATTTGGTAGTGCAGTTACAGTGTACTAGAATTGCTTCTAGTTCACTGTACTGCAGTGCACGCGCGATGCGGAGGCTGTGTGTTCGGCTCCCACTGACCACACGTTATTTTTTTGTCCATTTTCATTTCATCCCCCTTTTTTATTATTTTATACATTTCAAGTTCTAACAGTTCATTTGCATTCCTTGGCTTCACTGTTTGTTGGCTTTATCTCATCATGATTGACAAAAATTGAGCTCCTCGGTTTCCCTTGTTTCGTTTATATATATATATATATATATATATATATATATATATATATATATATATATATATATATATATATATATATATATATATATATATATATATATATATATTGTTACGGATGATGTTTATTTACAGGATGAAACGAGGTCCGAGATGGAAGCTACAGGCCAGGCCCAGCCGGCGCAGAGTACCCCGAGATCACGCGCGCACACTCTACTTCTTCTTTCTCAGCCTCAGTCGCGCAGTGCTGCGACATTTTCCCCGGGGACACGTGAAGCTCGCTGAGCGAGTTAAAGGGACCGGTGATGGCACTGCTTGAGTCTGGCCACGTGAACAACTTGCGTCGCACGTGAACGCCGATTACTTGCCGTCGCTTTGGCGACGACATAGTTCACATCACTCAAGCGGCTGAGTATAACGAATGGTACGGTGTAAGTGGCGAGAAACTTGCGGTACAATCCCTTTTTGCGAACAGGTGTCCACAACCAAGCATAATCACCGGGAGTAAAGCTGACGGGGATATGCAGCGCGTCATGCTAATCTTGCTGTTGCCTTGTGAGGACAACGTCCTAAGATGCGCCAGTCGACGTGCTTCCTCAGCACGATACAGAGTTTGGGCGATGGAAGGATCTTCTTGGCACGATGAAGGTAAAATAGTGTCCAGTAAGCACTGGGGAGCGCGTGCGCACAGCAAGAAGAACGGCGCATATCCAGTAACTTCGTGCTTGGCACTATTGTACGCGTACGTTACAAAAGGTAAGACGGCGTCCCAATGCTTGTGGTCAGCAGCGACATACATTGATAACATGTTCGTAAGGGTTCGATTCGTGCGCTCCATGAGGCCGTTGGTTTGCGGGTGGTAAGGAGTGGAATGACGATATGCAGAACCACAAAGCCGTAAAAGTTCTTCAGCGACGTCGGCGGTGAATTGCCGTCCACGGTCACTGATGACAACACGGGGAGCGCCGTGACTCGCAATCAGCAATCCACAAGTATGGGGTGTCTTTGTGAAGGAGAGACGTGAGGGCAGAGGCAAGCTGTGCGAAATTATTGATAAAGCGCCGGATATATGAGCAAAGGCCCAAAAAGCTTCGCCGATCTTTCACCGTTTGTGGCTGTTGGAAGTCGCGAACCGCTGATATATTTTCAGGGTGTGGTCGTATGCCGTCTTTGTCGACCAGAAAGCCTAATACGAGGGCTTGACGCTCAACGAAATGATATTTCTTCGAGTTTAAAATAAGGCCAGCTTGCTGGATACAGTCAAGAACGATCGACAGGCACTGATTGTGCTCGTCAAATGTCCGGCCGTAGATAATGACGTCGTCTAAATAGCACATGCAATTTTCCCATTTGAGTCCGCGGAGCACGGTATCCATAAATCGCTCGAATGTCGCTGGAGCATTGCATAAGCCAAAGGGCATAACGTTGAACTCAAAGAGACCGTCAGGTTTCACGAAGGCTGTCTTCTCCTTGTCTGAGGGGTGCATGGGAATTTGCCAATATCCTGACCGTAAATCAACAAAAGAGAAATACGACGCGGAGTGGAGGCAGTCGACGGCGTCATCTATTCGTGGTAGGGGGTACACGTCTTTCTTTGTGACGGCGCTTAGGCGGCGATAGTCCACACAGAATCTCCATGAGTTTTCTTTTTTCTTGACTAGGATCACAGGAGCAGCCCAAGGGCTACACGATTCCTGGATCACTCCTTTCTGTAACATTTCTTCGACCTGCTCGGCGATGACTTTTCTCTCTGAAGGTGAAACGCGGTAGGGCTTCTGACGAATTGGCGTTGCTTGCCCTGTATGGATGCGGTGTTGCATGCGAGACGCCGGTGATGTATGGGACGCTCGTTGGCCTTGAGCAAAATCAAACACTGTGGCGTAGCGAGCGAGCACAGCGTCCAGCAGACACTGCTCACTAGAAGACAGCGACTTGTTGATCATGCGCTTAAAGTCAGCAGAATTATCATAGTTGGAGTCGGGGTTGGATTTTTTTTCGGCACTTGACATTTCGACTGTTCCGAAGATGACAATGGCTTGTTCATCAAAACTTGCCAGCTTAAGTCCTAGCGGCAATGTTATGGATTGGGTTGAAACGTTCACTGTTCACAAACGAGTACAATCATCAGTGGTGACAACGAGGGAGCGAGGGACTATCGCATTTTTCTTGAGCGCATTGTTATAATCGGGCTCGGCTAAACCACAACAAGAACCTGTATGAGAGGGAGAAGCATTGACAGGTACAAACACTGCAGTCTGAGGAGGCAAAGACACATCTTGTGACACGGAGAGAACTTCGGCGGCATCACTGGTGCTATCTGTCATTGAAGTTCGCGCGTCGCGGCGAAGAGAAATAGCGCCACTTCCACAATCCAAAGTTGCCCCCCACTCACGAAAGAAATCAATTCCTAAAATAAAGTCATGTGTTGTACGTGCAAGCACAGTAAATTCACTTCGAAATGTCTTGTCCCCTATCGTAACTGAAACAGAACAGACCCCAAGTGGGTGTAACATTTCCCCGCCAACTCCACGAAAGGTAGCGTTCCGATCCCAAGAAAACATAACTTTTTGTCCAAGACGATTTTTGAAGGACAGGCTCATAACAGAAATTGCCGCCCCAGTGTCAACTAAAGCAAAAGCACTCACATTGTCAACTAAAATGCACACTTTGTTTAAACAATTTTACACAAGGGGGTCTTGATGAAGATAATCATTTTGCGGCCTCACCCCCGTCGGTCGCACCAGCTAGTCTCCCAGCGGCGGCGGTGACACCGAGCGACGACGAGGTGATGGAGAGCGTCGTTGTTGTGTCGGTGGTGGCGTGAGGCTGCGATTGCAAACGGGGAGTCACTGTGGCTCGCGCGTCCCTGCTGCAGCCGCTGGAAGGAGCTGGGACACAGCCAGGGCTCGTCAGCGGGCACGCGGGGTGTGTAGGGATTAAACCGTGGAGCACGCTGCTGGCGGCGGTGGCAATACCTAGCAATGTGTCCAGGCACACCGCAGCTGTAGCAAATGCGTGAGTCGCGACTTGTCGCAGGTGACACCAGTGACATGGGTGGAAACGTACTCTCAGGCTCGTTGCAGGAGGGAAGAGCCCACGGAACAAATCGTTGTTGTGCATGTTGTCGGCGTCCCAGACTTGTCGGTTGCGGTGGCAAGTTGCTGCTCTCCGTACGATCAGCATAGGTCCTGGGAGGTTCTCGGTAACTCTGAGGTGCCCATGTGGCTGGTGGCCCACGAGAGCGATGATCAAATGCACACTGATGGCACACATGAGCGTCGTCAACAACTTTAAGGCGTTCAAGCTCTTCTTTAACCACTTGCCGAATCACCCTGGAGATGTCATCGTAGGTTGGGACGGACGCACTTGCAATAGCAGTAACATTGTCCAAGCGTCCAAACTTTGTCCCAATCCTTCTCATTTTCAGCGCTTCAAACGCCCGGCAGTGTTTCTTCAGATCCGACGGAGTACTAAGATCTTCCTTCGTTATAAGAAAATTATAAACATCTTCAGCGATTCCTTTAGGCAGATGTCCTACTTTGTCTTCGTCTGTCATGGTAGCGCTGACGATTCCGCATAATTTCAGGACAGCCTCTATGTACGTTTTGCACGTTTTGCCAGGTAATTGAGCTCGTCGGGAAAGCGTCTGCTCAGCCTTCTTTTGCTTAGAGATCGGGTCCCCGAAGCACTTGGTGAATTCTTCAACAAAATTATCCCAGCTTGTCAGAACGCTCTCGTGGTTTTCAAACCAGAGGAGCGGGGGTTCCTGCGAGAAAAAAAAAACCACGTTATCCAGCTGCTTCGTAGTGCTCCAGTGGTTTTGGCGACTCACTCTGTTGTAGTGGTTAAGCCAGTCGTCGACGTCTTCGTTCGCCTTCCTCGAAAAGATGGGTGGCTCTCGCAGCGGTGTCCAGTAGCCAGCCTGACCTACGTGATTGCTGTCTGGTCCGCCGCAGGTGGGGTCATCATTGCCTTCTCTGGAATCGGCCATGTCCGCTGCTTGTGGTCGTAAACCGGCCAAGCGTCTACTCCGTCGGACAGTTTGTAGAGCTGGGTCGTCTAGGATCGTCCAAGATCTACCCCGCACCTCCACCAAAGATGTTACGAATGATGTTTATTTACAGGGTGAAGCGAGGTCCGAGAGGGAAGCTACAGGCCAGGCCCAGCCGGTGCAGAGCACCCCGAGATCACGCGCGCACACTCTACTTCTCTCTCTCTCTCTCTCTCGATATATATATATATATATATATATTGTCACGAAAAAGACAATGTAAGATGTGCCTGGCATCGGCGAGGCAGACAGTTGTACAAGATAGCGTGCGATAAATTCAAGCCGGCGTCCTCGGCTTCTACTTCTTCTACGCCAGCGCCCGTCTCTTGCTGAGCGCGCATTCCAGTCCCAAGTTCTTTTTCATCGCTGGCTCGTGACACCTAGCGGCATTATTCCCCCGCCAAAAGAAAGGCATCGACCCGATGCTTGCTAAACTAGGAAGTGTGGAAGTATTATGAGATCGGATTGGCGTCGCCTTAACGCAGGAAATACGGTTTGAGGCGAATGACATGCACTATCTCTGAGTGGTGCTTTCGACGCCGAGGCGACGCGGCACCGTCGATAATGACCTCATAGTTCACTTCACTAACGCGGCGTATCACTTTGTAGGGTCCAAAGTATCTACTAAGGAGCTTCTCAGACAACCCCTGGCGACGGACTGGAGTCCACACCCAGACTTGGTCATCTGGCTGGTACTCGACTTGCCGATGTCGAAGGTTGTAGCGTCGTGCGTCTGTACTCTGCTGCTTCGCGATGTGTATGCGCGCAAGTTGACGAGCTTCCTCTGCGTGAGTAAGTTGCTCGGCGTCGGCAGTAAGTGATGCGTCAGTGTCGTGCGGGAGCATAGCGTCTAGCGTTGTCTGGACCTCGCGCCCGTAGACAAGACGGAACGGTGTAAATCGTGTGGTTTCCTGAATGGCGGTGTTGTACGCGAATGTAACGTACGGCAGGACTTGATCCCATGTTTTATGCTGGACGTCCTCATACATAGACAGCATGTCAGCAATGGTTTTGTTTTGCCGTTCCGTCAGTCCGTTGATCTGCGGATGATAGGCAGTCGCCTTGCGATGCTGTGTACAGCTCAGCTCGAATATGTCCTCTATCAGTTGGGCTGTAAGAGCAGTGCCTCTGTCGGTGATGACATGTGATGGGGCACCATGTCTGAGGACTATGTGATCGATAAAGAACTGGGCAACTTCGTAGGCCGTGGCACGCTGTACAGCTTTCGTCTCGGCGTAGCGTGTTAGATAGTCCGTGGCGACTATAATCCAATTGTTTCCGCTGGCTGACAAGGGAAAGGGTCCCAGAAGATCCATGCCGATTTGATCAAACGGCGCACTAGGTGGTGCGATGGGTTGGAGTAACCTCCCGGGCTTCAAAGACGGCGACTTCCTGCGTTGACACTCTCGGCAGCTTTGCACGTAACGCTTCACCGTGGTAGAAAGTCTGGGCCAGTAGTACGTCTGGCGTACTCTTGCAAGAGTGCGTGAAAATCCCAAGTGTGCAGAAGTGGGCTCATCATGGCAGGCTAGAAGAATGTCATCACGAAGGGCGGCAGGTACGACCAATAGATACTCTTTGTCGCTGGCACTCGACTTTTTCTTGTAGAGGACACCATTTCGCAGGCAGAAGGTCGAAAGACTGCGAGAAATGTGTCGTGGGATTGTAGCATTCTGGCCTTCTAGGTGATCGATGACAGGGCGTATTTCGGTGTCCTCGCGCTGCCGTATGATCAAATCAGATGCGGTGAGGGCCCCAAGGAATGCGCCGTCTTCGTCCATGTCCTTATCACAAGTTTTGACGGGAGCGCGCGACAACGCGTCGGCATCTTCGTGTTTGCGGCCCGATTTGTAGACGATGGTAACATCGAACTCCTGGAGACGGAGACTCCATCGAGCAAGTCGCCCGGCTGGGTCTCGTAAGTTGGCTAACCAACACAGGGAATGGTGGTCTATCACCACCTTGAAATGGCGACCGTAGAGATAAGGCCGAAATTTCATGATGGCCCACACAACCGCTGGACACTCTTTCTCGGAGGTGGAGAAGTTGATTTCGGTGCGTGAAAGGGTGCGACTGGCGTAAGCGATGACTCGCTTGACGCCTTCCTGGTATTGAACGAGTGCAGCGCCAAGACCGATGTTGCTTGCATCGGTATGCACCTCGGTGTCAGCGTCCTCGTCAAAGTAAGCGAGGACGGGTGATTCCTGCAGGCGTTGCCGTAACTCGGTGAAAGCTGCGTCCTGCTCATCCGTCCAAACGAAGGGTGCGTCTTCTCACGTGAGGCGTATGAGTGGTTCAGCGATGCGCGAGAAATTAGCGATGAAGCGACGATAGTACGCACACAGACCGAGAAAGCGGCGTACTGCTTTCTTGTCACGAGGAGTCGGAAAAGCAGCAACAGCAGATGTTTTATCTGGGTCAGGCTGGACGCCATCGGCATTCACGACATGCCCGAAAAACTTGAGCTCTTCGTAACCGGAGTGACACTTTTCTGGCTTTAGTGTGAGATTAGCGGAGCGGAGCGCCTCAAGTACCGCCTCTAAACGCTTCAGATGTTCTTCGAAGGTCGCCGCAAGCACGACGATGTCATCTAAGTATACTAAACAGCTGTGCCACTTCAGACCCGTCAGAACAGTGTCCATCCTTCGATGGAATGTGACCGATGCAGAACACAGGGCGAATGGAAGTACTTTAACTTCGCACAGTCCATCCGGGGTAACAAAGGCAGTTTTTTCGCGATCTCGTTCGTCAACTTCGATTTGCCAATATCCGCTCTTCAGATCTATGGATGAAAAATACCTGGTTCGCCGCAGTAGATCTAACGAATCATCGATCAGCGGAAGCGGATAAACGTCTTTTTTTTGTGACGTTATTCAACTTTCTATAGTCAACGCAGAACCTAAGCGTTCCGTCTTTCTTTTTGACGACGACCACCGGCGATGACCAAGGGCTTTGGGATGGTTGTATGATGTCATCGTCAGGCATTTCTTTAACTTGTGCATTACTCACGTTGCGCTCTTTCGCCGACACGCGATAAGGCAGTTGTCGTATGGGACGAGAATCGTCATACGTGATTATTCGATGTCTCGTGATGGGTGTCTGGCGTACCTTAGAAGAAGACGCGAAGCACTCCTTGAACTGAAGGAGCAACTCGCGCTGCGCTTTCTGCTTTTCCTCCGAAAGGTCTGAATTGATGTCGATATTGCTGAGTGTCTGAGCTGGGTTCCCCTTCGTCATAGACGCAAAGCATTCAGCAACGTCGGCTATGGGCTCAGCGAAAGCGATAGTAGTACGACGAAATAGGTGCCGATGCTCCTGGCTAAAATTCGTCACGAGGAGCGCCGAACGTCCACCTCGAAGCATAATGAGACTGCGGGCTGTACATACACCATGAGTCAGCATAAGAGAGGAATTGCCCTCTGCAACAGCTTCGCCGTCACGCAGATCGTCGCATACGACCATTACCAGGACACTTGCGCGTGGTGGTACAGTTACACTGTCGGCGTAAACTCGAAGTGCGTTACGTCGGCAATTGTCGCGGTTGTTCGCTGCTATTTCTGTCGAAAAGTCACTGTGCGCTCCCGGAGGTCTATAATGGCACCATACTCTAGCAGAAAGTCGACGCCCAAGATGAGGTCCCGAGAACAATCGCGGAGTATAAGGCAGCTGGCTGGAAACGTGGACCCACGAATTTGTACTCTGACCGTGCACATGCCCAACGGTGTTACGATGTGCCCGCCAGCAGTACGAATTTGCGTTCCAGACCAAGGCGTGATGACTTTTCTAAGTTCTGTCGCTAGGTTTCAGCACAAGACTGAGTTTTCGGCCACCGTGTCCAATAACGCACCACACACACCCAGATATATATATATATATATATATATATATATATATGTTTATCTGGGTGTGTGTGTGCGTAAAAGAGTCGGATTGCTTGGAGGAAGGAAAGCGCAGTAGAGAGAGGCGCCGGCCAGCCCGGATGTTGGAGAAAGTGTGGCGGAAGTCACATGCACTTTTTTGCAAAGGCGCGCTGGGTCTGGTGGTCGAAACGTCAACGTTGCATAGCAACCGTGCTCCTGAAGTTGTTGCTGCTGCTCTCGGCCTCCAAACAGTGGTATAACATTTTTCCGCCTGGGTATTTCTCCAAGCCCATTCCGTTCGGGGGACAAGCTAAGTTCGGAGTGTGGTGTGTAAGCTTGACAGTTGCGTTTTGGGTCTGTGAGTGTCTTCCGACAACAAAGACGCTGACGTAATCATGGCCTGGGTCTTCGTCGTCTTCTTCAAAGTGTCACCGAAAAGCAAAGGGGCACGTAGTGTTGCAGAAGTTTGGTAGGTTTTGTTCTGACGCGCGTTAGCAGCGCACACTTCTGGCGGCTCGTAGCAATGCAAGTTCCAAAGCTCGCGCCATCTGCTCCGGCGAGCTCATTGAATATTGCAGATTCAAAGGGAGATGGCACACCAACACGGCTGCAGTTCTGGCTTCAAAAACGTGACGTCAGGGCCTCTCCTACTTTAGGGCGAAAGCCTTTAATGGCTCATACTCGCGGCGTCCGACCGTCCGTACCCTGGAACGGTGCCAGCTGTGGCTTCTCTCCCTCATACTCTCTCAGCAATCGCACGATGGCACAGCGGCGCACAGCAACAGTTGCGCCGCCACAGCTGTGGCCTCTCTCCTTACACTCTCTCAGCAATCACGTGATGGCACAGCGGCGCACGCGGCAACTCTCCTGTCTCTTGCAGCGGATAGCTCCCAAGCGGCCCGGTGATGATTCCACGGCAAGCGGTTCGGAGAAGCGCCCCAAGAATGGGGATTCCCCCGATACCAAACGCCAGAAGAATGAGCGAATGTGCATGCGGCGGGCTAACCTGTCACGGGGCACCAAGGCCAGGGAAGCGATACGGAAGCGATTGAGGCGAAAGCATGGCTCATACACGCGGCGTCCGACCGTCCGTCCGTGCGCTGGAACGTTGTCGCGGATTTCCACCAAGACGCTAGGAACAGACATGCATTTGTCAGTGGTCTACAAAGTTCACTAGCGTTACAGTTGGTCACACCGATGACAACAGCCACCACGCAGCATGGCAGCTGTCTTGATCTTGTCTTCCAGACATATCCAACCGCCGAAGGTCTCGAGTACATATCAGTACATTTCAGTGATCACAAGGCAGCTATCTAGACGTCGATCCAGCCAAGCATAACGAATTCATGAGAACTTAAAGCAAATACACAAAAAATTCATTAATAAACAGTCCATCGTTTACTTCAAATTACACACTTTGTCAATCTTTGTAAAAAAAATTGAAGGACACTTTGTAAATTCCAAGTGTGTTCGGCGAAAACGTGTGCCCATTCTACTGGGAGTGTCATGCACAAAAAAAAAGCAAAAGAAGACATGGCATAGTCAGGCGAATGGGCACAGGCTTTCGCCGAACGCACTTCGTAATTTACAAATTGCCCTTCAATTTTGTTCCTTCCCTCCATGGTTTGCGGTTTCTCGTGTCATCAGTGGTCATGAGGGGTCAGAGCGTCGCTTCGCCCGCGTTATCAATTGGGCCTCTTCGATTATACATGCCTGACAGTCACGGACTGTCCAAGGCGGTGCTTTCAGCCAATGAGCGTTGTGTATGCAGCGTCTCGGACAGTCCGGGACTGTCAGGCACGGATAATCGAAAAGACCCCATAGTGATCAGGCGGCCGTGAACGGTGGATCATAAGAGTGGCGTAGAATCGAGCGGTAGCAATCGCTACAAGATTGCGGCCACAATGGCCGCATTCGCGTGCGTTTTCGCTTCAGCGGCAAGCAAACGCTCTCAGATGGAATCATTGCGGCTGTGATCAGCGACGCTTAGTAGGTGGTAATTCCTCACGGCGTTGGCCCGTGTGAGTAAACCGGCCGTTCCTTTTTGGCGTCACTGACGGGGAGCGGCATGCCACCAAAACGGCTCCGCGATTGATTCAACCGTGCAGGCTATGGGGTACTTACCGTAGGGATGATAACAATGCCGCTGACAAAAGCTCGCTAACAGAACAGCTTGAAAAACACAATCACCAAGGGTGAAGAAGGATGAGATGATAGAGCGTGGATTTAAAAAAAGCAAAGAAAAACGCTTTTTTTGTTTCTGCAATCACTCAACATTTGTCGTGGCAAGACATTTTACACATTTTGCACTGCACAAGAGTCGTATCCACCAGTAATGAACACGCAAGAATTCTTAATTGAGCCGAAGAAGCATCGTCGTTACAAAATAACGTGCAAGTGTAGAGTATCTGCACATGTACAAAAAAAGATGGTCACGAACCTTTTCTTGTTGCTAGAAAAACCAATCACAATTCTACAAGAGCACGTGGGGCAGCTTGGGTGTTATGCTGGAATGATAAGCTTTCTTCCAGTTCTTTTTTCGCCCTGCTTGTCACACCCTGTACAAGGAATCGCAGCTGGTCCACATTCTAAAATCCACAGTACAGTCATCTTTGAGTCATCACTGAAAATACCCTATACGCATGTTGCTAATATGTGCTTTCGAATTTGATGTAACAAATTTGGTACGAATCGGTGTCGCAATAGTCAACAGCTCTGCTGACATGGTATGCGAAGGAAGCCACAAACAAGTCCAAATGATATCGCGTGTACTATTTGAGAATTCACGGCGCACGTCCAAGGTTCGCCGCATGTCGAATTCCAGGCATTTCCTCGTGGCAGCAGAACATACCACACGCCTCTTACACACGATTGTACAATATCGCTGGTAGGTGCACCTAGAACGGCCGACATATAGGTTCTCTTCGTCGATATGCCTATATAGTAACACTTACACAGAACAGGTGGAAAATACAGACACACAGCGACGGTAATGGCAGCACACAGTACCCACAACGCAACTTGGAACACGAAGAGCACACGACACAGGTTACCTTATCGTTTATGCTTGTTCATGCATCGTGTCATCCTTTTCTTTTTTTTTGCGCCCATTAGCTGTCCCATCAAGGTACGTGGCTCAATAACGCTCCACTATATCCAGAATGTTATGCGGCTATAAGAGCGGCAGCGCACGCAGCTACGCGTACAAAGGCTGCGCTGCCGACGACGTGACCCGTGGGTGCACAGGGCGTCGTACATCGAGCGTACATGCGTACGAGGGCGCAGTTCAGAGCTCGTCATTGCGGATGAAACGGTTCCCTTCGGAGTGCTTGCCGGTGTACTTGTACTTGAGCATCCCGTAGACGGTCTTGCGCTGGCGTCCAATGTTGTGCGTGGGCACCAGCGGCAGCGGCGTGTACCGGTAGGCGTCGGCTTCCGAGTCCGAGCCGCCGTCGGCCCAGGGCGCCGATCCCCCGACGTGCAGCGGCGGCCGGGCGACCCGCATGAAGGCGCCCACGCGCCGCGCCTCGGCCCGCTCGGCGCCAGCCACGGCGCGGGAGTCGAGGAACTTCAGCTGCCGAAGCTTGTGGATCACGTAGTAGCGGTACCTGCAGCGTCAGGGTGCTTGCTATAGCGGGCAGCGTTCTATAGTCGGCACAGTATCTGGAACGCGTCTGGGCTTCTTCGAGAAGCGCGCGGAACTCAGTGTTCTGATAGTCGTCGCACGTCACATCAGTCCGAAATTAGCCTGCAATGCCCAAACACTGTTCCACATCAAGGGCATTTAGAACACCTTGTCGACCTCTATTTTTGGCCATGGCTACAAATTTATACAAAAATATGACAGCAATGAAATATTATTGCAAGTACAAGTTACCTGCCAGATTGATTTATTAATTCGCAATAAGTTTCCTGATGTACCCACAGCTGAACAGTATCTCCTGCGTATATACAGTATAAAGAGCGCTACTGCTGGCTGTGTGTACAGTAGCGTGCTAAAATGAAAATTCCGAGGTATCGAAGCAGCGTAGCATATATGATACACTGGGCATTAAAGGGTTGAAAGCTTTGCGCCCCCATGATGCGAATGGGCCTCTCGACAAACTGCTTTGAATCAAAGGCTGGACACCGTTGTTCGAAATCGCACTTGTGATTGTGCGAGCGACCGCTCGAGTGCGGTCCCGCTCTGCTCAGGTGGCTCCCAGAAAGTTCTAGGGAATCGCGCGTTGCCCTCGCTCATAGGCGTCTGCGGATTTCTAAACTCCGCTTCAAGTGCCACGCACTGTAGAAGCTACGCAAGAAGTTCGGTCACGAGAATTTATCACTCCACGCATAGGCGCCGACTGAGGGGGGGGATGGGGGGAGGAGGGGGCTCCGCCCCCTTGTCCCACACGCACATACACCTAACGTGTCATTGCCAGAGTTTTGTCAGCCACATCATTTGATGTTTCGTTTGACTTGCCTCGACCTCTTGACTTAAAATTTTATTGTAGCTAATAGCTTACTGCATCATTGTTGGCGTGGGCGTGCACGATTTTAATCCATCATTTGCTTTATCTCTGCAAATCCTGACAATAGGTGCACATGTGCATTAGAAGCACTAGCTGTGGCTGCCTCATCCGTATTTTCTCAATTGAAAATTGTTTTAAGCTTCCACTGTAAACATCATGCACATATACAATATATATAAATATATACGTAGCATAAAGTTTATTACATTTTGAAAGAGAAGGTGGTAGCCAATCAACAATTATTTCTAAAAGCGTGGTTAGCTTATGCCTGGACAATGAATATGTTGCTGTATGTTCGCCTCGCTTCAAGATGGTTTCCGTGCCTTTTTGACCCTGAAAAAAACCTTTAAGCTTTAGTGACACCTTCGGTAGGGTCTTTTATCAACGGCGTGTGATATGCACGTGAATGATATGTACGTTCCACAGCCTCGCTTCTATTTCCTGTAAGCAAAGCTAACGACTCAATAAAAAAACACTTCTAATAATTCATAACATTTATTAGGGATGGAAACTTCGTCACTTGCATGCAGAGGTCATAAACATATACAGGGTGTTCCAATTAACTATCATGCACCAAGATTTAAAAAAAGCAATGCGTTACTCGAAGAAAACCTACTGCATACTGCAGTACAGTGGAGTTAGTGCCAGTAGCTTTTTCGTTACTGAGATTTATTAGGTAATTGTGATTATCTAATCACAGACATACTACCATAACTATCATAGTGTCAATGAGACATTTGTAGGCACAGCCAAGGGACATCTAACTGTGACGTGCTGATTGCGTACTATATTTTCCGACTGATAAATCATCATCATCATCATCAGCAGCAGCAGCAGCAGCAGCAGCCCGGTTACGCCCACTGCAGGGCAAAAGCCTCACCCATACTTCTCCAACTACCCCGGTCATGTACTAATTGTGGCCATGTTGTCCCTGCAAACTTCTTAATCTCATCTGCCCACCTAACTTTCTGCCGCCCCCTGCTACGCTTCCTTTTCCTTGGAATCGAGTCCATAACCCTTCATGACCATCGGTTATCTTCCTTCCTCATTACATGTCCTGCCCATGAGCATTTCTTTTTCATGATTTGAACTAAGATGTCATCAACTCGCGTTTGTTCCCTCACCCAATCTGCTCTTTTCTTATCCCTTAACGTTACACCTATCATTCTTCTTTCCATAGCTCGTTGCGTCGTCCTCAATTTGAGTAGAACCCTTTTCGTAAGCCTCCATGTTTCTGCCCCGTACGTGAGTACGGTACGTGAGTACTGATAAATAAACCCTGCGAAATATTGCGAATACCACGTGACTGCGCTCCCACCCGCATCATAAAGCAGCGTCCTCGAACAGGCTCCTTCTGAGTTAGGCAGAACGAAATGAAAGAAATAAAAAAAAAGAAATCACCACCCAAGCACTCCGTACAGATGGTTAACCAGCGAGGCTGACACCTGCGGCCCCGATGTTTATCACTGGGTTAATCCCGACGGTTCATTAAACGACGGCTTGGTAAGCGGCCGGATCCTCGGTACGCAGTTGCTGCTTGCGCTCGTCTGCACGAGCCTGTTCTTGTGCCCGGGCTCCAGCATTCGGACGGCGTAGAGGAGCTGGTTCCCGGTTCTGCTCGCGGCCTTGCTGATCGAAAGCTGCCTGCTCCTCAGGAGTAGGTATGACGCGTGGCCTACCCATTTATGTAGCCGGAGGGAAACTGCTGCGCGCCCGCTCGGCTGCGACGGAAAGCAACGATGTCACTACTGTCGCAGCCAATTGCGTGCCTCTTTTTCGCTTTTTTGTTTCGTGCATTCGCATGGTGTTGCACCGGAGGAGTTTTGGGCGTACAGACGACAGACGGACGGACAGACAAATCGACTAGCCGTGTGCAGCTTCGCTGTAAAATTATGTGCATATAAAACAATGCACATGTTAGAATCTACGTGAAGCGATCCTTTAGTGAAGCGGCTGATTAAGTATTGTACAGCTAATGCGATGTGTACAGTTGTGTCCTTGTCCTATGCAACATCTAATTTCATGCAATATTTATGCACTATAGCGTTAACAGACTGTGCCCAAATGCGAACACCAAATCAGGCCGATACATGCACAGTGAGACGTCGACACAGTGATGTCACGAGGACAAAGCCGATGTGTGATGCCTGTGGGAGGAACAGACACGAGATGAGACCTAAATGGACAGAAAGGCACAGCAGATGTGTAAATAAATCTAAGGATTCTATACTCTTGCGTCACTGTAGCACATATCAATACACACACACATACCCGTGGCCCATACTCAATGAGGCATCCCGATCGCATCAAGTGTGGTGTAGCCCAAACACTGGAATGAATGAATAAATGAATGAGTTGCGTTGTTTTATGTGCCAAAACCACGATTTGATTATGAGGCACGCCGTAGTGGGGGACTCCAGATTAATTTGGCCACCAAGGGATCTTTTCCCCCGATTCCTAGGACACGGGCGTTTTTTCATTTCGCCCCCCTAGAAATGCGGTCGCAGCGGCCGGGATTTGATCCCACGACCTCGTACTTAGCAGCGCAACGCCATAGCCGCTAAGCCACCGCTGCAGGTCCAAACATAGGAAAGCTACGAAAATCTAAGAAGCCGTTGAACATCATGCGCTGTTGCAATTGGAGGTAGAAAGATTCATATCTCTGAATCATACTACGTGTACAGCTGTGATGTCGTGATCTATTGCTTGATTATGCAGAACAGAGGTGCGCTTTCTGGCACTATGCATTGTATGCAGAGTGTTTCTACGAAAGCCTTCAGTAATATTTAAAAATAGTCGTTTTGAAATACGAGGATGGTCCCTTCAGGGACATGCCGTCAGCGGTGGCGACCACGTGGTGATGGATGACACGTGGTAATTATTCGCTGATTAACACTTATAGGGGTATTACTCAGGCTCGCGCGTGCGCACCTGACCCTTCTCTGGATCGCACAGCGCCGGCGGAGCGGCAGTCGCTCCCTAGCACTTTCGCAGCAGCCCTAGCAGTCAGAGCTGTGACCCCTAACCCGCGGTTCGCAGTGAGTTGCGACCACGGCGGGTTCAGGCCAGTGGGGACAGGGTGAGTCTCGACCTAAGGTGTTTATTCACCTTGGTGTACAATGATTCCAACAGACAGCAACAGCCACAACACACACAAATACAACACAAAACACAACCACAGCGGCGGAGCATTCCGCACGCCTGGGGTGAAACAAACCGCACAATGTGGGAGCCACAAAAGAGGCTGATAAGAGTTCAGCTCACCCAAAGTGGTTCCGCGCTCGGGCCCTGGGGCGGTGAGTCGCACACAAAGGCCGGGCGCAACAGGGGGGACGGCGTGCGGCGGTCTCAGCGGCGGATTTGAGATGCGGCCGTTCGCTAGCTCTTCCACCGTGAGACAAAGATGCGTCGGGGGAATAGCGCTTCTCCCGAGCGGCGGAGAGGGGGTCTCCCCGGTTCCAAGAAAGGGAAAGGAGGGAACGGGGTGCCTTGGCTGCAGCGTCGCGGCCAGGCGCGAAGAGCAGCGGGAGTGGCGAAGGTGCCCTCTCCACGCTACCCTCCGCGAGCGAGCACGTGATTATCGCGTGATAACCGCGTGGCCGCTCCGGAGATATCGGGATGCGCGTGCGATCCCCACATCCCCCCCTCCTTAAAATAACCCTTTAGCCGCTAAGAGGCCGCCGTCACCTGAGGCTTTCCTGCGAGAGGGACATGCTACTCCGACAGCAACACGGTTTGAGTCCATCCATGTTGGTGAGGGAGCAGCTCTAGCTGCAGACCGTCGTTGTCGCCGTGTAGGTGGTCGCGAGCCAGGCCGGAACGTTGAACAATGTCATGGAGCAGCTTGACAGCAGCGGGATGCAGCAGGAGGCAAGAAGGCTGCTGGGTCCGGGTCACCTTGCGTCTCGGCGGCGTCACCTGCCCAGTCGGACGTGCCGGGACCGTGGTGGCGAAAGGGTCTCTGGATTTTTCTCGGCTGCCTCGACCAGACTGATGCGATCCCCGAACCAGCCTCGAGATGGCGCAGGACACCTGTCTTTTGGTGTTCCCGGGGTTCGTTGTCCTCTGGTATTGGCGCACCCTCGCGGGTGTCGGCACGCAAGATCGGCAAAGGCGCGCCGACCCGCCCCGACGATGGCTTGCACCTCGCTGCGCAGCAGGGGTCCACTCTGTCCTTGCGGGCGAATTCTACGCTCGGCCTTGAGGCTGGATGCTTGGTTGCGGGGCTTGCAACTCGGTGGCGGGGTTCCGCGGCGCGGTTCGGCGAATTCTGCGCCGCTGCGACCATTCCGGACCGGAAGTCGCCCGCTGCACCTCTCACCTCGCTGTTAGCCGCTGGAGGATGTTTTCTCGCCGCCTGTTGCCTGCACTGCGCCGCTGACTGCTTACGGCCTGCTCGTCCCCACCGGCAGTGGAGATGGTCTTTCCTTCTTGCTTGATGGTTGTTGCACGGCTCCCGACGGGCGGTCTGCTGCTGCGACAATTCTGTTAGCCCCTCTCGCTTCTTCCAAAGAGAAAGCGCGTGCTCGCTCTGGAAGCTGCATGCTAGACATCGGAGGAGCATTCCGTCCGATATCGTGCACAATAAAATAGCCTCCGCGAACCGGACAGAGTTAGTTCTGCCGAGATCGCAAGTTATAATGCCGCACCGGGCTCGAACGTCGGGCCGTGCCACCCGATGCCGCTGCCTGCGGGCGCGGGAGAGCATTCTCCTCGGGCCACTCGTTCCCTCTGTCATAGTAGGGTTTGAGATCGCAGACATGCACCGGTCGGCTGATCGGTCTTAGCTTCAAGTCCGCCAGCCTGTACACGAGCGAAGAGACAGTCTCTCGCACCCGGTACGGTCCTGTCCATTTCGGCGCCAGAGAAGCTGAGAATTTCTTACTGGCGTCGCTCAGGACGTGATTCCGTCTCAACACCAGGTCGCCCACTTTGTAGTGAACTTCCCGATGAGAGCGGTCGTACTGCGCTTTCTGCTCGGCACGTGCAGTGCTCAGGTTCCGTCGCGCTTTTCGTAAAGCCTCCGTTACCTTCGCGCGCAGCCCAGTCGCATAATCGGCGCGTGCCGACGAAACAACCAGTTCCGTGCTGCTTCGTTCCTGTAGAGTAAGTTCTACCGGATTCAACAGCTCCCTCCCAAGGTTGAGGGTGGCGGGTGTATACCCAGTCGATCGATTCACTGTCGACCTGATTGCAAATCCAATTTCAGGAAGACAAGCGTCCCACTCATTGTGCGTCCCCGCAAATGCAACTAGCATGTGCTTGATGTTGCGGTTCACACGCTCAGTGGGATTCGCCTGGGCATGGTACGTGGTTGTTCTCCTGTGCTTAATGCCGAGAGCTGCACAAGAGTCCACGAAGAGTTTGGCAGTGAAGTAGGACGCATTGTCCGTTATCAGCTGCTCAGGATAGCCGAATCGTGTAAACACCTCGATCAGCTTTCCCATGATAACGCGTGCCGTCAGCTTCCGTAGGGGGAACAGTTCCACCCACTTGCTGAAATGGTCTGTGACTACGAGAAGGAATCGGTTCCCGCTCGGTGTCCTGGGGTAAGGCCCCATGACGTCACATGCCGCAATTTGCCACGGTGTTCGGCTATTGATCGGCTGCATGAGCCCGGGTGGGCGTCCACCACGCGGCTTCACGCGTTGGCACACGTTGCACGAGCGGGCGTAGCGCATCACCTCCCGCTTCATTCCAGGCCAGGTAGCAAAGCGACACAACTTTAGATAAGTCTTAGGGCCACTTGCATGCCCGGCCAGGCACGTATCGTGAAAGTAGCGTAAAAGTGCTCCTCTCAGCGTGCGTGGAATCACCGCTTTGAAGGACTCGTGTGTATCCTTCTCCGCGGGAATGTATCTCAGCAGGACGCCGTCAGAGTCTAGCAGGTAGGAATCCAACGCGCTCACAGCATTACCAGCTGTTTCAGA
Organism: Dermacentor albipictus; assembly: GCF_038994185.2. Lineage (NCBI taxonomy): Eukaryota > Metazoa > Arthropoda > Arachnida > Ixodida > Ixodidae > Dermacentor > Dermacentor albipictus. The sequence goes on along the minus strand of NC_091828.1, from coordinate 18,618,675 downwards.
GCGCCGCGCACCCACAGCAATACCAGCTGCGTCCATGTGCGCCGCGGCCGCGCCGCCGGGCTCCCGGAGCCCCTCAAACACTTTCTTACAAAATGGATCCTCCCGCTGTGCCTCTAACAGCTCCTTTCTGCCGAACACGCTCCCCACAGAACTGACGCAGTCCAAGTGGTTCACGCTTTCGTCCTGAGAAGGGGGTTCATCCGCCCTTCCTTCGGGACCAGCGCCGTCGAGCATTGTAGCAGTTACTCTGCTCTTAGGCTGAGTCACTGAGGGGTCACGATGGGTATTAATATTACCCCTCCTGACAACCTCAGTCGTCGCAGCGGTTAGTCCGCTCACAAGCTCAGTTTCGGGCGAGGTGAGTTGAGTGGTAATATCACTCTTCTCACAGCCAACGGGCGCGCGCGAAAGTGCGTCCGCCACAACGTTGTTCTTTCCTCTCCTGTAGCGAACGGTAATATCGTATCGCTGCAGGAGAAGTGCCCATCGCGCGAGCCGGCCGCTCGGCTCTCCTAAGCGCCTAAGCCAAGTTAATGCCATATGATCGGTCTCAATTATGAATGGGACTCCATCAATATAGTAATCAAACTTTTTGAGAGCGAAAATGATCGCCAGACATTCCTTTTCGGTCACGGAGTAATTTTTCTCTGCGGCAGTCAAAGAGCGGCTGGCGAAAGCTACCGGGCGCAAACTACCTTCGTGCTGTTGGAGCAAAACCGCTCCTAGGCCAAGGTCGCTGGCGTCCGTATGAATGACAAATTCTTTGTTCAAATCTGGTAGCCTTAACTCGGTGGTTTCCACGAGCGCGTTTACGAGGTTGCGCAGTGCCTCCTCTTGCTCGGGACCCCACCTCCACTGCTCACCTTTCCTCAACAGCATTGTCAAGGGGGCTTGCAGTGCAGCGCAGTTTGGGATGAACTGTCGATAGAAATTCGCCAGCCCCAAAAAGCGTCTCAGTCCGCCTATGTCTTCCGGTGACGGGTAGTTCAATAATGCCTGAACCTTGTCATCACACGGTAGAAGGCGTCCGTTATCCAGTTTAAACCCCAGTAGCGTTACTCGGGTTGCTGCGATCTGGGTCTTGGTCGGGTTTAGCGTTATCCCCGCAGACCTCAGACGCTCCAACACGTCCCTGAGATGGCGTAAGTGCCCATCAAAGGTACGCGAGTATACCACAACATCGTCCAGGTAAGCAAGAGCGTGGTGCCACCTTGCGTCACCCAAGACACGGTCCATCAGGCGCTGGTAAGTCGCAGGCGCACCGACAAGTCCGAATGGCATACGGGTAAACTGGAAAAGTCCCCTGTGACAAGTGAAGGCAGTCTTCTCTCGGTCACTGGGATCTACCTCCACCTGAAAGTATCCTCTGCTTGCATCGAGCGTAGTGAAGTACTTCGCTCCGCCAACGTTGGATACGATCGAGGGAATGCTAGGAAGCGGATATGCGTCCTTGCGTGTCACCTCGTTCAGGCGGCGATAGTCAACACAAAGGCGGGGCGTCCCATCCTTTTTAGGAACCAACACCACAGGAAAACCCCATGGGCTGTCCGATCTTTCAACAACGCCTGTATCGAGCAGTTCGTCCAGAGCGCTGTCTAGTGCTTTCCTCTTAGCCAAACTCACCGGCCGAGGATTACACTTCCACGGAGAGGCGTCGCCTGTCTCAATTTTGTGCCTGTATAGCGCAGTGCAACCAGGCCGCTCTGTGAATACGGCATCATATTCAGTCAGAAGCGCTGAGAGGCGAGCCTTTTCTTCCCCCGACAAACTGCTTGAGTCGTCCAGCAGCGGGTGGTATCGTTCGCCCCCCACTGCGGCACAGTCTGCCACCGCAGCGGGGGTTATGGGCTTTGCGGGAGGGGAGCAGTTCCCCTCCGCGCCTCTTTTCTCAGCGCGGTTGGCCGGACGGCATTTCGACCCGGCCGCAACCGTTCTGAGGGACCTTTTCGGGCAATCGTTTGGTCGGTCTGCGCGCGAAGCATCATCGAACGAAGTTGTCTCTGACGCTTTTTGAAATGAAACGAAAGGTTTCAGGGTGCCACATGCTCGCTCCCTATATCCTCCGTTGCAGACGTCAATAACAATGCCCGTCTTGGCGAGGAAATCTCTACCAAGAATTATAGGAACCGACAGGCCGGGAAGGTGAGCTAGGCGCTGTCGCCTCACCCGCTTCTCCCACCGCACCACAAGCCTAGCAGCACAGCTCGCGTGTGCCGTGCCGCTGGCCAGTCGGAAGGTCACTTTACTCTCTCTCAGTCGGATAGCGCTCCGACGGAGATGTTCACACACCTCGTCGCCAAATAGTGAAGCGCTTGCTCCTGTGTCTAACAGCGCAAAAAACCTGCGCCGGGCGACTGTAACCTCTATGAGCGGGACTGGCGTGTCGCTGGGTAATCCAAAACGACAAGCCAGCGGGGCAAGGAGTTCATGTGTCTCACTTCGCACCGCTGTAACCGCCGCCGGCCATGCAGCATTGCTCACCGGCGGCCCCGCTCGTTTCCCGAAAGCGCGTGCTCTCGGTTCGCAGGCTGTCTGCAATCCCGGGCGTAGTGCCCCGGCTGGTTGCACCGATAACAGAGGAGAGCCGGCCTTTGACGGGCTTGGCGTCCAGTGCCTCGCGCCGTTTGACCGTTATTCCTCTGTATCGACTGCTCCCTTGCAGGCACGCTCTGCTCTCGCATCATCGAGCCGGCATATCGACCACGATTCTGCATACCTCGGCCATCGGCAGCGCATGCTGCACGCATGGCATAAGTGTACGGATCGAGAGCCCGGTCAGATAAGCCCCAACCGTTTCTCAGTTGTCCGTCACTGAAAGCAACCACACCATCTCCACCGGAACGAGTGCGAAAAGTGTCCCCGTTCCACGCGCATCGCGGCTCAAGTGCCCTCGACGCTGGGGGTGGAGGTCGGTATGAGCGCAAGGCGAGTATGTCCGCCTGTATGCGCTTTGCCTCCGAGGCCAGCTCATCCAAATCCCTGAACTTGCTGCCTCTTAGGTACGCTGCGAAGGTGGGATGAGCTTGTCGTGTGACTCTCTCCACCTTATCGCAGTTCGGAGCGGTAGGGTCAGCGGTACGATAAAGTTCGTCCATCGCCCTGACGTACTCGAGCAAGGATTCGTCCGGATGCTGAGTACGTAGCTCCAACTCGCGCCGCAGACGACGCTCGTAATCTGCGGGCAGGAATTCCTCGCGTAATCCCGCTCGGAACTCAGCCAGCGTGCTAGACCGGTAGCCAGTAAGCCGGAACCAGCGGGCAGCGTGACCAGTTAACGACACTGGTACAACGCGTTCCAGTATCTCGCCATCGGACAGCCCCGTTGCGCGCTGGTAAGTCAGCACGCGATCGAGGTATTCGTTGACGCTAACTGAATCATGATACCCGCTGTAGGTGGGTAAGTCCACCCTCACTCTCGGTCTAGCAGCGGCGGCAGATGTCAGCAGAGTGTTCTGCACGGCACCTGTCAACCTCTCAATCAAGCGCATCGCATCCTGCAACAGCGCCTGTTGAGGCTCGCTCTGGCCAGTAATGCCTGGCACAGGAGCAGAACGCGTTGAGCAAGTATGCCGCAGTGGCTCCATGCTCTCCGCAAACACTGGCGAAGGGTTCGGCGTAATGTGCCTCCCGCCTTCAAGGGTACATCCTGCCGGAGAGAGCGCCTCGTGTGTAGCGCTACCCTCTTCGAAGCTTATCAAATTCCCAGGGCTAATGTTCGCCGCAGGGCATGACTGAGCGGTAGCAGTTACCGCCGCTTCGAATTGTTGCCTGTTGGTAGCAACCTGCGACAGCGTACACAACGGCTGTAAATCAGCCCCGTATGCTGCCATGGTTCGTTCGTGCAGTGGCAGACACTCACACAAACAGACTCAACCTGTCACACCTCTGGCCCCACGTTGGGCGCCAAATATAGGGGTATTACTCAGGCTCGCGCGTGCGCACCTGACCCTTCTCTGGATCGCACAGCGCCGGCGGAGCGGCAGTCGCTCCCTAGCACTTTCGCAGCAGCCCTAGCAGTCAGAGCTGTGACCCCTAACCCGCGGTTCGCAGTGAGTTGCGACCACGGCGGGTTCAGGCCAGTGGGGACAGGGTGAGTCTCGACCTAAGGTGTTTATTCACCTTGGTGTACAATGATTCCAACAGACAGCAACAGCCACAACACACACAAATACAACACAAAACACAACCACAGCGGCGGAGCATTCCGCACGTCTGGGGTGAAACAAACCGCACAATGTGGGAGCCACAAAAGAGGCTGATAAGAGTTCAGCTCACCCAAAGTGGTTCCGCGCTCGGGCCCTGGGGCGGTGAGTCGCACACAAAGGCCGGGCGCAACAGGGGGGACGGCGTGCGGCGGTCTCAGCGGCGGATTTGAGATGCGGCCGTTCGCTAGCTCTTCCACCGTGAGACAAAGATGCGTCGGGGGAATAGCGCTTCTCCCGAGCGGCGGAGAGGGGGTCTCCCCGGTTCCAAGAAAGGGAAAGGAGGGAACGGGGTGCCTTGGCTGCAGCGTCGCGGCCAGGCGCGAAGAGCAGCGGGAGTGGCGAAGGTGCCCTCTCCACGCTACCCTCCGCGAGCGAGCACGTGATTATCGCGTGATAACCGCGTGGCCGCTCCGGAGATATCGGGATGCGCGTGCGATCCCCACACACTGTATTAATTAACGTGGGCACTGTACAGAGCAAACGCGAGACACACGTGTCCGCAACAAAATTTACGCACACCTTCATTTATTCAAATAACTTTATTCAGTGTCGTGCGATTTGGTGGGGTAGGCCTGGACCCCGCCTAGGTTTCGGCCAATGGTTGTTGGCACTTGGTGGCTTCCTCGGCTCGCTGGACGGTCCAGAGTTGGTGCTGCAGGTCCGAGCTGAGCAACGCAGACTCCCAGCGCGCGCGGGGGCTGTCGCTGTTTAAGGCTGCATCACCGTTATCCTGTATTATGGCCGTACATTACCATAGGATATGATGCTTCAGGGTGGCTGCAATGTCTGCACTTGTCAGTCGTGTATATATCTGGGTGTATTCGGTGCATAATGGCTGGAGTCGGATATGATCTGGTCTGTAACTGCCGCCATTCGACAGACTGAATTTCGCTTAATTTTGGCTGCGGCGGCGTGAATGTACGCCTTTGCAATCTATGGTGTTGTGTAATTTCGTGAAATCTGGTCATTCGATCTTCCCATTCCCAATCATCGGTAGCCGGTGAGGCGGGGCTAACCAAGGCTCGCTCTGTAAGCTGCCGAGCCATGCGGTGCCCCGCCTCATTGCTACCGTCTGGTACTGTGTGAGTGGGTGTCCAGATGAGACCGACACTTTTGTCGTGGTTGTTAGCAAATTTTTGGAGTCGTAATGCCTCTGGGGAGATTCGACCGTTGGCGGAGTATCGTATGGCCGTTTAGGAATCACGGAGGCTTATGCCCGCTTGTGTTTGTGCTATGGCTAGCGCTACAGCTATTTCCTCTGCCGTTTCTGCGTGTATCGTGTTAACTGTAGCGCTCGTCGTGCATTTACCCTCGTAATTTCTCACCACTGCTGTGCAGGCGTGCTTGTGTCTGAATCTAGCTACGTCTACAAATGTGGTGTCCTTGCTCTTACCGAGTTTCTTCTGTATATTGCGTGCTCTACTTTCCCGTCTACCCTGATGGTGGGTAGGATGCATATTCTTGGGTATTGGAGGGATGGTCATCATGTCTCTAATGTGTCTGGCCATATCTACTTTGACCCCATGTTGGGTATGATACCTTATACCTAGGCGATCCAATATTTGCCTACCTGGTTTAGTTTTGGACAGGCGTTCGTATTGTGCTATGCGTTCTGCCTCGATTTGCTCATCAAGTGTATTGTGGAGACCTAGCTGCAGTATTCTATCGTTGCTGGTGGTGATGGAGAGTCCGATTGCTTGCTTGTAGGTTTTTCCGATTAAGCAGTCTAATTTGTATTTTTCTGACGAGTACCATCGTAGGTACGATGCCACGTATACTATTCTACTTATTACGAACGCTTGGACTAGTTTAAGCAGACTGCTTTCTTTCATTACACTATGTTTGTTGGCTATTCGTTTAAGTAGCCGCATCATGTGATATGTTATATTGTCTAATTTGCGTATGGTCCCTCCATTGTAGCCGTTACTTTCAATGGTGAGGCCCAATACTCTGATTTTGTCAACCTTGGGTATGGGCCTACCATCTGCCGTAGTTAGGTGAATTTGCGGATTGTTTCGTTCCTTGTAATAGCGTGGTTTTCGGCCACGTTGCGATGGTACATAAATGAGGAGCTCAGATTTCTCTGTCAAACACGCCAGTCCGGTTCCTGCTAGGTATTGTTCGGCTGCTTCTATTGCACGTTTTAATGTGTTTTCAACCTGTGCATAGTTGCCATCGGTCACCCGTAGGGTAATATCGTCAGCGTAGATGGTATGATTGAGGCCATCGATTTCCTGTAGCTTTGCTGGTAATCCGGTAAGAACCAGGTTAATCAGTATCGGTGATATTACTGAACCTCGGGGCATACCTGCGCTTCTGACCTGTAGCTCTTCGGAGTTAAGGTCTCCTATCTTAATGTGTGCCTTCCTGTTAGTAAGGAAGTTTCGTATATTGCTGTATACTCGCTGGCCTAGGCCTAGCTCATTTATTCTGTTTTGTATTGTTTCGTGGGTAACACTTTTAAAAGCTGTCTTTAGGTCCAATCCTAGGATAGCTTTGGTGTTCCGACTTGTGTTATCTATTGTTTGATGCTTAAGTTAGAGCATTGAAACCTGTATGGACAAATGTCTCCGAAAGTCCAACATTGTAGGGGGAGATCTCTTCGAGGTAGTTGGTCAGTCTCGTTGGGACAACGTGCTCCATGAGTTTGCCCACACTGGACGCGAGTGAAATGGGTCTCAGCTTCTCCAACTGTAGCCGCTTGCCTGGTTTAAGTATTAAAATTATCTGGGTCGTTTCCCATTGTTGTGGTATTGTACCGGATTGCGAGCATTTCGTTTATATACTCGGTAAGTTGTCCTAGAGAGGCATCACCGAGATGTCGGATCGTCTTGTACATAAGGAAAGCAGCGCTGCAAAGCTGAAATCAATCTGCGCACAGCTTTGCGCGTATCGCTCTTATGCCTGAACTGCACGGTGAGATGCAGCCATTCAACCGCGAGGGGGGGGTGGGGGGGGGGGCGACCGCATGCGCTGACTTTCTAGTGAAAGCCCCCCTCCCGCCTCCCCCCCCCCAATATATAGGCGCGCAAAAGGAAGAGAGAAAAATGATGAGAAGGCTTGCAGTATGATGCAAACAATTATAAGGAAAAAAATAACGCTGCGACATGAGTTGTAAAATTCACATAAAGCTTTTCATCACGTCAGAAAAGGTCGTAGTTTGCGTTCATTTATTTCTTCATTTGCACTTATATTCGTTATCACGTGTTTCCGTAGTGCTCCTGTAGATAACAAGCCTGTATTCGCAACAGCTAAATTGCAAGTATCGCAAGTGCGGCGGCAAAATGGACGCCAATAGCTCTCCCGCGAGAAGTGTACAAACAATGTCTAACTGATCGCAGACGCATTCGCCGTAGCTTAAAGGAGGTATCGCATAAGCGCTTTCCAAACTTAAAGCAAGGCCGCTTCTAAAGTCGCCTATTTTACGCGCGGCTCAGAACCATGTTGTTCTGAGCCACTTTGAGGATTTGCCCTTAAGAGCGAAAGTATCTGCCAGTGCACCCTCCTCTCACCCCATCACGCCTGACACCGGCTAAAACACCGAGAGCAAGTGAGGCTATACTAACCTAGGTACAACCAAATTGGGAAAACCCACAGAGCTTGAACAAGACACTCCCTCACCAGAACAGGAATTGGCCTCCCTGGTGCCGTATTCGGCCACTCCCTCCAAATATCTCATTCTATTAACCAATGGCCCTCAGTTCCCAGCAGCTGCGGATCACCTGACCGAGGCTGCGGTCAGACCTGTAACGCAGCAGACGGTGCCAAAAATCTCTGGACCTCGATAGGCCGCCAATGAAAACTGACCCTTGCAACGTTTAACACCCGAACCCTCTCGAGTGAAGCTAGCCTAGCAGGACTTTTTGAGGAACTATCACGCATCGTTTGGTATATCATTGGCCTTAGCGAGATTACAAGAACTGGCGAGGCTTATACATCGCTGAATAACACACATGTCCTCTGCTTTAGAGGTCTCCCAGATAAGAAGCAATACGGGGTAGGATTCCTAATCCACAAGGAGATAGCGGGCAACATTCACGAATTCTACAGCATTAATGAGAGCGTAGCTGTAGTCGTAATCGAACTTAATAAGAGGTATATAATAAAGGTAGTACAAGCGTACGCTCCAACATCCAGTCACGATGATGAGGAAGTAGATCAGTTTTATGAAGATGCTGAATCAGCGATGAGAAAAGTGCAAACTCTGTATACTGCAGTAATGGGCGACTTCAATGCAAAAATAGGGAAGACGCCGGCTGGTGAACAAGCAATTGGCAACTACGGCGTCGACTGTAGGAACGCTAGAGGAGAGGTGCTGGTGGAATTCGCAGAAAGGAATAAGCTTCGTATAATGAAACCTTTTTCAGGAAGCGTAGACACAGAAAGTGGACCTGGAAAAGCCCTAATGGTGAAACAAGAAATGAAATTGACTTCATACTTTCTCCTGATCCTAGCATAGTGCAGGATGTAGCAGTGATAGCTAGGGTAAAGTGCAGTGATCATAGGCTAATGAGGACTCAGATTCACCTCAATTTGAAGAGAGAAAGAGTAAAATTGGTCAAGAAGAATCAGGTCAACCAAGAGGCAGTAAGAGTAAAAGCAGACGAATTCAGGCGGGTACTTGCAAACACAGATGCAGCCTTAGAACAGAGAGATGAAGATGACATAGAGGTAATGAAGGAAATCGTAAACAGGCTGGCTTCAGAGGCAGCAAAGAAAGTGGGAGGCAAGGCACAAAGGCAACCAGTAGGCAAGCTTTCCCACGTAAGCAACAAAGGACCTAATAAAGAAACGACAAAGAATGAAAGTGTCTAACTCAAGAGATCAGGTAGAATTCGCGGATCTGTCAAAAGTTATCAACAAGAAGAAAATAAGGAATATTCGAAACTATAATGTGAGAAACACTGAGGAAACAGTAAAAGATTGACGCAGCCTGAAATAAGTGAGAAGGAAACTTGGCATCGGACAAACCAAGATGTATGCACTGAAAGATAGGCAGGGTAATATCATCAGCAATCTCGAAGATATAGTAAAAGGAGCGGAAGAATTCAATACTGACCTGTAAAGTACCCAGAGGAGTCAGGATACCTCCATTAGAAACAGTAATGAACAGGATACAGAAACTCCTATAACTAGCGATGAAGTCAGAAGGGCCTTGCAAGACACGAAACGAGGAAGAGCGGCAGGAGAAGATGGAATAACATTGGATTTAATCAAAGATGGAGAAGACATACTGCTTGCAAAACTGGTGGCTCTTTATACGAAGTGTCTATCGACTGCAAGGGTCCCAGAAAACTGGAAGAATGCTAACATTATAATAATCCACAAAAGCGAGATGTTAAAGAATTGAAAAAATGAAGGCCCATTAGCTTACATCCAGTATTATACAAATTATTCACTAATATAATCTCCAATAGAGCAAGGGCAACCTTGGACTTTAGTCAACCAAGGCAACAGACAGGTTTCAGGAAAGGATGCTCTAAAATGGATTACATCGTCATCAGTTAGGTAATGGAAAAGTCCGCAGAGTACAATCAGCCTCTCTATATGGCTTTCATACATTACGAAAAGGCATTCGATCCAGTAGAGATACCAACAGTCACATAGGCACTACGCAATCAAGGAGTACAGACGCTTAAGTAAATATCTTGGAAAGTGTCTACAGAGATTCCAAGGCTACCTTAATTTTCCATAAGTAGGAAGATACCTATCAAGAAAGGGGTCATACAAGGAGACGCAATCTCTACAATGCCATTCACTGCGTGCTTGGAAGAAGTAATCAAGCTATTAAACTGGGAAGGCTTAGGAGCTTAGGAACCTTCGATTTGCAGATGACATTGTCCTGTTCAGCAATACTGGGGACGAGTTACAACAAATGATTGAGGACCTTAAAAGATGGAGTAGAAGAGTGGGGTTGAGGATTAAATGCATCTGACAAAATAACGATCAATCGCCGGGATAGGGAACAAGAGTTCAGGATCGCCAGTCAGCCTCTAGAGTCCGCGAAGTAGTACGTTAACCTCGGTCAATTACCCACAGGGGTCCCTGATCACAAGAAGGAAATTTACAGAAGAATAAAACTTGGTTGGAGCGCATTCGGCAGACATTGTCAGGTCCTGACTGGAAGCTTACCATTATCCCTAAAAAAAAAGGTGTACAATCAATGCATTCTGCCGGTGCTGACATATGGGGCAGAAACTTGGAGACTGACAGTTCTAGAAGCTCGAAAACAAGTTAAGGACCGAGCAAAGAGCGATGGATCGAAGAATGTTAAGCGTAACGTTAAGAGGCAAGAAGAGAGTGGTGTGGATCAGAGAGCAAACAGGGATAGCCGATATTGTAATTGACATTAAGAGACAGAAATGTAGCTGGGCAGGTCATGTAATGCGTAGGTTAGATAACCGGTGGACCATTATGGTTACAAAATGGGTACCAAGAGAAGGGAAGCGCAGTCGATGACGGCAGAAGAGTAGGTGGGGTGATGAAATTAAGAAATTCTCAGACGCTTGCTGGAATCGGTTGGAGCAGGACAGGGGTAATTGGAGATCGCAGGGAGAGGCCTTCATCCTGCAGTGGACATAAGATAGGCTGATGATGATGCATTAACTTTTGAACTTTTAATTTCAGCGGGCTCATCGTAATTGGAAAATTGAATCTGTACAAGCCATATCAACCTTTGGATCTGCAAGAACATGATCAACAGGGCCACGATAATTTCTTTTATCAGAGCGTGCGAAACCTAAAAAGCGGGGGGGGGGGGGGCGGCTACTACCGCGAGCAGGCAAAAAAAAAGAAAACCAGAGGAACGCGGAGCCTGCCGCTACACATGCTGCAGTACCGCGTGCGTGATGAGCCCAAGTTGGCGGCGGACATGCCCACGGTGCGTCGTGCGCACTGTACACAGCAAAAGCGAGGCACACGTGACAAGCAGCAGCGCTTCAAATCAATGTACGCACAGCTTCGCGCGTATCGCTCTTATGCCTTCGCTCTACGCCGAGGTGCAGCCATGCAACCGCGGCACAAAAAATTGGAGGACGCTTAAGCTTCGCCTTCAAGAGTGGGACGCGACAGCGTTCCCGTCGACCTGCCAAGGTGTATAAGACAATGCGCTACGGCACAGCGATCACTTACGATGCGCCCCGCATCGGACTTAGCGCCCACCTATCACGCGGTGAGCGTCGAGCAACGCAGCGTTCGGCGCGGCAACGAAACGTGCGCCTGAGCGAACGGAACGAACCAAAGAACTCGGTGTCTCGGAGGGGAAACGATCTACGCCAGCCAAACGTCGTGATCGGCACGGACAGAGAGATAGATAGTAATCTAAAGAAAGGAACGGCGCTTGATTCTGCAACCGGGAGCACGGCGAAGCGTCGTCAGGAGAGAGGGAGTCGGGACCGCGACGCGCCTGGCAGCGGGCCCAATGCGCGCGCGGGGCGCCTCCTGTCGGGGCAGCGCCGTACATTGAGAGGAGGGGGTCTTCTGTGTTTGCCGCAAGATGGCTCTGCGTGTGCGGAAAGCGCAGAAGAAATGCAGCGGAAACGCACTTCGCAACTCGTGTAATTGCGACTTCTGTACGTTACATGTTCATAATTACCGATATACACCGCAGTATAACTTTCCACGGCTCGTTTCGAAGGCAACACCGCATTCACTAGAGGCGCGTTTGTACCGCTTGGAAGCATCGAACTCGTGGCTGAGTGGTAGCGTCTCCGTCTCACACTCCGGAGACCCTGGTTCGATTCCCACCGGGCCAATCTTGGAAGTTGCTTTTTATTTATGAAGCGCCTGCCGTGATTTATCGCTCACGGTCAACGCCTCGGACGCCGACACCGACGCCGACGACACCGGCTTTTCTGCGACACGAGCTCCTTAACGCTCTCGCGTTAAAAACGCGTCGACGCTTCCTGCGACAAGCACCGGCAGAGAGCGACACCGAGTTGAGACGAAGACGTCGAGTTCGGCGTCGACGGGTACCGACAGCGACGCAGGAATAATACAGCATAACGGCATTATGGGCAATAAGCTTCGCATAGAATTGGTTACCACATGTTGTAGGATTTACGCAAACTTATATACTTCCGAAATCCATGTACCCCGGATAGGTATGAATCGCTGTAGTGCTCGAGTTGCTTTGAATTAATTTCCACCACGAAACATTTTTTTTTACAACCTTAGTCAAGACATGTTGAGGTCTGTAAATAGCACCAGTTACATCTTTTCGCAATAAGTGCCGGGAAGTATTATCGATCCTAAGGTCTTACCACCTGTAGTGCCCCTGTGCAGTTTATTTCATGCAAATACAGCTTAATGTACAGTAGGAAGTTTCTTGGTGGTACTGTGCGCAGATAACCGCTTGTGAATACACGCATAAACATAAGATGTACAGGAAAGCAACAGGAAGTATAGGAATAGAAAACTAGGAAGGAAATTAAAACAGCGACGTCAAAGTTATGAAACTGCAACAAAAAGAAATAACAATATCAAGTTAAGCAACAAACCAAATTTCAAGTAATAGAAAACACATAGCTAGATAGATGGTTAGTCTACAGTTCTCATAATATTCGCGCGCGAGAACAAGATTCCTTCACCGAAAAAAACGCTAAAGCCATGCCAGGTAAGACATATATTTGTAACTATTTTTCTGCCGTCTTTCTAAGAGCGCACTTGCTCACTGCAGGGCACGAGAGAGACAGAGAGAGAGTATGTGCGGAAATCGGGGAAGTTAGCCAGAGCTAGTTCTGATTGGCTGCCCTGCACGGGAGGAAAGACACAGAAAGAGAGAGAGGCACAAAAGAAGTAAACCGCGTAAGATAGTCAGCAGCACAAACGGCGGCAGGTATAGAAAAGCCAATTATGTGCAAACCCGTGGGCATCAGAAGCTTCAGCAATGCCACCTGTTCCCTTGGAAGTATTGGCCCTATAATTTGTTTTTGTTCTGATAATGGGCGATTGTCCAGTCTTTCTGCACTGCGCACAACACTTGCTTCTCGACAATGTGGGGCGGGCCAAAACAAAGGCCTGTGAGCGTGCTGTCACAGCTGCAGGTGTCGCATGTATGGCTGTCCGCGATTCCAACGAGGAAGGCGCACATTATTATACGCAGCAGTTAAAATTCCCCACAAGCGTTGCCACATTGAGCTTCAACATTCTTATCTTGTATCATCACCGGTTTTTCGTTATACAGAAGGTTCTCGTTACCAGGGTATTACTAACCACAGAAAAGGAACATATCATGGGGGACCCAAAAGTAATGAGTTTTTTTTTTTACTTAGGTGAAAGGGTAACTAATACCGACGCGTATGATTAGGCGCTTGCACGTTACTACCACCCGCATCAATTGCCCGAGTGGAATCCCTGCGTGAAATTTTGTTTGCTCGCAGCATTGCTTTCTTCTGCGCCTAGCTCCGTCGTTTTGCGATGGCGGACGTCAAAGAACAACGTGAATCATCTAGTCACCTTCTCAAATTGGGACAACCACTTCTTTTATATTAAGGACCATGTTTCGTTTAATTAGCCGCACAACGTCAGGTAGTCAGTCAGACTTTGTATGTGGGAGTGCCCAAGCGGTTGCGTGATGAAGTTCGAAGAAAACTCCACAATCTGCGGAACCTATGGCAATCGCAGCGCTGTGGCCCACACAGCAGTGAGCATATAGCACTTGCGGCACACCAATAGGATGACAAAAGCCGACTTACCTAGACCTCTCTAATTCCCCTACTTTGTCCGGTGCGGCTCTTTATCTCAAGAACTTAAACGAGAGCTTAAAGGTTTTCAAGACATGGAGGAGATAAAGAAAATGAAGGAACCGCTGAGGGAAGCGGCCTAGCCAGAAAATGTTTACTTGACCGCGGAGAGTAAGGGAGAGAGGGTCACGTGTCCGACGTGCTTCCCCCCACGCCCCGGCTATGTCGCTAACTGAGGGTCATCAGGTTACAAGAGTTGATTAACACCTATGAACAATGAATAACGCGGAGCGTTGAGTATATTGGGTGCCAGGTAAAGTAATTTGAAAGTTATCGATGGAGGTTTTTTTAATGTTCGAAAAAGTATTCGAGTAATTTTTTTCCCGTTACCTTTCGGGTACTCATCCGTACGTCAGTAACTCTGGCATGATGCTGCAGCATCATGCCAAATATTCTGATCCGATAATCACCGGGCCTAAACACGAGACGAGTGCGCATCGCTGCAATGGCAAGTGTATAGGCTCGCTAATGAAACCGGGCACAGCAGCGCGCCCTGTGAGACGAAGCGTACGGAGGTCGCCCGCCGGTCGAGAGACGCGTGCACGACCGCGCACGTGCCAGAAGAACGGGCCGGATCTTTGGAAGCTTTTCGCCTGCCTCTTTCACGAGCAAGACTCCCTGCATTCGTTAAAGAAAAGAAAGAAAATAGCTCACCTTTTATTCTCTGCGTTCCAATCGAATATTGCGATTTCCAAACGGGGAAGAGTGCGCTAGTGTAGTTGTAGATAGCCTGTAGCACGAATAACAACCATACCAAAAACACTAGGAATTATGAAGGAATGAAATACTGCGCATGTGTAATATTAGAAAATATGGGAAAAAAAGGAACACACTTGCTCGAGGCATGTTTTCATTTCTTTGTTTATTTATTTATTCAAATGCGCTGACAGATATGAAGGCCCGCGAGTTTCTGCGACGGCCTTGGTGACTGCGGAAGCGGCCCATGGGGCCTCGGCAATAGATAGCGGGATAAGAGAACAATGAAACGACTGATTGTTTGGAGCAAATAAGGCTAGAATTTGCCCGAGAGCAAAAGGCGTTTTGACGGCTCGCGGTACAGTAGCGCGGACGGTCCACGTAGTCGGAGGACGACTGGGTCCGCAGTCGCAAAAAGCTCTTATATATCGTAAAAGCAAACTCAAACCAATACCGATGCTGGAGACGTTGTCAGCTGGCCAGTGACAAAGAGGTCTTACGAACGAGAAGCTTTGTGAACCTCTGGCTTTGCGTACGCTCGCGGCATGTGCAGGAAGGTACATTCTATAGGTGGCTGCAAAAAAATCTCGCAGCCGGTCGTGAACCCGTCCAATGACAGCCTACGTGAGATGCGGTCAAGTTTTATTCCTAATCTCAGCTCAAGCATATATTCGCTTTTCAAGTCGTTTATTGCTTAGTGATATCTTACGAACGTCAAAAACCTATTTTTTTGTGTTAGATACCGAAGGCAGCATCGCCATGCAAGGTATGCGTATGTAGTACAACCGTGAGCAAGAATATGCGGATCACAGCCTAGCCGAACCGAGCAAAAAAAGAAAAAAAAACTTAACGTATTCGTAAACCAGGAACACAAACTCAAAATGGTGTATATTAGGGTGTATCATGGAGGAGTTGATATTGCAATGAAAAAAAATTTAAAATTTAGTGCAGGAAAGAAAACATGGTTCCTTTAAACGTATGTCGTATTGAATCAGTCCGTGTTGCATTTTCTTGCGCTAAATATCCTTTTTTATATATAAAATTGATGAGTGCATTGGAAAGTTTAAGTTTGGAATACATTCCTCAGTTTCAAGTAATATAGGTGGAGAAGAAAATCGTCTTAATCGCGGAATTCCTCGTACGCAGACTTTGCCCAGAGAGTAAACGGAGAAAGTAACCGCCTCCCTATGTTCCTCGTCGTAAAATAAGCTTTTCTTTTCCTGAACTCAGAAACAAAGGTGCAACATCGTGTGGCATATGTTGGCATGTTGATTCTGCATTCAGGATTGTCATGTCAACTATCGGTATTCAAAAGCACTTCACGGCTGCTGTAACGAGACAACAGTCTACCAAATTGGTGTAAACTTTCACGATATGTGACTGAGAAAAAAAATTCACCGACGATTACGATACTGCCTAATGCGAATTTTCAGCGCAGCTCTATACGTGTTTTCATTTCGCGATATATTGGGGCAAAGAATTTGAGAGACATGTAGCAGAGTCGGCAATCGCGGAAAATCTTATCTGCCTGTCACGGGCGTCGGTTTTTATACGTGACTCGTCGAAGGTTCTAGTGTATTCGTCGGTGCCTCTTGGCTTCCAGAAAGTACTACACAATTTGTGTCGCCCATACAATCAGATTACAAAACAACAGCAAACCATTATAATCGAAACAAGCGTGAACGAGGCCAACCCAAGCAAACCAAACAAGCGCGAGCGAGAGCTGACGCAGCAGACGATAGTACGAAACCAGCGGTCCTGCTGACACTAGATATTAGTACAGAGTCGATCACACTTGTCTAGAGTGGCCCGAAGGCTGCTCCACACTGCGCCTGCGACGCCTAGCGACAAGCACCGGGTTCGAGATGTGTTGGCCGATAGCGCCACGCGCGTGGACGCTGCGGCATTCGCGGGCGGCCAAGATACAGGCCTGCGTGATTTGCGGGTCACGAGCACCGGCTTTTTATCACTGGACGAGCACTGCCAGCTGAGCTGCGAACGTGACACGGCTAGAATGCTGCGGCCTGTATCTTGGCCGCCCGCGAATGCCGCAGCGTCCACGCGCGTGGCACTGTCGGCCAACACATCTTGAACCCGGTGCTTGTCGCTAGGCGTCGCAGGCGCAGTGCGGAGCAGCCTTCGGGCCACTCTAGACAAGTGTGATCGACTCTGTACACATCAAACGGTCGGGTGGGTGCGCTTGCAACCAGCTTCCCGCGCGCATGTCACTGAAGGGGCCGCTCTCATTGGTCCGCGCCGTTCGCGACTCGCGGCTTTCATCTGCCGCTCCGCGTTCGCTCTTTCATCCTTCGCTGTTGTGCTCGTTCGCATCGGTTACGCCGCCGCTCGCCGCAAGAACGGGCCATTAAGAGCTGCGTTCCAAAATGCCCTAAAGACCCATTTATTACCGTCTCGCATGCACACCACTTTACATCCAAGATTTATGCATGGCGTAATCGCTAGCGAGTTAACCTTAAGAAAGATTGAAAGCAACGCGCCTTTGATACAATTAAGGATTTGCACGAGGATTCCAGACTCGGTGATGAAAATACAAAACACGACATACCAACGCAAAATCGCACCCGAACATGACTAAACATAACAGTAGCATCATTTACAAGATACATCAAAGTTACGTACGTGAGACCTTTAAATAACCTAGCTCTTTTCTAGTCGTACTCTTGTCATGTTCGCGCGCAGGGATACATAACTACAGTATACGTGTAAGGAAAGAGGGGAAAAGCGTTCGCGGCAGAAGGCACCCAACTTTGTGGCAAAAGCACCGCCAGGCGCCATCACTAAGAAAACTGCGACCCGGTTTCTCTGCTGCGGCGTTGACTGTCAACTGTGCCAGACGGATCGAAAGACGGCCAGCTTCATGACCGGATCTCATCAGTTCCCGTTGCCGCCCTTAATTCTGACTACACTGTGTTAACGATTCTACAGGTACATGAAGCTGGACAAACAAAGTCAAATCGAGGTCCTCGACAAAGACAACAATCGGAGGTCAAACTATTCGAGTCTTTTAAACAACCCCTGATACTACATTACCTCACTCAATTTTCGTTGCAACTGGCGAAGAATAATTTGCTCCGTTCACGAGCTGGTACTAGGATCGCGCGATTCTCTAATTGGCTTGGCCCGATTTCCAGATCAGCGCGACTACTTTTCCCCATGAAGACTTTTAATTTCCCCACCGAAGCATTTCACTGTTCACTGTTTTGACGTAGATGGCAAGATATCATGCCCCAAAAGCCAGCTAAACTACTAAAAAAATTCACCGACGATTACGATACTCCCTAATATGAAATTCTAACGCAGCTCTACAAGTGTTTTCATTTCGCGTGTCAATATTTTGGATTATGATTACATAGGCACATTGTTGATACCTGACTGAGCTATGTCGAATACTCGGTTGCCATTATCGGAAGTTCGAATCCCTCTAGGATTTCTTTTTTATTTTACGATGCTCAGTTCGAAATCCGCCTCCTCCAGTGCTTATCTCCAGGCTTGCAGTGACGCCTGTCACCGGAAAAAGATGCCAAGAGCGAGTGGAGCTACACTAATCCAGGTACAACCGAATCAGTTAGGCCCACTAAGCCTCAACAAGACACTCCCTCACTAGAGTAGGAATTGGCCTCCCTGGTGCAGTATTCGGTCACTCCCTCCCAAATGAATCACTCAATTACCCTATGTCCCTCAGTCCCCAGCAGCTACGGAGCATCTGGCCAAAGCGGCGGTCAGGCCTGTAACGCAGCGGAGGGTGCTAAGAATATCTTGGTCCGGACAGGCCGCCAATGGAAATCGACCCTTGCAACGTTTAACACCCGAAACCTCTCGAGTGAGGCTAGCTTAGCAGGATTCTTTGAAGAACTATCAGAGATTGTTTGGGATATCATCGGCCTTAGTGAGATTAGAAGAACTGGTGAGGCTTATACATCGCTGAATAATGGACATGTCCTCTGCTATCGAGATCTCTCAGATAAGAAGCAATACGGGGTAGGATTCCAAATCCATAAGGACATAGCGGACAACACTGACGAATTCTACAGTATTAATGAGAGGGTAGCTGTAGTCGTAATCAAACTTGATAAGAACTATAGATTAAAGGTAGTACAAGCCTACGCTCCAACATCCAGTCACGATGATGAGGAAGTAGATCAGTTTTATGAAGATGTTGAATTAGTGAAGAGAAAAGTGCAAACTCAGTGTACTGTAGTAATGGGCGACTTCAATGCAAAAGTAGGGAAAAAGGAGGCTGGTGAACAAGCAATTGGCATCTACGGAGTCGATTCTAGAAACGCTAGAGGAGAGATGCTGGTAGAATTCGCAGAAAGGAATAAGGTTCCAATAATGAACAACTTTTTGGGGAAGCGTAGCAACAGAAAATGGACCTGGAAAAGCCGTGGTGGTGAAACAAGACAAGAAATTGACTTCATACTTTCTGTGACATAACAATCTGACGTCACGATCACGTGTTGTGCCGATACGTTTAGCTTCAATCGTGTTGCGCGATGCTCTCTCCTAATGATTGCCTTCATCCATGGCATGCAGTGGTAGTGACACCGGAACTGGTTTGTAGAAACAATTGATATCACCGTAAATTACTTAGGCCAGTTTGGCGCTTGCCAGTATTTATTTAAAGGCTTAATAGGTTTGTAACTTCATTTACGGTATAAAAAATGACAACTTGAATAAGACGCGTCAGTACTCCTTCAGAACGGATATTGTTCATCGGAAACAGTAAAACGCCGGGCTATAAACTTCGCCGCACGACAGTTCAGTACGTGATAGTGAGTTTCAAAGCTTAAGCTCAGCGGATGTTAGGCTGGGTGAAAAGAAAACCTATTTGGTAATAAAGTTGTTCTTTTGCTGTCATTCGAGCGAAAAAGGCAAATATCTATGATGTGAAGCGCCGGAAACAAAACCGCGTTAACACGTCCTGATTGCTATTCCCATCTGTGCAAGCAATCGTTTCTCTACAAGAAGGCGTTGCAGGGCGAGTCTTATCTACGAGATTCCATGGCGTCGCCCCCACAGGCGAAGGGGAACCGGTTTTTGTTCTTGCTTAACGAGGCAAAAATGTTATCACTGCAAAGCGACTCGCCAAACACGTCTGAGGCCGGGCTCACTGAAGAGGCGCAATGCTGTAGGTGCATGCTCTTCAAGCAGCACTAGTCGTTGAAGGTTCTGCTGTTTGCTAATGTGTGATGACCCAGCAGAACAAGTGTTCTGCCTTATCCTTTCTTTGCTGAATCGTGGTGAAACAGATCGTCGCCGTACTACCCGTGCTCCCTTGCGAAGTACCTGGAGTAAGCTTGAAAGTTGGTACGATATAGGCTAACGGTCGCATTCATGCGAACGCAGTTAATGTAAACTATGATTCAACTGTTCATAAAATCTCACGAAGCTGTCACTTGAGTTTAACCCGCACGTTTTGAAGTGTTGAAATCGTGGCATCAGTGCTAATCTCCGATTTTTCAATACTGCAGTTCACAGGTATATTGTAAATACGCTGTGGCCAACTTTTATCGCCACGCATTCGCACCACTGTTGGCATATTGGAGATTTTAGGGGCACTTGAAAAGTAGGGGGGCGTTTGGCAGACTGCCGTTCACAGTCGTGAAACTGTCGTGCTGTTCGAAGTTGCGAGACCAAGTGGTCCATCTTTTCAATGCTTTTATTTTCTTCCGACCTGTGACCTGTGATTGCAAGCACAACTTCTCTCCAATTATGCCTTCTCTGCTGGTACACCCACTGCAGGCGCTTCTCGCGTCAACTTGGCACGACCAGCAGCTTGGACCACGTGCCGAATGGACGCACATTCTCTTGCTGCCCCCACACATGCATGAGCTACGGATATGACGCTCAGTGTGCTGATGCCCCTACTGATAGAGTTTCGTCCAATTATTAAAGGAAAATATGGCGCTATAATACGGGAGTGGTTTACCCAGCGTGGGAATGATGGTTAGTATATAGGTGCTATTTGCCTAAACTTCATCCTTCTCGCTTTAAACGGCGTCTTGACTTTGCAAGCTCATTCGTTTCATGAAAGTACTGCATTACAAATAATTAAATAAGAATTATTAAAATTGTCCGACGGCAGGATTCGAACAAAGGACCTCTAACAAAAAACACAATATTGAGACCATTCCGCCTCAAACGCATGGACAAGCGGAGCCGCTGCTAATAGCAGTGATTTTGCACGTTCATAGAGTCTTATTACCTTCTGCATTATGAAAAAGTATAGGTTGCTTTGAAATTTAGGGCAATGAATGCAGACAAAGCATAATAAACGAATCCCCGAGGACGCCTGAAGCTCCAATTCACGAATATAAAAGACAAATTCATGTACTAGCCATCATTCTCGTGGTGGTTGAACGATCGCAGAACCAGGCTTCCATCTAGTTATTATTGCAGCAAGCTGTACACGCCCCTATACCGCTGGTCATCTTAAAAAACTGAAATGTACGCAAAATTTTATAGAGCATTTCAATAAATTGCAATCACGCAAAAGTATGTAGTCGGCGCATCGCCACTTGGTTGTAGTTTTGTTTGTATCTTTGCATGCGATACTTACCGCCCTCCACCCCCCCTCCCCCCAAAAAGTACGCTTCCTCTTCCCGGTGGTGTCTTTTTTTTTCTCGAAAGAGGCGATAATGCTTTGCTTCACAGTGTGAAGCACTCAGGCGTTAACATACATACATACATACATACATACATACATACATACATACATACATACATACATACATACATACATACATACATACACACACACACACACACATACATACATACATACATACATACATACATACATACATACATACATACATACATACATACATACATACATACATACATACATACATACATACATACATACATACATACATACATACATACATACATACATACATACATACATACATACATACATACATACATTGCGAAACTCGGATGGACCTTTTTCGTTTAGGACACCGAATTCTTGCACCCAGCGGTTAGTTTCCTAAGAAAGCTCAACGTTTTAAAATTGGCAGTTAAGCACGAAGGGCGAAGCATTGTCAGCGACAGCAATGTTTAACGGTGCGCTCGAGCTCACTAACCGGTGTTCTATAACGACACGTGGTGACGACACCAAGTGCGGCGTTAGAGTGATCTAACCGAGGTAACTGCATGCTGTATACGCAGCAGAAACAGCACCTTGGGAGGTTAAGGCAAAGGCTTGTCAGAATTAACGTTGTCGGTGACGAGGAGCGTATATCGATGGTGCACGAGATGCCTGTGCACGGGCAAGGCACAGCGGCAAGGGGAGTACCACACTCAACACGTAGTGCAACACAGTGGCACAAAGAACCACCTCACAAAGCGTCTAAATTTAACGCGTTCTTGGACAGCAACCGGAGTTGGTTCTTCGTATCTCTTTCTTTTTTTTATGGGAAAGCGTCAAGGGGCCCATTCAGCAAAAAAGCCGGCGTCTGGAGTCTGTAGCTGCGAAATGGCGCCTAAAGTTTCATTGGCGTCACGAGCCTGCGCCTCGACAGAGCATAGCGGGCCACAGGGTGCACCTGCTGCTGCAATAGCGCGTCAGGTGTTGCGTGAAGGGAAGAGGTCACCGCCGCGTCAACCTGGCTCTCGGAAGCCGGCGCGTGGTGCCCTAGCGAGCAGGCTGTCGCTGCTTGCTGGCTCGGAGGGCACGTGCCGCCACCGCCTGCCGGCCTCGGTGGCCGCCCTGCTGCTTCCTCGGTCTCTCGTCGCGCAGGACGTCGGTGGCATGCGGCATTGGCAGCGCAGGCTGCTGCTGCCTGCTGGCTGCATCGGCCAGCGCGCACCGCTGTGGGACGTTACTCGCAGCGTCGAAAGACCGCTCAGCGGCGTTCAATTGGACATGAATGCTTTCGCAGTCACAACTCGTATGATGCGCTTGGGTATCCACGGATGTTTTATTTCCTATTTTACCCCGCAAACTAGAAGATTTACAGCGTAGCTGTATACCGCTACCTTCCCCTCAATTAATCTTCATGTTCACGGACAAAAATGTGGGCCCATCATGCAGGTTGTGCAATACCGGGCCGACCCGCGGCGGCGGTGAAGCAGGCTTCAAGCGGTCTATCCCTAATAATAATAATAATAATAATAATAATAATAATAATAATAATAATAATAATAATGAAATAAATCAATAGATTGTTTCAAGTTTATGGGTATACTGAAATCGTTTGAGAACAGACTCACGAACAGGAGGCATTGCCATATATGCAAAGGACAAGAGTGAGAGAGAGAGACAGAGGTAAACGAATAGGGAAAGGTAGGGAGGTTAACCCAGGACGTGCCCGGTTGGCTACCCTACACTTAGGGAGGATGAAAGTGGAAGAAAAGACAAGGAGAGAAAGGGACAAAACGTATGTAGAACCATACACCCTTGACTCGCAAGAAGACAATGCCACCGACTGTGCGGATGTCTGTGCCGTACAAACTAAAGACGGAATTGTGATATCCAGTGTAAACATATCTCCAAGCAAACCCAAGTGTTATATCGAGATGTTCATGACCACGTAATTTGCTTGGGTTAGCCGTGATGGCACATTTCAAAACCAGACAAGAAATGGTTCACTCAGTTTGTGCTAGAACGATTTGGGTCGAAGTGGCACACCAATCCAAGTCACTCAACTACTGGACAACGGCCGTGTATAAATTTTACTTTGGCCAAGATTCTGTCTAAAGTTGTACCCGAACCAATCAGTGTATATCACAGTAATCACAAAGCTACCGTCACTACCATTACAAAATTATGAAAATAAATACATGTAGCCTTGTCTAACCCTGTGTGGTGTGCTACAACTTCGCTGGCCATCCAACTGCACAGAGTGAAGTGGCTCCTCGATTTTTATCTGTTGACAAATTCGAAATTTTTAATTCTCTTCATCACCGTCCGTTTCTCCCGACCACCCCATGACAAGGCCCCATCTTTGGGTGAGTACCACAGGCATTCAAGAGGAAAACAACAATGCCTTGATAAGCACAGGCGTACTGCAAGTGCCCTTCGCGACTTTTTAGTGGAGACTAATTGCATGGACTGCATACAAATTACGCTACTGTTTTGTTTTCTACATTGTGGTTCTTTCTCTAACGAGCTGTTTTCGCGGTCGTGGTGGCCTTATGTGTATACGAAGAGACTTGTGTGGACCCTTGTGAGTACTCCTTTGTAATGGGCAACCATCCTAAGTTTACTGGACTGTGCTTTCCATGCTGGGGCCCGTATAGATAAGACTATCTTTGCGGGCTTGTATGTATCGTACTTTTTGATATTTTCTTCTCCCTTTTCCTTTTTTTTTGTTGTGCTTGAGTACCGGATTCGGAATTTTGGGATAGCTGACTGCGCCACAGCCTACCTTCCCATGTTTCTACTCTAAAAAAACACACAGTAACGTAGTCGAGGGCAGCAAATGATAGGATGAAATGGCGATATTAGGGAATTTAGAAGCAAGAGATTGTCTCGGCTCCCGCAAAATAAAGATATGTGGACATCGGTGAGAGAGGCCTTCGTCCTGTCATTTCTGTTATATGCGTATACACCCCTTTCTAAGCAGTAAACAAACTGCAGTGGACATAACCAGTTGATGTGATGGGGATGAAATATCTGTCGTTGTACTATGCTCGCACAAGACTGTCCGAAGCCTCACCTCTGGTAGTCGTCGTCGTCGTCCCTGTCCGGGTTGCTGATCTGGTCGGGGCATGCAGGGTTGCCCAGGAGGCTCAGGAAGGTCAGGGACGGGTAGCACTGCTCGATGCATGACACCAGGTAGTCGAGGTTGTCGAAGCAGTTCTTGTTCAGCGACAGCGTCGTCAGCTGTGCGTTGAAGCGGAACTCGGATGCGTCCCGGAGCTGGTTATTGTCCAGAACCAGCTCGCGCAGCTGCGATACGTCAGAGCCCGTATTCACATGAGGGTTTTACGCTAGAACTGTTCGTAAAATTCTGGCCAATCCTGATGTTGGATACATCGTTAACGAAGGCAGCTGGCCAATGGCAAAGAGCACGTACTAAAGAAAATCTTCGTAACTTCTGCCCTAGATAATTTTACTCGTAGTACTGTTAGTTTTCCACGAGATATCGGGCAAGGAACAATAAGGAATTATCTACTGCACACGTCGCGCAAGGAACCGGTGTCTCTGCACAGCAACACTTCATGAAGCATAGTACTTCGAAGCAATAGCTTAAACAATGACATCGCGCAAGGAACCGGTGTCTCTGTACAGCAACACTTCATGAAGCATAGTACTTCGAAGCAATAGCTTAAACAATGGCTAAGAACTTGTGGCTAAGAAAAGGAACAATGACTAAGAATAGGTGCAGCGGTGGCGTAGAGGTAGAACACCCGCCTCACGTGCAAGAGGTACGTGGTTCGAATCCCGGTACCAGCAATTTTCCACCGGATTAAAAAAATCCGCGTGTTGATAAAATTGCATAAACAGGCCTGGAGTGTGGCCTGATCCCGGTGACCAGAACCGCGGTAACGCACTCCTTCACCAGAGCAGGATTGGCCACCCTGGTGCAGTACCTGGCCACAACCTCCTATGAACAGAACAATCAAACCCCGGCCCTCAGTCCCCAGCAGCTGCGAAGCAACTGACCACGGCGGCGGTCAGACCTGCGACGCAGCAGAGGGTACTAAGATTCCTTGGCTCCGGACAGGCCGCCATTGGAATATGAACCTGGCACCGTTTAACGCTAGAACGTTATCTAGTGAGGCGAGTCTAGCAGTGCTATTGGAAGAATTAGAGGGCAGTAAATGGGATATAGTAGGGCTCAGTGAAGTTAGGAGGCCAAAAGAAGCATATACAGTGCTAAAAAAGCGGGTACGTCCTGTGCTTCCGGAGCTTACCGGAGAGACGAGAACTAGGAGTCAGATTCCTGATTAATGAGAATATAGCTGGTAACATACATTATCATACATCATATAGCATTAACGAGAGGGTGGCAGGTCTTGTTGTGAAACTTAATAAGAGGTATAAAATGAAGGTTGTACAGGTCATCCTACATCCAGTCATAATAACCAGGAAGTCGAAAGCTTCTATGAAGACGTGGAATCGGCGATGGTTAGAGTGAAAACAAAATACACTATACTGATGGGCGACTTTAATGCCAAGGTAGGCAAGAAGCAGGCTGGAGACAAGGCAGTGGGGGAATATGGCATAGGCACTAGGAATAGCAGGGGACAGTTATTAGTAGAGTTTGCGGAACAGAATAATATGCGGATAATGAATACCTTCTTCCGCAAGCGGTACAGCCCAAAGTGGACGTGGAGGAGCCCGAACGGCGAGACTAGAGATGAAATAGATTTCATACTCTGCGCTAACCCTGGGATCATAGAAGATGTGGACGTGCTCGGCAAGGTGCGCTGCAGTGACCACAGGATGGTAAGAACTCGAATTAGCCTAAACCTGAGGAGGGAACGGAAGAAACTGATACATAAGAAGCCGATCAATGAGTTAGCGGTATGAGGGAAAATAGAAGAATTCCAGATCAAGCTACAAAACAATTATTCGGCTTCAACTCAGGAAGAGGACCTTAGTGTTGAAGCAATGAACGACAATCTTGTGGGCATCATTAAGGAGTGTGCAATGGAAGTCGGTGGTAACACCGTTAAGCAGGATACCAGTAAACTATCGCAGGAGACGAAAGGTCTGATCAAGAAACGCCAATGTATGAAAGCCTCTAACCCTGCAGCTAGAAAAGAACTGGCAGAACTTTCGAAGTTAATCAGCAAGCGTAAGACAGCTGACATAAGGAAGTATAATATGGATAGAATTGAACATGCTCTCAGGAATGGAGGAAGCCTAAAAGCAGTGAAGAAGAAACTAGGAATTGGCAAGAATCAGATGTATGCGTTAAGAGACAAAGCCGGCAATATCATTACTAATATGGATGACATAGTTCAAGTGGCTGAGAAGTTCTATAGAGATTTATACAGTACCGGTGGCACCCACGACGATAATGGAAGAGAAAATAGTCTAGAGGAATTCGAAATCCCACAGGTAACTCCGGAAGAAGTAAAGAAAGACTTGGGAGATATGCAGAGGGAAAAGGCAGCTGGGGAGGATCAGGTGACGGCAGATTTGTTGAACGATGGTGGGCAGATTTTTCTAGAGAAACTGGCCACCCTGTTTACGCAATGCCTCATGAACTCGAGCGTACCGGAATCTTGGAAGAACGCTAACATAATCCTAATCCATAAGAAAGGGGACGCCAAAGACTTGAAAAATTATAGACCGATCAGCTTACTGTCAGTTGCCTACAAATTATTTACTAAGGTAATCGCAAATAGAATCAGGCACACCTTCGACTTCTGTTAAGCAAAGGACCAGGCAGGATTCCGTCAAGGCTACTCAACAACAGACCATATTCACACTATCAATCGGGTGATAGAGAAATGTGCGGAATATAACCAACCCTTATATATAGCTTTCGTTGATTACGAGAAAGCGTTTGATTCTGTCGAAACCTCAGCAGTCATGGTGGCATTACGGAATCAGGGTGTAGACGAGCCGTATGTAAAAATACTGAAAGATATCTTCTGCAGCGGCTCCACAGCCACCGTAGTCCTCCATAAGGAAAGCAACAAGATCCCAATAAAGAAAGGCGTCAGGCAGGGAGATACGATCTGACCAATGCTATTCAAAGCGTGTTTACAGGAGGTATTCAGAGACCTGGATTGGGAAGAATTAGGGATAAAAGTTAATGGAGAATACCTTAGCAACTTGCGATTCGCTGATGATATTGCCTTGCTTAGTAACTCAGGGGACCAATTGCAATGCATGCTCTCTGACCTGGAGCGGCAAAGCAGAAGAGTGGGTCTAAATATTAATCTGCAGAAAACTAAAGTAATGTTTAACAGTCTTGGAAGAGAACAGCAATTTACATTAGGTAGCGAGGCACTGGAAGTGGTAAGAGAATACATCTACTTAGGACAAGTAGTGACCGCGGATCCGGATCATGAGACTTAAATAATCAGAAGAATAAGAATGGGCTGGAGTGCGTTTGGCAGGTATTCTCAGATCATGAACAGCAGGTTGCCATTATGCCTCAAGAGAAAAATATATAATAGCTGTGTCTTACCAGTACTCACCTACGGGGCAGAAACCTGGAGGCTAACGAAAAGGGTTCTACTCAAATTGAGGACGACGCAACGAGCTATGGAAAGAAGAATGATCGGTGTAACGTTAAGGGATAAGAAAAGAGCAGATTGGGTGAGGGAACAAACGCGAGTTAATGACATCTTAGTTGAAATCAAGAAAAAGAAATGGGCATGCGCAGGACATGTAATGAGGAGGGAAGATAACCGATGGTCATTAAAGGTTACGGAATGGATTCCAAGGGAAGGGAAGCGTAGCAGAGGGCGGCAGAAAGTTAGGTGGGTACGTGGATGAGATTAAGAAGTTTGCAGGCACGGCATGGCCACAATTAGTACATGACCGGCGTTGTTGGAGAAGTATGGGAGAGGGCTTTGCCCTGCAGTGGGCGTAACCAGGCTGATGATGAAGAACTTCATATCGAGATGCATTATCAATGGGTGATCAACCTCGAGTCCCACTCGCAGAAGCGAGTGGGACTCGCTTCTGCGTAGCCCCGCTCTGGAACAGCAAATCCTGGCTGTCCGGCGTGCCCGCGACCGGGCCGGTGGGCTAGACCTGCCGGTCCCGACGTGGGACTAGCCGGGTGCGCGACGACTTCGCGTCCTCGCCGGACCTACAATAAATGTTTCTTCACTCACTCACTCACTCATCAACCTCGTGAGACCCCTTGTACGCATATTGTACATTGGCTTCAATCCCTTCCGATGTTAATTCGGATACGATTACGCAAGATATTCATGCCGAATATGAAGTAAGATGTCTGCTGAAGTGTATTGAAGTGGTTTAGTTATATTATTGTCGCCAGCTTTCGTGACAATATTCTACATTACAATTTGACACAGGCCGTTGGGTCGTTCAGGCGACGAAAAGCAACCATGAAATGTCTTTTGACTGCCGCGAAATCACACGAAAATTTAGAATGCAACGCAAACATGGCAATACATTCCACGATACTGCTACTTCATATCTGGGTTTATGCAAACAAAAGCAGTTTGTACCATAAAGAAAACGTGAGATGACCACTTTGTCCATGTACACGGAGGCTTTTTTTCCCGCCATGTAACCGGGATATTTAAGCCGAAATTCGACATCACTTCGGTGACGTCAGCCCACTGTCATTATGACGCCGTCCTCATGCCGCCTTCCTCGTTCCATCGACGCCAATTTTTCTTCGCCGCTGCATTGTAATCGTAATGTCGTCATTCAATTGTGAATAAGCCGCCCTTGTCACACCGTCGTCGTCACGCTGTCGTTTCACCATCGTCACCCCATAGTCGTGATACCACCTTCATTGATGCATCAACGTCACTCCTTGTGCGTCATGCTATGGTAATGGTGCTGTCGTCATTCAATCGTGATTATGCCGCCATTGTCATGCAATCTTCGTCATTGCGTCGTCGTCACACAGACGCCATCATGCATCCGCTGCAATAACACCATCGTCTTGCCGTCTTCGTTCTGCCGTGGTCGTGATTACCGCTTCTATTTTTCCGTTTGTCGTCATACCGTCGTCATGATACCACCGTCGTCACACAGTCGTGGTCTCGTCGTCATGACATTGTCGTCGTAATACCACCGTCATAAAAAATGGGAATATCATTCTCGTCATGGCGTTCTCGTCATACGCCTTTGTCTTTAGATTGCTATCATTCCTTCTTCGTCATTCCATCGTCAGTGCGTCGTCGTCATACAGTCGTCGTCACGCCTCGATGCCTATGGATGACCTTGGCCAGCAAGTGCCACAGCACAATGGGACGAATAGGAGTGTGTGCCATGGTGAGGAAGCACCCAAAGTCCCAGAATTGCAACTACACGAGGTAAATAAACGCGACTTCAGGGAAGGTCTGTCACTACATTGTTAGATTGCTATTTGCACTACAGTGGACAGACATTGTGAGGTGACGTCTGCAGTGATTTAAAAAAATTAACTATAATAGCATTCTGCTGTGTTAGGTGCCAGAACCGCGATCTGATTACGATGCAGGCCGTAGTGGGAGACTTCGGGTTACTGTGGACCACCTGGGGTTCCTTAACGTGCACGCGATGCACGGCACGCGAGCGCACTTTGCTCCCGTGAAATGCGGTTGCCGGGGTCGGGGAGCGAAGCCGCAACGCCGAGCTTACCAGCGCAACGCCATAGCCAGTAAGCCACCACGGCAAGCGAAGCTGAGTGTTCGAAATGTTACGTGTGGAAAGACACAGATGAAAGATGCTATTTACACGCTATTTACACTGGAGCCAGGCAGCCAGGCTGACACTCGCTTGTGCCAAGGGCACCGACCAACTTCTTCTTCGTTCTCGTGGCGGCTCGTCTCTTGAGCATCGCTCGATGATATCGTTGTATTACCCCCCGGCGGCAAAAGCACCGTCACGGTGCTGTTAAATATCCAAGGTGCATGGAGAGTTGTAGGGCATGAGTCGGGCAACGTGGACAATGTCACTGGTTGTCACAGCGGAGGACGTAGTGGGCGTGGCTAGAACGATTTCATAGGTGACATCGGTCACTTTGTGTATTACACGATATGGGCCTGTGTAACAGGAAATCAGTTTTTCACAAAGGCCGACTTTACGCAATGGTGACCAAAGCAACACGAGGGCGCCGGGCACAAAATGGACATCATGGTGACGGAGGTCGTAGCGTTGTTTCTGCTTGTCCTGAGACACTTGTAGACGAGCGCGCGCAAGTTGGCGAGCATGGTCAGCATGTCCGATTGCATCACGGGCATAATCGCTACTTGAAGCTGTGGCGGACGGAAGCACAGTGTCCAGTGGTAGCGTCGGTTCGCGGCGATACAAGAGGTAAAACGGGGAAAAGCCAGTAGTTTCGAGACGTGAAGACTTATATGCAAAGGTAATGTAAGGTAGAGCCAGGTCCCAGTCACGGTGGTCGTCTGAAACGTATTTGGATGCCATATCTGTAAGGGTGCGGTTCAAACGCTCAGTGAGGCCGTTCGTTTGGGGGTGGTAGGAGGTGGTAGCCATCGGTTGCGGCAGTGACGGGCGACGTGGCCGATGCGACAGCAGTGGAAGCAGATCGGCCTGTCATCAGTGGTACGCCATTCGGACGGGCTGCGGCGAGATGTGGCAGAAAAGGACTGCCGGGGACGAGGAGGGCCGCTTGATAACTGGGGAACGCTGGGTCGAGACGTGGAACACACGGTGTTCAGACCCACGTTTTCAAATTCCTGTCTGACGACAGCCTGAATCATCGCAATGGTGGTTGCTGGCGGATCGGGAGGCGTCGTGGAGAAGGCTGGCGAACAGGCGGCCTCGACTTCGCGGCGAACAATGCGAGTTACGTCGTCACAGGGGGTGGTCTGACGCGGTCGACCCTCACATGTCGACGTAGCAGCGGTGTTGGGTAGCAGCGTGATGTGATGTGTAATACGGCGGCTCTTAGCTTGTTCAAGGCGACGGCATTCTTTGATGATGGCGTCGATAG
Organism: Dermacentor albipictus; assembly: GCF_038994185.2. NCBI lineage: Eukaryota > Metazoa > Arthropoda > Arachnida > Ixodida > Ixodidae > Dermacentor > Dermacentor albipictus. Next base: position 18,587,448 of record NC_091828.1, on the reverse strand, counting down.
TCGAGACGTGGCCGAAAACGAGCAAATTGAATGCATCGTCGGCGATGCCTTTTAGAACATGTGACACTTTATGCGCTTCGGGCATAGCATCGTCAGCTTTGCGGCATAGAGCCATGACGTCGATTATGTAGGTAACGTACGGCTCCGTAGATGGCTGAACACACGACCCAAGAGCCTTTCTCGCGGCAGCCTTGCGCCCAATGGGGTCGCCGAACATCACGTAGCTTTCTTTGAAACTGTCCCAACTGGTTATTTCGTCGTCATGCGTTTGGTGCCACACGAGTGGGGTGCCGCCGAGATAAAAGATGACATTGACGAGCATAATCGTTGGGTCCCACCTGTTATTAGCACTGGCGTGTTCATAGAGCCTGATCCAGTCGTCGACATCCTGTCCCTCCAGGCCAGAGAACACACTGGGTCACGATGTGGGGCAACTGTGACGATTGGAGCAGTCGGACAAGCCGAAGCCGTTGCAGAGGCGGGCTCGTCACCGGGAGGCATGGTGACAAGCTTGGTGTGCCGACCACTTCGGAGTTCCGTTGTGGGGACGGGGATCGCTGACATCCACCAGAAATGTTACGTGTGGAAAGACACACACGAAAGATGCTATTTACACGCTATTTACACTAGAGCCAGGCAGCCAGGCTGACACTCGCTTGTGCCAAGGGCACCGACCAACTTCTTCGTCGTTCTCGCGGCGGCTCGTCTCTTAAGCATCGCTCAATGATATCGTAATAATATATTGATTGATTTAGGGTTGAGCTGAACATTCTTAGTCGCATATGCTTTCCCCGCCTAACCCGCCTCGCTGGTTCAGTGGCGTACAGCAGCTGAACACGAGATCACGGCCTCGATTTCGAAGCCGGTAAAAGAAATTCAAGAACGCACGTGTGTTCTTAGATTCAGGCGCACGCTGAAGAATCCCACGTGGTCGAAATTAACCCGGAGTACTCTACTGCAGCGCCCTTCGTAAAGCAATTGTGGGCACGGTGGCTATGCCCCAATTTGGGGCAAGCCGTTTTGGGTTACACCGTTTGGGGTAGGCCCCGAATGGTGTTATAGCATTTCCTATGATCGTTTATTGATGCTTAAATTGTTATGTGGCAGTGTTGAACTAAACCCCGGACCTACACAAAAAACTTTTTGCAAAGCTTGAGGCCCAGAAGGCCATGCGATGTGACGTAAGCGAATTAAAAGCCGAAATAGCAGACATGAAAAAGACAGAGAAGCTGCACGATAAAATGTACGAAAACAGTTCTCAACGCTCTGTCTCATCATTTTATCAGCCCTCCCTTCAGGATAAGCTGATAAAGTGCAGGCGGGGTTGCAGTCGGTAGAGATATGAAGGAGGAAGACGAAGTGCTTCTCTTGCGGAGCACATCTCGCCCGTCTCTGTGTTTTTCTGGACTTCTTACTGCACCTGTGGGGTCTACCGCCCCCTCCATCGCGGTGATGGATGTACAACCCCCCGAGGATCCTCCCGGTTCCCGTTCACCCGCGGACATCGGTTCGAGGAAGCGAGGAAATACGTCGAGTGGTAGCGAGGACACAGAGCTGTACTGCGCATCAGGTGACGAGTCCTCGGAAGACAGCTTTCGACTTGTCCAGTACCGCAAGGCCAAACGAAGAATTATCAACTCATCTTCGGCGTCCAGCTCGAACACTGTGAAAACAACTCCTCAGCGATGGCCTCACTCCATCCTGTTTGTGCCACAGAACGCTACCGACAACCTGTGCGTCCTCAACAGGCAAGCACTCTCCGTGTATCTAGAAAACACTGTGCCAAATGAGATCAAGGATGTTAGGATAAATACTAGGCGAAACATCCTGGCAATCGATGTGATGAACCCGAGTGCACTGACCATACTACAACATGTGACGAAGCTGGGAAACATCAAGGTCCGATCCATCGTGCCAACGAATGGTGCCACAATAACAGGAGTCATCTATGACATTGACAATGAAATATCTAATGCAGACCTGCCAATTCTCATAAAACCAGCAAGCGAACACAACGTGATTGTGCATGTTGGTCGCGTCGGCAAAACACGTTGTGTGGGGATAACCTTCAAAGGCGACTGCCTTCCAACCTACGTGAAGGTCGGCCACTTTCGCCACCAGGTTCGACCATTTATTCCAAGACCAATGCAATGCTTCAATTGTCAGAAGATTGGACATGTGAAGGGTGTTTGCAGAAATTCGGCCGTGTGCCCTCGATGTGCCGAACCCCACTCAGAAGACAACTGCAGCGCAACCACGTTCAAGTGTCCTAACTGTCAAGGTGATCACTGCGCCTCTTCCAAAGACTGTCCCCAGATCAAGAAAGAGATCACCATTCTTAAACAAATGGTGAGAGACAACTCTACCCACAAAGAGGCCGCTGTGAAAGTACGGCGAAGACGACGTCACCGACGAAGGTCTTCACGGCGGAAAACATCAAGCTTTCAGGAAAAGTCCCCTCGTCAAGCATCATAATCAGCGGACATTTCCAGCACTCCGAACACCAATGTTGGAAGGGAGCAAACTGCCAGATCTCTCTCCACAAAGGAATGGCCGCCACTTCCGCGTACACGACCGCCAGAAGAGCCGCAGAAGAAGCCGCCCCCAGTACAGCAAGGTGCTGTATCCGAGGAGTCGCGGAAAACAGATGAGCAAGTGATAGCACTTATTAGGCCTTTAATGAATGCCATTCGCGTGCTGCTAAGCAACATGCACACACCGTCTGCCAGAAGTGCGCTTTAAGTACTGGACGCTCTGAGTCCGGTGCTTGCAACCCTTGAGTAGATCATGGCTCCACAGCCACGGTCTTTTAGGGAAGAGGTCCGACAAGCAGCTATTTTTCAGTGGAATGCCCGCGGACTCAGAGCGCGCCTTGCTGATTTCCGTCGCTTCGTGTTCGCCAATATGTTTCCCATTATCGTCATTTGCGAGCCGAACTTATCGAACAAAATCAGGCTTTCCGGATATGAATCATTTATGTCGTCAGCTGTTTATGGAAACAGTAAGGTTTCGGTGTTTATTCGCCGTGACCTCACCTACACTCATCAGCCTGTACCACCTAATGACAGTAATCAATATATATGCCTAAACGTAAGGAAAAAGAATCTGGCCTTCACTTTTGTAGGCGCCTACCTATCTCCGTCAAGTCGATTTGATTACAAAAGACTACGAGACATCATTTCTTCAACTTCCAATCCCTGGGTCATCACTGGAGATTTCAACGCCCATCATACACTCTGGGGAAGTCCGATCATCAACGCAAGAGGCAGAGCTCTGGTATCTTTCGCCTCCAGTAATGAACTTTGGCTGCTGAATGATGGAAGTCCTACGTTCTTACGTGGCTCCACGTACAGCAGCTGTCTTGACTTGGCTTTCGTCTCACGAAGCCTAGTCAGACGTGCAGGATGGTTTGCGGACATAGAGACGCACGGAAGCGACCATATCCCCACGTACATCAAGATCAGAGGATTGGCCGCTTCCAAAATACGGGATACGATCCAAAGAGTGGACTGGCCTAAATTTCAGTCTATTATAGAAGAACACTGCGACGCCAATCCATCTTTCGACTTGGAAGAGGCAATCAAGAGCGTGGTGCAAGACACTATGCGTACTCTAACATGCTCCTCGAAACTTAATGATTTTGATGTGGAACTAGAACGACTTCGAGCAATCCGACGACGTGCTGAACGAAGATACCGACGTACGAAAGCAATGGACGATCTACGGACCGCCAGGCGCACGCAAAAGAAGATACAGCGCCGGTTAGACAAGCTCGAATCGCAACGTTGGGCGGACTTCTGTGAGTCGCTAGATCCACGCAAGCCTTTATCGCAATTATGGAGAACGGTGCGCGGGCTGCGGACACTTCCCGTACAGCGATTCCCATTCAAGGCACTTGCCCTCTCTCAAAAGAGATCGGAGATTGACGTGGCAGAGGATTTCTGCGCCAGATTATCCGGCCAACTCACAGCTACCAACATTCCATCGCCTTCGAGCAGCTGTCCGCCACCACGTGATCACCGGTTGGATCTACCATTCTCGATCCACGAACTTAAGGCAGCATTAGCTTTGTGTAGCCGCACATCAGCGCCAGGACCTGACGAAATTTCCTACCGAGCTCTGTGTCACCTGGGGGAGCGAGCGAGAGGGGTTCTTCTTGAGGTGTACAATGAATCTTGGAAGAATGGCACGCTACCAACAACCTGGAAGACAAATCGCCTTGTTCCACTGCTGAAGCCTGGCAAGTCGCCGTTGGAGCTCTCATCATATCGCCCGATCGCTTTGGCGAGCTGTGTGGGCAAAGTAATGAAGAGGATGGTCCTAGGACGCCTGGAGTGGTACCTGGAGTACCACAACACCTACCCAGATGCCATGGCGGGCTTCCGACGCGGTCGATCATCGATCGATAACGTCGTCGACCTGGTGACCTACATTCAACATGAGAAACGCCGTAAGCGTCTCTGCGCATCCTTATTCCTCGACGTTAAAGGGGCGTATGACAACGTTACGCATGAAGCCATCTTCTCTGCTCTCGCAGAGGTAGGAGTGGGTGGTCGGATGTTTCAATGGATTCGGAGCTATCTATCCATGCGATCCTTCTTTGTAAGCACCGAGGAAGGCCATACTTCTCTACATTATAGCTACCGCGGCGTCCCCCAGGGCGGTGTACTTAGCCCCGTGTTATTTAATCTAACACTAATTGCTCTCCTTGAGCACGTGCCAGCCACAGTCAGGCTATCAATGTACGCGGATGACATCTGCATATGGACATCTGCAGTAACACGCCTACAGCTGCGAGCAAGAATCCAGAAAGCCGCGGCACAAACTGCTATCTACCTCCGTAATCGAGGCCTGGAAATTTCCTCCGAGAAATGCGCACTAGTGCCATTTACGCGCAAACCCATGGCAAACTACAGTGTAACGATAAATGGCCAAATAATACGACGGGTCCGATCTTACAAATTTCTAGGTGTCATAATCGACAGGGACTTGTCATGGAGCCCACACATATCTTACGTGAAAAAACGGTTGACAGGCATCTGCCACCTGTTCAAGTTTTTCGCTGGCAAGACCTGGGGAATGTCGCCTAGTGTCATGTTACAACTGTACAGGGTGCTTTTTTCTGGGATTTCTGCGATACAGCTTGCCAGCAATAAACAACACAGGCAAAACGAATCTACGCACAATACAAAGTCTTCAGGGTCAAGTGCTCCGGATCTGTCTAGGCCTGCCTCAGAGTGCTTCAACAGTGGCTACGATAGCAATCGCTAGAGACCACCTTGTCAAGACCCACATTGAAATTGAAGTACTCAGGACCCATATAAGGCACCTAGCCAGGACTCCTCGTCACCATTTAGCCTCTCTACCAGCGGACAGGCCACACACATCTTTCAGCCAAACGATAACTGCATATGATGAATCATTGCCAGCTTGTTTCACTCCGGCTGCGAGACCTTCGATCCCTCCATGGTGCCTCGCTCAGCCAAAAATCAACCTCGCAATACCTGGTATCTCGAAAAAAGCTGATCTGTCATCACCAGCCCTTAGACAGCTCACGTTACTATATTTGTACGAGAACTACCATGACTCTACGCATATTGTCACGAGAGGAAAAGCCAGTCAGACAGTTCTAAGCGAACGGCCGTTTACAGTTCGTTTTCGCAGCAGCTACCACGCACACTTCTTCTTCCTCGACAGCTCGCGTAACTAGCGCGTGCCAATATTTACACTGATGGATCTGTCCTTCCAAGCAGCTCCGCGGCGGCAATCGTCATACCAGCGAAAGCTACAACAATCAAATTTAAGACGACCCACGCGACAACATCGACGGCAGCAGAGCTCGCAGCGCTCTTTACTGCAGCTCTTCATCACATTGGTGATGAACCGCCACACAAATGGACAATATTCTGCGATTCGAAGGCGGCACTGCAGTCTCTACTGTCACCTTTACGACGCGAACCGCACGAACAACTAATTTTCCATATTACAGAGACATTACACCATATAAGTGATGCAGGTCACGAAATAACCTTTCAGTGGCTTCCAAGTCACTGCGGGATTATCGGCAATGAACGGGCGGATCACGCTGCCCGCTCAGCCCATACTGAGGAGCGCCACGTCCCAATTCCTCTCTCTAGAACTGACGCGGCACGGAAGCTCCGCCTACTTGCTCGGCAGTGCACCGAGTCACAATGGAATGATCCACATTTAAGAAATCCGCGACTGTACTCACTTGATCCAACATTAAGTCTTCGAGCGCCATCACAGCTTCGCCATAGAGACGCCACGCTTTTATATCGACTTTGGCTGGGCGTTGCCGTTACTAAAGCCTATGCCTTCCGCATAGGAATGACCAACACCCCAACCTGTGACCACTGCGGCCATGAAGAATCAATTGGCCATATTTTGTGCTCCTGCCCGCAGTACAGTCCACAGAGGGCATGCCTTAGCCACGAACTTGACCAACTGGACGACCAACCGCTGTCCGAAAAAAGAATTCTGCAACATCGAAAGGAACTACCGTCACAGAAGAAGGCCGTGCAAGCGCTTTTGCGCTTCTTGCGATCTACCGGCCTGTGTGAACGACTTTAACTGGAACGCCTTTTGTGTGTGTTTGTCCATGTGTGCGCGTTCGTTTTTTTTTTTTGCCTTTTCCTCTCTGTCATCTTTCTAACCCCTATCCCCCATCCCCAGTGTAGGGTAGCAAACCGGAGACTCATATCTGGTTAACCCCCCTGCCTTTCCTCTTCATTCTCTCTCTCTAAGAAAAACAAACTAACAGATCTGGATGAATGAAGTAGACGCTCTAATATGATAATTCGCGGAATACCCGAATCATCCAGTGAAACAGAAACTTCACTTAAAGACAAAGTGATCAAGGAGATATTTGAAGCAAAACTTGGCGTGAGATGTAAATCCAATGACCGCACCCATTGACTTGGACAGCGGAAAGGCAAACGCCCACTAATCATTCACCTTCAAGATTTCAATCAAACGAAAGCAATTTTCGCAAATGTCCAAAAGTTAAAATGCAGAACAACGTTTATTGAAAACGACCATTCAGCATCCGCGTTAAAAAAAACAAACTGCTCTGGGAGAGTGCGAAAAATGAAAAGCAGCTCAGAAAGAGGGTGTTGCTTATCTACGAAATAGTAAGAATTGACAAGGAAGTCTTCTTTTGGGATGACTCGCTCAACAAATGTGTGAAAGCTGTAAAAAATGTATCACTCACGCCTGTGGAAGGTGAGCAAGATAATGCATCCGCTTTATCTCGTGACTGAGGCGATGCCTGTGAAGCTCATCAACGTCTTCGAATGTTGAATATAAACGCTCGCAGTGTCAAAAACAAAACCGAGACCTTAGAGATCTTACTACTACAGTACGATCATCATAACTGTTTTAACAGAAACCTGGCTGAACAAGGAAATATGCGATAACATTTTCCTCTTTCCTGTGAAGTTTATCGTAAGAATCGGCACACTAGGGTCGGTGGTGTAACGATTTTAATTAAAGATAGCGTTCAGGCTGTTTTGCTGGACGACTTTGACCTCGAATTCCTGCGTATTAAAATCTCTTGCTGGGGTCACAGTTTTATACGCTTTTTATAGACCACCGGATGCCCCGTCAAATATGTTAGAGACTAAATATAGAGATGTCTATGCATGAACGAAATAAAATTGTTCTGCTTGGTGATTTTAACCTGCCGGGAGTATATTGGGAGTGTCTTTTTGCCAGTAGTCAACATAAAAACATGTGAACAGTATGTTTGAAATTATGTTACGATACAACTTTATGCAAATAGTACATGAACCAACTCGTGCGCAAAATGCATCCAGCTCGGTGTTAGATTTGGTATTCCTCTGTAGAAATTTCTCTGCTTACACTGTGAAAGTCGAGCAAGGGCTCTCCGATCACCATCTCGTAGGCGTATCGCTACCAATAGTACCACTAGGTAAGTGTAAACCCTCCTCTGCGCTATACTTTAAAGATTTTACTCGTGCCAATGACCCAAGCATGGTCGAATACATGCAAACATGTTTGGTTGATTTCGATTCACTAATTTTCGATTACTTTGGAGCAAGTTCAAAGAAATGTGTCACCATTGTCTGGTTAACTTCGTCCCGAACAGACTGAATGAAGTTCACAAACAAACGCCTTGGATGAATCAGAACGCCATTCAACTGAAACGTAGGATAAGAAGATTCAAAAAGAAGCATGCGCACTGCAACAAAATGAGAGAGATGCAAGACAACCTGGCACGTGCAGTTCACACCGCGAAATATAATTATTCCAAGATATCGCTCCCTAACTTCGTAAAAAACGACCCTGATAAGTTTTAGCAGTACGTAGAAGAAGAAGAAAAATGAAACCAGTTTCCCAAATATGCAGTTGACGGGAAGGCAGTGACAGATCGGAGTGCCATAGCGCAGCACTTTAACAATTACTTTCAAAGCGTGTTCTCTGGCGCAACGGTGTGCACATGCGACGTCACATTGCCCCCTATAACGGACGTGGATTTTATATCTTATGCTGGTGCTTAAGTTGAAAAGGAAGAGCTATTGTGGTCCCGACAAAATCCCTAACGTATTTCTCAAGCGATATGCTGAACTTCCTGCCAGATTTTGTTATTTTATTCCGTGTTTCACTAATTAAGCACAATTAACAAATGACCGGAAGACTGCTCGGGTTGTCCCTGGGTTCAAGAAAGGTGACCGGTTACTTACACAGAATTATCGTCCAATATGATAAACCTCAGAATGCTGCAAACTTGTAGAACGTATTATTGCTAACTGTATAACTAAATTTTTGAAAATTAACAGAATATCAACACGGCTTTCGAAAATGGTATCCAACAATAACCCAACTAATAGCGGTAGTTCACTCGTTCACTTTATCTCATGATCGTAACGGCCAAATAGATGTAATATTTCTTGATATTAGTAAATTTTTTGGCAAGGTCCCACATGATAGATTAATTTTAACATTTAGAATCTTTGGCATCACTGAAATTTTCATCAACTGGATTTCCGCGTACCTGACTAATAGGAAGCAACACACTGACGTTGTAGGACAACTTTCTGACAGTGTCCCAGTCACGTCAGGGGTGCCACAGGGTTAGTGTCCCGGGCCCCCTGCTTTTCTTGGGCTACATTAACGATACTATAAATGTAATAACTTCTGGTGTGTAAATCCGACTGTTTGCAGGTGACTGCGTTTTGTTCAAAGAAAATTTTTGTCCCGATCATCAAACTGAGCTAAATAACAACCTGAATAACCCAATGAAGTGGTGCAATGAATGGAGGATGATTGTTAACATTGAAAAAAACTGTATTAATTCCTATCACACGTAAAAAAAAAACACTTTTGTCTTTTACTTCGTCTATCGTCAGTGAAAAAGTTCATAATTACAAATACTTAGGTGCTACATTAACTATACATGTTAATAACATTTGCTCTTCTACCTTGCGAAAGCTCTGCTTTCTAAAACAAACTTCAGAGCACGCCAAGCAATTTTAAATTACTCTGCTATTATTCCTTCATAAGACCCAAATTAGAACACGCCAGTACAGTATGGGACCCGTAAACTCAAATACACATTAAGTGCCTTGAAAGAACACAGAGGAATGCCGTCCGGTTTATTTACAACAAATTCTCATCAACTGTCTCTACTTTGTAAATAATGATAGTCAATGAAATTACCCTTCTTAATCTCGCCGAAAACAGTTCGGAATCGACTTCCTTTCACTGCCTTTGAACCACGAACTTGCGATGGATCCATCACCGTATCTATCACGCTTACTAACCAGACCTACAAGGCACCATCAGGCTAACTCTCTCACAGCTTATTTTGCTATAAATAACACTTATAAGTATTAGTATTTTCCACGCGGTCTTAGATTGGAACAAATTTATCCAGCTGTCTTCTTAGTGTCTCCGGCCACATCAAAGTAGTGCGGTTGCACCATATCACATTTCTGTTATTGTAGCTCTATTATTGCACTAATCTAGAAACAAATACCGTTGTTGTTTTGTATTCATTTGTACTGTATTACATTTTATTACACTAATCTCGAAACAGATTGCATTGTTGTTATTCTGTGTTTTATTATATATGTTATTACACCAATCTCGAAGCACTTTCCATTGCCACGCTTTGTATTATGGCTGTAATTTTGAAACTGCCCACCTGCTTGGGTCTGCAGTATGTAATAAACAAACCAATAAATAAAAACTAAGTGCAGATTCGCGATGTTCAGGCACCCAAATTTTACTTTGCCCGTATATTTGAGTACCGAACCTTTTTAATGTTGAACTAATGTGAACTGATAAATATTGAACAAAACCCAGTCGAAAAGGTAAGTATATGGAAACATACAATTGCTTTGCATATCACTAGTACTAAGTCACAAACAAAGACAGCGTGCACAACAGATAGGAGCGCTGAATATATGGTGAACAGACTGTTTCTTCGTGTCCTTTTTTCTATCCCCACGTGCGTGCCATCCTTATGCTGCGCGGCAGTACATAGGCGTATCTACCGGGGGGCAAGGGGGCACTTGCGCCACACACACTTTCAAGACTGGGGGGGGGGGGGGGAGGGCAAAGTAGGTCATTTCCGGCCCCTCCACTTTTTAAACCCGGGAATATATGCGCCTAGAGTCCCAATAAAGATCCCTCAGGTGTACAAAAAGCGGCTTGAAGCACTGATAATGGGGGTCTGGCCTCTCCACCAGCTGCACGTGGAGCCTCGGCCTTATTGATTCTTCAGTGCACTCGTCACTGGTATTTATATAGCACACTGAGTCTACTCGGTAAGAGTTCGTAAATTTCTCTACCTCTGCAAGTCTGCAATAGTCTTTCAAGTCTTAATCTGGACATTGATTCGGACTCTTCGGCCCGTCAATAGTGCAATTGAACCTCAATAGTGCAATTGAGGTTCCCAGAACTTTCAAGACTGCTTTCCCTTATTTGGTCGTGAAAGGTGTTCTCGCGGTGAAATTGAGGCAGCACGAAGCGTTCGCTTCTCCCTGCCCGCGGTCTCGATCACGTCAGCGTTGTGACAGCGAGTGCTCGTGGCCATCGAGTGATATGTGTTTATATATGCGTGTGCGTGCGTGACAGCATGCTTGTCATAGGTGCATCTACCGGTTCCGGGGGAGGTGTGCCCCTCCCCCGACAGTCAGAACTGAAAAGGAAAAGTAGCCCATTTATCTGCCCCCTCCCCTACGCGCGCACACTTGTGAAAGCGGGAACTGTCGGCTGCACACTGCACAAATGCAAGAAAACAACAGCTGAGGCCAAGTTTTCTCTCACAAGTGGGCTCGCATAGGTACGATTTATTTGTCACGTATCCCCTGATTTCGGGCGTCGCCTTCACGTGCTATAGCCGACGACGCGTTACTCCGTACTCTGCGGTGCGAGGCGCCTGCAGGACGTGCCTTGCAAGCGTGCATTGCTGAGAAAGCTATCGCTAGGCTGTCCAAAACAACTGTAATCTACCATCAGTTGCATCGTCCCGTGTTTGTTGGGGCCGTCCAACATAACCGTCTTTGAAAACACAATATCAAATTTGCTTTTATAATTTACCGGTATTCTATCCGTGTTGCCATTTTAGCGATTTTGACGCTAGATTTTGTGACTTCTTTCTCGGTTTACGGCAAAGTTTGCTATCAAGTAATCAGTGACATTCTTAGTGACTTGAATGAACAGTTGGAGATATTTTAACGCCTTATAAATTAGAAAGATTGCTTGGAAAATGGCCTTCAGGAACGCGCTGTGATATTCAAAAGCCACACGCAAGTGGCCTCAACTCGCTGTACTATGCATAGGCTCCTTGACCATGATGAACCAACGGTTGCCTTCACATTGATAGCCTTCACATTGTGATAGTGCCTCATAGCACAGTGGTCCCCGCAGCCTTGACATTGTGGTCACAAAGTTGAAGTTTATTCTTTACAAAACCTACTGAATGTACATATAATTGAATATTACAAAAACTATGTGATCCCGCAGAGCTTGAACGCTGCGGGTTCAGCGGTGTCACTAAATCCATTGGATTGATCGACGCTTAGCAAGCGTGTCAGAGAACTAATTTACCAAAACCAAGTGGAATAAATTTTCTGTTGAGATTTAGAACAGACTGGATGAATAAGACATATCGACTGCATAAAAGCGTAAATATCGGAATGGCTTAGCTCGTTCATCCGCGACTGAACAAATCGCTTTCGTTTCTCCCGCCTTTCGGCCGGTCAGTACTTAACGGCGGCTTTCAGCTAGGTCAAGAGCGACAATATGGTATTTAACCTGTACAAAGTTCTGGTAATTATCATTGCCATGGTAACAACATGCGGCTAAGCGCGTTCCACAGAATCTAGTTCTGCTACCACGAATGTCGACAAGCACACAAAAATTTAGAGATAATATGCACACTAAAGGCATTTTCATGCTAGGAAATCTACGTTGCCTGTGTTCTTTTGAATCGTAGTGTATTTGGAACCTTCCAATCTCAAAATATTGAAAACTTTAGGCTTTCATAATCTAGTTTATAAATATAGAGGTAGACGATCGAATATCGGCTTTTTCGAATATGAATCAAATACGAATAGTAACTATGGAATATCGAATAGACGTTCGCAGACGCACATATTTACAACAGGAATATGTGTTTCAGTATAATTAGGAATACGCTTGCCCTGAGTAGACAATCGACTATCAAGCACAATTAAGATCGCTTTAAACACAAGATAACAAGTCATCAAAAGAATTACCCGCATAGCCACTTGACACCTTTAAGCTGGGTGGCAAACAAGCATTTCAAGAATGACAGGCATTTGAAACTGACCAACTTTTCAAAAACACATCATAAATAGTTGTTGAAAAAAATATCGGAAGTTATGGAAAAGAAAAATAAAACGCTAAGGAGGTTTTGTGTTCCCTAGAAAGAATACAGAGCCTTTTACAAGAAAAAACATCACTGGGTGTAACGTAAGAGAAAAAACTCCTGCATGACTGGCTGCAAGATGGACTAATTGACATGCCATGGGCACAATATAGCAGTCGTCAAGTAATGGACGAAAAGAAAGGGAACCGAGGGGCACGGTTTATAAGAACACTCGCACATATTTGTTAGTCAGAACCGTATAAAAATAACAGATAATGAAAAAACGGGAAGCATAGGATAAACTATTTGTACTTTCTAATTGAAGTGCAAAAATTAGAAGCTAATGGGAAATGGAGGAAAACTCAACTTGGCCGACGGTGAGAGCCGAATCCACAACATCTGCATTACGTGCGCGTTGCACTAGAAATTTTGCTACGGCGACGACGGCAGTTCCAACGCCCATGCAGTGCTGGGTATTTATGTATGTATACAAGATCTATTCCAAGGAGTGTTAACCACGCAAGACTTCCACAGCAAAACCAAAAGAAAATAAATTATGGGGTTTTACGCGCCAAAATCACGATCTGATTATATGGGGCACGCCGGCTCCTTCCCACGCAGAAGGAATCGGGTGAGATGGATGTTAGGTAGGTGCCGCTAACCTCCGCTCCCCTTGGAAGGAACCCTCCATCGTGTCGGCCTTTGTGGTAAAGCGTACGAAAAACGAATATGTACTGCACAAGTCAAAGGGGAAATTATATGCAGGGTAGCTGCCGTTGCTGGCGCGGGGCGTCAATGCGGACAGAGTAGAGGGGCGGCAGAGCGATGGTGACTTGACCCCCCTCGAAATATATTTGACACGCCACTGCGGCACTATATATTTTTATAGTACAGCATCACTTGTACATTACATAATGAAATCTTATTGCAAGTGCCTGTTTTGTTGCTCTAATTATATATCAGAGAATATAAAGTCCATTGCTTTTATTTCTAATGTAATAAGGTCTATTGAAAGGGTTTGCCATGGGCATACAACATTTATGGAACAAAAACGAAGTTGAGTCCTTGATAAAGTGGACTTAAGCCTAATCTTGTGTGCATATGTCGGTCTCACAATGGGCATTTACATTGCTGGGTGCCATATCTTGGCTCTCTATTTTATTCTCTGGTGATGCTTAAGCGTACATGCTTCGACTGCTTGTTCTACTGTAGTACGATACATTACGTATGTGCTAAGGTATTCCAAGATTGGTTAGAGATGGTGCATTGTGTTCGAAAGCGATAATTCAAACCCTTTTTGTCGGTTTCGCCTTCTCAGTCTCCCGACCTCCCCTATGGATCATATGTATACATCAGTCGCGAATAATTTTCGTCGGAAATCCAATTTTATATTTCCTTGCGTGTTCATTGGTCTCAGTTCCATATACACGAAATTATTTTTTCTCCATATGTTGCTTGAGAATGTGCGAGTTCGGAACGACGTACTTTCCACCAGAGTTGTGGAGTGCGGCAATACATTCCGTTCCCACTCTTTTCCGGAGAGCGGGAACCCTCTTAATTCAACTCCTTTCAACTCCTCGAAATCCGCAGCAGAATCTCCCGTGCTTCGTGGTTAATGTGGCAAATAGCAGCGTACGTGATGGGTTCGGCTCCGGGTGAAGAGGAATGCCTGCAAATGGCTATAGCAGCCTCCAGTTCTTTCATGGAGAAAGGTTCATCCATTGCCGAAACTTGCATTATGGAAACTCCGTACAGTTCAAGATCCTTTGGTGGCTCTCTGTCACCTGCAATTGCCTCACAAAAGCCTTCTCCAACATCCACTTTTCGACAGTCTTGGTGAAGAGCCAGTGCCTTAAAGGGGTGGCGTTGCAGAGGATAAGAGCGAAGGCCTTGGAGAGTTCACTGTACGTGATAGAGAGCTTTGTGTGGGTCTAACGAGTTACAAAATTATTTCCATCGTTCGTTGTCTAATTTGTCCATGCGACGACGTATACCTTCTTCGGCTTGCGCCTGATCTCTCTAAGGTCTAGAATCCACTTTGTGCGTCTATATATCTCGTCTCGGTGCGCCGACGTACTGCACGAATCCTTTATAATTCAATGTCAAAGTGCTTGCGAGTAGATGACCATGAGAAGCAGCGTGTTGCAGCATGCGTCGCCTACACATTCGCAAGCTCTATGCTAGGTACAAGGCCGCCCTTGCATTCAGCGTTCACAAAGGCTTGAAATACGGGCCAATCGAATGCTCGAGAGACCACAGGGGAAGACATGCGGCTTAGACCTTTGATGGCAACGTAAGTAGGAATATGGTCACTTCCACGTGCTTCCAAGTCAGTAAACCAGTAGACGTTCGAAGTAAGGCATGGTGACACCAAAGTAAGATCTAGGCAGTTGGTGCACGACGACCTTTTCAATGATGTTGTTCTGTCGTCGTTCAAAAGGCAGAGATCATGGTCCGGAGCAAAAGATACAAGAGTCCTGCCTCTTCAATTCGTTCATGTACTTCACCAAATTAGGTGGTGAGCATTAAAATCCCTTGTGATTATCCAGGGACTGGACGTTGCCATCAAAACGTTTTCAAGCATTTTGCAGTCTAAAAGACTTGATGGGGAAATGTAGCTTGCGATGAGTGCGAAGGAGAGCCTCTTCTTCTTTATGCTAATTAAGGCACATATACTGGTTGTCGTCATGGGGATGCACGACCTGGGCCACGTAGGTGAGCTCCTTGCAAACATGCATAAACGAGTACCTCACTGCTTTTGTCACACATGGCGGAAACAAAAGATACGTATCCTGATAGTCTGGGGATGTTTGTCACATTTGGTTCACAGACGACTAGCACCGGTAACCTATCTACAAATAGGCGAAAATCGGAAATACGTAATTTCAGGCCTCTCTCAATCCAGTGAAGAATTGAGGCATTCTTGACTTTTGAAAGGGTCGCTTCTGCAAACGTGGGCGACGCATGTTTGTAATCCAAGCTTCGAAGCACAGGAGTGAGAGCATCCAGTGCTTGTAAAGCGCATCGTGTAGTCGAAGTTTGTTCATTTCCCAAAAGTGTGCGAATCGCAGCCATTAGCGACTTCAGCAGCATAACCACCTGCACATCCTGTCCAAGCAACTTGTCGGAAGCAGGAAGTACGTTCGACGAAGGCGATGTACGCCGCTCAAACTTAGCAGGTGGGCGTGCATTTGGCAGTGCAGGCCAGGCAACGTCATAAGCACTTTTCTGGACTTTGTCATTCATAACGTTGCGTCTGGTCTCGCGCAGTGACTGTTGCTCCACAATTCGAGGTGATGACGCCGCTGGACTAAGTTGGCTCTGTGGAGAGCCCTTCGCGTTCTTTGGCGAACGTCGGCGGTGACGGCTGGATCGGCGTTTTTTCACAGAAACGGCTGCTTCCCAGTGCGTAGAGCATTCTCTTACCATCTCCTTATGTATATATATACTCCATTCCTTGATTTGGGGGTAATTGCTCGACGTGGCTTCATGCGATCCTTTGCAGTTTCTGCACTTTAATGCATTTGCTTGACAGTATTCCGTGGTGTGGCACTCAGCGCAGCGCGCACATACTGCCGCGTTACTACAAAAGTCTCTGACGTGACCTAACCGAGGGCACTTCTGGCCCAGCAGAGCTTTTGGAATGAACGGTGTCACGGGGTGGCGAAAATGGCGCACTATGACATTAGATGGTGCGGTGTTGCCGTTGAAGACTATCTTCACAGGCCATAAATTGCCAATCCGAGATACCTGCATGACCGTAGCATAAGGAGTGGCTGCATGCCTTGACTAGGACAGGCAAGTCTTAATTTAATTTGGTATTGCAACATCTCCGTCGTAGATGACTGTATCCTTGTCGACTAGTATGAGAGAACGCACCCAGATCCCGTTCAAATCGGTTACTGTACGCAAGATGTCAAAAGCGCTTGGATACACGCAGAGGCGGAAAGTTTTCATATTCCCGGGGGAGGGGGGGGGGAGGTGGCCCTACTACCTTTCCGAACCCCATATCTATCTATCTATCTATCTATCTATCTATCTATCTATCTATCTATCTATCTATCTATCTATCTATCTATCTATCTATCTATCTATCTATCTATCTATCTATCTATCTATCTATCTATCTATCTATCTATCTATCTATCTATCTATCTATCTATCTATCTATCTATCTATCTATCTATCTATCTATCTATCTATCTATCTATCTATCTATCTATCTATCTATCATGTTTTTTTTATTTCATTCATTAGGCACAAGTAATGTCCCCTATGTTGTCTTTGTGTCACACTGTTTGTTGGCTGCTTGTGACATGACTAACAAAAATCTGGCCCCCGGTTAACTCCCTTTCTTCTCGTTTATATATATATATATATATATATATATATATATATATATATATATATATATATATATATATATATATTGTGAGACGAGGTTTAGGCAGCCAGTCTCTTCTTTATTCTCCCGAGACAGAGCCCCACCACCAGGCCCCAAAACGGTGATGATGAGTATGTACAGGTGAGAATATGAAGCGTATGAATAATGCTCACACTAATTGCCCCGCACGCGCAAGCGGCCAGCCAGGCCGCGACTTAGCCAGGAGGGGAACGCCGAACGAATCGTTTTAGGCGCGAAACGTGAACGATCTCCGAACCACGACAACGATGGTCGGAAGAAACGTCTACGGGAGTAACGCGATAGTTCACGGGGGATGTTTGTTCGTTAATAATATAGGGTCCAAGAAAGCGGGATTCAAACTTCTCGCACAAACCGGGTGCACGAATGGGCGTCCAAAGAAGCACTTCTTCTCCGGGACGAAAGGAGACGTCGCGACGAGAGATGTCGTAACGTTGCTTGCGATCTTGCTGGCTGACTTCTGTGTTGAAACGAGCACGTTGACGGCATTCCTCAAGTCTCGAAACGAACTGTTCGGGCGTACTGTCTGAGGTGAAGAAAGCGGCGTCGATGGTGAATGTCGGTGAACGGCCGAAAACTAGGTAGAAAGGTGAGTATCCCGTAGTTCGTTGGATAGCGGTGTTGTGAGCAAAAGTCACGAAAGGTAAAAGTTTGTCCCAATTATCGTGGTTTGGCCCGATATACATCGATATCATGTCTATCAGTGTGCGATGAAATCGCTCGGTTAAGCCATTTGTTTGTGGGTGATATGCGGATGTCGTCTTATGAAGTGTGCCACAAGCTCCGAGTACTTCTGCGAGCATTGCTGACATGAAAGTCTTGCCGCGGTCGCTTAACAGTACACGAGGGGCACCATGGCGCAGCACAATGGCATCTAGAAAGAAGGTGGCGATGTCGGAGGCTGAACTAGAGCGTAGAGGAGCGGTCTCTGCGTAACGTGTGAGCTGGTCAACAGCTGTCACGACCCATCGATGACCCGCTGGCGTTATGGGCAGAGGGCCGACTAGGTCTATCCCAACGGTGGCAAACGGTGTCTCGGGACATGGGATGGGCTGTAAAAGCCCAGCAGGAGGCGAAGTCGGTCGTTTCCGCCGTTGGCACTGAACGCAAGAAGCGACGTACTTGGCCACAAAGGTAGACATGCATGGCCAAAAGAAACGGCTCCTAACGCGGTGGTATGTTTTGTGGAATCCCAAATGGCCAGCAGATGGGTCGTCGTGCAAGGCTTCAAGCACTTGTGTGCGCATCGAGCGTGGAAGAATAGGTACCCAGCTGTGTCCGTCGGAGTTGTATATGTAGCGGTACAGCACATCGTTGTCAAGCTTAAATAGTCGCAGTTGTCGACGTAATCTGGCATTTGGTGCAGATGTAGTTCCGCACAGGCGTTGGATGATGCTGTCGCAGTAGGGGTCAGAACGTTGACACGAGGCGAGGTGAGTGAGGTGATTGGAAGATAACGTGTCAGTAACCATGAGAGGTAATAACGGGAGTGACGACTTAGTCTCATCATCAATTGGCGAGCAATGGAGAGGTGTACTCGAAGCTAATAATGGCAGCGGGCAGCGAGAGAGAGCGTCGGCATCTTGATGCTTTTTCCCAGACTTGTAGACAACGTCAAAGTCGTACTCTTGTAATCGTATCACCCAGCGACCAAGTCGTCCGGACAAATTTTTGATTGACGACAACCAGCATAAGGCGTGGTGGTCGGTTATGACCGTGAAATGGCGTCCGTAAAGATATGGTCGAAATTTTTGGACCGCCCAAACTACTGCGAGACATTCCTGTTCTGTGATCGAGTAATTCGTTTCGGCAGGTGTTAGTGCGCGACTGGCATAGGCAACAACTCTCTCTCGTGAGGTGGTATCACGCTGTAAAAGTACAGCACCGATCCCATGGCCACTAGCGTCGGTGTGCAAGCAAGTCGGTGCGTTGTCATCGAAGTGACAGAGGACAGGGTCGCTGGTTAATGCCTGCTTGAGGGCTTGGAAAGAAAGTTCGCATTCATCTGTCCAAGGGAAAGCAGAGCCCGACGTGAGCAACTTGTGTAGCGGCGACGCCATGGCTGCAAAATGACTGATGAAGCGGCGGAAGTAGGATGCCAGGCCTAAGAAACTTCGTAATTGCTTTTGATTTTCAGGGCGAGGGAAGCGATGCACGGCAGCAACCTTTTCGGGATCCGGTCGAATGCCATCTTTGCTGATAAGATGGCCCAATACTTTGATGTGCTTTCTGGCAAAATGGCATTTCGTTGTGTTGAGTTGGAGTCCAGCGTTGGAAATGCAAGTGAAAACTTCGTCCAAGCGCTCAAGGTGCTGACTAAAAGTTGTAGAAAAGATAACGATGGCATCTAAATAGCACAGACAGGTCTTCCACTTAAGGCCACGTAAAACTGTGTCGATCATGCGTTCAAATGTTGCAGGGGCATTACATAAACCGGATGGCATGACGTTAAACTCGTAAAGTCCGTCTGGCGTTGCAAAGGCTGTCTTGTCCTTGTCCGCTTCGTGCATGGGGATTTGCCAGTATCCGGATCGGAGGTCTAGACTAGAGAAATATTCTGCACCCTGGAGGGAGTCAATGGCATCGTCAATTCTTGGCATCGGATATACGTCTTTGCGCGTGATCTTATTAAGGGCTCGATAATCGACGCAGAATCGTACGGAGCCGTCTTTCTTGCGAACCAGCACGACAGGAGACGACCAAGAACTGGAGGATGGCCGAATGATGTCTCTTTTGAGCATGTCATCAACGTTATCCGCAATGATTTTCCGTTCTGCGGAAGACACGCGATACGGGCGGCGGCGTACAACCGAACTGCCTTCGGTTTCGATGCGATGTACTGCGACGGAAGTGCGCCCCAGAAGCTTGGAGTGGACGTCAAATAAGGCTCTGTGTTTGTGCAGGAGTGCCAGAAGGTCTTCTTTCTGCGCAGTGGTCAAATCGGGATTTATCGCGGCCGTTAAAGCAGCGGCAGCAGTGTGATAATCAGTTGTGGTAGACAAAGGTGGTGATTCGGTGTGAAGCGGTACCAGTGAAAGAGGTTCGGTGTCAGTAAAGCATGTCACAGTAGAGCCCTGAGAGAGCACAACTGGCGAAGAAGTAGGGTTATGAACAGCGACTGAGGCTCTACCGTCCTGAAACCGTACTAGGCTAGGAGTAAGGCTAAGCCCACCAGAAATGCAGTAACCACTCGGTGCAAGGAACACATCACCATTAATAATAGTGTCGGAAGTCAGCGTCAGAATATGCTCAGTGCCCGCGGGAATGAAACAGTCGGTAGACGTGACAAAACGCAGGCTGTGATCATTGACAGAGGACGAAGATTCAGTGTCTGTCATATGAATAGTTCGCTGACGGCAAGAGATTAAAGCTGAGGCGGAGGACAGGAAGTCCCATCCCAAAATCATCGCGTAAGTGCACGAAGACAGCACGACGAACTGAATGTGGTGGAGGATGCCATCAATGAAAACGCGCGCAGTGCAAACACTGGAGGGCTGAACAAGAACTGCATTAGCACAACGAAGGGGAGGGCCATTATACGGTGTCTTCACTTTTCGCAATCGAGAACACAAGTCAGCACTAATAACGGAAAGCGATGCACCTGTGTCAACCAAGGCTTCGATTCGGACACCTTCAACAAACACCAAAAGTACATTTGACGGGCGCTCCGGAGGCATTTCACGTTGTCCAAAAGATGCAGCTTCCCCTCCTGAAGCTGCACCATTTAGTTTTCCGGGCGGTGATCGGAGGACGAAGTAGCCGGTCGTAGAGGGGAAGAAGAGCGCCGCAGCGGTGATGGAGAGCGACGACGCGGGAAACGCGATGAACTGGCAGTGTTGAAGTCTTGTGGAGATGGGGAACGTGGTGGATAATAAACGTAGTCAGTACGCCGACGTCGTGGTACAGGGCCACTGATCCTGATGCCTTTCTGATCCCTTTCAAAGCCGTCATAGCCACGTCTTTCATCTTGCTGACGGCGTCGGCAAAACCTGGAAATGTGGCCACGGATGCCGCAGTAGTAACAAACCGGTCGAGGTGGGCTCCATGTGTTATAAGACGGAACAGGCGATGGTCTTGCAGTGAGAGGATTCAGGGACATGTGCGGTGCAGGTGCGTGTTGTGGTGGCTGCTGGGGGGGTGGCGCTATAGAGGCAACCTGAGCGTACGTTGGCGTATGGATAGGGTGCGGGCTCGTGATTTGCGGGCAGGTCACTGCAGCTAGCTCTTCCCTCACGATATGGCGTAGGCCGCCACCAGGAGGCGTCAGATGGACCTCAGGAGGGTTGGACGAAGCTTGGGCGTGCAGTTCCTCACGGATGATGGAGCGAATCAAAGCACGTAGCTCGCTGTCGTTGGACGCCTTGAAATCAGATGTGTCAGGGTGCAAGCGGAGCATATGAAGGTCATCGAGACGCTGACACGTACTGATGATGTCGGCGACGGTAGTGGGATTCAGCACTACAAGAGCATTGAATGCCGCAGTCCCAATACCCTTGAGCAGGTGGCGTACACGGTCACTCTCTGCCATCGAGGTGTTCACGCGGCGGCAGAGGGCGAGGACGTCCTCTATGTACGAAGTGTAGGACTCGCGTGAGTGCTGTACACGCTCAGCAAGCTTCTTCTTAGCGATATCGGAGCGGACAGACGAGTTCGCGAAAATCTGGCGTAGCTGGTGTTTAAAGATGCTCCAGTTGACCAAATCGAGCTCATGATTGTAAAACCATGTTTTCGCAACTCCGGTTAGGTAGAAGGCGACGTGAGCAAGTTTTGCTGATTCGTTCCAGTGGTTGAAGTCACTCACGCGCTCGTATAGCTCCAACCAGTCTTCAACGTCGTCACCTGGAAGCCCAGCAAATACCGGTGGATCCTTCTGAGGGGTGGTGACTGTCCAAGAAGGGGTTCCCGCAGGAGTCGGCAAGGTGGATGTCGAGGTACTGGTCTGCTGGTCTTGCGACATGGTCGAGTGCAGGAGGTAGAGGCGGCGACCCGAGCGGAGCTCCAGGGATGTAGCGTAGGTGAAGCTGGAGAGAGACCGGGAGCGAGAGGGCGAAGGGACCAGACAGCACACTCCACCACTTGTGAGACGAGGTTTAGGCAGCCAGTCTCTTCTTTATTCTCCCGAGACAGAGCCCCACCACCAGGCCCCAAAACGGTGATGATGAGTATGTACAGGTGAGAATATGAAGCGTATGAATAATGCTCACAATATATATATATATATATATATATATATATATATAGGGTCCTGAATATTTGGCTGCGCGTGTTCAAAAAAGATTTTGCGCCCACCGCTGCACTGTTCTTGCTCGCATTTTGCAGAACGATCGCATTTTGTCGTCGACTTCGTTTAGTATAAGATTTGGCACGGTTAGTCGCCTGCTTTTTAAGATAAAAATGAGAAACTGTTTTCGCCTATGAGAAAAATGGCGTCTGAAAAGCCGGCTTTCGCACAGACTTGTGTCGCCGCCTGCCGGCAGCAGCAGGAAGGAGCTGCTGGCGTGTAAGTGGCCTATTTCAACATGCCGTTTCGTCTGCTAAGCAGCTCCTTCCTCCTGCTGCCGGCAATGCAAGTCTGTGCCAGTCTGTACAAATGAAGCTGTGCAGGGTGATATGGGCTGGACTAGTTTTGAAGTGAGGGAAGCTCGCAGGAAAATTGAGTATGAAGAACGGCTGAGGAATACTGAAGAAAGTAACTGGGCTGGGAGAGTGTTCAGGTATCTGTACAGGAAAAATATTGATTCACAGTGGAAGAAAAGAACTAGGAAGCTTACCAGCAAGTATGCGGCCTGTAGGGTGGGCAACACAGCAACAAAGAAGGTGAAGCGGAAAGTTAGAGAGGCTGAAATAATCATTTGGGTGGCGGCAATGGAAACTAAACCTGCCATGAGTAACTACTTAAAGAGGAAAAAACTAAATCAGGAGAGAAACCATTTATGATAACTCACAGGGAAGCTCATTACTTTTCGAAGCGAGATCGGGATGCCTTAGAACACGCACCTATAAAGCGAGATATAAGAAGGAAAAAGAAGCTTGTGCTTGCTGCGGTAAAGCTAGGGAAACTATGGAGCGTCTTTTATTAGAATGTGAAGACGTCTACCCAGTGGTCGATTTAGGCACCACTGGCCTCCTTGAAGCCCTTGGGTTCAGCGAGAGCAGTGGAAAAGTAAACATGTCCGCAATAGGGATTATAGTAAGAGGCGATTGGAGGATTGGTGGAATAAGGGTAGGGAAACGACAAAAAATGGAGACGCACAAAAGCACAGTTCGCTACACGGGATCAGAAAATTTGGTTGTGGGAGTTCATAGTGATTTTTTCTTTCTTTTTTTATTGTTTAACCTAGGTAGGACATTAGGCAGTATAATAGCAAGAGCTTGGTGGCGTAACCCACCGCCCCGTTCCAAAGGGGACGCTCATAACATCCATTCCATACCAGGGCCAGCTTTTCAAAGGTCATTTTTCCCATAGGCGAAAACAGTTTCTCATTTTGTCTTAAAAAACAAGCGACTAACCGTGCGAAGTGTTATACTAAACGAAGTCGACGACAAAATGCGATCGTTCTGCAAAATGTGAGCAAGAACAGTGCAGCGGTGAGCCGCAAAATCTGTTTTTGAACACGCGCAGCCAAATATTCAGGACCCTGTATATATATTTCTTGCACTTCAACAAACTTCATGTGACCTCGAAGACTTGTTCACTGAAGTGACGGCCTTATATGAAAATTTACAATTCCTCATAGTAGGAGACAGTTCAGTTTCACAGCCTGAGTCCTCTCCCACCACCAAGAATCTGGCGTCTCTCAGGGGCGTAATCTTCCTTCGTGTAATTCTCCTATACTTCTCTATCACTAACACTGCTTCGCCTTTCCGGCGATACTGCAGCCTCTCTCTGTCTTTTTTTTTTCTTTTTCTGTGAGCCCGAGCATAAGCGCCCCTAAAGAATTAAACTGTGGAGTTTTAGGCGCCAAAACCACTTTCTGATTATGTGGCACGCCGTAGTGGATGACTCCAAAAATATTGGCCGCCTGAGGTTCTTTAACGTGCACCTAAATCTAAGTACACGGGTGTTTTCGCATTTAGCCACCCTCGAAATGCGGCAGCCGTGGCCGTGATTCGATGTATAAGCGCTCCTGCGCATGACTGCTGTTGATATTGAAGTACTGTCCTAATTATCACAGTGTCAATGAGGCATTTGTAGGCACCCCCAGGTACTCCAAAATGACATCTAACTGCTGTGTTTTCAGCGATGTACTAATTGTGTGCAGTTTTTTTCCGACTGGCAAACAAACCTCACGAAATATGAAAAATGCCACGTGACTGCGCTCCCACCCGCATCATAAAGCAGCGCCCTCAAATAAGCTTATTGGAAGCAACAGCATTGCCTGTCGCAAATCAGAAGAGGCAAAGAGGCAGCACATCCCCTTTAATAATGGTACCGAAGGAGCCCCAACAGCAGGTTTCGCGGCTTTGCAACTATTCCTTCCTGTCTACGTCACACTTATTTGCCTCTCAAGGCCGACTGATCACATTGATAACAAAAGCCCCTTGATAACGCGGTCGAAGCGCCGCTCTGACCACGCACAAAACGCGAAAAGCAATTAATGTTATTCGCATAGCATGTTTGAAAATCCCGGCTTTGCTCGCACCGAATCGACAGAGTGCGCGCGCAGCTATATTTCGCGCCAGAAATTTGCTTCGGACCAAAGCCAAATTAAAGTGACGGTTTTATTTTTCATGAGGGTGTATACGTGCTGCAAAAACAGGGTCGTGGGCAAAAATAAAAGCGAAATAAACAGACTGGGAAGCTACCCACGCGTAGAGAAAAAGCAAAACCGATGCGTTCAAGAAAGTAAATAATAGCACTTCTAAATGAGCCGAATCGGCAATCGGGACGCCTGCACAAAAAAGAAAACTGAAAAAATACATCAGCTTTCAGTGTGTCCTTATTATCTACGAATTCGTAAGCGCCGTTAAACACCAAATGCTACATAGAGGACATGTTAAAATAGGTGTCTCCTTCTGCAGCTACGCAGTACTGAGTCCGCTTTATCGCATCTTCAGTGGCTTTCTTGATGACCGACGCTGGAATTCGACGGCAGACATCCGTTATCCATGCCTTGGACTAATCTGACGTCTGTCTCGATCATGTAAGCATGACCTTTCACATAGCCTCAAAGGAATCGAGTGGAGAGGTCAGGTGATCCGGCCGGCCAAATTACACGCCCGTGCCTTCCATTCAGCTGCGCATGAAAAGTCGCGTCCAGCCAGTTTCGTGCTCGGCTGCTGTTGTGTGCTCGTGCCTCGCTTTGCTGATACCACAGAAGTGGCAGACATGATAGCGGGACTTCGTTGAGAAAGTCATCGACCACTCGTTCAAGGATTTGGTCCACCTAATGCTGTCCAGTTCAGTGTGTGATCGAAGAAGATGGGACCGATCATAGCACCCGCGTAAATTTAGAGAAAGACATGGCGACTGGGATGAAACAAAACGCACCTTTAAGCATTTGCACTGACGTTGTTAATTCGCTTATGGGGTGATAAGTGTTGTGGCAAAAAAAAAAGAACCATCCGAGCACTTTACCTACGCTAATACAACAGCAATCAAAGCATGTTTCCAACTAACACCAATCGCGACGTGTTACTTCGGCTGAGGCGTGGCAGATAAGGCACTAACTGGATCACAATGTTTTACAGTGAAGCTGTATATGGCTAGGCGATTCGTCCTTCCGTCCGTCAGTCGCCTGTACGCCGAAAACTCCTCCGGCGCAACCCCATGCGAATGCACAAAAAGAAAAGCGAGAGAGAGGCGCGTGATTGGCTGCGCCACCAGTGACGTCGTTGCTCTTCGTCGCCGAAATGAGTAGGCCACGGGTAATATGTACTCCTGAGTAGCAGGTAGCTTTCGATGAGCAACGCCGCGAGCAGAAGCGGGAACGAGCTCGTCTACGCCATCCCGATGCTGCAGCCTGGGTACAAGAACAGGCTCGTGGAGCCGAGCGCAAGCAGCAAGTGCGTACCGAGGATCCAGTAGCCTACCAAGCCTTAGTGTATTGAAGCGTCAGGATTAACCCAGTGATGAACAACGGGGTCGCACGTTTCGGCTTCGCTGGTTAACCATCTGTACGGAGTGCTTGGGCGGTGATTTTAACGCGATAGCGTTAAGGAGCTCGTGTCGCAGAAAAGCCGGTGTCGTCGGCGTCGGTGTCGGCGTTTTGCGGCGTTGACCGTGAGCGATAAATCACGGCAGGCACTCCATAAATAAAAAGCAACTTCCAAGATGGGCTGGGTGGGAATCGAACCAGGGTCTCCGGAGTGTGAGACGGAGACGCTACCACTCAGCCACGATTTCGATGCTTCCAAAAGGTACAAACGCGCCTCTAGTGAATGCGGTGTTGCCTTCGAAACGAGCCGTGGAAAGTTATACTGTGGTGTATATCGGTAATTGTGAACATGTAACTTACAGAAGTCGCAATTACACGAGTAGCGAAGTGCGTTTCGCTGCATTTCTTCTGCGCTTTCCGCACACGGAGAGCCATCTTGCGGCAAACACAGAAGACCCCCTCCTCTCCATGTACGGCGCTGCCCCGACAGATGGCGCGCCACGCGCGCATTGGAGCTGTCGCGGCTCGGACTCTCTCCCCTGACAACGCTTCGCCTTGCTCCCTCTGTAGAATCAAGCTTCCTTCCTTTCTTTAGATCACTATCTCTCTATCTCTCTGCCCGTGCCGATCACGGCGTTTGGCTGGCGTGCATCATTTCGCCCTCCGGGATACCGAGTTCTTTGGTTCGCTCCGCTTGCTCAGGCGCACGTTTTTTTTCTTTATTTCCTTCATTTCATTCTGACTAACTGAGAAGGAGCCTGTTCGAGGGCACTGCTTTATGATGCGGGTTAGGGTGCCAAAGTGCCGCCATTCACTTCCCTCCTCCTCCGCTTGGCGCGGCCTCGACGGTGGCGCCGCCGGTGGTGGGCCTGCCGTAGCAGACGACGGCTAACACACTATGGGGAAGAAATCCGCGGAAAAGCTTGTTCGAGCCCTGCGGAGCAGTTTCTTCAATACAGACGTTGATTCGTCAGTCGGTAACTGGCCTTAAACATGTAGTGTTGGAATTGTGGAAGAAATAGAGAAAAGTACTATTATTCATGGCGTATTTAAGGCGTAAAGTGCGCGCGCGTTAAGAGTTCGTGTTGCTGAAACACGGCGCAAGCACGCGGTGTGCTCAAACAGGCGCGTAATTACCAAAGTTTCAGGTTTTGACAGCGTGAAAGTATGTGTACGTGGTTTCGTAGGTTCATTTACGTACCTGCAGGATACTTTTGTTCGGCCGGCGCGTGAGAGATTCCTACTGTCTGCGGTCAGCGATGCCTGGCAACAGGGCCGCTTTTTTCATTGCGGGGTGTGTACTTTGGTAATCGTGACGATAGATAGTTTTTTTTTTTACAATTACTGCTCCAGGAGGGCACGTGTAACGACTAACGGAGGCCTATGAAGAGCACGTGACATTACAATACAGCAGGCGGCGCAGGGAGTGTTCGCATACAAAAATCGGCTGTCCGCATAGCATAGACTCCCTTGGCATGCACAGGCTTCGGCGAGCCCCATCCAGCCATGGTTCTAGCTTTGGTGCCCCGTTGCAGCTTTAGCGCCCTGGAGGCCCCGTCAATAGTACGAAATAATGACACGTTGTTACAACTAGTAAATAAAGTATATTGAATAAATACAATGGCGCTGAGGCGCCAACTTCTATAACAGCACTGGCGCGCCCGCGCGAGAATTATGAAACGCCAACGAGGAATTTACCGGACCACGTACGACTCCACGATCAAAGTGCACGTTAAACATCCCCTGGCGACCTAGACAAAATTATCCGGAGCCATGCACTACGACCTCCATCAGAGCTTTAGTCGCTTCGGGACGTTAAAAACGTTAATCGCCACAAATCTAATCAATACATGCGGGTGTACATTCGAAGCTAAAAGACTGCATCCATAGTCATAGTGAGCCTTGAAAAAACATCGAGAATGTGCTAACTTCTGGTGGAGCTCAAAACACACCCAGTATAAAGTCGCTTCTATGTCACAGGCCAGCTGCAGATGCGTGCACTTTCACCGCAAGACGAAACTACATGAAACAAAGAGAGCACATTCGAAAAAAAAGTCAACTTCAATGCGCTAAAAACCACGCAGAGCATGAACACATACACTTTTTCGAAGCGGAAAGTGTCAACTAGGCTCAAAAGAAGAGGTTGTGAGGAGCCGTGGCACTTACTTCACGAAGCCGCGCGTTCTTCGCCACTTCCTCGAAGTCAACCCGCCCAAGCCTGTGAATCCACACTTTTCTTTATGCGTTGCGCCCGCGGGATGGCAAAGCAAAAGCTTTGTGCCCTCGCTGTGTCTGTTGCGGCAACCGAAGGCGCAGCAGCACGGCATCGCAATTAAGTTCTCAGCCCTAACACATTCTATTACGCTAATGCACTCCGTCAGTTTGCCTTCCGTACTTTCGTTGCGCAGGCCCAACAATGGAGGTCGGAGCGCGCTGGAAAGAAAAAATATACAAAAGCGCGGCGCCTGCTCCGCTCTGGAAGAGAGAGGGAGAGAAACGTTTATTAAACGACACAGTGTCCCGAGCACGGGTCCCGAGCGAGGCCGGGTATCACCCTAAGGTGGGAGGGCTCCTTAGTCCAGGAACCCTCTGGCTTCAACTGCCCTCTTGGCCCTGGCGACGAGTTGTCGCTGATCTTCCAGGTCCCCGAGGGTTAGCTTGGCCTCCCACGTTTCGAATAGGTCGTTTGCTTCTATTGCTCTTTTTGCGTGCGTTTCTGGTTGCATTTCGCTGCAGAAAAAAAATATACAAAAGCGCGGCGCCCGCTTCCACGTGACACAGATTGGCCAATGGGGGAGCGGAGGAGGCTGGGGAGACAGGAAGCGTGGAGGAGGAAGCATCAGGGTGAGCGGGGTGGCGGGAAGATCTAAGAATGGCGCTACTTTTGAAAAATTGAGGGGTTTTAAGGGTGCCTCGATGCACGCGCCCTCTCGGAGGGTGGAGTCATTCTGTGAAGGGGTCAGTGCCGCCTTCCGACCGCCGGCCGCCATTGCGCTCCCCACATTTCGTTACGGTCGGTCGAGAGAGACACGTGCACGGCGTTCTCTGGTCCGAAATGCCCGGGTGTTGCGTGCCCCAGTGCACGAACCACTCACGGAATGACTGGAAGATGTTCCGATTTCCTAAAGAATCGAAAAGACGACTCTTCTGGCTGGTTAAGGTCAAGCGCGACAAGTGGCAATCCATGGAGCGGTCGTGTGTGTGCAGCGTATGTTATGCCATTTCTGCATTCGTAGTTATTCGTTCATTTGTGTGCTTTTTCCCGTAGCGTGTTCGTTTTGTATTCTTGATATCTGGCACATATGCATGCGTGTGTAACTCGTTTATTTCTGGATAACACAAAATGCTTTGCTTTTAATTGCTTGTTGCACATCGGCTGCAAGAGCGTCAAGATGTACAGTACGCGTACGTTGGGCGCTCTTTGTGACCGGCGTCTCGAACAATTTGATATTGTACTTAGCTAGAAGAGCGCACGCATGGCGCAGTAGAAGGTAAGGTGAGCTTAAAGCTTGCCTTTCATGTAATGACATACGGATCATGTTGACATGTTTTCCCGGCGTTATTCTTGTGCCGCTGTCCAACTCGGGCGGTACTTGGTGTCCGTGCGTGTGTGTGTTTATGCGTGTTTGTGTGAGGGGGGGATGAAACCTATGACCACACATGACGCATGTATGGTCATGACAAGCATGTCATGTCGCGACTCATCATGACTGATTTAGTGACAATTGGTGGTTACTGCTATGTATAGAAGCCACGTATTTAAAACGGTTTCTTAGCTCACTACCCTTGTTCCACCTGCCAGTATAGGCAAGCTTTAATATTTTAATTTGGAAAGCGCACACGCCTTCAGTTCATATTGTAGAATTTCCTCACACTCTCCCTGTTTGTTCAGAGAAAGCCGACAGTCATTGGCTTCTTCCTGATTATATTTTAGCGAGCCCCTAAATATCACTTATTACTGTTCGTGAATGTCCCTGTGTGCGTCAGTTATTTTGGGCTGTTTAGAAGGTTAACGTGAAGCCTTTTCAATTTAAACAGTGATAAGCTGGTGTAACCATTGCGTGCCTCCGTGCTGCAGGCACATTTTGAAGAAAAGGCATTTGAGCGGAATCGGGCGGGCGGCTGGAAAAAATTGAAGCCAAATGCTGTGCCAACGCTCTTCTCGTTCAGAGGTAAGAAGCCACATATTTTCGCACTAACTAAAGCTTGCGGAGCTTGTTTCTTAATCCTGTTCCTTCTTGCAGTCTTTGCCGATTTGTTGCTCTAGCTTAACACTCTTATGAATCAACTGCGCCTGCCATCCAGAGGCATGCTACTGATAATTTCGTATGTTTAATTTTCATTCTATATGTAGCATAACTCGAAGCATGTTCGTTCATAATGATAAAAGAATGTACCAGCTGAGATGCAACGCGCGCGCGTGTGTGTGTGTGTGTGCGCGTGCGTGCGTGTGTGTGTGTGTGTGTGTGTGCGTGTGTGTGCGCGTGCGTGCGTGTGTGTGTGTGCGTGTGTGTGTGTGTGTGTGTGTGTGGGTGTGTGTGTGTGTTTGTGTGTGTGTGTGTGTGAACTTTTATTGTAATGAGGTCCGGAGGCTCGACTTCTTAAGCCAAGGCGGGCCGCTCCCACGTTGGCACTGTCAGGCCAAGCCTTTCAGCGACATCATGGGCCCTCTGGACGGCCCTTGGACCCTCTGGACGGCTTTGAATCCTTTTCTCCCACTGTGTCCATTCTTCCACGAGGTTGGAGAGAGTCGCGGGACACCCCTCCAACATATGTCTGATTCCAATGATGCCATTACAATCGTTGCAGTCCATCTTAACCTCCCTCTCTGGATATATTTTATTAATGGTGTACGGTCTGGTATATGTACCTGTTTGCAATAAGCGCAGCGAGACTGACTGAGCCCTGTTCAGTTTTGAATGTGGCAGTGGGAATTGCCTGCGTCCTAAATAGTAGTGTTTAGTAATGTCATTGTATGTTATTAAATGATCTCTCGCCTCTTTTTTCAGTGATGCCTCCAGCACAGGAAGCCGCCAAAAGAAAGGCTTTTACCACAAGTGGCAGTTGCGGCAGAAGAAGGAACACGTACTCTGAAAACGTGGGATCCACCCAGCCGCGGCGGCCGAGTTTCTATAGAGGTTAAGCGCATGGTGCTGTGTACTAGTTCGGTATCGGTGCATGTTAATAAAACCTCAGGTGGTCGAAATTTCCGATGCCCTCTACCACGGATCCACCACACCCGATGCTACGAAATCACAAAGAAAGGCCCTGGATGTGATATTGGTCGAAATATGCGAGGGTAAAAAATTCGCAAATGTCAGCAAGGTAACACAGACACAAACAGGTAAGACAGACACAAATGAAAAGCTGCCACATTCACTGCAGTTTCCGTGACCCCGAAACAACCATTCATTATTGGTAGAACATCACTTACACACGGCCTCGTTTCAACCGCAGAGTGGTTATTTGACTATTACGATCATTGCTTTCTACTCAGCGTTGCAGCGTTTAGCCCGTAAATGGGCTAACTGATGACTGATTCGAAAACAAGATTTGAAAGTAGAGTGTGCGATGACAATTATTCTTTTGTCCCGTGGCGGCACGCTGTTTGTTAAACAAATTCGGGTTTCATCTGGCAGCCAAACGGTCTTTACGCTTTGGTTAAAGGCGCGAAACACACACAGACACAGCGAAAGATGGCGGGACTCGTGCCTGCGCATGTTTCGTGCCTTTAACCAAGGTGAACCAGCTAGCCCAACAAGACGTTCTTTGAAGGTCTTTTTGAAGGGTTGAAGGATGTTTGAAGGGTTTTAAAGCGCTAGATCCCAATTCATTGCATTCGTTTAATTCGGGCGCTTGGCCACGAAGGTGCGATACTGCGCACACACAGGCCGACGTATATCCCTCTGTGCTTCCCGTTGGGCCCCTCTCGCCGCGTATCTCTGCGGCTGAATTCCGGAGGTGTGCCGTTGTGCAAGCGTCATCAGACCCTGCTGTCGATTACGGGCCCACTGCTATTTCTCTCACGTGATAAATTCTGCGATACAGGGAGGCTCACAAACTTCCTCATTGTGCTACGTTCACTCAAGCTATTTTTGTTACTTGCAGAGGTCTCGAGGGTTTCCCATCTACCTGTGCCCTTTTCTGTAGTGAAGACTAAACATTTATTCACAGTTCCTTCTGTCGCCGCTACATTGCTTTAAGGAAACTAATTTAACAAGCTCCCATTCGCCGACTTGACGCGGACCTGACACTTCCCGTATCTTCGTGTTTGTTGGTCTGGAGCCTCAACACTGAGATTCGGCCACAGGGACGCTTACTCCACCTCCACGATTTATTTATTGAACCCGACCAGCTAAGTTCGCGTCAGCAGTCTTTACTGTGCTTTTTTAATTACTGCTCCCGATTTGTTTACTTCTGCTGTATTTTATCAAATAAATTTTTTAATGACAGGGTTGTTTGAAATTCAGGCGGTGCCAGCTATTCCTCGTCCCACGGCATACAAAGTGAAATCACAAAAAAGCACCTGAGAAGCCGAGGACACAGTCGACGTGCTGCACACGAGTCCAGGAAGCCCCGGAAGAAAGTGCATCAACACGCACAAAACATGCGTAAGCACGAACAGTTCCATAAATAAATAAAAATTATTGAAATTCCCAAGAGAACATGCACAGGAGTTGATATTTTTGTAGACAAGTGGAAGAACGATAGTACCCATAATTGCAACATGCACATAACCACTTAGAACAAGCTTAGACTTACATGACACATACCACCTGTCCCACGAAACATGTGCCGCAGTTTGAGCGTATGGAAGTGCCACGTAGCTTGACAGAACCAAGACAACGTTGTTTGTCGTCGCTTGGAGCAAGTCACAATATATTTTATTGTATTTCGCCGAATCACATAATTAGTCATTATTAATTAATCAACTTCACTAAAGATTATATTCAGAGTAAAAGTGACAATGGAGAAAATTGTACATCATCCTGAAAAATTTCCTGTCCAGCTCTCTGCTTCTCAATACATGCCGCAGACAAGTTTTTTTCAAGCCTGAAAGAAAACCCACAAAATAAAAATGTGTCGCGTGGCTAAAGTCGCGCGGCACAATTTATGCAATTAAGTGAAATAAAAGAAATGTGATTAGGCATAATTAGACGAAATACAAAGATAATCTGGCTATTATACGTCCGGCTGCCCTTTCTGAGGCCATCTTGGCCACTTACACCTCCTGAGAACGTCCCAACCCTCACACGCATTCTCACATCGCCTCTCGCCTCTCCTCCTCAGAAGCTGCACGCTTCGGCCTCCGCGGCCCCAACTCACGGGCCGCCCTGCTTCCAGCTTTGATACCCCCGCTACCGCTTGGGTACCCCGGAGATCCTACGCCGCCTCCGTTTGCCGGTTACATGTGCCCTCCAGGAGCAGTGCTTGTAAAAAATGCAATCTATCGTCGCGAATAACAAAGAGACCCGCGACTTATACAACACCAGTCAGAACCTTGCTCCTTCAGAGAAAGTGATCACCAAATGGGGCGTCCGTGCCCACTGCCTCACCGTGCGGGCAGTCAGCGGCGGAGCGTAAACAAACTCGACCCCCTCCGCCATGCCGGCACGCCTAGGGACAAACGCACGCTACACGCGCGAAAAAACTTCTCCACCGAAGTGCCTAGGCTGAGTCACATATTCAAGGAGCAAAGGCCGCCAGATTTTCTCTCACACCCCCGCTTTTACTCGCGTCTGCGCAGAAACGTCAAGCGCCGTCAAAAGCGCCACGCCCCGCTGTACCTACGAGCAATTGTAAAAACGCTGCCCGGTGTGCCACTCCCTGCCTACGCCACGACACGTTGCAACAGGCACAAACACAACTTGAACACTGAAAGCGTTCTGTATTTACATTTGTCCACCACGT
Organism: Dermacentor albipictus; assembly: GCF_038994185.2. NCBI lineage: Eukaryota > Metazoa > Arthropoda > Arachnida > Ixodida > Ixodidae > Dermacentor > Dermacentor albipictus. The sequence continues at coordinate 18,553,136 of NC_091828.1, read as the reverse complement.
TGCGCAAAGTTATCCTATATTATTAGAATGCAAGACCAACTAGCCCAATGCTCAGGCCCTTTAATTTGCAACTGAGCTTATTCATTTATGCCTTGTATGTTTTCTTCAGAGTATGGCATAAATTATACCAAAGCTTTTCGCCAAGAGGGCTAAAGCTTAGGCGCCTTGGTTTTCTTTTCACCTCCTTTTCGCATCACGTACAGCGTATTTGACACGCCATAGAATTGCCTGGCAGAGATTTGGCTCCCACCTTCGTAGGCAATGACGTCATGTTCTAAAAGGCAACAACGCCACGAATAACTAACGCGGGAACTTTAAGTGCAGTCACCTACCGTCTTTTGCTTCCTACATCGCTTACAAAGAACAGGGTACAGTGAGGTCACTTCTGTGCATGGGGCAGCTGAATGAGCCGACGATGCGAATGGGCTGAAGCAGGGAAGTGCTGATGGGACAGCGAGCGTGGTGCAAGCTTTAAGACATACGTGGGGCGAGAAGCTGATGACTGATGCACCGCGCCTGTACAGAGAAGTGCTTGCCCGGTGTTGTATTTTGAAATGCGTACTGCGCCGTCATCCAACATCTCCTGCAGAATAAACATTTAGTCTTGGAGCGAACGCTCGAACCCCTAGGAGCAGTGGCGTAGCAATAGGGGAGGGGGGGGGGGCCGGGGGGCCGTGGGCCCCGGGTGCAAGGGGCCAGTGGAGGGGGGGTGTCATATACGTCTGAAGACACCCCTCTTTCCGCCGGCTACCCCCCCCCCCCGGGGGGGGGTTGTCACAGAAGACCTATGGGCCCCGGGTGCCGGACGACCTAGCTATAGGAGTTTCATTCGAATAAGAGGATGCGGAAGGAAAGGATGGTGACACGCTCAGCAGCCGGTGCACCGATTTCTGACACGCCGAGTGACGTCATTGCCTCCGTCCACGGTACGACACAGATCGACGTGCTTATGAAATTGCGCCGATGCCATGAATGCACTAATCTCACCAAACTAGCTTAGGAGCCACTGAGATGTACTTGGGAGACAGGAAGACAGCGGTGAGATTAGAAAACAAACGACGTTAGCTGCTATTCTACGCTGACATGAAGAGGGAAAAAAAATGGATTTGAGCGGGCCGCGTGGTGAGTATAAGGCGGATAAAACGGAAGCGCAGTCGAGGTCGGCAGGTGGTTTAAAGGAATTTGCAGGCATAATATGGGGTCAGCCGGACATGACTAAGTTGACGATACCCAATAGTTGAACCATTATTCTCGCTGTCGACTTAATTTTGCTATCGTTATCACCCTGTTTTTGTCCTAGCCCGTACAACTTATCGGGTGCATGTTTTCTTCCTTCGCATTCTCAAAGAGCAACACTTTGTGTTCCACTGCAGCAGTTCTTGGCGTTCTTTGTTTACTGCAAGATGACGTCGTAAACGAACGTCTACAATCTGTACTACGCAGGGATTTGCTCGTGGACGATGAGTAAGGCACATAAACACACATACGTGTGCCTATGATACCCCGGTTACATGCATAGGGCACCTTCAAAATAAACGCGAACGATGCCAATCTCGTTCAATTGAAATCAAATGTGCCCGTAATTGAATTCTTTGCCCGCGTGTATTATGCGCATCGACGCATAGTACGAATTACTAACTCACCTACGTTAACACTCTGCAATCCCGTGGTGTGCTCGGAGAGATCGCGGTTAACCAAAGTATAGGCAAGTCGTCATTTGAACATCTCTTCATACTCTAAATATCCGCGGTACAAGTTCAAGAGAAAAATGACGCTAAGGATATGTTTTCGTTGTGTCTGTGACTGTTTCTTTATTTAGATTCATTATAAAATCCATCGAATGAAAACTATCAAATTTCGCGGTTCAACTCTACTTATAAATCTATCTGCGTAAGCAATTGACCAAAAAGACGTGTTTTGCTTTGCCTTGAGAATTGCTTAATGACGCAGTACTCGTATAATATTCTGCTGTTTATCGGATTCCAGTGATTCCAGACGTGATCTTAAATTCAGTCAAACATTGCGAGACCTCGCTTCAAAGTTTTCAGGCGAGAAAAATGACGTAAGCAGACATCAAGGGCTCATGTGCTCATAGCTGTTTTTATCCGATACCGTGCAAACATTTCACGTATCCATTAATGCACACAGTGTTTAGGTAAACTAGGTGATCTTGCCTGTATAAAATGCTCGATGCCCTCTATGGTGGTGAGCTGGTTGTAGCTCAAGTCGAGGCGGTACGCAGCGAATGCATACGCGTGCACCAGCCTGTCGGGTATGGAACGGCAGTCATGGCCCACATATGAGATGTCGCCGTTGCGGAACGGCTCGTAGATGGAACTCTCGCCGCTGGGACCATTCTGCGCCGTCGTAAACGTCGCAGCCATCGCGGTCACAGGAACGGGCGAGACCGCCATATGGCTCTCCGAGAGCGCAGAGGCCGCACTTCGCTTTCCTTCTCGTATCGCCAGCTGGCGGACGCTGGCCTTTACTGATTACGGCTTTCGCCGATGAACGCGATGGCCTGCGCCGCTGCCGTATCGGAAATTTGTGAGCCCACTCGTGACAGCGACCACGTGGCGCGTTGATAGCGCGATAACGCTCGCTGCCGATGTAGTTGACCCGCATGTTTGATTCTGAAGTTATGTGTCCGGGAGAACGTCAGCTGATTGTGAACACATTGTCAAAAGTGCTAAGCACTACAGGCGTTACACGCGTGCTGAACGTCAAATGGGTTCCTCTGTCACAATCTTTCGACTCTCGGTGCTGGAAACAGCATACGATGCGTAGGAAGAAAACAGCAGACGACGCGGAAGGCGCCTGTGGCACTTCCGCCACATATGGCGAACAATGCTCGTTTCGTCCGCAAACACTGGCCGTCCGGGCCATGGCGGCTATGGCGGCTGCTCTTGGGCATGTGTGTGTGGAGGTCAGCGCTGCAATCACCCGTCAATTTGCCGCCTGGATGTGTGACCATTGACATTCACGACTAGCTTTGAATCTTAAACGCTCAGTACATCATGCGTGAACACGCTTAAGTTAACTAGTCACGTCTCAACGATGATTCTGCGCCCGTGTGCCTCGATCGCCGGCACTCTCCTGTCGGCGGGCAATGCTGCAGGTTCATCCCTTGCGTTGCTAACAACGAGGCAACAATGCCTGCGCAGCGCCGAACTTATTCGACATTTGTCGACATCCCGAGTGCGGCCGTTCTTCGGCCGGCGAAAGCCTCCGCCGCCTTCGGAGGCGGCGATAGCGCTGCGCGAGAGCGTATTCAAGAGCGAGGATCAGCGAAACCGCGAGGGCTTCATTGAGGTCATCGAACGTTTCAAGTTGGGAAACGAGAACCGCCGGGGACACGTCGAGTTCATCAACGTGGCCACGCGGTTCGTTACCGAGTTCAATGTCGAGAAGGACCTAGAAATGTACAAGATGTTGTTCGACCTGTTCCCCAAGGGGAAGTACACGCCGCGATCTATCGTACAGGCGGAGTTCTTCCACTTTCCCTATCACCAGCACTGCGGTGTGCGCTTGCTCGACACCATGGAGTCGCATGGTAAGTTTGGGGTTGCGATGCAGACGGGCTTTTGCATTCGATCTGCGCGAGCGCCTGCAACCGAGCGGACTTCTTCCTGCATGGCGCGGCCAATATGCCCGCAGAATCGCAGCACACAAATGCACAACTGTGGAAATGCAAAGCTGGAAACTAGATTAGTTAGTTCCCTTCCACTGGCCACCAGTTTGAACTTCGAGGTCGGGGGAAAAAAAAAGAACAAAGGAACATGCTCCCGATTAAGAACAGGCTGTAGCGTTTAGCAACATGTCGGGTAAGTTTCACATGGGCGTCGAGCTGTGCAATGTTAAGGCATGAAACGGCTTCAGTGTGTACGGTGTCGGGATGTATAAGGAATGTTTCTGTATAGAAAACCGAAATTATAATTTGAACTCTAAGGTGACGCAGTGAGCACTAAGAATTGATGAGGGCTATTATTGCCGACGCTATGTGTAATGTCCAGGCGCAAGTTGTGTTGCATGTGTTGACAGTGGACGTAGACACAACGTCATCCGTGGCACAGGCAGTATATGATGGGCATAGCATTGTTTTTGCTGTGGAGTCGCTCGACTTCCTTGATTGCACCAACAGGAGAACATGCTAAAGACATTTTTATGCTTACGTGGGAGCCTTTCGGGACCGAATTCTCATATACATCTTCCACGCCGCCAAACCTCATTTTTCATTCTACGAACACCTCTCTCATGATCTTGAAATAACTGCTCTCACAGCGGTGTGCAACATCAGTTTGTAGACAGCACACATTGTTACACTTCGTTGTCTTCATCTCAGTGTTTGTTTTCACCATCCTCACTTTGCTTTGTATCCATGGACGTCACTTATGTGCCCTTGTGAAGGTTTTCTTTCTCAAGGAAGAAATGGTAGCAAATCTAGTACACTTTTTGGAATAACTGTTAAACAAAAATTTTCTGAAACATCTCAACCATGGTAAAGGACTCCCGATGCATGCAACTTTATGTCAAAGTATGTGCAAGGTACTTTTCACGTTATCCACCTGTTGCAGAAGATATGCATCATTTCACTTTGCAGTGATGCACATGTAACTGCTCATCTGCACTGCGTTTTGCAGCATAGCTATTATGTGCCTTGCTGGCATGGCATCAAAGCCCCCATCACACAACACATGCAACAGCAGATCACACCTTCTCCGGGATCTGCTCAGTTTTGATTACGCCATCTCGGAGATTGGCCAAGTTTGCTCGGCATGAAATTGTGAACAGCAGGAGGCTAGAATCTAAGTGATCTGAAGCCTGTTTGAGTTAGCGAAGTAGCAGTGGTAGTGGATACATGAGCACAGCCTCGTTGCCTTTAGCTGTGAGCTGGCTGTGTCATGAAGATGAATGCAATGTATGATGGTTGGCGAGGGAAGAATGTTGGTGAGAGTTACATGCTTAAAGATGTTCAACACATATCTGGATGCATTTAAGGCTCCTATAAGCCTCGTGTCGTAGTGGCACATGCCCATTCTGGGAGATTGACCAAGAACGGGCACATACCCAGTCTCCCAACTGGTTGGCTACTCAGCAAGACAGCAGCCATCACCCGCAATGTTGGAGGGAGAGGCAGAGAAAGCTTTGTTAAAAAGAAACTGGTATAGTGTGTGGTCAACAGGGTAGCTAAGAAAATGAGCACACCATTTCCGAAGAAAAAGATTGTATGTGAACAACCAGTCAGATTTCTCGTCAAGAACAAATGGAAGCCACTAGGACACTTTCAGTGTGTTGGGTTATCCAGTCCCGAGATTAGTCTAACGGAGGACATCATTATCCTACAGAGCACTTGTTTGACGTTCCAAATACACCAAGGCCCAGAACCATACCAGTGTATCAATATAAGAGCCATATTGTTATTGAGCATGCTATGCACAGTGTCTTTCTCTTTGAGTTCACTTACTACCTCTCTCAGAAAAGGTTACATGACAACAAAAGCTTCAGCAGACCATCAACACAGCTCAGATGAAAGTGTTTTTGGATCTTGAAAGGAGGAATGGAACATCTAGGCTGGTACTGCAATGTAACAATTCCTTCAGCAGGATTCTATTCTGTACCTATCGTTCACTCCTCGCAACTGGCAAGTTATGAGGTCCATCGTACGAGAGCCATTCATAAAGTTTGTATGATCAATACTATAAATTTGGAACAGAAATACATAATAGGCATCAAAATGAACACACATCTGACTAGTTTTAGCAGGATGTAATAACTGTTCTATATCGTAGTGTGAAACATCACCCCCAGGACGTCAAAACTAAAATGGCAGCACCCATTGGGAAAGTTGGCTGAAACACGAGCAGCGAGTGAATGCACTGATTTATTTATTCATTAATTCCGAATTCAAATCATTGTAGACGATAATGAGTTATAGATTCTGAAGAACAGTGTAAATGCAATGCAACATAAAAATATGGCAAGTTATGCCACATTTTCTGGTATACCGAATCTGTAGAAAAAATATATGTATAAGTGAGAACAAGATGACCCATAAAGAAAAAAACTTATAAGCAAAATAGTACAAGAAAAACATGTTCAATCATACAGCACAAACCAAATCAAAGGATTCATAGTAAAATATTTAGTGCACACAATTGACAAGGACACAGTGACACTATGAATTGGTACCAACTCGCCCAACTGTTAGTTCCGCTGCAAATCAAAGGAAATAAAAGCGTTGTAGAAGTTTAAAATGCACAGTGATGTGGTATAATCATCATCATCATCAACCTACCCTAAGTCCACTGCAGGAGGAAGGCCTCTCCGTCCGATCTCCAATTACCCCTGTGCTGCGCCAACCGATTCCAACTTTTCCCTGCGAATTTCATCACGCCACCTAGTCGTTTGCCATCCTCGACTGCATTTCCCTTCTTTTGGCACCCATTCTTAACTCTAACGGACCCTCGGTTATCTAAGCTATGCATTACATGACCTGCCCAGCTCCATCTCGTTCTCTTAATTTATTTATTTTTATTTTATTTACAGTACTGTTAGCCTCTACTGAGACCATAGCAGGTGGGCACTGTATACATGTACAGATACAAAAGTTTTGTATTCACCACTCCGGCAGTGGTGCACACTGGCTCCGTAAAACCAGACAGAGTTCGACAAAAACACTTCACCTTATTCGTCGCATTGCAGCAAAAGCAGCTGGAGCTCGTACTGACGTAGCTTGACGGTTGGTGTGTGCGGTCTTGCAGCCACGAATTTTATATCAGGCACAATTTCAACGGCTGACTTTGGCACAGCTGGAGACGATTAATCACGATGCTATGCGCACAATCACAGCACTGCCCCGCATCACTCTGATGCCAACCTTACGGGAACATGCCCAGCTCAGCATAATTGCAGAGCTAATTTTGCACCGTGAAAAAGCACGTGAAATAAAAAAGCAGCTTGTTCCGGCTGTCGCTGCCTTGCATGCTCATTTTCAACGTGGCTCTCGGATTGACAATCAGCCCTATCCAATGTCTCCCTGGGAATTCACCAGCATCACAACTAATAAGACCACGAAGTTACGACGCAGCGATACAACAGGTATTATTGACAAACACAATATTGTCGATGCATCATGCGCCAACACCTGCAAAGTCTATATGGATGCTGCCATTCTCCTAGACGGTGGAAGGACATCATTCCTGATTACTACGCATAATTTTATCAGCGGCCACCAGCGCTATTTATCTGTGGAAGCCAGCGCTCTAGTAATGGAACTTCAAGCCATCCACGACGCTGTGCAAGATGCGACATCTAAGCTGCCTACCATCAAGCAACTAGATATCTTCACTGATTTTTTAGTGGCTATTAAGGAACTGAAGAAGGTTGATAAGGTGATGGAAATCTGCGAGACAATAGACACTATGAATAGTGAAACAGCTAATTGCGTCAAGGTACACTGGATTCAAAGCTATTCAGCGAACCCTCACAACATTGCTGCTGACCAGCAGGCACACTGCCCTCCTAATCCTGATCTTCCGCTTATTCCCCTCCCACCTCAACCCCTTGACTCGCTCCGAGCCCGTTAGAACTTTCTCCGGCAGGACACACGCGCTGTTATCCCACCCTGTGTCTGCTCCCTTCACCTTACTAGGGCGGAGGAAGTTGTGCTTAGGAGGCTTCGGGCCGGGATGACCCTTACACCAGCTCTTATCTCAAGGTGGAACTGGTCGCATTTACCACTGGGTGCTACGTGTCCATACTGCTCCGTTCCTGTGATGGAAGCAGATGCATAAATCTAATATGGACATGTACTGGTTTAAAATTGGAACGCTCGCGTCTCCTACTGCCAGCCAGCCTCCACTACAGTGTGACAACCAGCTATGACCACTGGATACATGACAACAGATTCCACAAAACACTGCTTCAATTCATACACAACACAGGCCTCACAGCGCACATATAATACACATACACGCACCAAGAATTATGCCTTGAGGGCAAGTCTTTATCGCAATTAAAAAAAAGATATAAAAGTGTGTAGCACATGTAACAACTCTGTAACAACTTGCACTTTGGTCATGGGCAATTCACACTACATAATATACACCAAATCCAAGTACAAGCAAATTTTTATGATAGAATAAAACAGCATTTTAAACATTCTGTGCTGCATGCATGACTACATACACAAGGTACAGGTACATGCTGGTTTGCATAATCAAATAATAGCACTAGTAATTTTAACATGCTAGGAGATTCTTTTTTCAATTTTTAATTCAAACTCAGATAGTGACTAACATTAGTGGTGAGAGGCACTAACATGTTACATTTATGCTCTACTAAAATGTTTGTACGTTTGTGTCTAGTAGGTTGTGTTTATGCATAAGAAATATAATTCGAAATATTAATCTTGAAATAAGTAGTATGCAGGAGTTGGTAAAGAAATTTTAAATGTGCCTGTTTTGCTTGTGGTTCTAACGTAAGGAGCCCAGAAATAGCTAGAAGTCTAGTAGGAAAGTCTTCATGTTTAAATTTGTTATGGATGAATCGAATGGCCTTCCTTTGTACTGTTTCTATTTTCTTTATGTTGGTCTGCGTATGAGGAAACCACACAATGTTTCCATATTCTAGGATTGGCCTAACAAATGTTTTGTATGTTAGGAGTTTTGTTGACAAGGGTGCCAGTTGAAGTAATCTGCAAAGAAAAAATAATTTTTGCATAGCACATGAGGTAATGTGGTGAATATGCTCGCCCCACCTTAGGTCTGACATTGTTAAGCCTAGATCGAATCCCGGCCACGGCGGCCGCATTTTGATGGGGGAAATGCGAAAACACCCGTGTACTTAGATTTAGGTGCACGTTGAAGAACCCCAGGTGGTCCAAATTTCCGGAGACCTCCACTACGGCGTGCCTCATAATCAGACAGTGGTTTTGGCACGTAAAACCCCATAAATAATTTAATTAAGCCTAGATATTTATGTTTCTGTACTTTAGTCAAAGCTGAGCTATTTATGGTATAGGAAAAGTCAATTTATGGTGTAGCAAGTATCGATTAGAATATCGGCTATGCCTGTTTGCTCTCTGATCCACACAGCTCTCTTGATGTCTCTTAATGTTACGCCTATCATTCTTCATTACATTGCTCTTTGTGCTGTCCTCTTTTTGCTTGCGTGTGCGGTCCTCTTTGTGATTGCTCTTTGTGCTTGTGTGGGGGCCACTTTCAGGAGAAAAGAGGACATCAAGGCCTGACACTCAGAGTCTAACGTAGGGCAGAGGGAGATGACACAGGTCTTTGAGCAATCCTATCCCATGGAGTGTTGTAAAGTATGCCACTGTTTCCACCAATGCTGTGTGCGGCGTGAAGGTTGTTGTGCTTTTGGTTACAATGATGTGAACTCGCATGTGTGATTAGCTGGTTTGCAACTCCTTTGTACAACTGAAGGCTTAAAAAATTATGTATGGTTGTGTGTAGAGAGCGAAGTTTCGGGCTTGGACCCGGACAGACGCCTCGGCGTTTGAATAAAGCGTCACTTTATCGGACAACGGCTCTTCCTTCACACTGCCACTGTGCACTCGAATCATCGAAGGGCGCCGACTTCGGACCTTAAACCCCTTCCCTCCTTAACTTGTGTGGAAGCTACCAGAGGATAAACGGAGAGGAAATTAACTCTAGCATTTGAGAAAGTTCTACGGGGAACACGTAGTGCACAATTTATTTATTTATTTCAAGTATTCTCCAGGCCCGAAGGCATTACAGGAAGGAGTTGTCTAAATGAAATGCTACAATGTTTGCTGAAAAACGCAACAAAGTCACAGTACACGGCAGCCTCGCAGTAGTTACGATCTAGGATGTGAGCAATGGAGGCAAGAAGGTGGTTCCATTCGATGCATGCCGTAGGGCTACAATAGTGGACGAACAGGTTCGTGTGGCAGGCTGGTATTTTAGCATTGGAACTATGGCTTGGACTAAATGAAATCTATGTTTTGCAAAATAAAAGAGTGGCTTTCAAAACTGGATTATAGTGGTATACTCTGTGAAAAAGGCAGAGGCAAGAACACTTATGACACACTGAAAGGTTGGGTAAAGTTAAAGCTCTTTTCTTGTCCGTGATGCTGGCATGACGTGAAATTAGAGCAACCAAGATAGTGGGTGTAGCAGATGACATGGAGTAAACGTCAGCATGTATATGTCTATTGAATTTGGTAAAGGATGACAATGGCTGTTAATTAAAGGAGCTGGCTTATTCTTGAGGTGTTGCCATGATAGAGCCTTTCAGAGGAACATATTGGCTGTTTTGAGCACAATGACTGCTTTCCTTGCACCTTTCACCATAGTAGCGACAGATGGAGCACTGTTCGAAAACCCATATTTTCCTATTGGTGTTGCCATGCCTGAGGTTCACTTCAGCTGTATTATGAATCAAGTAGGCAAGCAGGCAATCAAGGCAAGTAATGCTCGCAAATGAGGTATGAAAGGTGGAAGTGCAATTAGAAATTGCTGCCTCTTAGCCCTTCCCATCGACAACGACTGCCATTTTGGTGTGGCATCTGCTGTGGCAGGCACGTACCCAGGATTTTTTTTCAGGAGGGGGGCAACCTAAGGTAACTTTTCTATGCAAATGAGGGGGCGTTCTCTCCTTTACTTGGCAAACAAAAAACCACATGAAATGGACTCGCACATGAAGGATGCGCAGAAGAACACTGCAAAGAACAAGTAAACAAGCGGAAGTATAAACTAAAGATTCCTAATAGCGTTTTTTTTTTAATTAGATCTGGACCAATTATAGAGAAATATATATTTGCGGAACAATAGCAGGTTCTTTTAGATCCCTCTTTTACTGTTCTACCAATTTAGGTGCCAAAACTGACTCGTGTTGCTATTTGGGAAGTTGCATAGCGATGCATAGTCGCCAGTCCCGTACAGAACCGTGTAATGCACAGGCTGCAGTGGTTCTAGATGTACTGCGCCCACTGTGGAAGGTTACGAAAACACCCAGATTAGCACAGCATAGAAGTGGCCACGTCAAGAAGCTCGACTGATAACTGTCGAAGCGTCATTCAAAACACACGGAATTATTCTCCACTTCCGGCGGCATTTTCTCTACTTCCTTTTAAAATCAAAAGATGTTGGTCCATAAATATTTTTCACAAACAACTGTTAAATTTGTTAATTTTCTCTTTTCCTTCATGTTTGGCAGTTGCCTTGGCTCTCTCCTTTAGTAGATTGCTTAATTTCTCAACTCCTCGCGACTCTTGTTTCCAGTTGCTAATTTTGCACGAAAAGTGCTGTACAATTAGGAAAAAGCCAGACGAGTTAACGGGTGACACTCATATATTTATGGGTTTAACGGTTATTGCAGGGTCTGATGATGGACGCAATCTCGCATTATTTTCCACCTTATCTAACCCATATCGCGGCTATATGGCTCCGAGGATCTGCCAGGGTAGTGGCGAGCCGTCACTTGAGGAAATAATGAAGCCAAAGAAAATTTTTAACGCAACTGGCGTTTTCTACGGCCACAACTCGTTCCACGAGCATACAGACCAGGTGACTACGAATTGAATCCCTTTCCTGCCACTGGATTAATATAAGCAAAGAAGGTTGAACTAACGAAGCAACAGCAATGCGCGTGATTGCTGAATAGATGGTGATATAAAAATTGTGTTGTGCATTATAAATAAAATAATATAACTAAAGCAATAAACTTCGCCTTGCCTACTGCAATAGATGGTGACAGAAAGTGAGATAGGCATAAAGGAGAGATGCCTCAACCTGTATAGATGGTGACAACTGAACTAATCTTGAGTTAATCACGCAGCCACCGAATCGATGAAAAAACTGGTCTCCACACCCCAGGAGATGTCGGTAAATACCGCCATTCAAAAGGAGTGAGAAGATTGACAACCATTCCACTCTGTGAAGATAGAATGGCAGCGAAAACTGATGACAGTCGAAGCTCTCAAACGAAAAGCAAAGTGTTTCACCTCCACCGCGGGCCGGCCAATAGATTGCGCAACACTGGGCGGACCCGTGGCAAAGGTGAAGCAGGCGTTAACCACTCCCCATACGTTGGCCGATCCTGACGGTAGTGAAATGCCGGGTCGACCCACGGCAAAGCAGGCATTAAGTATTTCCCATACGTAGGCCAATCTGGAAGATATATTGCAACACTGGGCTGACCTTCCGGCGGAGGTGAAGCAGGCTTTAAGCACTCCCCATACATGGGTTGATCCCGAAGGTAGTGCAATACCGGCCCCACCCGTGCTGGAGGTGAAGCAGGTGTTAAGCACTCCCCATACGTGGGCCCATCCTGGAGATCTCGAAGGGTGCGTTATATGTTTCCGAGCCCACAGGAGTATGTGCCATTGAGCTTGGACCTTTTCTGCACTATCACCAGGATTGGCCCACATGATGATTTTTCTGGTGACGAACACGGCAACTACGGAAGTTAGTCATATTGACACATGTACTTGTCTTCATCGGGCGACACGTTTTACCGCCTAACAAATCTTATCGCACAGCGCAGGACACGCTTGCATGTGTCGGAAGCTTCTGGAATGTTATCAATGGTTCCATCCACTGTCTGGAACATTCCAGACGAATCATGCAAGTGCGTCCTGCGCTGTGCGATAACATTTGCTTGGCAATGTCACCCGATGAAGACAAGTGCACGTGTCAATACCCCCCCCCCCCCCCCCTTAACGAACCACCGACCTCGACGTGCTTCTCGACGGCCACGCAGTCACCGCCTTAATCGACACAGGGGCTGATTACTCCATCATAAGTGGACACATCGCCGCCCGGTTGAAGAAAGTTAAGACTACGTGGGAAGGCCCTCAAATTCGGACCGCTGGAGGACACCTCATTACGCCGACTGGAATCTGCACAGCAAGAATTACCGTTCATGACCGGACTTACCCTGCCACCTTCGTTATCCTCCGACAGTGTTCACGAGACGTCATTCTTGGCATGTACTTCCTGAGCCAACACAGTGCAATCATCGACCTGAAGTCGAAGTCGATAACGCTGTCGGAAGGTTCAGCGATACCGCCGGAGAGCTCTCATAGTCACCATGCCTTAAGCGTGCTCGAAAGTCAAGTCAGCATCCTGCCTCGCTCCAGCATTGTTATTTCCATCGGCACCAAAACACCTGCCGACGTAGAAGGCATCATCAAGGGTGACCAACGTCTACTGCTAGACCGTGAAATTTGCGTCGCAAGAGGGATCGCTCGACTGCACGAAGGAAAAACTAAAGTGTTGCTGACAAATTTCAGCCAGGAGTTCAAACACATCAACAAGGGCACTACGATCACGTACATCGAGGAAATTCTGGAAACCAGTAATATGTTTGTTCTCTCCATTTATGCCGCATCTACCCCGACGACCATAGTTCCTAAACCAGACTTCGACGTAAATCCAAGTCTCCCCATGAGCAAGCAGCAACAGCTCAGAAGTCTACTCCGATGATACAAGGACTGCTTTTTGACGTCATCGAGGATTCGACAAACACCAGTTGCAAAGCATCGCATAATAACCGGAGAGTGCGTTCAACCACTCCGCCAGAGCCCTTACTGAGTTTCGACGCGAGAATGTGAAGCTAATAGGCAACAAGTCGACAAAACGCTCCGCGTTAACATCATCCAGCCGTCGAAAAGCCCGTAGGTATCTCCTGTTGTCCGCGCCAACTAACTTCTTGTTGTTCCGTCGGCGCTGCGTCCAAAAGTACTGCGTGCCCTACATGAAGACCCGACTGCCGGGCACCTCGGCCTCTCCCAGACGCTATTGAGGATACAAGAAAGGTATTACTGGCCGCGCCTGACCGCCGACGTCGCCCATTACGTCAAGACATACCGAGACTGTCAGCGAAGCAAGAAACCACCCTCAAGGCCAGCCGGATTACCACAGCCGATCAAGCCTCCTTGCTGACCTTTTCAGCAGATCGGGATGGACTTGTTGGGACCGTTTCCGACGTCAACATCCGGAAATAAGTGGATCGTTGTGGTGACGGACTACCTCACCCGCTTCGCTGAAACTAAAGCTCTGCCAAAAGGTAGCGCAGCCGAAGTGGCAAAATTTTTAGTTGAAAGCATTCTGCTGCGACATGGCCCCCCAGAAGTCCTCATCACCGACAGAGGAACGGCCTTTACAGCAGAGCTCACCCAAGCCATTCTTCAGTACAGCCAGACAAGGCACAGGAAGACAACTGCCTACCACCCAGAGACAAATGGTCTTACGGAGCGCCTGAATAAAACCCTCGCTGACATGCTAGCAGTGTACATTGACGTCGAACACAAGACCTGGGATGCCATCCTGCCGTACGTAACATTCACTTACGACACGTCAGTGCAAGAAACAACACAGATCATGCCGTTCAAGCTAGTTTACGGCAGGAACCCGACGATGACGCTCGACGCCATGCTGCCACACGTCACTGACGAGGAGAATCTTGACATCACTACCTATCTCCAGCATGCCGAAGAAGCCCGACAGCTCGCCCGCCTGCGGATCAAGAACCAGCAGAGGACCGACAGCTGACACTACAATCTCTGACGATGCTTCGGCGAGTACCAGCCTGGCGACCGTGTTTGGTTATGGACCCCGATGACTCCGTGAGAAACTACTGCGACGCTATTTCGGACCCTACAAAGTCATCTGATGTATTGGCGCACTGGACTATGAGGTCGTGCCAGACGGCATTTCGCATTGACAGCGGCGCCGCGCACGATCTGAAGTGGTCCATGTTGTACGTCTTAAACCCTTTTACGGATGCTGATGAACTTCCTTATTTTTTGTTTTTGTTGCTACGAGTGCTTTTCTTTATTACTTTCGTTTGTTTGCAGCATCGGGTCGATGCTTCTTCAAGGGAAGGGAGGGGGGGTATTGACACGTGTCATCATCATCATCATCATCAGCCTGGTTACGCCCACTGCAGGGCAAAGGCCTCTCCCATACTTCTCCAACTACCCCGGTCATGTACTAATTGTGGCCATGTCATCCCTGCAAACTTCTTAATCTCATCCGCCCACCTAACTTTCTGCCACCCCCTGCTACGCTTCCCTTCCCTTGGAATCCAGTCCATAACCCTTAATGACCATTGATTATCTTCCCTCCTCATTACATGTCCTGCCCATGCCCATTTCTTTTTCTTGATTTCAACTAAGATGTCATTAACTCGTGTTTGTTCCCTCACCCAATCTGTTCTTTTCTTACCTTTAATGTTACACCCATCATTCTTCTTTCCATAGCTCATTGTGTCATCCTCAATTTAAGTAGAACCCTTTTCGTAAGCCTCTAGGCTTCTGCTCCGTAGGTGAGTACTGGTAAGACAGAGCTATTATACACTTTTCTCTTGAAAGATAATGGCGATAATGATCTGAGAATGCCTCCCAAACGCACCCCAGCCCATTTTTATTCTTCTGATTATTTCTGTCTCATGATCTGGATCCGCGGTCACTACCTGCCCTAAGATGTATTCCCTTACCACTTCCAGTGCCTCGCTACCTAATGTAAATTGCTGTTCTCTTCCGAGACTGTTAAACATTACTTTAGTTTTCTGTAGATTAATTTTTAGACCCACTCTTCTGCTTTGCCTCTCCAGGTCAGTGATCATTCATTGCAATTGGTCCCCTGAGTTACTAAGCAAGGCAATATCATCAGCGAATTGCAAGTTTCTAAGGTATTCTCCATTAACTCTTAACCCCAATTCTTCCCAATCCAGGTCTCTGAATACCTCCTGTAAACACGCTGTGAATAGCATTGGAGAGATCATATCTCCCTGCCTGACGCCTTTCTTTATTGGGACTTTGTTGCTTTCTTTATGGAGGACTACGGCGGCTGTGGAGCTGCTATAGATATCTTTCAGTATTTTTACATATGGCTCGTCTACACCCTGATTCCGTAATGACTCCATGACTGCTGAGGTTTTGACAGAATCAAACGCTTTCTCGTAATCAATGAAAGCTATATATAAGGGTTGGTTATATTCCGCACATTTCTCTATCACCTCATTGGTAGTGTGAATATGGTCTATTGTTGAGTAGCCTTGACAGTGTACACATCTACATCGGGCGACACGTTTCACTGCCTAACAAATGTTATCGCACAGCGCAGGACACGCTTGCATGTGTCGGAAGTTTCTGGAATGTTATCGATGGTTCCATTCACTGTCTGTGACCGAACCTTGTGTAATCTGATTGCATGTGTGCGCGACACAAATAATGTAGAACTTTGTGGAAGACACGCGGGTCCCAGTGATTAGTCTGGAACATTCGACGATTGGTGTATAAACGCCGACGCGCTTGACCCGTTGATAAGATTTTTGCCGATCGCTGACTGTGTTCGCCGCTATCGTTGTGCTTTAAGTGTAGCCTGTCTTTGTAGGCACAGGTTCGCCCAATAAAAGCTAGTTTTGTCTTTCACAGTATTGCTACTCTGGTCTTTAACGTGACTACCCTGTGACTATATACTGCTTTCACTGTGAAAGGCAGCAAAATGTTGACTGCCGAGTAGATTGATTTAGCATCGCTTTAGCAATATGTGTGAGGAGTGGTGGCGTGGGCGGAGGGGCCGGGTATACCGCTTAATTTCAGGGGGGCCCGGGCCCTCTCGAACCCCCCTTTGGGTACATGCCTGTGCTGCGGTAGCTTAGTGGCTATGGAATTGTGCTGCTGTACTTTATGTCATGGGTTCAATCCTGGCTACAGTGGCTGCATTGCGATGGGGGCAAAGTACAAAAATGCTCTTGCGCTTAGGGTTAGGTAAGCATTAAGAAACCCCAGTTGGACAAAATGAACCTTAAGTTTTCCACTTTAGCGTGTCTTGTAATTACACTGTAGTGTGGGCAATTAAAACCCCAGAATTAATTTCGCCATGGTTTATGTTTCATAAGGAAGTATAAGACTACTGCTGTGTTGTCTGCTCCAAAACGCTGCGAAACCATGTGCATGCTGTATCAAGAGGGCATGTCCATTACTGTGCGAGGGCGCCTCAGGCTGAATGGCAAGACGCACATGTCAAAACTAGACCATGCCTGCATCGCAAAAATTGATGCCGCAGAGCACACATCGTTTCATCCCCCATTAGTGCTACCAGACTGTGATATGTTTCAAGTGTAATATAAAAAGAATTCAGATACAAATTTTATATTGCACTGAATGCACTCAAATTTAGCTAGCTTGTTGTGGGGCACATACAGTTTAACATGCATTGCGTAATTCTGAGAATGTGGTGGCATGCTTTACGCTGAGCCCACTACAAAATGCTACCCTTGCGCTGAATTTGACCGGAAATCAGTCTGCAGTTTAGCTGGAAAGGTCATGCATGTCTGGTGCTCGTATTTGTGAGAAGCTTGGTACACACGTCTTGTGTAGCTTGGTGTTCCTGTCTAACGGTGGAAGTTTGGTTGTTGAAGGTGTCATACCAGACCGGGAACTGCGGCAGATGGTGCTGGACACGTTTGGCTTCTACAGCGAGGTATTCAAGAAGCTTGCACGCATGATGTACTGGATGCCCAAGTTCAAGCACATGAGTCCCTATCCGCTGCCCAACCCAGTGCCTCGGGATCCCTACGAGCTGGCCCGGCTGGCCATCAAGCGCATGTGTGTTGACATCCAGACCAACGTGACTGTCCATAACGTGAGCCCATCATCTCTCGTTTGCTAACCTCATAAAACGAAAATCTTTGCTTTTCACTTTTTACAAGTGGTCGCCAGTTTCAAGAACTTCAAAATTTGGGTACAGGAGTAAACATATTTTGGAAGTAAAAATTTATGAAGGGTCAGATTTTTTTTAAATGTGGGCTGCTCGTTTGTGTGTATGTACATATGTAAGCACGTATGATTTACAGTCAAACACCTCTAGAATGAATGCCTCTACAACAAAATGACATGTATAACAAAGGACTTCGTATGTCCTTGCTGAATTCTTGCTATTCATGTGTATTTTGAGAACCTCTACAGTAAAGACCACTGCAATGAAATTGCCTGTACAACAAAGGAACATAGGCATCCACGAGAGCTGATTTCTTGGTCCACTGTGAACGCACACTGTGGCATCGCCACTACCCTCCATAACCAGAAGAGAGCAGCGGCACACATAAAATGTGCCGGTCGACACCACAACTAAGATAATTTTGAGAGGGTCTGGAAGGCGCAGTATCTATATACACTCTCCCCTCCCCCTTATCCCTACCTGGAACTGACGTGAAGACCTGCTTGGGATGAGCTGGAAGGATGGGATGAAAGCAAAGGTCGATGAAGGCAGCAGTGATGAAGAGCCCGCAGGCTCACGAAGAATTTTGACGAGGCAGGCAACATCAGTGTTCGATGCTCTGCAGCTGTAATTTGCTTTACTCCCAGATTTCGCTGCTGAGCATGTTGCGAACCTAGATGCCATAGCGTCAGCTGCAGTGGCACATTCCACTGCATCAAGTGTGCAGAAAAAAATTATTGACTTAATTCACGAAGTATTTCCTTGAGTTTGTGCTAAATAAAAGTTTTCTTTTGCCGAATGTGCTCGCATGTCTTATATTAAGCGGTATGGGTATAGTGCATGACCTTTACAGCAAAATGACCTTTATGAGAAAGGATAGTGTAGGTCCCAAGCACTTTGATACAAAGGTGTTTGATGGCATGTATAAATGTGTGTATGTATACTTGCGTCATATGTGAGTGAGCAAAGGGAATAATAAATATGCTACTTTCAAAATTTAGTCAATCAACTGATCATGTAAAGACCCTTGTTGTTGCATAGCCCATCATTATTTGCATAGGTTTGTTGTACTCTCTGGAAATGGCTAACTTTTGCAGGTGCAAGGGGTTGGGCTGGCCCCTATAGACTCTGAACAAGAGAGAATAGGATTGAATATGGCAAAGCATGTCATACCGTATAGATTTGTGTAAGGGCCACAGCCCCAACATGGCAGCCCAAAATTTTTTGTTTTAGTTCCATTGACAAAAGAGTCTCGTTCAGTGCTGCAATGCCATGCGTGTGCATTGACGAATTTTTTCATGCTGCATACTTCCATGTGCCCCTACTAGATGTCGAAAGCTGCACGTTGACCTCTGATGCAATGGTACCTCCAGAGACCCACGGTGTGTAGCAGTCACCGGCTGCGCCGGCACCATTTTGGCCAACAGGCTCGGTCCCATGTGAGAGCTGCACCTGGCCAAAATTGTGAAAAAAAAAGTGTGGCCCTTACACGAGTCAGTAGAATACTCGTATACAGTGTCCAAGAAGTTACCATAACTTCTTCACATACAGTGCATTGTTTTAACATATGCCAGAAATTTATGTTCAATGTTGAACCAGTTAAAGCTGCATACTACCTGCCACTTTAGCTTAGTGGCTATAGTGAAGTTCTGCTGAGCTCTTGGGTGCGAGTTTGATCCCGGTCACAACGACCTCATTACGATGGCAGCAAAATTCAGAAACACTCGAGTGCTTAGATTTAGATGCATGTTAAAAAACCCCAGCTGGTCAAAATTAATCCGAAGTCCCTCACTACGGTGTGCCTCATAATGACATTGTGGTTTTGTAACCTAAAACTCCAGAATTTAAATTAATTTAATTGAAAGCTACATAAGATGTGATAGTTCCATTGGGTGTACAGAACTTGCCCATGCAATGCAGTCTGCATGATCAATGCCAGGCTAGTACATTTCAATAGATAAGTTATGTGATCAATGCATGCCACTGCTCACAGTTGACACTTGCCATTCCACAATGGATATGCTGCAATCTAGGGACTGCAGGAAGCAGATTTTTTATTTAGGTTGCCAATTTTTTAGTAAAAATTGTTGGAAATTTAAAATTTTTATAACAAAGAGTGAAACTATCATGTTTGCTGCTCTGAACTCATCAATGAAGAATGATATCACAGTTATGTAAACTGCATCTAATAATACATCTAAAGCTTGCAAAATTTATGTATTACACATCTCTCTTAAATATACCACTAATTTGTAAGTCGGACTTTTGCAGTACCATTAGAAACATTGTAACAATATTGTTGAAGCTGTAAACTTGTATGTCAAATTTGTCCACTTATAGAATTTGCCTACTTTGTCCTTTTCCAATGCTTTTACAGATACAGTTCGCATGCGATGTCTATTTTTGGTGCAGACTTGTGAATTTGCAAGCTTTCTCCTTTTATTATATTTTTTTACACATATTTTGGAAATTTTTCTTAAAATGAAAAGTTATGAATCAAAATTATGCATACTATAGTCACTAGGATTTAAGTTTCTCTCGCACGTACAACAAGTTCTCTTCAAATCAGTCCACAGATTGTCTCAAAAAAGTGTTACTGCATTTTGTGTGTATTTGAAGAGGCAGCATTGGAGTTAGCTCAAAGCTTGGGAGCTCCTGTCTAAATGGTACATGGGTACGGCAGAGTCGCTTTTCTTGGCAACCACTGCAGGGATCTTATGACGCTTGCATTCAAAAAAGAAAGTTAAAATTTATTGGCTGTAGGAAGGACATTTTTTATTTAAGCT
Organism: Dermacentor albipictus; assembly: GCF_038994185.2. Lineage (NCBI taxonomy): Eukaryota > Metazoa > Arthropoda > Arachnida > Ixodida > Ixodidae > Dermacentor > Dermacentor albipictus. The sequence goes on along the minus strand of NC_091828.1, from coordinate 18,532,639 downwards.
GTAAATTTTCCTTACAAGACATTTTTAAAGATTGCAAAATTAAAAGAAAAACAAAAGGTCAATTATCAAGACTGCAACCGTTGTAAGTTCACAATTAAAAGCTATAGTGAAATTCTTTAAACTGCACCTAATTATACATATAAAGCAGACAAAATTTATATGTGCAACTCCGAAACATACCATTAATTTGTGAGTAGGACTTTTAGAAAACCCTCTTAAAGGGCCCCTGAAACGGTTCGGACAAATTTTGTAGACTCGTAGAGCACAGCTTAAGTAGAACATTCGCACCACAATTTAAGTGAGGCGTTACGCATTAATGGAGCTACAAGCGATTAGAAGTTACCCTCCTCCCCAGCCATGCTTTTCCTCCTCAACTCGTTCGCCGAGCGAGCGGGGCTAAGCTCCGCCTTCACTGGTCATGCGTCACGATGCGACGTCACATCGTCCACTTCCGGTTGTTTTGAAGCCCGCCCGCGCGAAAACTCTCCGCTAGCCGCTTGGCTGTCGACTGACGTTGCCGACGACCCCAAGCGAGAGCTATCGAAGCAACGTGCATTGCGAGCATTCTGTCGTAGCGCCGAACGTGTCTGGTATTCCGTTAGCCACAGGCAAGCTGGTCATATCGGCAAATGACTGGAGGCATAAACTCAAGCTGATGAAGGAACTTTGGCGCAGACGTACGTGAGCGGCCTGATCGGTCTGCACGGTCCAGACACTTGTTGGCGCAGCGCTTAACCAGCCAAACAAAGCGCTAATATTGCTCTAACCAAGTGTAAAACATTTTAAACATTTATAAAAACAACGTGTTGATGATTACACTCCTGCGAAAAATACGCCCCAGCAGCAAAGAATACGCTTCGTTGCTGCTACTGTGTATGGTTGAGCTCTATGCCACCAGGTGGCTGCACCGTGCAGACCATTCACCTTTGCCCTTCTGCTCATCTCGGCTCATCCCGTTACGGCACAGTCAAGCGGCCAGACCCTGTCCCCTTGCGCTTACGTTTGCCCTAATACGGGACTCGCGAAACGCTAGTGCGTTAGTAATCTTCCGGTGTAAAGTGACGGCCACAAACGTGCAAATCCTGGCGCCGATGGGATAGCGGCAGTCCAATGCCCAGCAGCCAGTTAGCTCGTACGCTGCCCTGCAGAAGGACACGATGTCGCAGCTTGACATATTGCCAGTCGCTACGTTTGCAGTCCACAAGGCAACAAAGTCGAATCATAGTGCTCGCGAAAAGACTGAGACCAACTCTGACCGCGGAGCTCTCGTCAAAATGGAGTACGTTGTAACACAAGCAGACGACACTTGCTGTGTGCCAGAAGTGCTTAAGTGTACTGAAAAATTGTTCTTGTGCATTCTCTTTCTGCTACTTTCTCTTTATAAAAACAAATTAACTAACATTCCAACTATTACGAAGATCATTTGTTTACCATAAAGTTGGAAAAATTATCGATCACGCGCCCTGGTCAGCCAATCGGATAGCTCGCCCCACTGACGTCATATGGGTTATTTCGGTCATATGGGTAGGGGCGGCTTAACATTCCGCCGAGCAGTGCGCTGCGATCGGCAGCGATGTGCATTTTTAAAACCTTGTAATAAATTACACGCTTTACGCAGAGCACTTAGATGTGTCAATTAATGATCGGAAGGACCTACTCTAACCACTCAGTACGTTTGTAGAAAATCGTCAAAAGCGTTTCAGGGTCCCTTTAAATATTGCAACGATTTCACATAAGCTGTAAATTAACATATCAGATTCATCTGCTTTAGATGCGCTATTGGGTTCAGTTTACAGAATACTGTAGCTGTTTTTTTTTTGCGTATTTACAGATTTGTAAACTGCATGCTTCAGTTTTCTTGAATCTTTTGAATTTTTGAGAATTTATTTAAGAGCTTCTAGGGGAGCCCTATATCAAAATTCTGCTTCCTGAAGTCACTGGAACTAAGCTTTATCGCTGAAAAGCAACAAGCTTCATTCAATTCGGTCCAGCAGTGTCTTACATGAAATCATTTCTGCATTTTACATGTATTTGAATAGGTGGCATCAGAGTTCACCCTGAGCTAAAGCTTCCTCTTAACAGCTTGAGTGTAAATGTTAAGCAAGCACTTACACACTGGAACAAATGAAAGTAGAAAATGCTGTAGTCTAGGAAGAATCCACTAGAAGCAAATTCACACCATGGCTTTGTTTGGTACTCTAAACTTTACATAGATGTCATGAAGCATGGAAAGTGGTGTAACCTTGCAACCAGCTTGAAAAGGGAAAGTCTTTGTTGTGATGGAAGCACATACAGCGAACCACTCAAGAAAATAGACATACAAACTTGGGTATGCCAAAGTGCTCTTCAAATGAGTTGTTAAAAATCTGCAAGATGAAAGAAGTTTCGTGCAAGGAAAAGTTTGCTGACTGTGACTGAGTGCGCACGCACCCAAAGGACCTGCAGTGGCGTTCTTGAGGAAGCAAACTGTGCTTCTGAAAAAAACAAAAAAAAAAAATCCTTCCCGCTCCGTTGCTTTGCACAAATAATTTAATTAAATTATGTTATAAAACTTGCAGTTCTTTTTTTGAGTTAACTTGGCATCATGTTGCCATGCTTGCATTCTGGTTAGCCCAAATGGTACAGCAGCTGCACTGGAAAGGCAGCAATCTCACATTTAATCCCTGAGCCAGCATTAGGCTTTATTTAGCTTGAGGTTTGCTTTTTGAGTACACAAAAATGTCACTCACTCAATCAATCAATCAATCAATCAATTGTATTCCTCCAAACTGCTTTGGGAATCCTACCGCTAAAAAGCAGGCTTGGGCCACCTGAGAGTGTCTGAAGGCCCATCTACTACAAAACTTTGGTAATTCTATGTAAACAAAATCTTAAAGGGTTGTGAACAAGAAGGAGTAATACAGACGTGTGTTCACAATAGCAAGAAACAAAGGTAACTATGAAGACAATAGCTACTTCTGTGTGCTATGGTCTATGTTATGTTATGTTTATGTTATGCTATGGCCTGCTATGTTTAAGAATGGCAATATCAAAATAAAGAATGGTAACATGTTACCTCAAGTACGTACATATGCTGATTTAGCATTGGTAAAAAACAAACAAGGGCACCTATAATATTATAGAGCATGTACTTGAAACAAAATGAAAACAAGCAACCTTAATTAGTCATTAAAAGAGATAGCTACAACAGCGGTCCATATTTGTAATATTGTTGAAAGAAGTGTTTTGTTGCTGCCTCTGCAGGCAAGGGAAGAGGTGCCAGACGCGGTGGACGACACGTGGATTGTGAGTGGCCAGTCGCCGCAGCAGCAGGCGCTGATTGATGAACATCCAACAGACAAGCCGATCCGAATCGAAGGCCCCTTCTCCATATACCTCCGGAGCAGTTCTATCTCCTACTTTCTTTTGCGAGCCGAGCCAGTACCAATCCGGGTTGTCGAGATAGACTCTGATGGTGAGAGAACACTTTGAGGCCTATTGGGTCTTGATTGTTAGCTCTTATGTTGGGCCATGTCAACCATTAAGTTGCACGTGAGCCGCAGTTACTGTGTTATCTGTGTGCATTGGAAAGTTAGGTAATCCTCCATTGTGGCTTAGTGTCCTGCTGCTGAGCATAAGGGGGCAAGTTCGATTCCCTGCCGTGGTGATTGTGTTGTTTGCAGAATGCAAAAAACTCTTTCGTACCAAAATTCAAGTGCACGTTAAGAGGCCAAAACGAATTTGAAGCCTTGCACTGAGAATCTCTCAGCTCAACTGTTGTTTCATTGCCATAGCACTTTATATAGAGACACTTGGGACGCTTTCACCTTGTTGGCACCGCCGTTGCCGCCATGCTGTAACAGCATCAACAGCGCGTGTGCAGCATGCATTTGGAGAGTTAGAATGTCTCTAGAGATGCATTGAGCTGCAAAAATGATGAAGCCAAGTGGATTCACCCTCACACTCCGCTCAGTCGGCACTGCAGGGGATTCTGCCACCAACTGCTGGTGGGAGCGATGTCACACGCCCTATAGTTTCTGCCCTGCAGCTGTGTGCATACCACACCGTGACGCATACGGTGGTCTGAGCACCTAAAGTTATAAATGCTGACATTTTTCCTTCTGTCATCTTGTGCCACCATTGAGGTGTGATGGCAGCAACACGTTGGTGGCGGCACTCCTTATGATGCCAGCTTTGTAAGATCCCTAGTAGCTTCCAGGGTGCTGTTTCAATTGCACGGCAGCAGTTACCTTCCATGCTCGTTTGTACCGTGTTGCTCCTGCATATTCTTGGAACACTGTCTGAGGAGCTTCACTGCAATGCTAAACCTTGCTATTTCTTTCAATGCTTTCTCTTTGGGTAAAACGCCCCACCTTTTGGATGTTAAACTCAAAGTATTAGATTCTCAATGATACGAATTACTTGATATGGTACAATAAATTTGTATCGTACAACATTTGCATCACCCAAAATTGTACAAAAATTGGAAAGTGAAAGTGGTGAAAAGCTACCACACCTAAAAGTTTTTACCATATTTATTTGCATAACGATCATACTTATGTAATGATCGCAGCAGCTTGAACTTGCTGCAGCAATATGTTATATGCCAGGTCTAGCTGATGATGATCGTGCTTACCATCTGTCGAATGCTACGCAAACGACTCTTCGAACCGAGCGAACTGCATGTACCAAACAGATACTTATGTAGATGCCCCATTTCATTTCTTGCATCACTTTCTGCACTTCAAGAAAAAGAATCTACATCAAAACTTAATAATAATGGATAATGGCAACCTGCTGTTCATGATCTGAGAATGCCTGCCAAACGCACCCCAGCCCATTCGTATTCTTCTGATTAGTATTTCTGTCTCATGATCCGGATCCGCAGTCACTACCTGCCCTAAGTAGATGTATTCCCTTACGACTTCCAGTGCCTCACTGCCTATTGTAAACTGCTGTTCTCTTCCGAGACTGTTAAACATTACTTTAGTTTTCTGCAGATTAATTTTTAGACCCACTCTTCTACTTTGCCTCTCCAGGTCAGTGAGCATGCATTGCAGTTGGTCCCCTGAGTTACTAAGCAAGGCAATATCATCAGCGAATTGCAAGTTAATAAGGTATTCTCCATTAACTTTTATCCCCATTTCTTCCCAATCCAGGTCTCTGAATACCTCCTGTAAACACGCTGTGAATAGCATTGGAGAGATCGTATCTCCCTGCCTGACCCCTTTCTTTATTGGGATTTTGTTGCTTTCTTTATGGAGGACTATGGTGGCTGTGGAGCCGCTATAGATATTTTTCAGTATTTTTACATATGGCTCGTCTACACCCTGATTCCGTAATGCCTCCATGACTGCTGAGGTTTCGACAGAATCAAATGCTTTCTCGTAATCAATGAAAGCTATATATAAGGGTTGGTTATATTCCGCACATTTCTCTATCACCTGATTGATAGTGTGAATATGATCTATTGTGGAGTAGCCTTTACGGAATCCTGCCTGGTCCTTTGCTTGACAGAAGTCTAAGGTGTTCCTGATTCTATTTGCGATTACCTTAGTAAATAGTTTGTAGGCAACGGACAGTAAGCTGATTGGTCTATAATTTTTCAAGTCTTTGGCGTCCCCTTTCTTATGGATTAGGATTATGTTAGCGTTTTTCCAAGATTCCGGTACGCTCGACGTGATAAGGCATTGCGTATACAGGGTGGCCAGTTTCTCTAGAACAATCTGCCCACCATCCTTCAACAAATCTGCTGTTACCTGATCCTCCCCAGCTGCCTTCCCCCTTTGCACATCTCCCAAGGCTTTCTTTACTTCTTCCGGCGTTACCTGTGGGATTTCGAATTCCTCTAGACTACTTTCTCTTCCATTATCGTCGTGGGTGGCACTGGTACTATACAAATCTCTATAGAACTCCTCAGCCACTTGTACTATCTCATCCATATTAGTAATGATATTGCCGGCTTTGTCTCTTAACGCATACATCTGATTATTGCCAATTCCTAGTTTCTTCTTCACTGTTTTTAGGCTTCCTCCATTCCTGAGAGCCTGTTCAATTCTATCCATAATATACTTCCTATCCATATTATACTTCCTTATGCTTCCTTATGCCTTATGCCTTCCTTAAGAGAAAAGTGTATAATAGCTGTGTCTTACCAGTACTCACCTACGGGGCAGAAACCTGGAGGCTTACGAAAAGGGTTCTACTCAAATTGAGGACGATGCAACGAGCTATGGAAAGAAGAATGATAGGTGTAACGTTAAGGGATAAGAAAAGAGCAGATTGGGTAAGGGAACAAACGCGAGTTAATGACATCTTAGTTGAAATCAAGAAAAAGAAATGGGCATGGGCAGGACATGTAATGAGGAGGGAAGATAACCGATGGTCATTAAGGGTTACGGACTGGATTCCAAGGGTAGGGAAGCGTAGCAGGGGACGGCAGAAAGTTAGGTGGGCGGATGAGATTAAGAAGTTTGCAGGGACGGCATGGCCACAATTAGTACATGACCGGGGTTGTTGGAGAAATATGGGAGAGACCTTTGCCCTGCAGTGGGCGTAACCAGGCTGATGATGATGATGAGTGCCCAACCACAGACGTTCGTGTCGTTACATCAAAACTTGCCTTGACTTTATTATTTGTTGACCTTACAATGGCTGGGCAACAAAAAAAATAGAGGTGCCTTTCGATTCTTCTCATCTGCACTCGAGGGCACGCATCAAATCGTGAGCGGCCACGACAGTAGCTACGTTTACATTGATATGGTAGAAGTATACCTTATTCATACGCCAACGCTTGTAATGCAGCTAAGATATTCGCCCACCCTTAGCGGAAATGTGCTGTATTAGGATTGTAGTGAGGACAAGTGCCGCAGTTTTCGCAGCATGCCCACCATGTGTTTCTATGTCAGTGGCAGCTGAGCACGCCCATCTACGTTTCTTTCCCCTCGAAGTGGACATGGCTATGTTATTGCCGCAGACGTGACAATATTAACGATATTACTCAATAATGATATGGAAGGAATTGTTTCAGTGCACATAATGTACTCACGAGAAGACAAAAAAACGCATTCAGCTTGCTCCGTCAGCTCCAGCCGGCAATGTTGTTTGGATGTCCCGCACTGTTACAGCGGCAGCCACCTGTTGGTTGACCTGTTTCCATCCTGCATGAAATGCATTCTGACGCATTCCCATGGACACCAAATTTTTTTTGCGACCAATTTTTTGTGGGAAATTTACCCAGCGTAATGATCGCACCCCTAATTTTGTGTCAATTGTTTAAAAAATAGAAAGTGAGATCATTATGCAAGTAAATGTGGTATTCATGGCAGAAGAAACCTCATATGTCTTTCTTGCATTTTCTTTTTTACGAGGTTTTGCAGAATACATCTTTCAAAAGCACAAAAGTGGCCGCAGGTGTTCTTGCTGACCTTGTCCGCAAGCATAGCACGCCTTAAAACGTCAAGCAAATGTAGCATCTCAGCTCTTGGTGGTGGTTGCTCGTCATATCTTTATTGTCGTTTCCATCACCACTGGACACTGCAAGCTTTGAAGCAACTTCATCCGCAATGTCCTCAACTGTGCGCACACAGCAAGTGGCAAGGTTGTTGTCAGTGATGAAGTCTTGCAGGCAGCACTTGTAATTCAGTGGTCCCATTCCTCGATCATCATCTCGTCCGGTTCTAGAGGGGCCACCACAAGACTGAAAAAGCCACACTTGTGGAAGCAGTTGGCTATGTACGGTTGCCGGTGTTGCCTGGTCCCAAGCCATGGCTGTGTCAACAAGCCTGTCTGTAAGTTGTTGCCATTGCATTTAATTTTATAAGAAAGCAGCGGACCAGGAGCCCTTTGAAATGGTACTTGGCGTTCCAGCTGATTCCGGCATCCAGTGTTTGCAGGTACATTATTGTGTTGGCTGGCAGATATGTGCTGGCAGCAGCTTGATGTTCTGAAGAGTCATCTGCTTCAGGTGACTGGTGCACTGGTCAAGGACCAAAATAATCTTCCTATTCTTGCTCAACATCCTTCAGTCAAGCAGAGAAAGGAATCCCTAGAACTTGGCTGCCGTCACCTAAGGCTTTTTGTATGCCTGTAAACACATCGCAAGCGACATTCTCGTTTGACGCAACAGGACTTCCCATACTTCTCAATGACTGTGAGTGGAAGTTTTACTGATACATCCGCATTGCACCAGGAACATCATCCAAAGTCAGAAAACTCGTGTGCGTTATCCTAAGCCAGCTCCACTATGTCCCTTAACTCTTTCCCTACCATGGGGAAAATAGCTGTTTCTTGCAGGTTACACCAGATTTTTTTTTTGTTTTTTCACAAAGAACGTATTCACTCAATATTTTGTGTAATACATAAACAAAAAGCAAATGAATGCACTTTTCATGCATAAAGGTTTTATTAACGAAATGTAACAAAAAAGATATAAATTGGCAGAATCAAGATTGTGGGATAAAATTGAACGAAGTTTGTAAAGGCACGCTTTTGTCTGCCAAGAAAAGTATGTAAAAAAAATTGTGAGATATACAAAGTGTATCGCCATCTAATAGGCACTATCTCCGAAAAAAAATCAAAATTTTTCATTGAATATTCCACTACAGAAATTTAAGTGCAAACGCTACAGTTTGGCGTGCCGGACTGCGGCTGCCAATGTTTTGGGCTGGCATGCTTTGTTGTTGCTCTCAGAGTCAATCTGATGAAAAGGCAGCATCTTAAGAGTTGCTGCTGCTCACTCCATCGATAAAATCAATCGCAGACGCCGCGGAATCACGAGATCTACTATCTTTTGAAGTGAGTGCTGCTCCTGCAGGCAGCCATTCTTGCTTTCTGCTTTGACGATCATGAAACTATGGTGGCTTAGAAGTCTTCTATTAGCCGTGAGAATGAACTACAGGGGCGCTGCGAGCGCCGCTGGCATGACATTAGGGCACAGACTCACACCTGTCATCTACTGCAGTTCGGGCGGGGTCCAGGCACCTTCTGCACATGCAGTGTTTTTGTTTGTTCGCTCTCATTCCCTCTATTGTATACTTATGGCAGTCATCTCAAATATAATTTTACAGCATCTTATATTGCGAAAATTTATTCAAAGAGCTTATTTCTTAGACGACAATACAGTTATCAAAGGCAACGCTACAGCACCAGCCGAAGGAGTGCAGACCAGCCCATTGCGGGTTTTTCATGCGGGGATCGGCAATCGCAATAACGTAGCACATAATAATCCAGTTATGATACCATATCTGCTGCGGTGCAAGAAGTATGTCAGAAATGCCGACTAGTATATATATATGACTTCTACAACAGTTACCTTGATTTTAATCCACTAAACAGGTTTGCTCACCACCAGTAGTTCATTTATTTATTTATTTATTTATTTACTTATTTATTTATTTATAAATACTGCAACCCTCAGTTGGAGTGTTAGCAGGGTAGAGTTACATTTGTTGGGGTTTGCAAATTGGCAAACGGCTAACAATAAAAGAAATACACGAGAAGGAAGTACATAATTTGCCAATGTAAACACAATGATGTATCAGAACCAAGCACAAGAGCATATAAAAAGCTTAGTGTGACATGCCAGACAAGTCACTGCTGTCGGTGTACAGCAAAAAGGTTTAAGGATGGTTGTGAAACGACTTCATTAGTAAGTTGTAAGTTTATTCCACTCAGTTATTGTTCTAGAAAAAAACAAATACTTAAAAGTGTTATTTCGAGTGGAAAAAGGAGTTATGGTCAAGACGTGTCTCTGCCTTGTGGCATACCCTGTAGAAAAAGAAAGTACCTGCGATATGTCTACCTTATAATAACCTTTAACTAACTGAAACAAAAATTTCAATCTCAAAACACGATTCCTTTGCATTAGCATTGAGAGGTTGGTTTTTGCTAATACTGATGTGATCGAAGTTTGCCCAAAGCTGTTATAAATAAACCTCACTGCTCTCTTTTGCATTTTTTCAATTTGGTCAACATGTTTCTGAGTGTACGGGTACCAAATTATAGATGCGTAATCTGAAGCTGGCTCAACAGTTGCCTTAAACGCAGTAAGGCGAACAGCTGGAGTAGAACGTTTGAGGGCTCGTCTTAGATAAAAGAGTTTATAGTTAGGTGAGCTAATTACAGCATTCATGTGTTTCGTCCAGCTAACGTCATGTGAAATTCAAAGACCAAGATACTTGTAGTGCTCCACTTCTGACAGAAAGACGTTGCAAGCTGAATATGTGTAATGAAGAGGACTATGTTTATGAGAAATTTTCATGAAAACAGTCTTTTCAAAATTAATAGACATTTGCCATTTATCACACCAACGAACAACTCTTTGAAGTGCTTCGTTCAAATGGATTTGATCTTGCTGGCTTTCAATTTCAGAGTAAAGGATGCAGTCATCTGCATATAACTTAAATTTTACAGGTATGTCTTGTATTATATCATTTATAGATGAAAGAAACAAAAGGGGCCCTAGCCCAGAGCCCTGAGAGACACCAGAGTCGACTGATGCTGTGTGAGAACACTGATCATTAAAGGAAACATACTGTTTTTTATTTGAGAGATAAGCAGAAATCCAATTTACAAGCTGAGTGTTTTTAAGCATTATATCTAGTTTAAGGAATAGTTTATTGTGAAAGACTTTACGAAAAGCTTAAGCGAAATCCATAAACATTGCATCAATCTGTTTTCTGGAATTTATAGCTAGAGCGAAATTATGTCCGGTAGTTACTAATTGAGTGGAAGTAGAAAACCCTTTCCTGAATCCATGTTCAGAACTTGACAAAATATTATACTTATCTAAAAATTTCAATATATGCTTATGTATTATATGTTCAAGAATTTTACATGAAGTGGGAATTAAAGAGATTGGGGGATAATTAGTAACATAATGTGTGCTTCCACTCTTATGAAGGGGCTTGGCTTTGGCAGTTACCCAGTCATCTGGAACTCAGCTCTCATTCAAAGATTTAGAGAATAGAATAGTTAAATACTTTGAAACCCACTCTGCATAACGTTTTAAGAACTCATTCAGTATTTCATCCAGCCCAGGAGATTTTTTTACATCAAGTTGCAAAAGTAATTTAGGAACACCCTGCTCACTAATCGTAATATCAGATATAGGTGGACACGACACATCAAAACGCTCAAGGACTCTATTATCCTTAGTGAATACTCAATTAAAATGAGCATTGTAAGCATTAGAAATACCAAAAAGTACCTACTTACAACGCCACTAATTTCAAAAACATCACTGGTCACAGTATTTAGGGCTATCCGACTCCAGGACCTCTCAGGAGGCGACAATATGAAGTTGGGAAGCTGTTCCCTGAAATAGTGTTCCTTGTCAGCTGATACATTTGTCTTGACTTGAGAAAAAAGTTCCGTTATTCGCTGCTGGAGAGCACCCACGTCATTAAAATTATGTGCTTTATTTTTTAACCATTTAGTTGTCTTTGTAACTGAAATGTCTCCCGAGAAGTCCAGGGGTTCTTTCCTTTCGATTTCTTTGCAATACGTGGAACAAATCTTTCAATACACTCATTTATGAGGTAACTATTCCATAAACCATGAATATCCACAGTACTACTTGAAAAAGAATCGTATGCAAATGAAAGCAAGTCCAATATTGAAGTATCATCTGCACGTGAAAAGTTAGGGAAAGAGACCCTCTTGGAATTTTTATTTAATACAACATTGGAAAGAGCTAATATCACAGCCCGATGATCAGATATTCCTGGGAGAACATCACATCTAGCTTGAGCAGCAACTGCCCCACTTATGAAAAAAAGATTTAGCGTTGAACAAGTGGTTCCCTGAATTCTGGTAAATTCATTGACAATTTGCAACAAGTCAAAAGAAAATGCGATATCGATCATTTTTTCACCGCTTTTGTCATCAAGCTGTTTCAAAGAAAAAGAGGGCCAATTAATATGTGGCAAATTAAGATTTCCGGCCAAAACAATCTGATCTCCAGGTTCTACATGTGCAACAAGATAGTTATTTAATTTGTCAAGAACATCAGTGGAAGTGGTAGATGGCCGATAAATAGCCCTGATGACATACCTCGTCTTTCCATAATAAGCTTCGCAGCATATACCTTGAACATTAAGTATGTCTGGCATTTTTAATATTTGTAAGCGATCGTTGAAAGAGAATCGCCACTCCACCACCTCTACTACCACGGTCATTTCTGTACATGCAGTAGCCCAGTGGAACAAATTCACAGTCATCATGCAACCAAGTTTCTGTTAGGACAGTAATATGAGGATCATAAGCCAACAAGATCCCTTCCAATTCAGCAGTTTTACTAATCACAGTCCCACAGTTTACATTTAAAATTTTTAGTGATTGAGGGCTGCACTTGTTTCGTCATTTTTCATTCTTCTTTAGTTTAACACGTGCATTTTTCATTTCATCCCAACCAAACAAGTTGCCATCCACTCTCAGTTGATTGTAAAGAAGTTTTACTTTAGCACCATTCTCCCTTTCTTCTTCAGAACTTTTCCAAAGCTTCTAGTGTGTTTCACGAACCTTGAATGAAAAATCTTCAGATATGGACAATGCAGAGCCCTTTAACTTGTAGGAAACCTTTAAGATAGACATCTTCCCGTGATAATCAATGAACTTAAGGATCACGGGGCTGTCTTTGTTTTCAATTACCTGGCCAAGCCTGTGACATCTTTCAACAGCGATCTTTGTTATACCTGACTTATTTTCTAGAATTTCTTTGTGACTTTCTTGGAGCATCTGAGGGGTTTCCTTGTTTGGCTTTTACGAGCCATAAATGATGATTATTTCTGTGGGTACGATTTTCAATATCATATACTTTGTCCTCAAAGCATGATATTTGGGATTGCATTTGAGTCAGCACCTCCTCCATTTCTTTTACTAGCTTAGGCAACAGGCTAAATTTATTCATGTGAGGCTCAGTGGCATCAACATGTTCGGTTAGTGTGCTGAATTTCTCTGCAATGTTTCTCTGATTGCCCTGCCTGTCCTGAATAGCTGCTTTCACTGTCTTTTGGCCTACAAGTCACTTGGATAGCATTTCTTTCTCCGTAAGGGGATAAGGATTAGCTTCAACATCACCGCAAGCCGACAGATTGGCAGGGATGGGTGTGACACAAGCAATAAGAACTTTAAGACATAGTGGGCAAGGCAGCAGCAGCAAGAAATGGTTATCATCACTATTAAGATGGAGCAGGAAGGTACCTACTAACCTGTATCGTAAGGCAAAGTGGGTTACTGAGCATGTTGCCTTCTTTGCTGCTGCCTGCCCACTGCCATGAATCGGTGCGAAAGGTACATTTAAAGGCTGTGAAGTGGTCACGGGAATCAATGTCACTCGATGATAATCCAGAGCTGACATTATGATGAAAGGAGACATCGTTTCCTCGATCAAGCAGTGGTTGTAGGGTGCCGATGATAGCAGGTCAGGGAGAGGCCAACTGGTCCAAACGATGTCATCGCCTCGTGCCAGCTCCGGAAAGGTCTTGCACTCTGCAGGCTTAGCTTCGAGAAGAAGTGTCATGACCTGTATCATAAGGCAAAGCGGGTTACTGAGCATGTTGCCTTCTTTGCTGCTGTTGTGCCCACAAGGGTATGGTATATTATGGTAATATGGTTCATGGTATAATATCGAATTTTTGCATTTCTTCACAGAAACGCTCAGCAGTAACACGAGGACTTAACTACTGCTGCAGTTTAGACTTGACCAGCACCACTTGCTTCTTTAACTGCTTCTCGAAATTAGACTGTTCTTCACGTGTTTATATTAAGTGGCGATAATTTGAAGTACAGCTAATTGAAGTTTACAGCTCTTTACAGAATACGAAAAGGAATGTACCAATATATATTCCCTTTTTCGTGCTACACGTTCAACTCACTTGAGCAATTTACTGGGGTTTGTTGCTTGAGGAATATACATGACAAATCTGTTTGACAAGCTGACACAGGCTGCTCGGCCCAAATTTTTTAGTGAAGTATGCCTTTTGGGCTGTATGGCTACAGCCAGAAAGAAGCCGAAACGTCATTCATTATTAGTATGGGACATATTGAAGATGTATCATACTTCCCCGGTGGAGAGTCAAAAATCAAGTGAAGTATGCAAGGCTTCTGGTGTCTTCCTTATGAAGGTTTGCGAGGTTCTCTTTTATGTACTGACGAAGCAAGTAGTACTTTGTTTCTATAAGTAAACAATGCTGGATCGAACCAGGGTGAGGAAGAAGGCGCTTGAATTTTCCTTTTCTATGCAGCCTAATCTGCACTGTAGTACCTCGAGCATACTTAAGGCATTGCATTTGGCGCTGTGAAAAAACTGCTTCATGGTTTCAGTTCGAAGTTGTAGTTACTGATGGGCTTCGCGAACAATGCATGCCTCGCCATAATGATAGTCGGTTGCTACCGTTGAGTGAGCAATGTGCCATATTGTTGATAAAGGCTACCGAGGGCCACCATGAAGCATTTCATCACTTGCAATTGATTGGCTCCCGATCTTAACCTCGAAACTTTTCTTTCAGGTGATTGCCATTGTGGTATTTGTGAATTAACTATATATGTAAATACTCTACATATGACACGCGATCGTGTTAGTAGCTGTGAGCAATTCATTTTATGGGGGCCTGTTTCTTAGAGCAGTAAAAGTACCAGATAACTTTTTCATATGAAATGCTTGCCTAACTCTTTCTTTTACGCAATAATAAAGTGGCCATATTTGAGTAGAACAACTCGCCAGAGTAATAGGAATCATGATGGCAGCTTCGTTGGGCAGTGTCTTTATAACATGGATAACATGTTGACACCAAATACCAAGATTTTTCTTCCGTGTGAAATGCAATGTCTATCATAGCTAAGTACTAAAGGAATGTTAAGTGTTTAGCGAAGCATGAGACACAACTTTGCATGTTATATTTGTAGGCATTATTTTTACGCAAAATTTATGGACAGACACGACGTATATATGCATTGCAAAACCAGTAGTCCCCTTTAACACTACATAGCTTGCGATATCCAATCCTCAAATTTTCTATACTCATGCGCTTTTGAAGAAGGAACTGTGATTCAAGTATGGCAACAGAAAGAAGCTGACATATCTTTCAATAAGTACAGCTCGAGCCACCCATACCCCAAGCATACACGAATGGTACAAATGCACATGGCAGCCGAGTAACGTCCTTGTCGTGATGTCGCTCACGAGAGGGTGCCACTCGAAATTCTCACCGCTAATAGTCAGATACAGTCAGGTGGTAACCACAAAAATAAAATTATAAGCACATAATTTTGTACATTTTCATTCATCTATTATAGTGAAACGGTGCCAGTCTGCAGTGAAGCCCCACCCACGCCTTCATAACCACCAGCCACTGTTCCTACACAGTTCATACAGTTCATACTTAAACTTTCCCTGTTGCTTAACTAAGGCGGTAGCCACAAAAATAAAATTATAAACACGTAATTTTGTATGTTTTCATTTGTCTATTATAGTGGAGCAAAGAAAGCATAACACTTTATTGAACTGAAATAAAACACTTGCTTTGCTGCAACTATTATCAGGTTTCACTTCAGTTGGCAGCGAAGTTTCATGAGTAAAATGGGGTCAGCAGTGAAATGAACTGTACCGCAAACTTTCGAAGAGCGAAATGCTGAGACTCCATACACTTTGTCCATGTCTGTTGCACTACATTGCTTTCGCCGATGAAAAGGCTCTTCAAGAACAGCAGATGCTTTGGAGGTATCAAGCACGACGCCATTTGGAATGGTTGCATGATGATGATTTTGTTTGCTTTTGTGATTGCCTGGCGTAGTAACAACCCCGCGTTGTCCATGTGTCTTGGTTGCCAACTGCTGTTTCTTTAAGTTGTATCCTACTATAGCTACCATAGCGAAACTTCGGAGAGCGCTAAAAAATTGGTGCCTGGCAGGGAAAAAGCCAATTGCTTAGAAAACAAGAGTATACCGTATTTATTTGAAATTAGGCCGATAGTGTTTTTCATTTAATCATATACCAAACTCTAGGGTCAGCTTAGATTTGAGGATTTTAAAAAACGCACCAGTTCGTAATTAAAAATGATAAGTATGGTGCATAGCTAATGCCATCTGGAAAAATCAGTATTGCAGCGACTACTAGCCACGCCAGTAGACAACTGAAGCACACGAGCGACGTCGTCCTTTTGACATTTGTCATATCGATGTGAAGTGTGGCGTTAATTTAACCACTATAGTGCTGCTTTCAAACGAAAAGTAGTGCTAGCCGCAAAGGCAACGTCAAATGTAAAAGCCAGGCGGGACTTCAGCATTGAGGAGAAAAACATCCGACTGTGGAGGGGGCAACGGGAGGCGCGTTTTGTGTGTGCCGCAACGAAGAGATGACAGCGATAAGGAAAATAAGCGCGTGATAACAGAGAGGAGCTGTTCACCGAGATCGCGCAGCGTTTCGACGCGTGCAAGCCTCGCCTGACTGTATGGCAACTGTGGGCATGCAGACGCTTGCAGACGCATGCAGACGGGCATGCGTACGCTTGCGGACGTGCTTGCGCACGTCCGCAAGCGTACGAGTCTAGCAGCGATGATGATGTAGAGTGAGCTTGGCATGTTCACATTAAATAAATGCTCTTTTCATTTTTTAAACACTGTCCTCACTTTCTTGCTTGGCCTACATTTGAGGCAAGTTTTTTTATTTTTCTAGTTTCGGGCATTCAAGGGTCAGCATAGAATCCGGGCCAGCTTAGATTCGAGTAAATACGGTAGTTCTCTTTCGTGTCCTACGGCGTAGTGTGTCCGTGAGTGGTGCAAAAAGTGACATTACAGACTGTCGTTAGCTGGCTAACGATGCCCAGTGGGCGAGGTACGGAAAGAGTTAAACCAAATCTGCACCCTTCGAAAACTTTAAAATGTTAATGGCCTATTGGTTGTAGTTGTCTTTGTAAACAAAGGCCGGATAATTTGTTTTTTTCATTTTCCTGTGCTGCCTTCTGCCACATGCTGCGTGAGACGTTCTGAAAGGGTGGCGGGCTTTCGCCGTTTGATTTGTGTACCTGTACCCACGTTTAGTGCGTGTTGGTTGTGTGTTTTGTGGATTGCGAATCATTGTTAATGGCTTCTCCAGGGCAGTATGTTGTTTTTGGAAGCCATGTAGCACTCGCCGACCGCTGGGTGATCAGGCCTGAGTGCACTACAGTGAAACCTCGCTAAACCGTAGTTGGCCGGAGCTCGAAAATGTATGTACTAAACGGTAGTACTGTTTCACCGGAATAGCATGAGATCCACCACTTACCTGTCAAAAACGGAACTCGGAGAGAGTGCGATGAAACGGGAAAAAAAACATGCAGTATTTGTTCACTTCGTGCGACAAAAGTGTTACTTTTGTTTGATGCCGCGGTGGCCTAGCAGCGAAGACAGCGGCCTCAAACTTACTGAAGCTGTGAGCCAGCTTTTCAGCCAGCCTTCTCTTCTCGCCAAACACTCACATGGCAGATTCCTTGTTGGCATTACGTATTCTCCAATGACACGCGCGGTAGCGCTGCAGAAGTCGCCGGGCGCCTTTTTCATTGCGAGGTGCTGTTCTTGTCGCGATGATTGCATTTATGAGGCTGATGTAGCGCGCAGCTTCTGCCACTGTCGGGCCTGTATCGCCCGTGCTGTTGCTTTCCATGTCATCCTCATCACTGTCGCTAGCCGACACTTCAGCAACAACAGAGGCAACGATGGCGAAAAGTCAAACCTCGTAGCTGACATTCCTTTGGAGTCGCAACAGTGCTGCCGAGCAACTTCTTCGCATTCCAAATGCCACACACCGTAGTGAACAGCAGATCCCTGTCGCATGCTAACGCCAACTTCTTCGTGTCACGTTCGATAGCATGAACAATGTCTAATGGCGTTTTTCACTGGTCTATTCGGAGCAGGATTTCTCGCTCCGTGGCAATGAATCCGAATTTTACTGGTCGATCTGGAGCGGGTTTGCGCTTTCCACTGGTCGTTTTGGATCAACTCGCTCCACGCCTGATCGCTCTCGCTTGCTCCTCCGCTGAGGCGCGGATTCGGGTGGAAATATCCTGTGCCACTTCCGTCTTCAAGCTGAATCAGTAGGCTTCGCAAAATGGCTGTGTTCGGTGCTGCTGCAGAGCTCACGTTTAGCGATGAGAGCTCGGACGACAACAATTACAAGGTGACGCAGGTGCTGTATGAAGCCATCTATGCACGTTGTCCACGCACAATCCTTGCGGCTGTGACATGGAAATGATGGACTTCGCGACTGCCACGGTCGAATTAGGCACAGGGGACAGCGACTTTGGTTGCCGTGGAAATGTACGGAGCGGAAGTCGGGCATGGTTTCCGGAACAGGTTTCTGTCACGTGTACACAGGCATCCTATGTGATCCCCCGTGGAGCGTATTGCGCTCCGCTGGCCGATTCGGATTTGTGAAACCCGAGCATTTGCTCGAAGATTTCGGCGGCCACTCCAGATCGACGAGTAAAAAACGCCATAATTTTTCTTCTATGCTGAGCATCCGGCGTCTTTTTTTATCCAAGCTTCGGCGTGACGCAAGTCCTCGCATGCACGATGCCACAATGCTCCAGCATGCCGCCGAAGTGATGTTGATGTTGATGTGGCTTCACGTGCAAACGCACAGGGCACTTGGAGGCCGTTGTTCCGATCTCTGAGGCTCATTGTTCTGCCGGGCCGGCCGATTAAGACAATGCACCGCCGTGTTTGCGCGACGAAAAGTTGCGATACGTACCGATACGTACGCAATAAGCTCGTACGGTTTATGCAGATGCAAAACACATTATGTTCAATGGCCACTGAGTCGGGGATTTGACTGTACTACTTTTAAAATGAAACTACTGTTTAAGCAGGTATGGTTTAACGAGGTTTTACTGTATTATGCAAACAGTGCGGCCAATAAAGGCATGCCAAGTTTCGTTTGCCATCACGGCTGCTTTGAAGTTTGTTGTCGCTAATTTCTGCACTTGGAGCTCACATTTTGTATTTATTTTAAACATTATTTGGCATTACGCATATTCAAGAAGTCTACGAGCACAGCTTTCAATGTCGGATTTATCAAAGCGGGGCACTTGTTTACATCAACAACTATAGATACAGATCACTGTTAGCATCAAATATTGTGGAAAAGGTGCATTGCTGATATGAAATGATGTCTAAACATAGCAAAACATAAATATTTACGCATATGTGCCGTGTTGTTCCAGCCCGAGACGAGTCAGTATGGGCAGCCGAACCACTTAAACAACCACAACTGTAATCCAGATACATATATTATGGGCTGCTAATTTAATTCTGATTCTCATTTTTCTTTACCTTCATCATACTTACAGTTTGCGCATGCCATAAAACATTATTAGAGAAAACTGTGCTCGCATAAATTAAGTGCTCATTTATAGGCGGTGTTGTTCTTCTGCAAAAACGTGGATGCCTCATTGACACTGTTCGTATAACAGAGCGAAACGGTTGTTTATGCTGCTGTATACCGAATGTGCACCGTGTCTTGCTTCCTGTTTGGTGCAGAGGTAAACAGTACATCTCTGGAATTGATAAATGTGTCAGCATAACAACTTACCCTCACTGAACAGGATCAACATTGGCTCAAAGTTGAAGTTCATGGCTTGAGAAGGTTGAAGCTTGTGCATTTCAACTTCGTAGGCATGCTTTGATTCACTTTGAGCGTGATTGATCATATATGCAAGCGAAGGCGCTGTCGCTATATCGTGTTGTCAGTTCGATGGCCGATCATGTAGGGTTTGGCTGAACAATGGTCGGAACACTGATTTTGTCAATGCCGTTGACAAGAAAGCTCGTCGCAGTGCGACAACTTGCTCTTGTCGATTGCTTTGTTGTTGGCCTGGTATGATAAAATGCTTTCAGTCATGCACAGTACTGAATAGTCAGTGAGTTGTTGACATGAGCGTCTTGTCGGTCTCGTATCGACCCAGTGCGACCCAGTATCGACCCAGTGACCCAGCATAATCCCATGCTGGAACACGGTAGAAAATGACAGTTACGGTGTCAGCGCGCACGACTGCACGACATGGGAACAAGCAGACGAAACGGAAGTATATCTTTCTTGCTGTGGTGCGAGATAAACAAAAGCATGCAGATATTCGGTTTGTGTGTTTTATTATTTCTCTAAGCTTTAATTCGTCTATTTAAGCAACATATTACACAAATAACAGATGTTGCCTTGGATAATTCTCAAAGTCACTTGTCACCACGAGTGACGTCACAGTGCAAACACGTGTACGTAGGCACACTAGCATGTGTACGTCATACTTTGGCTTGGAGTGTGGCGGCTGCGAGCAGAAGGGAAAAGGGCGTTCAGTTTGAAATTTCTGGTCTTTCCAGGGCGCGTAGCGATGTAATACTTTGCAGAGACAATGGTTATCACGCAATGTATGCTCTGCGCTTGTCAGCTGAAAATAGGCAGACATAGTGAGGCCTTTTAGACGAGTACATAAAGTCAGGAACATGCTGCCACCACCAGCAAGTGAGGACCAACGCTGTGTAAGGTTTTTAAATGCCACCCGAGTGCAACGCATGGGTTTTTCGTTAAATTTGCTAGTTATCAATGAAAGCCAGCAACATCCCGGCTCATGGTGTAGTCTGAAGCACTCAGACGAAGCCCTGGCTGCTTTCTGTTTTAAAGTGGAGTTGCAGTCTTACGCTATGCATGTTTCAGCACCACAATGATGTCGAGCTACCAGTGGAGTTTCAATGCAGTACATGGCACGAGTGTTTGGAGCGGTGTGCGTCCGAGCACTTAATTTTCAATTTTTTTTCCGGGGGACTTTCCGGTGTGTGACGAAGTGCGTGACCCTTCCAAAACATTTCACGACTAGTCCGCTAGGACACGGCACATGGGTCGTTGTGCCATGAAAAAGGCAGATTGTCAACATAACGAAACATAAAAATGAGGTAATTGAAAAATAAATGTCAATGTAATGACTATCACAAAATTTAAAGTAGGTGTTCAATGTAATGCAATGTATAGTGAAGCTCTGAAAACAAATTCTTGGTAATGATTCAACTGTTAAAAAAAAAAAACGATATTGATTTTGTCGTTGGATTATTTAGGCATTCTCATGGCTCTTTCTATGTTCCGAAACTCATAATGCATGTGTTAAAGAGGTCCAACAATACTTTTCATCCAAGTTGAAAAAGTGTTTCACGTGAAAGGACACATTGTTAGAAATATTTTGCAATAAAAGGTATTTGAATGCGTTCTTGGAAAACGCAGGAAAGGCAGGAGATGGAAATTCAAGACGATGAGTAAAGCAAGAACAAGGTAAAAGCGGGAGCCAATGTTTCGACAAGTGGACTTCCTTTGAAAAAGACAAGTCCACTTGTCGAAACATTGGCTCCCGCTTTTACCTTGTTCTCGCTTTGCTCATCTCGAATGCATTCTGCAGCAGTTGTGTTATTGGCAATCAAAGGTCATCCTTCATCCCCTCTGCAGCGCTTCCGCTACTTCTTCAGCAGCTTGCACTGTGAAGGCTATGGCAGAGCAGGGTGGTGCTGGCAACACTCCAGCCACTGAATGTTATGGTGGCGCACAGTTTAAATTTGGTTTTTGATATTTATGTAGATGCTACTACCATTTTTGGTGCCTATGACACGCTAAACTCAGAGACTGTCCTCCTACTTATGTTTCAGTTGACATTGAGTTTACGTGCTGCAACGACGGCCCCTGGGGCATTAAATATCTTTAAAGGGGTCCTGAACTACTCCTCGGGCCTGGTAAAAAAACATGGCCTGTGGATAGCATACACTGCGAAGAGCATCGCAGCCAAGTTTTGCTGTTGTACGCGGTGCCGGAAGCTCGCAAGTGAAGCACGAAGTCACCTTTCTCTCAACCACTCTCTTTTCAACAGAAGCCTACTCCTTATTCTCTTCTGGCCGATTTATTTCGTAATAAAGTGGATTCCCATACACGGCTGCTATTGGCCCGTAGCTCATGTCAATCAAGACGGATGTTTGGATCAGTGTGCTTCTTCCTACTGTTACTGTGTATATTTATTGACGGAGTTCAATAAACAGGCTGAAGTAAGCGAAACTGTGCCTTCGAATTTCAACGATAATCACGTGCTTCCTTAAGAAGCTGACTATCGTCTGCTCACATACGCTCGGCCGTGGCCGCCCACATAGGAATTAAACTGCTGCCACCCTGCTTATCGCTGTCGTAGCCGGTAGGTCTCACTAATTTTGACTAGTGTTGAATGCTCGACTAGTCTCGAACCATGCAAAACTTTAGGTTAGACTGCACGCACGCTTGCTAGTGCGCACTCACTCCTGGCCGCTCCTGGTTAGACGCCTTGGCAGCCTAATAGATGGTGCTTGAACAATGCGCAAGTTGGATGTGGCTCCTATGCGCCAATCAAACTGGTGAGGGACAAAGCGAGTCCGCACCATGTAGCACGGCCAGACTGGAGCATATGAGCACAAGTGCACACTCAAGCCCTGTCAGGCACAAAGCAGACGCTGTGCATATGCACGACAGGTGCATGTAGCTGTGGTCCTTTACATAGCATAGCTACCGTGGCCGCCGTAGTGTGCCGCCACGAGTCCGCTGGCTAAGCGCACTGTGGCTCGCTGAGGCAACAGCATTTAGCTTAGCTTTGGCACATTGTAGGTACCAAAATCAGAAGTTGTGGTGTCTACATTAACATCCAGAAGCAAATTTGAACTGTGTACCACGGTGACATATAGAAGGCAGAGCGTTGTGGGCACAACCCGCTTTGCCGTAGCCTTCGCAGTGCAAGGCATTGAACAAAGAATGGGAGCACAGCGAAGAGGGTGTTTGGTTGCCAATAACTCCTTTTATGTTGAACGCATAGAAGCCCTTGTTGCGGAAAATTATTTCTGAAATAGCCTATTTTAACTTCAAGTGCGTTTCACCTTTTCCATACAATGTGGTTCAGGGCCGTTTTAAAGTACAGTAGCCAACCGATAATTCAGACTCCACGGGGACTGCAAACAAGTGTGAATATTCGCGAGTCCAAAATACTGTATTCGTCTAAAAATAAGTGACTTTTTTCCACAAGTGACTGCAAAAAGCTTGGCGTTGTTGCGGCTTAGGGTGGCATTTGGGCACAGGATCCACCAAATCCATCGACGGCTACATCAGGTTGTAGGAATGAAGGAAAAAGGGTTTATTGGTTTAGTCACTCAGCTCCAGTTGATGAAGCCCACTCCATGCAGGAGCAAGTTAAACATCTGAGTTCATATCAGGACCCTCTGTCCCACTGCTTGAAAAGTCTCTGCTTTTAATACCGTCATCTTCCCTAGGCGAGTCAACTAGGGAATCTGAGGACTGTCCAGCAGCAAATCACAATCGTTAATCCGTTGCAATACCACGGCCATGCTCGCAACACTCCGCAGTAACCCCGCCTGCGAAGCCTGATAGTATGGAATAAGTGGCAGGACAGCTACATGCGAATCCAACTTAGTGACCCAATTAGCACACGGTTGTACAGTCGGAGTCTGAATAAGCATGACAGCACGCTAATCTTACATATAACCTTACAATAAACCTTACAACAGAACACACTGTAAGGTTTCTAAATTTTGGCCGCCTATGGGGCTAGTGGCGGTGTCGCATGGCTGTCTGAATAATAAAGCGTATCCAAATTATCAGTGTCTGAATTTATTGGTTGGCGACCCTATTTCAAAGAAACTGAGTTGATTTTTTTTCCACGGTCGACGCATGCTGCGCAGCGCTAGTGGCCGTGTGGGCTTGATCGCGTTTATGCGACCCTGCTTTGTGTCGGCAGCTAAGGCGCTTTGCTGCTGACATGGGCTTTGGCCCATATGCGTACGCAGCACTGTGGAGATCATTGCGGATGAGTGACCCAGGCACCACCACCAGGCATGCACCACATCTCAGCTTTGTGTGCATTTGGTGACAAAGGAGTTTTGGTCACAAATTAAACGTACTTTCGCTGCTTTGCAGCTAATTTTTACATGCACTCTGACCAGCATGGTGGAAGGAAAAAAGTTAGGAGAGAGCACTGTGCAACGCAATTGAAGTCCAACATGTGATTGTCATGTCAGTCAAAGCCTGCGGTAGATTGTAGTGCTTCCAGAGCTACACCAGGGCAACTGAATAAACACAGCCTACAAGTCCGCATTGGTTAAAAATTTCTGGGAACCAACTATCCCCGGCCAATACCTTGGGCTTTCTGGGGTTAAAAACGATTGTGTTCTTATATGTTTTCGGGTCTCAAGAGGATAAGCAACACGTTTCTGTATTCTGCACCAGCTCTACCGATGCCAGCAGCATGTTCCACTGGCCTGGTCATATGGCCACTTTAAGGCTGCAGTGCATGCTGCGTTTATGGCTGTTTGTAGTGATGATTTTGAGCACTGACACCATTGTCTGACTGCATGTTGTCACCGTAGGCCTAACGTTGGTTCTAGAGGCATCGCTTGTTTGAGCACTAGTGACTTGGAACATGTTACCTTTCACTTTTAAACTTATGTTCATAGTCAGACATTAGGAAGTTGTTAGCTTTTGCTCATCTGTAGCTAGGGGATGCAAACCACAGGCATACTAAAGAATGCAAGAAGGTATACGAGAGAATGCAAAAAAAAAGTACAAAATGCGAACCGGGTGTGGGGCTTTGGGTACGCGAAGGAAGCTCAGCTGTGCATAGGAAGTCAGATTGTTTGGATTACATGTTGATGGATACACTGTGCATTCTTCTGCTGTCTTGTTTGTGTCTTTGTGTGTACGGTTTACCCTGCTCTTTTTCTTTTTCGAGACATCTGAGCTCAGGCAATTTGGTTCGTGCTCCTTTTGCTTCTTTTCAGATGTGTCCAACATCCCCATCACTGTTCTTGGTGAGAAGCCAACCTCAGATCTGGTGAAGCCATCCACAGTTCACGAACAGACGGATGGTATCATCCTCGCCATGGCTGCAACTGGTACTTCCACTAGGGACTCCCTCCTGTCCTGGCTCAGGATATTGCAGGTTCACAATGCCAAACTCAAAGAGATCCCGGTGGTTTTCATGTTGAGGGCGCCTAGCAAGTCATTGGTGACTGCTAATCACCCGCAGGAAGAGTTTGAAGGCGTCGACGAGGATGAAAACTCAACATACGATAAGAGTGAATGTGGTGCCGAAGCAGGTTCAAAAGTATCTGCTGAATCAATGCAAAATTGTGAAGCTGGTGGACCTGCCGAGACTTCAAAGACATCATGACAGCATTGCCGAGTGTAGTGTACATAAGGGACGGTAATAAATTAGCTTGTTGAAGTTGTGATTCATTTTTTACCTACCGGCATGGAGGCTTGAAGATGCGCACCTGATGCACATCACATGCAACTTGACTGGTGGCTTGGGGAAATACTGTATTTACTTGCATAATGATTGCACTTGCGTGTAGATCGCACCCCTGAATTTTGTCGTCAAAATTCGACTTTTTTCCTTTCCCGTGTAATGATCGCACCGCGAACTTGCCACAACAATATGTTGTGTGCCAAGTCTAGCTAATGA
This sequence comes from Dermacentor albipictus, assembly GCF_038994185.2. NCBI lineage: Eukaryota > Metazoa > Arthropoda > Arachnida > Ixodida > Ixodidae > Dermacentor > Dermacentor albipictus. Next base: position 18,507,161 of record NC_091828.1, on the reverse strand, counting down.
TGATTGCGCTTACCATCTGTTGAACGCTACGCGAAAAACTCTTCAAGACATACCAAGCGGTCTGCACGCACCGAACATCCTTAAGCAGCTGCACCATTTCATTCCTTTTACCACTTTCCATACTTCCATGTAAAGAAAAAGGTACAACCAAACTTGCCTTGGCTTTATTATTTGTAGGCTTTATAATGGTTGTGGTCAACAACAATAAAAAAGGCGCTTTTCGACTCTTCTCGTCTGCACTCGTGGGCACGCAACAAATCGCGAGTGGCAACGACAGTAGACACGTTTACACTGATACGTTAGAAGTGTACCCTATTCATACGTCAACGCTTGTAACACAGCTAAGATATTCGCCCACCCATAGCGGAAGCGTGCCATATTAAGATAATAGTGAAGACAAATTCAGCAGTTTTCTTAGCGTGCCCGCCATGGGTTTCTGTCACTGGCAGCTATGTGCGTCCATCTCTGTTTATGTCCCCTCAAAGTGGTCATGGCTACGTTATTGCCGCAAGCTTGCCGATAGTAACAATATTATTCATTACTGATACCGAAGAAACTGTTTCAATGCGCATAACGTACTCACGAGAACAAGAAAAAAATCGCATTCGGCGCGTTCGGCTTACTTCACCGGCTGCCATTTTTATTTTGGTGTCCTGCACTGTTGCAGAGGCAGCCGCCTATTTGTTGACCTATTGTCATCCTGCAGCAAATGCGGGATGAAAAAAAAAAAATGTTTCCTTTTCACGGGAAACTTAACTCGCGTAATGATCGCACCCCTGAATTTGCATCAATTTTTGTGACAGAAAAGTGTGATCATTATGCGAGTAAATACGGTATGTGCAGTGTGTTCTGGAAACTTGAGAGAATGAAAATTACTTCAGTGTGGGCTTTACTGTTATAGTATAATTTCTTGGCTGCCTTATCATGCTCAAATTGGCATCTCGTTAAGCAAGCAGCTCTACTTATTAAGCCATTATGTTATGTTGGTAGGAAGATATAATGGAAAACATGACACACGCACTAACTTGCTTTACGTGGAAGCGTAACTGGCCAGCTCTTCAAATCAGCCGTAGACATGTGAGGCCACAAAGCAAGCAAATGAGTAAGACACCTGGAGGTGAAGAAAAGTGCGCGCTGGGGAAAGTATGAAGGAGTGCGCTCACACGGCAACGTACCACTACCTAGAGGAATGTGTAGGTAATGTTGAGTGAAGTGGGGATGGAGAAATGAGGCTAAGCATTGCAGAGGAGGAAAGTAGGTGGATGCACACTGGGTTGACCTCCTCTGGCGGCTGCTACTGGTTTTCTTTGTGATGCATACATAGTGGGTTCGTCTCATGGTAACATCGTCCATGCACAACGTACGCTGTTTGTGCGAGTGAAAGCAGGTGACAGTGAGCCGATGATGGTGGCCCAATCTCGCATGTGCAAGGACAGGAAGTGCGCCGTATTTCATCCCACGCATGGCACCGGGGGAGGGGAGGCAAGGGTGTGTGTGTTGTACATCAGTCGCACTGGCTTTTTCTTGAGAGCGATCTGCTTTGGGGGCACAACCTAGGGGGGCCAATGGCTCATAGCCTTGCATGCACAGTTAGTTCATTTACAGGATTTCAATATCAGACTCATGCATGTGAACAAGTTAGTCTACTAAAATACATATTCGCATAAGTCCTGACTATGTCTATCTGCATGTAGCATTTCTGTATCGTGGTACACAGTCACACAATTCATTTTATACATGGCATACACATATGTATCTATTCCGACTGCACTTACGACACTGAGGGTGATTCTGGTGTTCTGTAGATTAGATGATTCAATGTTCATGACGGTAAGCAGGGAATGGTGTATGTCAAATTTTTAAACACACATTACAAATTTTGGGATAGAACAAAGAAAATCTAAAGTTTAATTAGACATCCTTTATTTTAGTAAGTGTTGTACTAGTGTATTCAAAGTTCAATGTAATAAACATAGCAAAATAAATTAAGGTTGAAAGAAATACACTTGCGCTACATTTTATTGTTACACTCGGAGCTTTTAATATTCTTATGGTGCCTGGTGTTCTAAAGCAGAATAAATTCAATGTACAAGTAACACATTAGCCAGCTTTATATTCAAACACTATTTATTGGCGATTTATTGCTGAACATTTTATGAAATTTTTAATCTCGAGGTTGAAGCAAGGGTTCAGGCTTCTTGCTAATTAACAATTTCAATAATTGTTTCTTAGACACTGTCATTGTCCCTTGAGGACACGTCGTAATAAATATTGAACTCTTCTTGTAATAACTGATGTGGACGCAGCAGCAGCTTTTGCAAGATTCCTTTATTGCACAAAAAAACAAGGCTTTATGTAGGCACGGTGCATCGCTTATCGGCACACGTGCGATGGGTTTAAAACATGGAAGACATGCGCACAAGATAGCCAATTCAATCACATCACTCTGTTATCACATCCCGTCCCCCCTAGTAGTCAGTGCCATAACGAAGCACTGGTTGATGTACACAAGTAGACCTACGGCATGCTTGCGGAACTTCTGGCATAGGCAATCTCTGCACTGCAGTTTACGTCGCTGGAAGCTTGAAGCAGGGGTTTGCATGAGAAACTATCGGTACAGCATCTCATGCTCTCCGCACGTGGTTGCGGTGACGTCGCTGTACTGAAACATCTGAAGTCTGTACTTTGTACATGACATGGCCCAAGCGACGCAGTATCTGTGTGGCCAGCCACTTCGGACCACGAGAGAAGTTCCGCACGTACACGGGGTCACCATGTAGAAACTCCCTCGAGGATGTCGGCTTGGTACATCCAGGGCCTTCCACGTCAAGGTGCAGTCTCGACAAAACAGAGCGGAAGCTCCTGCCCAGCATGATTTCTGCTGGCGTCCTCTTGGTTTCTGAGTGGGGCGTGGAGTGCTGCTTGAATGAAAAATGAGAAACGTTACTCCACTGTGCCCTGGCTCTGCTTTTGGAGTGAACACTTTAGCTCGCGAACCATGCGCTCACCCCTTCCGTTGCTTGCGGGATGGTATGGCGCTGTGTACATGTAGCGCACGCCATTTTTGTTCAAGAAAGATTGCATTTTGTTGCTCGAGAAGGCTGTGCCGTTATCGGAAGCAACTAACTCTGGCAATCCGTATGAAGCAAACATTCTTCGCAGTTTTTCAATCACAGCTGAGGAGTGAAGTGATGACATTATCTCGACCTCGGCCCAGTTTGATAGCACGTCCACAACAAGAAAACACCCTTAAAGGGCCCTGAAAAATCTATGTGAATTCTGCTCCGTGGGCTTTCAGGTTTCGTCCAGAGATGCACAGGCGTTTTGGGTTCACTTTGCCTGTTCTCTTGACAGAGTTTGCAATCACGCACGAAATCTTCAATCTGGGCATCAATCTTCGGCCACCACACATATGACCTTGCCAGAGCTTTCATGGCGGTTATGCCAGGATGATTTGCCTGCAGAATGGCGAGGACATTTTCTCTCAGTTCTTCTGGCAGTATGACCCTGTTACCTCACAGAAGGCAGTCACGGTGAAAAGACAGCTCTTCGCACCTCACCTGATAGGTGGCATATTCTGGGGGCGCACCTTGTTCTGGCCAGCCAGTTGCGACCCATTTCTGCACACTCGACAGGCAAGGATCACACAGAGTGGCTGATCCGACGTCTGCTGTGCTCACAGGAGGGTACTCCACTGCTTCCAACAAAAGGACGTCGCCAGGAGGCTCGATGTCTCTCCTGTCACCGGGTATCGGTAGCCTCCTTAGACAGTCAGCGTTTGCGTGATCTTGCGTCCTTCTATACTGCAGTTTGTATTCGCAAGGAGATATCAGGGACCACTGCAACATGCGCAGTGACAAAACAACGGGAATCTGCTTGTCTCATTGAAAGATACCGAGTAGTGGCTTATGATCTGTCAAAGTGCGGAATTCTCACCCACAGAGGTACTGGTGAAATTGACGGATGTCGTAGACAATAGCTAGAGCCTCACAGTCAATCTGGGCGTAATTATGTTCCGCCTTAGTGAGTGTATTGATGCATAAGCAACAGGTTGCTCGCATCCTTGAGCATCATCATCAGCAGCAGTGTGGTTACGCCCACTGCAGGGCAAAGGCACCTCCTGTACTTCTCCAACAACCCCTGTCATGTACTAATTGTGGCCATGTTGTCCCTGCAAACCTCTTAATCTCATCTGCTCACCTAACTTTCTGCCGCCCCCTGCTACGCTTCCCTTCCCTTGGAATCCAGTCCGTAACCCTTAATGACCATCGGTTATCTTCCCTCCTCATTACATGCCCTGCCCATGCCCATATTTTTCTTGATTTCAACTAAGATATAATTAACTCGCGTTTGTTCCCTCACCCAATCTGCTCTTTTCTTATCCCTTAGCGTTGCACCTATCATTCTTCTTTCCATAGCTTGTTGTGTTGTCCTCAATTTAAGTAGAACCCTTTTCGTAAGCCTACAGGTTTCTGTCCCGTACGTGAGTACTGGTAGGACACAGCTGTTATACACATTTCTCTTGAGGGATAATGGCAACCTGCTGTTCATAATCACCTTGAGCATCGCTGTGAGCTAATACAGCTCCCACACCCACGGGTGATGCGTCACAAGACAGAATTAAGGATGCATCAGGGTTGAAATGCACTAAAGATGACTCGGACATCAGCAACGTCTTTAGTCTTTCGAAAGCTAGTTGCTGCTCTTCCCCCCACTTCCACGTACTGTCGCTGTCCAGTAGGCGGTAGAGCACTTAGGCAACTTCAGACCGACCCTTTAGGAAGCGATTGTAGAAATTCGCCATACCTAGAAAAGCTTGGAGCTCCTTCTTGATCTTTGGTGCAGGTGCTTTGTGAATCGTCTCGAACTTTAGCCTTTGATGAGTATATGCCATATGTATCTATCCGGTGTCCCAAGTACTCCAGGCTCTCTTTGAAGAACTGACACTTGGCACCTTGTATACACAGTCTCGCTTTTGACAGACTGTTAAGAACCTCCACGAGGACTTCGTGGTGCTCCTCTGCCATTTCGCTGACCAGAAGGATGTCATAGAGATATGCCGCTACCTGGCATAGACCTGCAAACACTGTATCAATTGCTCTTTGAAATAATCCGGGTGCCACCTACACACCAAACAGGAAACGTCGCACTTTGTACAGGCCCTTTGCTGTATTTATCGTGAGCACTTCTGCTGAAGCGTAATCAACTGCAAGTTGCTGGTACACTTGCATCAAGTCAATTTTAGGAAAATACGGTCTTTCCCCAACTTTGCGAAAAGTTCCTTGCTAGTAGGTAAAGGATAAACATTGTTCCTTACCGCTTGGTTGACTGTACTTCAATAGTCGCCATATATTCCTAATGACCCATCCTTCTTACGGACGATGACCACAGGGGTGGCCCATTTGGAGTACTGCATCGGTTGCAGAACACCTTGACATTCCAGTTTTTCCAGTTCTGTGATGACGTCATCCTTGAGTGCGACTGGAATGCTGCAGCATTTTAGAAACTTGGGCCGGGTGTCCTGGTTCAGCTTGATGTGTAGTGGTTGCAGAGCGGCACCTGGAAATGTTTCGCCAGAAACATCCGGAAATGTTTTGGTAAGGGCTTCTGCATTTTGTTCGATGCTGTGAAGCCCAGTGACAATAATGTTCAAGACCTTGAACCAATCACAACCCAAAAGCGTGCTACCTTGGTTTCTTACGAGTATCGGCAACTGGAAGTCTTATTCTTTAAATTTGACTGGAAGTGTGGCTTTTCCGACGACGTCCAATCCTTCTTTAGTCCAAGTTACGAGTTTGCTGTCCGCTTCTTAAAGCTTAATGTGCCTTGCCACTTTCAGTTTGCTAAACATATTTTGACTGATAATCGATCTAGCTGCTCCTGAGTCGACTACCATGGGCACTATTTCACCGCCTGTACTTATGGCCACCATAAACTTGGGGCAACCGCTAGTCACTTGACTAATATTTAGCATGTCATCATGCTCAGTTTGTACCAAGTTTGGCATATTTTCCAACTGGTGGTTAACCTAACCTCTTTGTTTCTTCCGACACGCTTTGGCCAAGTGTCCTTTCATGGAACAGTTGATGCATACTGCGGTTTTAAACCTGCAGTGGTATGCAGCGTGGTTGCCCAAACACCGGAAACAGTGCCACTTCAAATGCTTGCTGGGAGTTTTTTCATCTTGCCCATTCTTATGCTGCTTCATGTGTTGCCTTTCCACATTGGCTGTCAAATCTGGGACGTCCTGATGCAGGCCGCAATGTAACCCTTTGATGTTTTGCAGCAGCCTCTGCCGTGACTGCTAGATCGTAGGCTGTCTTAAAAGTCAGGTCTTTCACGGCCAACAAACATTGCTGCACAATGCTGTCGGAGATTCCAAATACCAACCCTTCCCTCAGCATTACGTCAAGAGGAAGCTGGTTGTCGTTGAACCCACAGTTCTCGGCTAGCTTACATAAAGCTGTAACGTAGTCTGCGACAGATTCGATGTCATGCTGCTCTCGCTTCGAGAGCACGTACCTTGAATATAGCTGGGATGGCTTTGGGTTGATGTGGTTCTTCTCGGCTTTTACGATGGATTGGTAGTCAGCGTTCGGTGGTCGAAGAGGCTTTACGAGGGCAGGTATCAGGGAATATGTATCCTCCCCACAGCACCTCAGCAATCCTGCCCTCTTGTCGGCGTCTTCCTTGAGCTTGTTTGCAGTGCAGCATAGCTCTGTACGTTCAACGTAATCCTCCCACGAAGAATTACTATTTAAGTGAAATTTGCCGATATGAATGCCAAAGGCCATCTTGCTGACAATGCCCTCCCCGCACGGGCACAACCGTGCCTCGTCACCAGTGTAATAACCGATGTGGATGCAGCAGCAGCTTTTGCAAGATTCCTTTAATGCACAAAAAACAAGGCATTGTGTAGGCACAGTGCATCGCTTATCGGCACACATGCGATGGGTTTAAACATGGAAGATATGTGCACAAGATAGCCAATTCAGTCACATCACTTCATTATCACAGTTCTGAATCAGAGTAATAACATGTTCTTAAATTTTTGCCTTGCTCAAAAAACTTGCAGGCACTTAGCTCTAGTTTTCTTCAATGGCGGAAAATTCAAGACGTGAGCAACATCAACAGTTTATAAGCTTTGACGCATTGTCTGTCATATAATATCAAAACCTACCATAGAATTTTAGTTTTACGAGCTTTTGAGTAGATGGTGCAGCCAGTTCCTGGATGTTTCACATTCAACAGCTATCTCAGGCACGGCCAAGTGTGCATCGGCATTGAGACAAGTACACTCGGGCACGACACTTAATGTGTTAAAGGGACAGGGTGGACCCTATAGCTGCAATCTGTTCTTCCACGAACTTGTGGGGTTAATATAAATATATTGTTACTACAGTTTACAAAATTCTTTGCTATTTCTACATTTCTTTTTATGCAAGTGTGCCAAATTTTCAAGCAAAAATGCTGCGTGTCTTGCAGAATAAAAAATTTTTTCACCTGCTGTGGTAGATCAGTGGCATTGCACTGCTGAGCACAAGGTTCTGGGTTCGATTCCTGGTCACTGTTGCTGCATTACGATAGAGGCAGAATTCAAAAATGTGTATCATGCCTTCTGTACTCGTTAAAGAAACGCCAGGTGGTCTAATTCAAAGCCCTCCACTACAGTGTGCTTGGAACCCACTGTAGTTTTGGAATACTGAACATTACAATTCAAGAATGGTTCAGTGAACTTTCACTATCCTGGTTCAGTAAAGTCCCTAATCTCTTCACTAACCCCTGAAAAAAAAATTTATCTTGAAATGAAAAAAAAAAAACTTTTTCAAGCTAGTATTATGTACAAAAGGCAGCCTGATGTCTTATAAAGCACAATTTGATACTTATCACCAGGATAAAATTCTTTAGTTAGCTTTTTAAGCAAGTATTACGTACAAAAGGCAGCCTGATGCCTTATAAAGCACAATTTGATACTTATCGCCAGGATAAAATTCTTTAGTTACCTTTTTAAGCTAGTATTATGTACAAAAGGCAGCCTGATGTCTTTTAAAGCACAGTTTGATACTTATCACCAGGATAAAATTCTTTAGTTAGCTTTTTAAGCAAGTATTATGTACAAAAGGCAGCCTGATGCCTTATAAAGCACAATTTGATACTTATCACCAGGATAAAATTCTTTTGTTAGCTTTTTAAATTAAGCTAGTATTATGTACGAAAGGCAGCCTGATGTCTTTTAAAGCACAGTTTGATACTTATCACAAGGATAAAATTCTTTAGTTAGCTTTTTAAGCAAGTATTATGTACAAAAGGCAGCCTGATGCCTTATAAAGCACAATTTGATACTTATCACCAGGATAAAATTCTTTAGTTAGCTTGGGGGGCTTGCCTTCTGGGCTTCACCTGTTGTGCAGCAGTTGGCCAGTATGACAAGTCAATAATATTGATTCCCATGGAAGTAGCACTTCTGAAACAACTTCATCTTCATAAGCCTTTATATTAGGTTTCGAGTTCTAGTTTCCAAACCAGAAAGAAATTTGTCACCCTATTAAAATTATGCCGAAGGAGTGCTTGTCCGAACATTGTGGTCCAATAGCAGTTAAGCAGCATGGGGTCACTGACTTGGCTTGCAATAGCTTGTTGTTGTCCAGCAAAGACTGGAAGTAGCTTTAAATGTGTAAAAGGTATGTGCTACAGGTACTGAGGGCAGCTACAAATAGCAGTAGGTTTTAAATAAGAGGACCTAGGCAGTTGCCACATAGGTTTCGATATACTCAGTTATTTCCCCCAAAACGTTGCACCAATGTAAATGAGGTACAAATTTTTGTTTAGTAAGGCATATGCACTTTAGATAGCGATTAACAAAGTTGCATTTTTGTCATACTTTTGCCGGCCCTCTCATAAGTATTGGAGAAAGTGGACTTGGGGACCCTCTGCTCTGTTAATTGAAGCAACTGCAGGAATTGTGTAACGGAGCTAACTTTACTGTGTGGCGGAGATAGCGGACACTTCAAAAACGAGTCCATAGCAGACGCTTCTATTAAAAAACAAGCTCCACTTGTTTAAGTTCCTGTGTGCTCTTGCCCACAATAATCCATCATTTTTATTTTATGAAGAAGAAAGATTTCAAAGACATTCTTCCAGTCTTGAATGGAAACTATGATTATCATCCACCCGACTGCAGCACGAAGCAACAAAAGAAACCCATACGAGTTTCTCTGAAAAACCTTCGCAGTTGAAGAATGGATCTAACGAATTATCATATAACAAAGTAAATATAAATGTTTCTTGCTGATTTCAACATGCAATGGACTGTATTCATTTGTGTGATACCCACATCCTCTACTTACGAGGTTAGAATATTGAAAAAGAAACAGTCTCGCTCTAGTTACCTGCCACAATACATGCATCTGCGCAATGACCATCTTTGGGAGCACGATGTGAGGTAGTATGCTTTGGTAATGACAGAAGCAACATCGCGAATAGAGGCATTGAAGAATGAAATGAAACTTGGATCAGTGGAGCTGAATCTTGCATAAATGTGCATGTACTGCAGAGCAAGTGCTTGCATTATTTTGCATAATTCATGACATCACCTGGGGCTTAAGCGGGTAGTCACATGCTCATCTTGCATAAGAGCTGCACTCTGCCCAGATTCAGGAAAAAAAGAAGTGAAGATCATACACAAGTAAGTATGCTGCGCTTTCAAAGAGTACAATATCTACTCGAAATAATGCTCACACTTTTTTTTTTTGTGGAAAATTGCTGTAATGTTGGAGGGTGTAATAATTTCATGGGGAAAAGTTGCTTGGAGAACGTTCTAGGTGCTAAATAAAAAAGTAAAGTGGTTGTGAGTGGGGGTTCTCGCATCAGCCACTGTGAGCTCAAACCAAATATTCCAAACTACATTTTCCTTTGTAATAACCCAGGTTCGTAACTGGCACTGGCTGGAACGAGTAGAATACAGTAGCTGCAGCAATTTGTGACAGTGCGATGGTTATGCAAGGAAAAAAAGAATTCAAATTTTTAAAGGCCAGTCTAATGGATGCAAACATTATGTGAGTAAATATGGTATAGGATGTAACGAAGGTATTTTCATGTCCGCTGCAGCTTCATTATGGCGAAGAGTGTATCTTTCATGGGAAGCTCTTGTAAATATAGCAACATTTGTTGTGACTTTTTGATAAAATCTCCACTGCAAAAAATCGTAGAAGAAAGGGTCTTGGTACAACATTTATTGGCAGTTTATTGAAACACATACGCTTAACATTAGCAAGGTCACCCTTCCTCTTTGAAGGTGAACATGGACACACAAACCGCAATGTATGATAGCTATACCCGTTCATTCAGTCAGACGAGACAAACAGCATATGTACAAATGGCAGAAGGGAAAAATGTGTCTTTCGCACTGGGGAGTTGCTACACCATGCATTCCCACTGTCTTCAGGCAGGCTTTCTACGCATTGCTTACCTGCCGAGGAACTTTGACGCAGCTTACTGTGACAGTAGTGTATCGCCTGTCATAGAGTTTGCCGATTATACAGCCGTCACTTTTGGTACTAAAGGAGCGTGCGAACAGGGTTCGGTTATACCATGGCACTTCGGATGAATGAAAGCTGTTGCAATAAAATTTAACTCTGCTAATTTGCCAAGGTTTACCAATGACCGCATTATATTCAACTTCTCAGATGAACAAGACAGACATCAGGGACTACTTGATGCGCTTGGTTAAAACACATTGGCAGGCTAGTTGGTTCGAGTCCATGGTAGAGTGTATAAATGCGACTGAACGAGGACGTAGAAAGAAACAGAAATACAGACACAGCGCTTCACTTTCAACTATAGATTTTATTTTCGCACGCATCGATAAATATATACCGTGCGAGCAGAAACAAACGTAACACCAAAAAAGAACATTCAGTGGTGCATTTCGATGAACTGTACAATAAAAAATAAAATCTATAGCTGAAAGTGAAGTGCTGTGTTTGTGCATCTGTTTCTTTCTACGTCTTTGTTCAGTCGCACTTATACACTCTACCATTGATGTGCTTGTCATATTTTGTTGAAGGAGTTAATTTCCAAATGTAAAAGTGCGCTGTAATACTTATAAATAGAAAAAGAAGTGAGTGCAATCGGTTTTAGTACTTCATTATCAGCCGTTAAGCAAAAAAAAAAAAGAGGTAATGACTGGATAAACCAGAGTCCAGTGCAGTCTTGAGGCTTTGCTTGTGGGCAGCACAATAATTTTCATATAATGCGAAAATTATTTCCATAAGAAAATTATTCTAAAGAACAGACAAAGTAGGTCAGAGCCTAAACCGAAACAAATATCTAGACTTCATAGAGAAAGCCACGGCAAACACAGGAATAGCAAGTGAAGAAGTTAATTATGTGGGGCAACATCCTTACAGACAGATGTGCCCATGCCCTACACAGTTCACTCGCAGTCTACTTGTAAAGATGTTGCCAGTACGCAGCTAGTCCTTGTCACACATGTGAGAGAAACTGCTGAACTTTCACACTGCACAGGTTGAGGTTTTCACAAGAGCATTCTTCTCAAGCAACATCAGAGGGTTCGATAAATGTCCCGTTAAAAAAACTACACATACACTTCATGGTCCAAAACTCTATTGTTACACCCGCCGTGGTTGCTCGGTGGCTATGGTGTTGGGCTGCTGAGCACGAGGCCGTGGGTTCGAATCCCAGCCACAGCGGCCGCATTTCGATGGAGGCAAAATGCAAAAACACCCGTGCACGTAAAAGAACCGCAGGTGGTCGAAATTTGAGTCCTCCTCTATGGCGTGCCTCATAATCAGAAAGTGGCTTTGGCAGGTAAAACCCCATAATTTTAAATGCTGTTGTTACATCCCAAAGCACAGGTAATAAGAACACAGTTGATCTTCATTTGTTTCAGTTCACTTGTATTGATTCAACTGCATCGTGGAGAGAAACCAATATAATGCATAGAGTGTCTTTTGCTAGAAACCCCAGCAATATAAATATGGAAAAAAAAAACATTGTTCTTATTTTTTTCCAGAAGTCGAAGTGGTCTAAATGCATAAAAGTTTTGAAAATGTTATCTTGATCTGAAGCGTCTTCAAATTTCACTAATTAACACACTTTTAGAAGCTGTGTGGACGGAACGATGGTTTCATGAAGAGACACGACACATGACAGAAAGTGCAGTTATGATGACACCAACAATATGTGAGCAGCGACAGGACATGACATCACAGACAGTGGACGGTTAATAGGTAGTGTACCAGTGATATACATACAGTACCGCATTAGTGAACAGGAACATGGTTTCTCTTCTTGTGATATTCAACAGATATTTTGGCACTCCCATCACATATTTCGCATGCGAACATTTCTATACGTATAGATTGCAGAAAGGAACAAGATATGCAACCATGCAAATAAAAAAGCACACAAAATAGAATTCTTTGTGAAACTACACTTGCACAAAATGACCTGCAAGTTGTAGCTCCCAACATTTGATATCGATACATTGATTTTACCAGCCATTGTTAGCCAAATGCTTGCATGGTGCATCTTATGAAAGGAATAATTGGCATCTTCTCAAAAGTAATTCTAAGCTGCAAAGAAAACTCAATACATGCTCATCAAATAGAAAGCTTGACAGCTGAAAATGTTCCCTTTCCAAGGTGGCTGCTCTACCAACTTTTCGGATGGTTTCTAGTTTCCAGAGTCTTGGAGTGACCACTCTGAAAAGGCATCAGTCCAGGGTCAGGTCTCCAGTATAGAATGAATTTTTCTTCAACTGCAAAGCTTTCTGAGAAAACTGTATTCGGTTTCTTTTGTAGCTTTATGGTACTGTCATCCGCCATCAGTAGATGACAATTATCAATTTCATTAAACATTCTGCATGTTGCTGTTAACGCACAACTTGTCTGCCATATTGGGTGCACCCTACTTCAACACTGTACGGTAGACACATTTGTTGACACAAAGCCAATCAGTTGGACCTGGCTATGAAAAGCTATGAACCAGGTGAATGTTCTGAAAATAGGTGTGGGTTGGCAATGTACTGCTGGCATCGAAAGATTATGGAGCCAGAGGACCTCCAGAAAAAACAGTTTTGGCAAAGCACAGGCCTGGAACTGAGAGTTGCTGTCAGCAATTGTGCTTGTAACCTATACAGTATTTTTTTTTTTTTCATTTCAGGCTTCATGCCAGAACTGAACGAAATGAACCCTTCTGCAGAACCTGTGCTTTCGAAAACTTCTTTCTGCGTCTCTTTGAGTGCCACAGGTACAGTGCCCAGGGAAGGAAATGCATCAATTTAGGGCTAATTAATGCGCATACTTTCGTTTCCACAGGCTGCAGTTCATGTCATACTGATGTAATTTAGGTGCGTACACTTAGAGCGGAGTGCACATCACCTTTGGTTACCAGATTCCAAGCGACATACATGGTACTCTCAAGTACTTTGCATATATGCACAATTCTACTAAATGCTCCCTGTCGTGCTTCATTCCGTGAGCCCTGTACTGTACAGTCCAGCGTAAAAGGTGACAAGTGTACGTGGCATCTCTTCTGATTGCAGCAAATGGTAGACCTGCTGGCAGACATATGTGCAGAAACCTGAGCAGCTGCTCTGCGCACTTACTGCTGCAAGTGAATTTCAAGCAACGGGCACATGAATTACATTGACTTAACTCATGCAACGTGGTTGACATTGCACAGAACTGTGCAAAACGGCTGCTGGCAAGCTATTAAGTGTTGACAGGCATAGCTTTTGCTCTAACAGCCCATAAAGTAGAAACTCCTTGGAAAGGTAGAGCAACCACCCCAGAAATGACCCCTTAGACCAGAATGAAGTTTTTTTAGGTTTCTTTCTGAGAAACCTGCAGAATGTTTTGCTTAGCATGTTGGTACATACTTGTGAATGAACAGGAAACAACCAAATAGATGTTGACACATGGGAAGAAATGGACAGGATGAGCACTGGACGTGCAACTGTTCTGACTTGCCACTCTAGAGCTCGTTCTGTTCAGTTCGCTTGCGTAAGCACTTGTTTTCTGGTTTCTTGTTCACTCGCAAGTTAACCCTAGAAAATTGCCTCACTTGGTGCACTTGTCAAAAGCACCTCTTCCTTTTCTGTGTATGTATGCAGTTGTCCACTCTTAGACTGAACAATAAAAGCATGTGGCCGACAATGTACAGATTCTTCTCCTGGCTGCCAACATACAGGCATGGAGATGGACCTTAGCACAGCCTGCTGGGAAATGTGTTTTGTGTTAAAGACTAGCCTCCCCCCCCATAATTTTCATACGTTGTATTGTTCAACATATTTTGCTGAATAACCAGGGGCTCTAGCCTGAATTTATCACTTTCCTGGATATTTATTTTAAACTGATGCTGGAGCTGGAATAACCATCGCTCCAGTAAGGTGTTGCACTAGACATCACACTACACAGAATTTTAAGTAGCCCCAAAAGTGATCTACCGAGACAATCTGATTACCACTCAAGGAGAAACCTGCTACTGTAGTTAGAAGTGTCAAACCATGTCTGATTTGTCAAGTGCTTTATCCTAGGATAGTTAATGTTGGGCTCTGCTGCATCAAAATCATCATCATCTTCAGCTTATCTATGTCCACTGCAGGACAAAGGCCTCTCCCCACAGCCTTCAATCATGCCTGTCTTCTGCTAGCCGATATCGCCTCATCTGCATCAAACTAAGGCACTGCTAGGGCAGCAGACTGTGCAGCCCTCTCTGTGCACTTGCAGAATCACTCTCATTTAGTGGGAAAATCTCTTTTAAAGTCAATGCAACTTTGACAGTTATTATACATTACAGGCAAAAGGGCGGCCAATGTAATTTGTTAGGGAGGAATCTGTTGAGGTATCTTCAGCATGCAGGTTTTCATTTTTAAACTTAAAGCACTCTGGGCACATGAATGCTAATTAGGTGTTGCCACTAACTGTGAACGACCATTTCGAGTAGTTGACAACACGCTTGCACATACTCTCATATTGCCAGTGACGGTGGACGATTGTTTGCAACCGGTTAGTTGCACTGCATTTTAGCACATGTGCTCGAAACACAAACGAGATAGTGTGAAACCAATGTTCATTGTCAAACTTCTTACAGCCGACTTCGTGCGACATTTGTGAAGTGTCTTTGTGTGGTGGCTATCACCCAACCAAGTATGGCTTTTCAATAGAGAAATTGACATCTTGTAGAAAAAAACGAAGTAGATGGCATCACGTTAAGACTCCCATTGGGATGGAAGAACCTGAGTATTTGTTTGTCACAATTATAGAACAAAACTGCATGCACACAATAACACGATGGGTTATGAGCATGTTAACACACCTGCGCACCTGCTAGAAAGATGCTGCATGGATAGCACTTAAATAGGCAGCACCCTTCGCATAAGTAGTTGCCCGCAACTGCTACCATCACTCTTGACAACTGACTCATTAGGGAACAACATCACTGTGGCATGGTTCTGCAGTTTGTTCCTCTAATAGTATAAGAAATATGGGAACACCCGCAGCCCTTCAAGTGATTGCGGTCTGTGTTGCAATTAGGATAACATACTGTGAGCAAAAAAAACAAAACAATGTTAATCCAGTTACCAAGCAGAATCGTCTGTACAGCTCTGCGCAGGCGAAACAAGATGTTCTCAAGCACACCACTAAAGTGAATGTGAAGTCAGTGCTCATGCTCCTGACAGAAAAACTATGTACATGCCACTTTCACCAGTGGCAGTGCTATGGCCTGCTCCTTGAAACTTGTGTGACATAAAATTCAGTTCACCTGGAATTAGTGGTCAGAGCATTCCAGTGTGCTAGGAAATTGCACTGAAACACGCTTGACATGGGCAAACTCAGTACCATTTCAATATCAGCAGTAATATACATACAGTAGGAGCAACACTGTCTTGCTTCGTTTCGTTTTTACTGAGCTTGTTCAGTAACTAATTAATGAATGCCATTTGGATACGGACCACCTCAAGACAGCGGCCACTTTTTGTGGCATGATGTACACACTCACTGAAATGACAGTTCAAGCATGGTGGCCATTCAAAGCCATTGCTTCTGTTTTACAAGTGAACACTCGCAGCTTCCTGGCTAAGCAGCAATCCTGCATTCTTCACCCTGCATATTTTGGCGGTGAGTTGACGGTTCACAGAAGTTTTCAAGGCACTTCAGTTGACAAGATGGCCATGCTCTTTCCCACAGCAAGGTGCAATGGTCAGCCTCTGTGCTGTCTCGCTCACCAAGCTGATGTTTGGGCTGTCATCTGACAAGAGTGTTTTGGTGTGTTTTGGCAAGCGCAGTCACAGATGATCAGAGCACAACTTCCAGGGTTGATAAATGCACTGAACTTGCTGCTTGCATACCATTTATGCTAGCTAAGGACTCCAAAAGCGTCCACCAGGATGCAGTTGACATCCCAGTAAACAACTGCTTCAACCAAGCCTGCTGGGTGCTTTCACCAAATCCAATTGAGGCAGGACTGCACAGTGCTGGTTGGGTTACCAGTGACACTCTCAAGGCTACCACTCTTATAGTCTTCAGCAAAAGCGGCACTGAGCAGTTTGTTCACTGAGACATTATTGCCAGCAGTGTGATGCTGCAGAACTGAGAGGTGGCTTGGGGCTCCCATCAACCTTGACCTTCTCAAAGGTCTCAGAGTGTTGCTGCACATGGACCGTGGCCTTCACATTGGCTGGACTTTGAAGGCACTTGAGGCTGCTTGTCCAAGAGGACCCCGGATCACCAACGTCTTGGAAACACCGGATAGCCCCAGCTTCTAGGCTGGCACAAGCAACAGCTGCAATAACCTTCCCTACGGTTAGCATCAGTGTAAATGCACCGGTCACAAATGAGCCTCCTACAGTTAACCGGGTCATAATGCCAGTCACTTAGAAACTGATATGACTTGTAAGCATCAACCTGAGCCTCATTCAGGTTGCAGGCTTTCGTGAGCAAGTCAAGAGCAGACAGCGGTTCCCTTCGGCCCTGTTGAGACCAGAATGTTCCAGCACAAAAGCTGTCAGTTCGCACTGCGTTGAACGACTGAATCGAAGCGAGCAACACTACACCAGGCAGTTCTTGCACAAATAAAAAGAGCAGTGAATCATATGTTGACTCCAGATGCGGGTGGGCCACTGGTGCTGGCCGGATTGCTAGGATGCGATGGTTTGAGCTCGAGGAACTGGTATGGCACGTGGTATGTCTGCCCTTTGTATTCGACGAGCAGGTGACCGCGCCGTGGCGAGGCGCCCACAACCACCACGGTCTCACTTTTGGGCAGCTTCACCTCGCCCGCCGACTCTTCTGAAAAGAGTGAATCAAGAAAAGACATCTCAGATTCAATGTCAGCACCTGTCTACATGTTTAAGTCTGTGATGCCAAAGTGCGGTCAAGCAGAAATAATTCCAACTTTGATAGGTCATAATTTCAGTGGTTTAAAAATTCTATGCCATTCCAGTGCTGCAGCAGAACTTTCTATTAAGCAGAAAACAGTTAAAAGAAATGCACAGTGACATAATTACCTTGTAGTGAAAAACAGAACAAGAAATAAGGACAGGCATACAGAATACATCCCAGTCATTCTTTCTCGTGCTTTCTTCCACTACAAATGCAATGCCAACTAGTCTAATGTCACACCCTTTTGCAGATATATATACAAAAGAGTTCAAGGCCAAAGAAGAAAAGGAGTCACAGTAATGTGGAGACCTGAATTGATTGACACTGGGTAAACAAAGGAAACCTAAACTGGAGACTATGTTTCAACAAGCAGCACATGGTCTTGTCTTCGTCAGGGCAACATGTGGGCTTAACTATGTGATCGAGATAAACTACGCTGTTGAGGAATTAGCGCTGGACCGAATATTTAATTTTATACCCATTATGGAAAACATCTGCAGGATAGAAATGGAACGTATTTGATAACACAACATTTACATTGACTAGTGTGCATGCACAGTGTTTGTCTGTCTGTTGACACATGTGTGCAGTGCAATGTGTTGGTCTTTTAAACAGGCATACTTTCATTGCGTACCAATTCAAAACTATAATTCTCGGCTTAAATGTCTGAGTTCACATCACATGATGTTGGAACAGTGGCTGGGCATTCCAGCCATGACTGGCAATCAAACCCTATGAATTCTTTCCCATCAGAACAACATACTAGCTGATCAGCTGCCACAGCAAGTTACACATTTGCTTGAACAAAAAAGCCCTAAGCTAGAGCTTCCTAAGGCATGGTGCTAACGCACTGCTTAGTGAAGTGAAGCACTTGCCAGGGTAGTTCATCTTCATCACTCGGGTCTGGGGGTAGCCCAGCTTGGTGTTGCCACTGACAGTGTATGGACGGCTTGGTGGTACAGGCGGTGGCCTCTCCTGAAGAGAAGAAGAGAAAAATGCAGTTGTTTTGTCAGGTGAACCATTGTCCTTGTTCATTTCACATCACTCTAGCACATTCATAAAACACACACCGCAAACCAAGGTGCCAGTTTAACAATAACAGTGCAACACTGAGTGAAAGCTTCAACGAAAGAGAAACAAAGAGGCCGACCACACAAGCTGTCCTCAGCCTTCTGTTCTCTGTAGAGGGATCAGTGGAAAAGAGGAAAGCAAAGTGAAAGAGATGATGGTGCTAAATACAGAGACTATGTACACCAGGTCATCTGACAGAGTCAGGGGATGGAAGAAAGGTAGCAACAGTGGCGTACACATACAGCATTTGCCAGCTACATGTCTAAATAGTAAGTAAGTATAAGCAGTTGCATGATACATGACAGAGGGAGCCACACATGCCACCAGAACTTCTTGGAACTTATCTATTGGAGGCTATAATTGCAGTTCATAGTAATTTAGTTAAAGCAACCAAAGAGTTACTGGAGTCTGGCTATTTTCACTATTGCATATGTGTAATTTACTCATTTACTACGCGGTGGCGTACAAGTAGAGCATCCGCCTCGCATCCAAGAGGACCGTTGTTCGAATACCAGTGCCGTGCAATTTTCCACTGGATAAAAAAAAAAAAAACAGATCCACGTGATGATAAAATTGCATCAACAGGCCTGGAGTGCGGCCTGATCCCGGTGACCAGAACCGGTAACGCACTCCCTCACCAGAGCAGGATTGGCCACCCTGGTGCAGTACTTGGCCACAACCTCCTATATGAACACAACAATCAAACCCCGGCCCTCAGTCCCTGGCAGCTATGAAGCAACTGACCACGGCAGCGGTCAGACCTGTGATGCAGCAGAGGGTGCTAAGAATACCTGGGTCCGGACAGGCTGCCATTGGAATCTGATCCTGGCAACGTTTAACGCTAGGATGTTATCTAGTGAGGCGAGTCTAGAAGTGAAGTGCTATTGGAGGAATTAGCGGGCATTAAATGGGATATAATAGGGCTCAGTGAGGTTAGGAGGACAAAAGAAGCATATACAGTGCTAAAAAGCGGGCATGTCCTGTGCTATCAGGGCTTAGCGAAGAGACAAGAACTAGGAGTCGGATTCCTGATCAATAAGGATATAGCTGGTAACATACAGGAATTCTATAACATTGACAAGAGGGTAGCAGGTCTTGTTGTGAAACTTATAAGAGGTTCAAATTGAAGGTCGTACAGGCCTAGGCCCCTACATCCAGTCATGATGACCAGGAAATCAAAAGCTTCTATGAAGACGTGGAATCAGCTATGGGTAAAGTCAAAACAAAATACACTACACTGATGGGCGACTTCAATGCCAGGGTAGGCAAGAAGCAGGCTGGAGACAAGTCAGTGGGGGAATACGGCATAGGTTCTAGGAATAGCACAAGAGATTTATTAGTAGAGTTTGCACAACAGAATAATATTCAGATAATGAATACCTTCTTCCACAAGCGGGATAGACGAAAGTGGACATGGAGGAGCCCGAATGGTGAGACTAGAAATGAAATGGACCTCATACTCTGCACTAACACTAGCATCATACAAGATGTGGACGTGCTTAGCAAGGTGCGCTGCAGAGACCATAGGATGGTAAGAACTCGAATTAGCCTAGACTTGAGGAGGGAACGGAAGAAACTGGTACATAAGAAGCCGGTCAATGAGTTAGCGGTAAGAGGCAAAACAGAGGAATTTTAGATCAAGCTACAGAACAAATATTCGGCTTTAACTCAGGAAGAGGACCTCAGTGTAGAAGCAATGAACGACAACCTTATGGGCATCATTAAAAAGTGTGCAATAGAAGTCGGTGGTAACTCCGTTAGACAGGATACCAGTAAGCTATCGCAGGAGACGAAAGATCTGATCAAGAAACGCCAACGTATGAAAGCCTCTAACCCTACAGCTAGAACAGAACTGGCAGAACTTTCGAAGTTAATCAACAAGCGTAAGACAGCTGACATAAGGAAGCATAATATGGATAGAATTGAACATGCTCTCAGGAACGGAGGAAGCCTAAAAGCAGTGAAGAAGAAACTAGGAATTGGCAAGAATCAGATGCATGTGTTAAGAGACAAAGCCGGCAATATCATTACTAATATGGATGAGATAGTTCTAGTGACTGAGGAGTTCTATAGAGATTTATACAGTACCAGTGGCACCCATGACGATAATGGAAGAGAGAATAGTCAACAGGAATTTGACATCGCACAAGTAACACCGGAAGAAGTAAAGAAAGCCTTGGGAGATATGCAAAGGGAGAAAACAGCTAAGGAGGATCAGGTAACAGCAGATTTGTTGAAGGATGGTGGGCAGATTGTTCTAGAAAAACTGGCCACCCTGTATAAGCAATGCCTCATGACCTCGAGCCTACCGGACTCCTGGAAGAACGCCAACATAATCCTAACCATAAGAAAGGGGACGCCAAAGACTTGAAAAATTATAGACCGATAAGCTTACTGTCAGTTGCCTACAAGCTATTTACTAAGATAATCGCAAATAGAATCAGGAACACCTTAGACTTCTGTCAAGCAAAGGACCAGGCAGGATTCCGTAAAGGCTACTCAACAATAGACCATACTCACACTATCAATCAGGTGATACAGAAATGTGCGGAATATAACCGACCGTTATATATAGCTTTCATTGATTATGAGAAAGCGTTTGATTCAGGCGAAACCTCAGCAGTCATGGAGGCATTACGGAATCAGGGTGTAGACGAGCCGTATGTCAAAATACTAAAAGATATCTATAGCAGCTCCACAGCCACCGTAGTCCTACATAAAGAAAGCAACAAAATCCCAATAAAGGAAGGCGTCAGGCAGGGAGATACGATCTCTCCAATGTTATTCACAGCATGTGTATAGGAGGTATTCAATAGAAACATGGGTTGGGAAGAATTGGGGATAAGAGTTACTGGAGAATACCTCAGTAACTTGTGATTCGCTGATGATATTGCCTTGCTTAGTAACTCAGGGAACCAATTGCAATGCATGCTCACTGACCTGGACAGGCAAAGCAGAAGGGTGGGCCTAAAAATTAATCTGCAGAAAACTAAAGTAATGTTTAACAGTCTCGCAGGAGAACAGCAGTTTACGATAGGTAGCGAGGCTCTGGAAGCGGTAAGAGAATACATCTACTTAGGGCAGGTAGTGGCCACGGATTCGGATCATGAGGCTGAAATAATAAGAAGAATAAGAATGGGCTGGGGTGTGTTTCGCAGGCATTCTGAAATCATGAACAGCAGGTCGCCACTATCCCTCAAGAGAAAAGTGTATAACAGCTGTGTCTTACCAGTACTCACGTACGGGGCAGAAACCTGGAGGCTTATGAAAAGGGTTCTACTTAAATTGAGAACGACGCAACAAGCTATGGAAAGAAGAATGATGAGTGTAACGTTAAGGTATAAGAAGAGAGCAGATCGGGTGAGAGAACAAACACGAGTTAATGACATCTTATTTGAAATCAAGAAAAAGAAATGGGCATGGGGAGGACATGTAATGAGGAGGAAAGATAACCGATGGTCATTAAGGGTTACGGACTGGATTCCAAGGGAAGGGAAGCGTAGGAGGGGGTGGCAGAAAGTTAGGTAGGCGGATGAGATCAAGAAGTTTGCAGGGACAACATGGCCCCAATTAGTACATGACCGGGGTAGTTGGAGAAGTATGGGAGCGGCCTTTGCCTTGCAGTGGGCACAACCAGGCTGATGATGATGATAGTTGAATCTCATAGTAACGAAGTCACGTCCTACCTAAACGTACGTTTGTAATATCCAATATTCCTTATAAGCATACTTGCATTACATGTTTCATTGCACATTTCAGGTTTACAGCGTTATACTGGATAATTAGTCAACAATGCACACTCTTTCTTCACAAGTGCACAACATGGTTTTAAAAAAACATTCTCATGTGATACACAACCAGTGTCTTTTACTAACCACCTGCATTGTATTCTTGAATAATCAACTTGTGCCAACTCCATCTTTACACATTTTAGCAAGGTATTTGACAAGACAAGGCATGTGACAGACTGCATCTGTACAGGCTTACTTTTCTGAACCTCGACTGTAAAGTTCTAAAATGGATTGAGTTTTTTCTTATAATCGTTTACAATTTGTAACTGCTAATTGTTGCATCTTTCTGCTTATCAAAGTAGAATCAGGGTTACCACTAGGATCCATTTCTCAGACCACTTTTATACTTGATTTATACATCAATGACCTTCCCTCTTTGTTGTCTTCTAATATCCACTTGTTCGCTGACAATTGTGTTATATTTCAAGAAATTAAAAATACAACTGACATTGTTGCCCTTAAACTTATTTAAATGTGGTATCTGAAAAGTGTAACATTTGGCTAATGAACTTAAATATCAGCAAATGCAAAGTTATGCATGTATCTCGAACCAACAACGACCCATTTAAATATTACCTCAGCAGTACACCTTTGGATGTTGCTAGTTCGTACAGATATCTAGGCATTCACATCGCTACTAACCTAACTTGGGCAATGCATACAGAATATATTATTAGCAATCCTAACTGCATGTCCAGCTACTTGTGTCCTAAATTTTTCAAAGCATCATCTTCTCTCAAGTTAATGCTATATAAAACATTAGTCAGCTCTAGACTAGAATCCATGTCACCTGTTTGGGACCCCCATTAAGAAAACTTAATTATGTCATTAGACTTAGTGCAAAACAATTCCATTCACTTTTATGTTTTCTAACTATGCGATACTAACATAAAATTCTAACTATAATCAAACCACTCGTGTAACTTCCATGAAAGCTAACCATTCCCTTCCTTCTCAACACATTGCTGTATATTTGCATGACTATGCTTATTTCATAAATATAGCACTGTCATACCACCCTTCACGATGTCATCCACAATCATCCAGAATACGTGTCACTCCGCATCGATCATCAGTCAAAACTGAATCGTGCAATAGTAAGCATTCTTTTTTCAGTCTTTTATTCCACATATATCCCTGGATTGGAACCACTATCCTGCAGAAATTGTGGCCATCTCCAACCATAAACATTTCTGCAAAGCCTTAGCTAACTAGGTGCAATTTCGTTGTGTAATAACGAGACTCACTGTATTCTGTTTATATTTATCTTAAAGTTTAATACTACCACTACTCCTCACTATATTGATGTATGGCCTTAAAGTACACAAATTAATCAATAAATAATTAAACATCCGTGTTCATTATAGTATAATCAAGGTTTGGCTTACAGCTTAGCTTAATATCCTCCTCTTTAAGGTCCCTTCAACTTGTGATACAGTCAGTGACTGTGGCTTGTTGTGAAATGCTACCAGCAAAGTGCTACTGCCGAGGCATTTCAGCAGTGAGAGTTCTCATACCAAATCCAGGCCAAACAGGGAGCAGGTCTGCTGGATGGTTTTGTTGTCACACCGCTCCATCTCTGGTGGCGGTGTTCCCGAGATTGGCTGTGGTCGCGGTCGGCCTTGAATTCCGACCCCCACCGGTGGTACTGCTGGCTGTGACCTGCATTAGGAAAGAGTACAATTTACTCAATAGCAAGATGAATGTCGGCACAATGTTGAATTGGGTGCTGGTTTGAGCGAGTTGGTATTTATAACTCATGATGACAGGTCTTACGCAGTAACTATGAGACAAGAACATGTGAAGACACTTGCACTTGTGTCTTCATGTCTTGTCTCCTAATTTGTGTGCAATGCTTTCGGTCATGGATTACATCTTTTTGCACCTGTGGCCATAATGTGCACTGTAATGGAAGACTAATGGTAGAGGACCGAAAGCCTCTGCTTAAGCGACGTTGGTGGGACTCCTACGCTCATCACCTCCTTCCTCAAGGCGAGAAAGATGTGTTGAATAATTACAAATGCGAGAGAACGAAACAATGTGAGCTCTACATACCAGATACATGCTGAGCTGAATACAGGTACAGCGGGCATAACCCCTGTATTTAGGGTGTACAATTTTGTGTACTTGATTCCTTTTACCAGTTGTGCCAAGTGATAGCAAAGAAAAAAGAACACTGTTTCACCTGTAGCGAAGCAGTGACACGATAGTTGGTGAAATATAATCAGCTTAACAAGCCTTACTCTGTTTCTTGTGATATTTGTTGAAGTGAACATTCACAGGTGTATGTAACGTAATTTTTTTTTGTACATTGTATTCAGATGTATTGTACGCCCTGCCTGAATCAGATGTGTTGACATTGCTTGTTTTATTATTTTTCTCCACTCCTGTAATGGCCCTAAAGAAAGGGCTGACAGTATCAATAAAGAAAGAAAGAAAAGGTGCGGGTGAGCAATCTCCTTCCGAAAAGTAAGAGAAGTGTGAGTAGCATTCGTTTATGGAAATTGTGCCTCCCAGCATTGAAGTGGAATGGCAGAGCTTTTCTTCCTTCTCTTACTTATGAAAACTTAGCTACTGGTCTCCACTCGAGCTATACTTTTAACTTCTTACTGCTGCCTTCGTATGGCTTTCCTCAAATTTATATTTGCCCTACCCCAACAATAGGCATCACATTACCCTTGATGACAAGAAGACAATGTGAGTGCCATTCAATAAACACGAGGAGAAGCCGAGCACTAAACAAAGAAGTCTAACAAAGATGAAGTGCACGCATTCAACCATTGTCATTATATGAAGAAGAAGAAAACATAATTTAGGATCACCTCCACAAATGAGAAGGCAGCGAGCAAGAGCATGAAGAAGGCACCAATGCCAGCTCTATCCGGTATGCAGATGTTGGGCGGGCATAGCCAATCATAGCTGCTGCTGGCACAATAGCACTCTTCAGGATCAGTATTCTCCTCTCTGCTGTAGCACCGGCAGAGTGGCTGAGAGGCACAATCTTGAAACTGCCAATCTGTTGGTCATCAGTTTGAATTCTCTCGGCACAATGAGAATTTCTTTTTTCTCGTGAAAGATAGTAGCATTCTAGCAATGGAGAGCGATGTACACCGACAGACATCCAAACAATCAGGGGAGCAAGCTCACAACAGCTATCACTGTAAAAATAGCACCGTGAGGTCACAAGAAAGAATGCGCAGGCACGTGCCTCATGTTGGCCACCCGTGGCGTCCTTCCGTGCAGCTGCAGGCTCCGGCGTAGGCTGGGCCACCGTATCCGCTGGTGCCAGCCACGCCACACTGCCTGGATGAGCACGGCAGCCGCATGCCGCCGCCCCTCGCGGAGGTTCTCCAGTTGCTGCCGAGCATTCTCACTGCAAGATGGGCGGGGTCAGTTGGCGTTGGAAACCTGATGAGCCATGCATGCAAGGTGCTGCGTAGCCTTATCCTCTGCATATTCTAACACCATGAGCGTAAAATGATATACTATACAGTCGAACCTCAGTATAACGATCACTGATAAATGAATTACAATATTAGATATAATGAAGCATATATAAAATGTCTCTTGCCGATATTGCATGGGTAAATTCAGAGCGCGAACTACTGGGACCCAAGCTAATGCACAAGAAAAGACAGGACACGGCGCTACTTGCAACTGAAAGTTTATTCGGAAGGCTAGAGCTCATATAAACCCGACATGTCCAATGTCATAAAGCGTCATAAAAGCAAAAATAAACAAAAAGACAAAAAATACTGTTCATCGGTGTTAGTTCGCCAAAAAATTTCTGTGTGTTAGGTCATATCTAGAAAAGATATTTCAGTGTCATGAAGCACTATAGAAGCATGATGGACATGCCCTACCCCCTTTTTCTTTACCTTGTGGGCCTCTACAGCTTCCCTTCTTGTTTGATCTTCGTGCTTACAAAGGACAATGGCATTATCAAACTTGGGTGTGCATTTACCTTGTGAATAGCAGTCTCTTACACGCATTGCAACTCACAAGGTTAATGCACACCTAAGTTTGACCACTACAGTTGTATGTAAGCAGAAAGATAGAACAACAAGAGAAGTTGTGGAGGCCCACGAGATAAATAAAAAGGGGTTAGGGCATGTCCGTCATGCTTCTATAGTGCTTCATGACAATGAAATATTTTTTCTAGATATGACCTAACACATGGAAATTTTTTGGCGAACTAACACTGATTAACAGGCTTTTCTTTTATATTTTTTGTTTGTTTTTGCTTTTATGCCATTTAATAACACTTAATGACTTAGGACATATCGGGTTTATATAACCTCTAACCTTCTGAATAAACTTTCAGTCGCAAGTAGCACCGTGTCCTGTCTTTTCTTATTCTTCAGCTTGTGTCCCAGTAGTTCGCGCTCTGAATTTAGCCATGCTTTCTTACCAACTCGTACAAGTTTCACTTGCCACCGATATTACACTGTAACAAATATATGATTATAACAAATGTTGTTATAACAATGTTCGACTGCATACACCAAGGCATCTCAGTACCAATGTTGGGAGGGGGCTGTGACATTTGTCCTTGAGTAGCCACTGCCTATTCCAGTCACATGTACAGTGAAAGCTCGTTAATTCGAACTTCCATAATTCGAATTTATGGATAATTCGAACTGTACGATTTGGTCCGGCCAAGCTCCACAGAAGTCTATGTATAAAAAAGTCCGTTAATTCGAACGCGACAAGGTTCCCTCACGGATAATTCGAACTACGCTCGCCTGGCACACGGCCAGAGAAGCGCGCCTACTGCCTACACACAAGGCTGTATTGCCTCCGAAACGGAGAGAACGGCGAGAGAAGGCAAAATCGGAAAAAAATCTAACCGACGCGGGGTCAGCCAGAAGGCAGCGGCGGCTGCCGCCTCTCCGTTCTACGTAACCTCCGAGACTTCTTGCCCGTTGCGAATCTCGGAGGCTTTGCAAATCTTGTACAACTGCTAATGTTGTGTGGAGATGGCACGGCAAGCTCCAAAACACAGCGAATCAAGTACGTCGAATCAAGTGATGGCGTGTGCCCGCGGCACACGCCATCACTTTCTGACGCGCCAAATTTCTGACATGCCCTACTGCTTCCAAATCGCAGTGTACTGTTGCCCTCCTTCACTTTCGTTAGTTCGAACTTTCGTTAATTCGAACTGAAGCGTCTTCCCCTTGCGGTTCGAATTAACGAGCTTTTACTGTATGTGTATGTTTCCCCTGAAACCGGTCTTATCAAGCAGAGGGCAACGCAACTAAAGTGCACTGAATCAATTGCAGGATCCTGGATTGAACTGGAAATTACCCAGATTTATTTTGGACTAAGTTACATGGCTATTTGCAACATTCCTCTCTTGTGCACTGTCGAGTTAGGACTGGGGCTGAACATCTAATTTGCTTCCCCACGCATCGCTCGCCTCCTCGCCGGTCGTTGAGCGGTGTGTCGGGTGTGGAGCAAGAAACATTTAGGAGTGGAAACTCTGTTGTTTACGGCAACCAGAAAAGGTCACAAGCCCGCGGAGCCACTATCATGCTGGCGGTACCTGGCGGCCGAGAAATTACTGCCGTTTTGGTTGCCAAGGTAACCAACCGGTTGCGTGTGTTGCTCGCGTTCGGCCGCGAGCCTGGCACAAGTTCTGCTGAGGGCACTCACACATGCTTCTTTAGCGCTGGTAGCCTGGACAGGGATTGGTGCTATGCTTCAGCCATTTGAGCACAGTAAAAATAAAACACATTCTTTTCGATGACCGCTATAATAAGATGATCTGTAGCTTCCGGTTGTATGCGCTATTGTTTCACATCCATGTGATGAATTTGATTGAATGGGTGTAAGTGCTGCTGGCATTCGTGGAAGGCAAACATGCCTTCAATTTCTTCGAGTATATGACCAAGCTGATTTTCCACAAGGCCATGGGTCTCACACGCTGAGTGAACATCACTGACATTCACTGCTGTTGATGTTCCTGGCTTGTCGTATACACTCATTCTTGATCTTTTAACAGCAGCAATGAGTGATATTTGATGATGCTTCCCGGGGAGTCCACTTCTTTTTCAGGGATGTCAAAGATGCTGGAGACGGAAGAAAGAAGCGGGGAACAGCCTCTGCATGCAGTCCAGGTTTTTTTTTCGAGTGGTCCAGGATTACCTCGCCTCTAAACTCGCCGTAGTATTTATCCCGTCTCATCATGTTGTTCGTGAAGTGCTTCTCACAGACCTACTCTCTCAATGTGAGCTGACAGCCATCCCCAGGAATCGCCACAGCCCATGCTTGCAGACGTTCAGGATCATTCGGAGCCTTGAAGATGCTCACCTTTTCTCAGCAATACGTGTAGCCGCTTTTGCAGATTTCAACAAAATACCTGCGTCCAATCTTAGGCTAGCAAATTCCAAAGAAGGGCATTTGCATGTCGCAGTGCTGTTAGTATTATGGCCCTCTAACAGACACTGACAAGAACTGTTTGTTTGACTTAAGGGCCCACAAACACAATGTTACGGAATGCCAGCTGAAGCGAACGTCCGTGTCTGCTTGTCGTCTGCTTTGAGTGGAAGGCATGAGTGCCACCAAAGAGAGTGTGCCCGAACGCGCCCCAGCTGCCCGCCGAGGCATCTTGCTTTTTTTTTCCCGCTGCGGCTTGCATGACGTGTCACAAGGCACTGCATGTGCCTCTGTCGGCGCATGCTACTTTTGTGACGTTATCTGGCTGCCCGCACTGATGGGAGTTTAACTCCTAAATATTCTTCCTCCGTGGTGCTAGATCTAAGTGTGTAGCAGTGCAAGGCACAGGAATGGTGTTCTAGCATATCTTCTTTCTTACGTTCTTCAGTCATGTCATTTAGTTTACCACAGTAACGGCCCTCCTTCCCGACAAGGAGTCTCCTACAAATAGACTGCGTGGGTTCGTGTAGCCATGAAACTCAACATACATTTCTCTTCCAGCCTCGCACTTACTGCGGTAGCATAGCAGCTATTGCGTTGTGCTGCTGAGCTCGAGGTCGCTGGTCTGACCATGGCCGCGATGGCTGCATTTCGATAAGGCGAAGTGCAAAAATGCTCATGTAATTAGAATTAAATGCCCGTTAGCCAAAATTAATTCAGAGTCCCCGATTAGAGCACGCTTCATAATCAGATTGTGATTTTGCAATGTAAAACCCAAGAATTTATTTATTTTTTCTTCCACCCTCTGATCCTACATTCTACATATCTAGTACAACAGTCAGCAGTTGACAACACCGAAATGAACTTACCCCATGACCTTACGAGAGCTTCAGTACAAAATGTAAGCAATAACCTGACAATAGCTGTAAGGGGCAAAAAAGAACAGTAGAGAGTGTTCAGTATGTACGTGAAAATATCCTGAAAAAATCCAGAAAGCAAGCACTTCCTCTAAGACTGGTGGATATGTCATGGATAACAACCAATTGCGCATTCTCAGTGAAACATTTATGCTTCGTGAACACCACAGAAGAGCAAGAATTACCTGAGAAAGATGTGTCTCTTGCCCAAAGCCCAGTTGACAGCAGCGTTGGATAGCTTGACGTTCTCAATTGCCTGACTGAAGTACTCCAGAATGAGCTGCAATGAACAAAGCTACCTGCATTAGTATCAGCAGTCACATACATACATATTACATTACACAGTCGAACCTTATTATAGCAAAGTCGTACCTGACACAAAAACACCTGTTATATCTGGTATTTGTTATAAGCACATCATTACTTACTGATATCAGAGAGGAACATTTTAGGTTTACTTTGTTATGTCATGTTAAGATAATTCGTTATGTTGAGCTTCGACTGTATGCGTGGTATACATAGAAGATGCACCTTATATTCTAATGAAAACTGATTTTCCAATGCAGCTAATATTTAATGCAAATGAGCCAAGCAATACAGAGACGTAAGAAACACAATACCGTTCACTACATGTAGATGAAAAAAGCTACTTGTTGTCTTTTGGCTGCATACTAAGTTACCTTTGCCTAACCTTGAAAGAGCTATTAAGTGAGAGCTTGCGGCTGGGAGCATGGTATCTACCTTGCAATCTCCAACTGCCTTGTCCTCCGTCTTCTTGAGTATCTTGAAAGGTGCCAGGAGGCGGTAGCGCACGTTGAAGGCCTTGAAGCGCATCCGGTGTGGCAGACCTACGTTGCACAAGGGGCGACAGTTGAAGCCTCTCTAGAGCAAGAGAGAGAATCTGTTGCGTGCCTAGACTGTGCCAATTATGCTAAAGATACTACAGCGGCTCTTGGTGTGGGAGACTCCTGCCACCTTGGGATGTAATGAAAACATTTTAAGACTTGTTCGCACGACGATTTCATGCTAATGCCTGAGCAAATGCAAATAGGGTTAGTATAATCAATGTTCAGACCTGCCATCCCTAGGATTAAAAAACCGCTACAGCAGAAAGCAAAAAATACAAACTTGGTTGAAAAACAGTAAACATTTTAAAAATATTTAATATGTTTACTGTATATTACAGATATGCAGGCTTTCGTCTGTAGAGATGATACGAACAGGCACACTGCTCTATGCAATTCGCAACAATGATCTGTGCTGAAGTCGAGCAGAAATGTTTATGAATTTCATGAATGCAATATTCATGTAACGGCTGTTGAAGAGTCGGTTGCTGTTTTACATTGGCTCTATGAGTTAATATCGATGCCGAACGGGTACGCCCAAGTAGTCAGTGGGTACGAAAAATTCGGCCATAACATCTTTCACTGGAAGTTGTTTTTGCCCTAAACTATATGCAAAAGAAAAAATTTTAAATATTTGTGTCACTACATGAATCGTAAGCAAGCGCTATATATCAGACATATCACGATAACATCGCAATAGTTGGCAGGTATGAATGTTCCACGCCTTTACTCCAAAAGACAAGCCAAGCCACATTTTATGCCAATTGCTTGGGGAGAACAAAGGGAGCTCCTCAAATACTCAGGGAAAACAGACCTTAGAGGTCATATTTGTTGTGTAAGCTACAGAGCACTGAATGAGAAGAGGAACACAATGAGGCGAGATATTATTGAAAAATATGAAAAAAATAATGAAGCAATACACGCAAAATTGAAGAACTATTTCAGTGGCTAACACTCGATTCGAAACAAAACCGAATTATTTTTGGTTGATTCATCATTCTATAGGATGAATTCTGGAAGCATTCGCAAGAGTTCTCAGAGCTCTTTATCTGGTGAGTTGCCTTCAACGTTTCATGTTTGCCCACCTTGACCGGTGCTCGTTTGTTAATTAACCAATGGCACGCTTCCCATTCGAGGCTATTTTCTGGGAAAACCTTAGCCAGAGAACAGGTGCTGTCGTGGGAGGAGCTTGTCCTGCATTCTCGGCCTGTCACTGACTACACAGTGTTTTGAAGCGCTGGTTACGTTCCGGTTTGGCGAGTGAGTGAAATAACTTTATTAAGTGAAATATTGAAGTGAATTATTGGTTTGGATCTCGCATTTGAACAGCACACCCGAAAATGCCCCTTTAAAACAGGTTTTTCTGCTGAAACACATTTCGAGTGGTGAAGCGCACTTTACACAAATGCTTCCGCGGCAATGTGGTGAAGCGTTGTTTCATTACAGCCTCGCGAGGTAACGACAATGAGATCGTGGAAGTAGACCGCTTGACTCAAGCGTCTGATTCAAGTTACGAGAATGACGCGACCTGAAGGTTTGTCGTCGACACCTTTACGGAAGTGACGTGCCATGCCCGTCCTTATTTTCATTCCACCCGCATCAAAATGCGCCCACCGCTAACTCCGCCAAATATAACGCGCGCAGCGACGCGGGTCGGCAGAGGCCGTATTAACGGCCAATCACTTTCGGAGATCTTTCCCTTTTGCGAGTTTCGCATGACTAGCGTCAGACGTGCCAGCGCCCGCCCAGGAGCGACAGCATTCCTGGCACACAAAATGCCAAGCACGCTGCATTTTGGGAACGCGGTCACCCGGCCGTGTAAATGCGGACGAGTCTGGTGCCACAATCACGAAATGTAACTTCACTTGTACGTTCGTACGCGTCAAAATGTGGCATGCAAATAAATGTTTCCACAATATCTCGCTGCAGGAGCGTCTACACGAATGATTATTGCACGCTTGTATCGCACGCCTTGTTATCTTGTACTTTGGAAATCCTGACAGACTCTTGCCGCGCGAACAGCCTCTCGAGATAATGGCGCAACACACACAGAACGCGAAAGCAACGAGCTGCGCTGGATCGAGCCTCACCTCCAGCCATGAGGTTGACTGTCTCAAGCACCTGCAGCGCCCTGAGCTGCTTCATCACCACGGTGCGCTCGAAGTGGCCTGGCTGCTCGTGCTTGTTGGCCTGCGTCACGAAGAGAATCGATGAGGAAGGAGAGCATCAATGCTGCTCACTGTCTTCCGCAAACGCCCGGATACCCTTATTTCCTCTGATATAGCGGAGATCGCCGCTTCCAAAGCGACACTACGGCGCCTATCCGTTTTGTCCAAGATAACGCGTCGTTTAGAAGAACTTCTTGCTGTGCTAGTTGGAGCATTGTTTTGAAGATCCAAGTCGCGCATTCAAAATATTTTCCTGTGGTTGTCTTTTTTGAATGCGCTACTTGGTTCTTCAAAAAAAGTAACATAGTTTGCATGGATACTGCAACTTTACCGCCATTACGCCGTGCATTAAAACCCGGTCTGAAATTACACGACAAATAAAGAAAAAAGAGAGAGGGGAAGGTGGAATAATAATATAATTGCACTTTCTTAGATAACCCGTTTAGGATATCTGTTTCCTGCAATTGCCAGGAAAGGACTTTTCTTTATTCTTTGATGTTACAGGACACGCGATAATTTCGAGAAAAAGAAACTCGCCGCGTAACCGGTGATTACTGTATCGGATCTGTAGGCAATGAAACGCGAATCGACTACTGGGTGGTGCGCTGCAGAGATGCCGTCTAAAATTTCGCCCACAGGTGTACACGAATGTCCTGTACGAACAGCGCTGGCTACATGGAAGTGTGTTCTACTGGCGCGGCACTGCAGGCATGGAAGGCGGCAGCACGCGTACCCGTATGCAGCGGACAAAGTGCGGCTTGGCGTGGACCAGGGTCCGCAGCAGGTTGTCCAGTCGCGTGTGGAAGTCCTGGGTTAGCGTGGACACGGGCTCGTCGCCGTTTTGCCTGTCGCCAGGAGGAAGAGGAGGAGAAACGCGTCAGATCACACCAGCGCCATAGACAAAAGTGCACTGGCCACAAAGAGAATGCGAGAGAGAAAAGACACTCGTCAACCAGACACGCATCCGTTTTGTTACTGTGTACAGGGGAAAGAGGGCTGAGTAGGCAAAAGCGATGGATGGATCAGTGGCGTAGCCAGAAATTTTGTTCGGGGGGGGGCTACGCCACTGGCCCAACATATATATATATATATATATATATATCAGTGGCGTAGCCAGAAATTTTGTTCGGGGGGGCTACGCCACTGGCCCAACATATATATATATATATATATATATATATATATATATATATATATATATATATATATATATATATAATGAGAAGCCAACAAACACTGACACCAAGTACAACATAGGGGAAATTGCATGTGCTTAATAATTGAAATAAAGTAATGGTAAATTAATGGAAATTAAAGTGGATGAAAAAACAACTTGCCCCAGGTGGGAACCGAACCCACAACCTTCGCATGACGCGTGCGATGCTCTACCAATTGAGCTACCGCGGCGGCGTTTCCCCATCCACTTTCTTGGGTATTTATGTGTACTAGTAGAACCCTGGGAGTACGTTGTAGAAGAACCCTGAGAACCATACGCATACTGCTCAGTATCCTACAGCGGCGAAAGAAGACTTTCCAGAAAGGTTCCGCTCAAGGAATGCGGTGCAATCCTTCGAGTCCCCACAGTGATGGTGGCGAGCGACCATTTTTTTTTCTCGTCTGCTAGCCAGAAAACATCCAAAACTCTGTCCGGTGAAAATCCACTCGGCCAGAGCAAACCGAACGCGCACCAAAGTGTACCGCACGGTGGTCGGGGCCATACGAGAAAAACGTATGCGCTCTGGTTGGCTCTGGCAGCCCGCGGTTAGGGTAGCGAGAACAAAAAAAAAATCGAAGAGGCCCAATGTGTCCTCGCGAATAAAAGTCAAAGTAGAAAAAATAAATAAGAACGTATTTACTTTGGCTGGCTTGAGTGTCTTGACATGGATGTTCTGGCGTAGGTTAAAAAAAATGTTTATATTTTTTTATGTGACATGACGGCACAAATGAACCACCCCAACGCTTCGTCTCATTGGACCTCGCTGCCTGTTTGTCAACTCGTCTGCTAGTGTGTTGATTTGGCTTGTCTCGTTGTATGTTCCGATGTAAGACTTTAGAAAAGTCAATAGACATTTGGCGACAAATGTTTATAACAACATTAAAACCACAAAGTTCCGCAATTGAAAATCTAAAGCACAACTTTGGAAATGTCAATGCACCTTTCACATCAAGAGCTTATGAGATTTAAACCCATAAAGTTTCGCAATTGATATCCATGCGCTCCATAGATTCCGTGGCCTCAGTGAGATGCCGCGGCGAGCCCACTCACCATCAAAGCGCCCTTGAAACTTTGTGCTCGGATGGGACTGCTTGGCGTTATGTGACTCCCGGTGTATGGGCGTTGCCACGAAATCCAGCCCGAGTTTGCAATCTTCGCGGTTAAATGTCTTTTCGAGCGTCAAAAAGACATTCTAGACAAAATCCAGAGTGATTTCCGGCGCCGGAGCTCACTTTGGTCGGTGGTGCATGGACAGCACGAAAAAAATTCGGGGGGGGGGGCTGAAGCCCCATAAGCCCCCCCCCTGGCTACGCCCCTGGGATGGATGGATGGATGGATGGATGGATGGATGGA
Source organism: Dermacentor albipictus (assembly GCF_038994185.2). NCBI lineage: Eukaryota > Metazoa > Arthropoda > Arachnida > Ixodida > Ixodidae > Dermacentor > Dermacentor albipictus. Next base: position 18,472,014 of record NC_091828.1, on the reverse strand, counting down.
TGGATGAATGAAATGAATGAATGAAATGAACAGACAGACAGACAGACAGACAGACAGACCGACAGACTGACAGACACAGACAGACCGACAGACAGACACAGACAGGCAGACAGACAGACACAGACAGGCAGACACAGACCGACAGACAGACGCACAGACAGACCGACAGACAGACAGACACTGACAGACACAGACAGACAGACAGACAGACACAGACAGGCAGACACAGACCGACAGACAGACCGACAGACTGACAGACACAGACAGACAGACACAGACAGGCAGACAGACAGACACAGACAGGCAGACAGACAGACACAGACAGACAGACAGACACAGACAGGCAGACAGACAGACACAGACAGGCAGACACAGACCGACAGACAGACAGACACAGACAGGCAGACAGACAGACACAGACAGGCAGACACAGACCGACAGACAGACACAGACAGACAGACACAGACAGGCAGACAGACAGACACAGACAGACAGGCAGACACAGACCGACAGACAGACGCACTGACAGACAGACTGACAGACAGACACAGACAGACAGACACAGACAGACCGACAGACACAGACAGACCGACAGACAGACACAGACAGACCGACAGACAGACAGACACAGACAGGCAGACAGACAGACACAGACCGACAGACAGACACAGACAGGCAGACAGGCAGACACAGACCGACAGACAGACACAGACAGGCAGACAGACAGACACAGACAGGCAGACACAGACCGACAGACAGACCGACAGACTGACAGACACAGACAGACAGAGACAGACCGACACAGACAGACACAGACAGGCAGACAGGCAGACACAGACCGACAGACAGACGCACAGACAGACCGACAGACAGACACAGACAGACCGACAGACAGACACAGACAGACTGACAGACACAGACAGACGCACAGACAGACCGACAGACAGACTGACAGACACAGACAGACAGACCGACAGACAGACACAGACAGGCAGACAGACACAGACAGGCAGACACAGACCGACAGACAGACAGACTGACACAGACAGACAGACAGACACAGACAGGCCGACAGACAGACACAGACAGGCAGACACAGACCGACAGACAGACGCACAGACAGACAGACCGACAGACAGACAGACAGACTGACAGACACAGACAGACAGACAGACAGACAGACAGACACAGACAGACAGACAGACAGACACAGACAGACAGACACAGACAGGCAGACACAGACAGACAGACAGACAGACAGACAGACACAGACAGACCGACAGACAGACACAGACAGGCAGACAGATAGACACAGACAGGCAGACACAGACCGACAGACAGACAGACACTGACAGACTGACAGACACGGACAGACAGACAGACAGACAGACAGACAGACAGACAGACAGACAGACGCACAGACAGACAGACAGACGCACAGACAGACCGACAGACAGACAGATGATTTTAGAAGTTGCAATCCGTGCGTTGCTCTGTCAGCCTGAGATGCCTGGGCCTATGGACTTTTGTCTTAAAACAGTCTAGGGCCTAGCCGGTTTAGCTCTCAAAAATTGGTCACGCTCGACATCATAGCTTCGAGAAAAACACAAGATATGTTCGAGCGCCTCCTTACCGCTGCATGAGGCGCATGTAAGTGAGCCTGCCATTGTAATTAGGAAGCAATAAGCTTTCACAAAAAGTGGGCGTAAATGTTCGGGGAACGCGGCAGCCGTTTAGAACTAGCTGCTTTTTCTACTGACGCGTGTACCGTGGAATTCAAAGGCGCATTTTGAACTCCCATGTGCGATCACTGCAATGCGTCTCTCAACTCCTCCGGCGGCCAGGCCGTGAGAAAGCGTACCTTTTCGTTAGTTTTATTCATTTTTGTTTTATTGTATCTATGGTACGCAGACTACTCCAGCTACTCGTGCCCAAATCCTTGGATATCGCTGATTGCATTTTTTTTTCCATTTGGTTTCACCTCCCTTTACTGCCATTTTCACTGTTGAAGCGGTCGGCACAAGGGGTAGACAGATAAATATTTTAAATTATCGGCTGCAAGTAAATAGTAAATTTAAGTGCATAAATTTCAATTTAAGTTACAACCAAGTGAGTTGTCACGATAATAGTCGCCTTCGAAGCTCGTGTTAACTCTCATCTATAGAACACATGTTCTGGCAACATGAGCTCGCCCCGGAAAAAAATAATGAAAAAATAAAAGAGAATACAAAGATACGAGCCATTCCACTCTGTGAGGGTGGATGACCAGCGAAGCTATTTAGCACACGACACATAATTTTGCACAAAGGTACGAACATATTTATTGTCTCCGCATCGGTGGTCATCGTCACGACAGGCATGCACACGCATTCTCGTATCACCTGTGTTATGAAATGCGTCCGTCACGTAAGACAGTGAACGGCTCATACCTCCTTAAGCAATGGTTCATTCCACCGTAAATAATAATATCAAAAAAGATTAATGCTGCATCCTCATTGCGACGACACAACAGAAATGAAATTCTACGCTGCAATGATAAGAGGCAGCAGAGCCAGCTGGGAACGAAGACGACCACGCTCGAGCCATTGCTGATTATGATAGTTGATGATGACGACGATAGTTTCCTCTGGCCAATCCTGCTCCCTCAAGCAATGAGCGGCAACGGAGCCAGCTGTGGAAGAAGACGCGGTTGCGCCGAAGGGCGCCAACGAGCTAGTTCGCGAGCTGTTCGCGGACGGAGATGTGCTAGCCATATACAGCTTCGTTGTGAAAAAGAAAGGAAAAAAACGTTTTGTATTCACACAACACTCACAGCTCCGTGTGCGCTGTCGGAGACACCCTGAAGGAGACACCGCGAGGAGCGACACCTGCAAAGGAAGAAGCACCAACATGATACGACGAAAAGAAAGCTTCGGTGCTAAACTCAATGTGAAGGACGCATTGAAATTTTTGCTTACGATGGAGCAGAACTGAAATCTAAGACGTCTCAGTCCTCCCGCACTTGCTGTTTCAAATCATTTAGCACGAAAATTTATTTCAATACACAAGTAATTTACACTAACCTTGAGCGTTGCATCTAAACGCTCCATTTATGCAATACTATTCATTTAGCTAGCTGCAATACGTGACCTCTGTTTGGCTCAATTCATGTACAGGGAGCGTCGCTAAGTTTGTGATGCGTAGCCCCTGCGTCATTGCATCGAATGATCAAAGGCTCGTGCCCGATGTCCTAATGGGGAAATTTAGTGTGCATATAGTGTCTGCTTTCGGTGAGGAGACTTGATTCAATAATTTATGAACACAGGCTAACACTACACTAACACATACGTAAAAGCTTCCAAAAGCCCATTCGCATACGAATCGAACCGAATCACTGAGTCAGGCTTCTCCTCCGACAAACCCTCATTGCAATGAAGCCAACTCTGGCGAACGCACGCACGCACGGCCAACTGTCGTGGCTGTTCTAAAGTATCATCCACGAAGCCCACGAAAGCAGTGAAAGCACGCACCATCGGCGAACAGCGCCTTGAGCTCGCTGCCGAAGAGGTGCGTGGCGAAGCCGAACGCGCAGGAACTGCGGTGGAAGACGGCCACAACGTCGTCGGGAACCACGTCTCGGTTGGTCTCGAGGAATCCGGACGCCTCGTAGGTCACGTTGCCCGCATAGTGCCGGATGCCGAACGCAGCGCTACCACACTTGGCCTCGAAGAACCTGCCGGTCGAATAAACGCTGGGATCAGGGAAGGTCGTGCCTACAGGACGCAGAGCACGGAGCAGTCCAGCATGAATAGCAACAGTCAACTGGACTGCAGAAGCACGAACGAGAACGTCGTTTGCCGGTACTTATTCGAGTACACTTGCCGTTTTCAAGAATACGCCAATACTTCTCGATTCTAGCGCTAGAAACAAGAACATACTGTATGATAAAGATTGCGGGCACAAATTATGATCCAAACAGAACACGTCTTCACTGTGTATAGACGTGCAACCAGGACGGGTGTTATCGCTCACCTGGGACTAGTCTTGTGCTGCATGCGGACCTTCTGTACGTAGGTCTCGGGCGTACCACGTAGCGAGCACTCCACGTCCACCATACTGAGCAAACCCGTGCGCTGCGATGCAGAAGACGCGGTGCTCAGAGCACATAAGGAAGCCTCCAGTGTCCGCTCACACACATGTTATTGCGATGTGTTATCGCGTTCGATAACATGGACACTACAGGCGAATTCCCACCGCAGTCATCGGCGTCGCCGTGCGGTCCCGTATAAAGTCTAAATGCGATAAGCGCGCGGCCGCGCGCCGTGCGCTTTAAGCCTATTTCACATGCAAGCGAAAATGCTCGCGAATCCTGCCGCCGCGCCGCAGAAATCTGTTTCGAGCGGCGGCGGCGGCTCTAGCGGCGGGAGCGGCGAGGTTCGCGCAAGTTGGAATTTCGTCGCGGCGCCAGAGCGGCAGCTCCGCTTCCGAGCGGCCCGCCTCTCCACGTGACCAGTGGACGACTAGTGCGGAAAAGCCTGCGCATAGGACGATGTTTATTTACTTGCCACACGTAGTACGGGCAACATGCCAAGAGAGCTTTTCAACGAATTGCTAATTGCCAAGCGCAGGGTATGTATTTATAAAATAAAAATTTGAGAGGAAGGTGCAAAGCAATGCTTATGTTGGTAGTTGCAAGCTACCGAAACTGGCTGAAAGTCCCGCGTTCTTTGCCAGCAAGATTGCTATTCGCGACGGCGGAAAACACAAGAACGGCACCGAGAGCGGCGCTGCTGCGCCGGCGTTGAGAGCGCCGCATGCGAAGCAAAATTCTATTATACAAATGCCTTTATTTCCATAAACGTACAATTTATGGGGGATTTAAGGAAAAAGTTGCTCGCAGCAACTTGACGGGCCTTAAACCCGGTCTGAGGGCAGCAGCAGAAGGCACAGGCACTGATTTAGAGCCGACAAAACAATACATAAGCGAAAAAAAAACAAAGACAATGACAACTTGGCTTAGACAGTATGCCAGCAAACAGAAGTGCAATGGAGAAAAGAAAACAAAAAAAAGAAAAACGTTACAAATCATAAAAACTACGCGAATTCACAGTGTACAGTATAGTACAAAAGAAGCAGCAATAGAACAAGGTAATTTTAGGAAAGAATAAGACATGATTTGACAGAGGCTAATATCAAATTGAGATATGCGACGACAGTCTACTTCAGAAAATAGTCACAAACAACCCATTAAATCGTCTTCAAAATGTCACTGAAATGCTCATATAAATGCGATACAGGACAGGAGGTGACATCTATGTTATTACATTTAAGCGTGTTTAATAGGCGTGGTAAGCGGTGGTACAACATTTGAAGAGAATAGTTAGTGCGAGGGTGTGGCACATACCAGTGTTCAGGTGACCGTGTACTGTATTCTGTTCTGTTTCTAGTTAGCTGTGCTAACGATGTGATGTATGGCTGGCTTTGTTTTGCTTCTTTACGATAGGCTAGTAACAGCCTCAACTGCGACAGAGAATGCAGTGTGAGTAAATTCAACTGTTTGAATAGAGGTGCAGTGTGAGCGTCTACTGGAGCATTACAGATACTACGTATTGCCTTTTTTTGAAGCAAGAATAACCGGTTTATGTTTGTAGCAGACGTCGCACTCCACACGAGGCAGCAGTAGTGTACGTGACTCAGGAAGAGAGCGTTGTACAAAAGAAGTTTGACCTTGCGCGGCAGCGGTCTTAAGCTGAAGAGCGCCCCAGCTACTTGCGCAAGTTTGCCTCCAAGGAAGTCGATGTGATTAGTCCATAACATATGGCTGTCAAAAAAGACACCTAACGTCTTCGCAGACTGAACAAGCTCAATTCTTGAAGAACCTATTATAATGTCGGTCGCTAAGCTCACACCTTTATTTTTTGGTTGAAATAAAATAGCTTTTGTTTTGTCAGTGTTAATTCTTAAGCCATTATCCTGTGACCATGTGTGTATTTTTTTAAGAACAGAGTTTGCAGTTGAAACCAGCCTTTCAACGTTGTTCGATGAAAAAAGCAGCGTAGTGTCATCTGCATAAATAATGTATTTAGGTTCACTATCGACAAGAACAAGGTCATTAACGTATATGTTGAAAAGCAGGGGGCCCAATATGCTTCCTTGGGGAACACCAACTGTTACTTCCTTGAACTGGGAGCAGATGCCATTAATTTCAACGAGTTGATTCCGCTGATTTAAATAAGATTTCACTATATCCAAAGCAATACCACGAATACCATAGTACTCTAGCTTCTTTAACAAAAGTTCGTGGTTAATAGAGTCAAACGCTTTACTGAAGTCGATAAGAACCCCGAGCGTGAGCAGCTTGTTTTCAAAGTTTTGCAATATTTGTTCCTTTTGTGTTAGTAACGCGAGCTGGGTTGACCGTTCCTTTCGAAAAGCATATTGACAGTCAGTGAACAGGTTATGTTTTTCAAGGAAATCTGAAATATGCCGAAATATTATTTTTTCAAGTCCTTTTGAAAATACTGGAAGTATGGAAATGGGTCTGTAATTAGATATCACAGTTTTATTGCCTTTTTTAAACAGAGCAAGTACTTTAGCTGTCTGCATTTTGGCAGGAAATACCCCAGATGTCAGGCAGAGGTTGTAAATGTATGTTAAAACAGGCGATATATTGTTCAAGACGTGCTTTACAGGTGTAATCTGTATGCCGTCAATGTCACACAACGTGGTATTACGCAACTCAGAAAATAAATGGACTAGCTCAGACTCAGTAGTAGGATATAAGAATGTACTATCGGGGCACCTGACCTGAACATAGCGGGTGGCATTTCTGTGCACACATGAACCAGCTGCATTAACAAAGAAATTATTAAAGTAATCGGGAAGCATTTCATCCATTTTAAAAATCTCAATATTTGCAGGCGACGACGGCGCTCGGTTTAACAGAACATTTAGTTTTTTCCAAGTTTTGCGACTATCATTTTGACAAGACATGAAGTATTCATATTCATAAGAGGCCTTGGCTTTCCGAAGCTAATTTGTTAGCTTATTGCGGTAGCGTTTAAATATGTGTAGATCGGTTATATTACGAGACTTAACAAACTGGTTATAGAGCATGTTTTTAAACTTTATTTTGCGAAAGAGGTAATCCGTGATCCACGGTTTGCGAATGTGCGATGGTCGCTTGCGTCTAGCTCGCAGAGTAAAGTTTTCCTGGTAACACGTGATGAAAATACGTAGAAATTCCTCATATGCTGATTGTGCACATTGTGTGGCATATACATCGCTCCAGTCAAGTAACTGAATCTGTCTGCGAAACGTTTCGAGACGGTTTGGTGTAATCACTTGGCTGGGGAAAAGACGCTGTCTGTTTTTTTCAGTGCATCGTTTGAAACAGAAAAAAACGGGCATATGGTCGCTCAGGTTACATGAAAGAACGCCGGCTTTTATGATAGCCGTTAAAACATTGGTGATAAACAAACCCAGGCAAGTTGACGCGGCATAGGTTACTCGTGTTGGAACAGAGATAACGCTTGAGCAACCATGCGACTGAAGCAGGATATGAAATTCCCGAGTTAAGCACGTGTCAGCTAGGAGATCAATGTTAAAGTCACCACCCCAGATTACGTCATACTTATACGTACATACATATGCAAAGAAATTTTCGAAAAAACTAAATAAACGTGGAATATTGCCTCCAGGTGGACGATAAAACACCGAGTAAACGCTTCTGCCGCTGACAAAGGATAGAACTTCGTAGTCATCTGTGACACATGAGAATTCTTCTTAGCGGGTGGTACCCCTCTCCCATCTCTCGTTCGCGCCGCCTTGATTTCCTCCTGCACTGCGCGTGTTTGGGCACGTTTCGTGCCACGCGCGGTGTGTGCCTACGTGTGTGCGCGTGGACATTTCCTTTCGAAAGGCGGTGTACAGTCTGTTTCACATTTAGGGGAAAACTCGAAGCGCATTGCATCGCGATGCGGCGAGCGCTTGAGTCAGGCGGCGGCAGCAGCTCGCGCAGGTGCTCGAGGGGCGGAATCTTGAACGGCGTCGTCTGCTACGGCGGCGCGCACTGGCCGCATTGTCGGGAAATGTTCTACTGTCAGGTGCAGGGCGCCGATCACATCGTTACTGCGTGAAATGAGCAGGTATTCTTTGCTAAGCGTTGCGCGACGCCCACTGATACGCCTCGAATGTAAGTTCATCGCTGCAGGGCAGTCATAAACGACGTACTGATTCCATACATTCTTGACGGCCCGTTTCTGGAAGGCGACTATATATTCTAACGCGATAGGACGCCGATCCACACAGCTCGTGCTGTGCAAGAACTGCTAGAAGAGCGCGCAGTCACTCTCTTGGAGCGGCCGCCTCAATCCCCGGGCGCCAACATCATTTAAAATGTCTGGGGCTCGTTGAAAGTATCGCTGGCGCAACATCCCCTCTATCAGTCGCCCGAGGATAGGCTTCGATCCACCATCGTCAGCGACTGAGACGTGCTGCGAATGAACACATCCCTGATCAAGTCATTCTACACTTCACTGCTTTCCAGGATGAGCGCTGTCATCGCTGCCGCTGGGGACATGACGAGATACTAACTGAAGTTCCGAGCGTGACGTGTCCAATTCCCCACCGGCGGGCAGGGTCTGTCTGGTGTAGCGAATGATTGTCGAGAAAAATTACTTCCAGCTCATTGTCTGAACCTAAAGCTTTCATTTAATCGTATCGGTTTGTTTCATCGTGTTCGACTCCCATTGTTGAGTGCCGTTTTCCTTTCGAGCCAAACAAGGACTGAGCACGTTGCGCGCTCATCTTGGTGCGTTTTGTCGCTGCTCATTACGGCAGCACACACAGTGAAGAAATATACGTGCACACGCTCAGTACTCCGGCCTTTCGAAAGAACAAATGAATCATGCTGTCAAAAGAAGTTTGTGGAACTCCATTATCGCCAATGAAGGATCAGAGTTTGGCGACGCACAACGTTTAGTAAAGAATATCAGCTCAGTTCTCGCAGTACCGATGAAATCGGTGCACTGCGCCTGACAGTACCACGCTTCCCGAAAATGCGGCCAGCGCGCGCCGCCGTAGCAGACGACGCAGATCACGACACCGCCCCTCAAGCGTGTGCGCCTGCTCGAGCTGCTGCCGCCGCACGACTCCATTGCTTGCCGCATCGCGATGCAATACGTTCTGAGTTTTCCCCTTAGTGTGAAACAAACTGCACACGCTATATTTGCCTTTAAGAATTAAGGTCGGTACGCTTGACGATTATTTTTATGGCTGCAATGCGGCGAAAGGGCAGCGTCTGCTTAACCATGTAAGTGACGCTGAGCAGGTAATTGGAAACGACATCGTATGTGCCGCCGGAAAAATCGTCAGCACATACGATGCGGCACATACATACGGCACCTACGAGCTAAAGTCATTTTTGCAGTTTCTCACATTATGTTTGCTACAAATCCGTGTTGTATCTGATGGCGACAACGGACTTCTATCGACACTGTGCGGAAATAAACAAGATATATCGCTGCATAGCACAAGTACGACATGCGCACACAACTTTAACTAGTACGTCTCCTACAATATGGAATAGAGGCAGCAATGTAGACAGCTTGGCCATTTTTTAACAGTACTCAAGAGACGGAAGTTGACAGTATTATTAATCATTCCTGCTTCAGCAATGCCGGCGCGACCAAGACGCGGGTGTGTATCGTCCAGTAACCCGATCGATCGGTGCGGTGGTGAAGCGGGAATGAACTCCGGTCATGTTCAATGCATCATGCACATATTCAATTTCTCGGCACGCGTGAACTTCGGCCACTGCTAGCGCATACAACAGACGTGGTTTCCATTCTTGGGCAGCGCACACACAAACGAAACACGAGAAAGAAGACAGGACAAGCGCTCGTTGAACTTAAAGTTTTTATATGAATGAAAGGATTATGTACCGAGTAATTACTAAATTCACGTGGGTTACATATAGAAACCGTCATACACTCAGGAGTGATCAATGAACGAGCTCGCTTCGTTTGCCAGTTGTTTACTTCGCTCGGCGCACCGCAGTAATCCATGTCTGTCGTCTGCTTCTTTCGTACCATTTTCTTGTGAATCGGCAGAATTTCACTGGTGGCATCAACCATATCATGTTTACATTGCTGCGGTGACAGTTAACAACACAATACTAATTTCCGGTTATTCGAAAGGCGCCGTCGCAAACAAGAGACGTTTCGCGCGCAGCGCGAACTGAACGCGGGCGCGACCGCGAAGGGAAGCGGCGACGGAAACCTACACCCGTTGGAGATGAAATCGCTCCGCCAGGGGAGAAACGAGCGCTGGCGTCTAGGATGAAATAGAGTTACTGTATATGCTACCGCAGGTAGCATATATACAGTAACTCTAGGATGAAACTTGGCGTGCGGTCGTCTATACACGTGAAACCTCGCGAACAGCTTCGCAGCGCCGCGCCGCTGTTCGCTCCGTTCGCTCAATCGCTTGCATGTGAAACAGAGGCGCTGCGAGCCGAGAAGGACGGCGGCTTGATGCGCGGCGTCTTCTCGAGCGCGCAAGAGTGCGGGAAAGATGCGCGCCATCTTCTCGCACGCGCAAGGGGGGATAGATGAGTGCGCCTTCTCGTCTAGCTCGACCGTGGCTGCGCATGGAGCGGCGGCGCGTTTCGTATCTTGGAGGTAAGTGCGTGGGTATAAAGCTTAGGCGAGCCGAGATGGCGATGACTGCGCTGTGTTCTCGCATGCCTGGTTCGCGTTGAAGCGAGATGCATCACAGAGGGAAAATCGTTCGCCGCTGGTGCGCTCCTTCATCACGCCAGCTTTGTGACAGCGACTTTTCGATGTCAGGATATAGAGTGAGATTTGTTCATGCTTGCCCGTGCCCTCGTGACACCGTGTTTTTTAACTTAATTAGTAAGCTAATGTTTACTTTATATTATACGGCCAATAAAACTATAAACACTGCTTCGTGTACTTTGTCTAATACCTTGCTATCGCTATCACTTTCTGGCGAAACTGCGCCTTTTTTATCCCTGTAGCGGCTCCCCAAGAAACTCACGAGTTCGAAATGCGGTTTGTCGGCGAAAAGCTACACATTCAGTATGATCTCAGCCCACAGAAACGTACTACACGTGCTCTCTGTGCCTCGGCGCTCCGAAACATAATTCCCGACAAGTTGGCCTCAGCCATGACGTCAAGGAAATGAGCGAACGTAATTGGCTGGCGCATTTATACAAACTATCTTTGAAATGAACAGCGCTGTTTCTGACGCTGCCTTTCTTGGTTGCCGCCAACTATAGATATGGTCTCGTGGGTAGTACAGCACTACAGGGCGTCGTCCACGGTAGTTGCCCCAGCTGACTGGCCATGTGAGTGACAAGAGACTGAAAGGATAGTTGCCACAGGTGTACTTCTCTACTGACGCGCGGTCGCGAAATGTAACGACGTGCTAGATTTGCGCAGGACATAGCTAGGCGGTGAGTGTGTTACAGCTCGCTGCTGACGCAATTTTTCATGACATCTCCAGCACAGCATCTTGTCACTAATAGAGAACTATTCCTTTGCTTAAATGATATTGCGCGACATAAAAAACGACACGGACGTGAGAGAAGACGACACACCAAGCGCAAACTTTCAACTAAGTTTATTGTGCCACTGCGTCGAAACTGCGCCTTTTTTATCCCTGTAGCGGCTCTCCAAGAAACTCACGAGTTCGAAATGCGGTTTGTCGGCGAAAAGACGCAGTGGCACAATAAACTTAGTTGAAAGTTTGCGCTTGGTGTGTGGTCTTCTCTCACGTCCGTGTCGTTTTTTTTATGTCGAGCAATATCATTTAAGCAATGGATTACCAACTTGCCCGGAATGCTGCTCTCATTAAGAACTATTCCGTTTTTAGGCGCGCCGTTTTTAACACCATTTTTAACCAGCGTTAATATTGTTGCGGAGGGAATATATTTGAAATTTTGCCCTGTAGCCACAGCCCGTTGTCTTTAGGCCCTTTTAATTAAGGAGCCACTTCGAGGAACATAACGACAAACAAAATACAACGATCCGCTGTCGGACGAACTCAATGTCGCCAGTTCGTAAAATACTGCACGTAATAACGAAGATCAGAATCGCGGAGCTGCAAGAAACGGGGTAAACATCATAGCGCGGTGCGTTGAATATTTTTAAGCGTCATGGTTATGACCAGAGTCCCTAAAATGGAAGGACTGTGGTATGACCCACGCTTTTTAGTAAAATCCTATAAACAGTTAATTTCCTTTTTTGAATTTAAACATTCACACTCAAAAGAAAGGCGCATGTTTACATACAGAAGGAATAGCGTGTAAAAAAAAAAGAGAAAGAAGGAAAAGGAGACCTAGGAAGATGTCCCGGAACAGTTAAACACGTGAGCTGTGACGTACCAGCGAGGAGATGAGGTCGATGCAGGGCACGTTGTCGGCGTACTCGATCTCGAGGTCGGCCAGGACGCCTTCCTCGCGACAGGCTTCCATGCTGCTCTTGAACACGTGGGTGTTGTAGAAGTGCTGCATCGTCTCGGCGCACAGGTTGATGCACAGGTGCTCCAGCTGGCTCAGCTGCATGCGCCCAACAGCCAAGCACGACGACGCGTCTTTTTTTTTTCTTTAATATATACGCTGGTGGCAGATGCTCACCGTGCCAGCGTAATTTGCGTACATTTACGGGGACAATAAATACAAACGCTAAAACATTTTTTAAACGGTACCCATTTTCTTTGTTTTGTTTTCTTTTTCTTTAATTTAGCGCACTAACCACGACACTGACGACGTCGTTGTCACATCGCGAACTTTTGCAGTGGTTTCGCATGTTTCAGTCTCTTTCTCTTGCAAGAAAAGCTCCAAAACATGCTGAAGCAAGGTTTTGGGTACGGGCTAGTTGGTATTCCATGGTATCAATCGACACTTACAGCTCATACATAGAAGAGGGATAAAAAAGGACGAAGACAAGCGCTGCCTTCTCCGTCGTCCTTGTCTTCGACGTCCTTTCTTGTCCCTCGTCTATGTATGCGCTGTAAGTGACGATTGATTCCAAAATATGCCCAGATTGAGCTTTTTTTTTACGCTAGGGAACAATAACATGCATTTTCGGGAGTAAGGAATTAACTGCACCGGGGTAGACACAGACAAAATCTATGACGTCGTGAAGAGTGATGCGTTGCAACTAGTCTTTCGCTTCTGCGTCCTTCCTTACACACAGATGGTTACATGAATACCCGCCTATTTGAAATCACAAAATTGTTTTCCTCTGAATTAGCTTGAAGCGACTTGGCTTCCTGGTTGCGGTCGCGAGTAATCCTCACCAAGAACAGGAGGAAGCCGTTGGCACAGGAACGAAGCGTTATACAACAATTCAACTTCCAGAACAAGAACCACGCGACATTAGGAGTAACCTCGACGAATGCCGTTCCACAGACTGGGCAGAAGCGGCAATCTCCTCAAGCACTCCTCGGCCCCGGCGGGGCGCATGGTGTTCGGCGCACCCACGCGCCACGCTGGCCCCAAGCGCACCCTTGAGTTCCGCCAACTTACCAAGCCTCGGCGGCACATGCTCCAAGTCGCGCAAATCACCACGTGACCATTTTGCCGCGGTAACAGCTGTTGCGACGTGTAGTGGTGGCCGCTTGCCAATTGTTGCGGCGAGAAGGGATATCGGGAATCCCCACAAGCTTAGTTTTTCTTATTTACGTCCCTAGAAAGTCCAACCGGGGAAGCGGCAGCATATAGGTGGGCGACCGCTCCCTCCCTATTATTGCGATAGCAATCACATGGACACCCTAGGCACATTTGTGCCGTCGCCGTCACCGTGACGTTCCATATGAGTGAAATCGCGCAAGGGTGAGCCGGCGAACGCGACTCCATTGCGCGTGCGCGAGCTAGGAACGCGGCCCGGATGCGCGCCCTGTCCAGTGGCGCACGAGGCATGGAGGTCAGGCGAGGGAGAAGTGAGTGTGTGATTGTGAAGAGGAAGAGGCGCTATTTTCTGCCGCCCTTTAGGGAGCAGACTCAAGGAGCAGAGGCGTTCTTCTCCGGCGGCTGCTAGGGTGCCTCGTCTTCACAGCGATCTGCGATGTTTCCAGAGCGCGCGTAGTGCCGGTAGCTTCGAATGCGCTGTGCTTTCGACGTTTCGTTCGCGCTGAAGTGAGACATGCATGAAGGTCAATTCGCCTTGCTGCTGCCGCGATTCCTCACTACAGTATTTTCACGGCGAGTTTCCGCGCTCATCAAGCAAGATGTGTTCATGTTTACCTGTGCGCGCGTGACACCGTGCTGGTAATTTAGTCAAAACATGTTAACGGGCTAGTTGGTCTGAATAGAATTCGCGGGACTGCGAATTTTTTACAGCAGCGCTGCCAGGTCAGCAGGGGGTGTTATTAGGCTCTTAATATGGGATGTTCATATTGTTATGTGGCGTGTAGAACGCGTCTATTTTAGAGAGCAGTAGAGCAATTGGGTGCTGGTACTGTACGTCGTCCTTCTCTTCCTCGCTGCCCTCTTAATGTTGTTGTTGTTGTTGCTGCTGCTGCTGCTCCACTACCTTTGATGCACTGTAACATGGCTCCTCCCGCAGACGAAGCCCTCCGGCCGAGAAGTCAGTGGGGCTTTCGTTGAGTAAACGGCTTCAGGCGGGCGACATGCGTGATGTCGATCTTGGATGACCGTCTTCCACTGGGAGTGAGGCACGCTATTCTATAATTCACCTCGATGGCACGCTCAAGCACAATGAACTGTCCAACGTAGTCGGCGAGCAGTTTTTGACACAGACCGCTGCCACGGCTTGTGACCCGTTCGCCGTCGGCGTGAACTCGTCGACGGGGTATACAAGCCGGTTGGTCTTTCCATACTCAAGCGAACACAGCGAAGGAGTCAGAGTAGGCAGAAAGGGAGAAAAAAATATTTATCTACTGACAATGACACAAAGATTAAAAGAAGCGAAAAACACACAAGAACACCAACACACATGCACTTAATCTAGATCAATGATGAATACAAGAGCAATACAACGATCAGTTAACAGTAGACATAGAAATTAACACTAGACAAAACACACTTGACGGTGGTCAACTAAACAGAGTTCAAAAGAAAATAAATTATGGAACACGCATGGCCGGGTAGCAGCAGCAAGTCCATAAAGCATGGAGTCGACGGCAGAGCTTTCCCGAAGAAGGCAGGCAAGCCGATCTCGTTGCGGTGGATGCGATTGCTGGGCTGGGTTTCCCGGGAGTCTAGGTCTGACCTCTTCCCTCGAGCAGGCTGAGATAACTTGAGGGGAACTACCGTGAGCTTCGTTGCAAACGTTGGTTTATCGTCTCTTACGCCAACTAGTAACTCGCAGTTCAGACGTGGCTAGGCGGCCCAGGCGATACTGGACGGCGCTAGGTCTTTGACGCTTCTCAGCAGATTGTAGGCTCCGCTTCTAGAATCCACACTAGGTCACCCGGATCGTAAGTGACTTGCCGGTGTCGACTACAGTATCGGGATTTGTACTGCTTTTGTGAAGCTAGAGTACGCAATCGAGCGAGGCGCCGAGCCTCCTCCGCTCGGCAGAGGGTTTCCGCGATACTAGCGTCCTCTCGATTACCAAAAGGAAAAAAAAACAAGTGTTCAATGTGCACCTAGGCGGGCGAGCGTAAAGAAGGAAAAACGGACTGTATTCAGTGGTTTCATGTTGCGCGGTGTTGCATGCGTAAGTGACGAACGGCAATACTTCGTCCCAATTCTTGTGGTCCGAGCTTACGTACATGGAAATCATGTTCACAAGTGTTCTGTTCGAACATTCTGTCAGACCATTGGTCTGCGGGTGATAAGGCGTTGAGTGTCGCAGTGGGAGGCGCACAAACGTAGAACGTTTCCAACATCACCTGTGAATTGACGGCCACAGTCACTAATTATCACTCGAGGGGGACCGTGACGAAGTATACTGCAATGCAGCATAAACTTTGAAACCTCGCCTGCAGTCGCAGAGGGTAGTGCTGCCGTCTCGCGGAACCAAGTCAGGTAGTCGGCACATACTATGATCCAGCGGTTGCCTTTGGAAGAACGTGGGAACGGTCCTATGAGGTCGATGCTTACTTGCTCAAAGGGGGAATTGGGTGGCACCACAGGCTGCAAGAAACCGATTGGAGCTACAGAAGGTCACTTGTGACTTTGACACTCGGCGCAAGTGGCTACGTATGTCTCCGTTGTCTTGCGCATTTGAGGCCAATAAAATCTTTCTTTGGCACGATGGACTGTCCGCGCGGACCCTAAATGACCTGAAGTTGGATCATCATGCACGACGCGCAAAACAGAAGAGCGGATGGCTTCCAGCACCACCAGAAGAAACCGTGCACCTGTCGCGGAGAAATTCTTCTTATACAGTAGTCGATCCCGAACACAAAAACTACACGATGTCGACTCTTTCGCGGCGGAGAAAAGTGGCTCTAAACTCGGATCATCCCGTTGCTCTCTTGCGAAGGTTGTGGCATCTAGGAAATCACGGTGTACGGATGCGATGAGGTGGTCAAAACTGTCGGCGTGGCATTCTGTTGTACTAAGAGGCATCTGGGAAAGACAATCGGCATCAGCATGTCGTCGGCCGCTCTTGTAGGATGCAGTGAAGCTGTACTCTTGCAGACGCAGGGTCCATCGTGCAAGGCGTCCAGATGGATCGCGAAGATTCACGAGTCAACGCAAAGGATGATGATCGGTGACGATCGTAAAGTACCCATACAGGTACGATCGAAATCGCTGCACCGCAAAAATAACACCAATACATTCCTGCTCAGTCACCATGTAGTTACGCTCCGGTTAGCTTAATGACCGACTTGCGTAGACAATGACGTGTTCTTTGCCATCCAAGCGTTGAACCAGAACAGCACAAAGACCTACACTACTCGCACCTGTGTGGACTTCTGTTAGTGCGGAAGGATTGAAGTGTTGGAGGATCGGTCGCGACGTCAGCAGAAACTTCAGCTGTCGAAAGGAAGCAGAACAATCAGGCATCCACTCGAAAGCGGCGTTCTTGTGTAGGAGGCTTGTCAAGGGATAAGCGACGTCAGAAAATCAAGGAATGAACCGCTTAAAATAGGAGCAGAGACCTAGAAAGCTGCGAAATTATTTTACAGACTGAGGTGGTTCAAATGTTTCAACAGCCTCTGTCTTCGCAGGGTCAGGCCTGACGCCGTCTTTGTCCCCAAGATGTCCCAACACCAAGGCTTGGCGCTCACCAAAATGGTGAGCTCACAAAAACGGAGAGTTGCGCACTAGACAAGCCTTCGCCCCCCCCCCCCCCTCCCCAGCACAGGCATATCTCCCACTTTAAACCTCGCAGACTAGTATCCATGAATCGTTCAAAGGTGGCGGTTGCGTTGCGCAAGCCGAACGGCATGACATTCAATTCAAAAAGTCCATCGGGTGTTACGAACGCTCTTTTTTCTTTATCCTCAGCATGCATCGGGATTCGCCAGTACAGAAGAGAAGTAAGAAGCCGAATAGGCGTCATCTATACGCGGAAGTGGGTAGACATCTTTCTTGATAACCTTGTTTAGCCCCCGATAATCACCACATATTCGCCAACTGCTATCTTTCCTTTTCACGAGAATGACAGGTGCAGCCCAGGGACTTGCGAACTCCTAAGTTATCCCCTTGTGCAGCATTTCCTGAACTTGCTCGCCACTTGCGCTTAGTCGGGGATACTCTGTACGGCTTCTGTCATATAGGGTGCGCTGATCCGGTATTTATACGATGGAGTATTCGAGACGTCGGAATTTGGGACGTCTTGTCAGTCTGTGAAAAGTCAAACACTTGCGAATGCTTGGATAGAACATCCAATAACGTGTAGCGCTCACTCGTGCTGAGTGACTTGCTCACCACCCGAAGTAGTTTCGAGTCCGATGGGCGGGGATGGAGGCACTTGTGTGCAGCTTCAATCACAGCCAGGAACGCCTGTGTCTCTATTCTGAGGATAGCGAGCTTCATGCCAGAAGGGAGAAGTATGGGCTGGGCCGCGTAGTTCATTGCCCATAATCCAGAGTGTCCTTCAGCTACCGACACTAAACAATGCGGAACCAGAACGTTCTTCTTTGCACAGGCCGAATGACGAGGCTCCATTGCGGCATCAAATGTGGCGGGCTCGGTACCAAAGCAAATGACTAAAACGCGTACCGCGCATAGTGGGGGAATGAGGATATCCTCAGAAACACAAAAGGCACTGTCGTGACGTCGCGAGTTCTCTATAGGTCCTGCCGTACCGGTAGCTCCCCACTTCGACAGTCAACGGTGCACCACACTCCTGCAAAAAAATCTATGCCTAAAATAACATCGTGCATGGATCGAGGAACAACGCCGAATTCAGTGGTAAATACTTTCCCACACAAACACATATCCGCAGTACATACGCCGACCGGGCACAACGTGTCACCACAAACACTACGAAACGAAGAAATATTGTTCCAAGAAAACATCACTTTTTGTCCCAGTCGGCCTTTCAAATTCACACTCATCACGGGAATGGGTGCCCCAGTAACAACAATAGTCATTGTAGGTATATCGTCCACTAGCAGGTGAACTTTGTTCATGAGCATAAAAACTGGCGGAGGAACGTCGGTTGACAGCGACCGGTATCCAGCGACCTCACCCCCATCGGCCGCACTACCTAGTTTTCCGGTGGTGGGGATAGTAGGCGATGTCGCGGCGATGGAGACCGCGGAGCACGTGGAGCAGGCGGTGGCGTTAAGGGGAAGCTTTGGCTCGGGTGCTCCTATGTAAATACATGCTATGCTCCAATACATGTAGAAGGAGAACTCGTTTTTCTCGGCAACCACAACCACTGCACCAAATTTGACGAGGTGTGTTGCATTTAAAAGAAAAGCACAAAATCTAGTGAATGTTGGTTTCGAATTCTTGATCTAGTTGTCAATTGTTTATTAAAAATTGGCAAAAATCGAGAATTTTCGGAAAGCGAATCTATCAAGTTTACAACTCTGTAACTCAGCAAGGAAAAATGATAGCACAATTCTGTGAATTGCATCTCATAGTACATTTAAAGCAGACAAAATTGTTATGTTACACTAAAATCTGCAAAAAATCAGCAATATGGGAATAGAGCTTTTGCAGAACCTTTGTACACAACGTAAGAAATTCACGTAATATGTGAACTTACATATACAATTTCTTCCGCTTTGCGAGATCTAAAGTATGTCGTTTACAGAACTGCAATATCTGTTCCTGATGCCGAGCTATGCGTTTGTAAACTTTGTGGTTCTATTTTTTTCGTACTTTCGAATTTTGAACATTCTTGTAATGAAATTCAGGCCCCCAATCGAAAACATGCTTCCAACAGTCACTAGAATTTATCTTTCTCTCTCAGTTGCGAAAAATTTCATCACGATCGGTCTAGGGGTTATCTCAGAAAAGTATTTTTGCGTTTTACATGTATTTGAATAGGGCGCGTCGGAGTTGGGCCCGAGCTAAAGCTTCCTCTTAAGCTGCGATCGGAGGCTGGTGATGGGTTCCGCAAGCTACCTTGACAAAGTCAATGATTGGTTGGCGGGCGTGGAGGCCATGACGTGGAATAGGGTCGATAATTCGACTGGTACGTCGCTCGTGGAGGTTCATCTCGGAGAGGTCGGCGGCGGTCGGAAGACCTGGCGATAGGGCCAGGGACACCGCAACTATACCACACACGAGGAGGGCGACGTTCACGGTACTGCTCACAGCCTTCATTTACGCCAGCGAGCATGGGGTATCTGTCATGATCGTCGGCATTCTCTGTACCCTGAATAAGTGGTGCGGTACCGCTGCGCCGGTTAAGAAGTGCGGCGCTTCTGCTCGTTGTTGAAGCGAGGCCGGTTCGTAGGTTTAGACGGAAGCACAGCTCTATAATTGTCCACGTTCGCTGCATTAACAGAGAATTGCCACAAAGCAGGTGGTAGTCCAAGCTCGTTGCCTCGAGAGTCGCCGCTACCACAACGGCCGATTTCGTGGTACCGGGAGGAGCTCTTCACGGACTATCTGTCGTATCGCCGACGACAGATCGGATGGTGTGCTCGCGTCAACGCAGGCCAATGTCGGCACATTAGCCAAACGGCCAAATTTCGGTGCCACGCCACGCATCTTCAGTGCTTCAAACGTACGGCAATGTTGGATTACGTCGGCCACAAATGTCAGGTTTTCCTTGGCTATCAAGAACTGGTATACATCTTCAGCTATGCCCTTAAGAAGATGGCCCACCTTGTCTTCATCGGACATACTAGAATCCCCCAGTCTAAAGAGTTTGAGGACCTCTTCCTGGTGATGAGGACCTCTTCCTCATCGCTGGTGCCCGCGTGTCTTTCAGAAAGTACTACACCATTCGAGTCGCGCATACATGCAATCAGATTACACAAGGTTCAGTGACAAGAGACAGCGGATAGAACCATCGAAAAATATTCCCTAAGCTTCCGATACATGTAGACGCGTCCCGCGCTGAGCGATAACATTTGTTAGACGGTGAAAAGCGCTCACCCGAAAAAAAATAAACAAGTCCACGTGTCAGTATAGCAGGAGTGTGTAATTGGGGAGACTAAGCAAATTTCTAGAGGCGTTGTGGCTCCGAAACACCTCTCGAGCTGCGCTGGTGCGTTTCTGAAGATTCTATACCCTCATACGTTCAGGCAGAACAATGCGATTACGCCATGACAGCAACAATGTCGCCCGTGTGCCCTAAGTATAAAGCGTATTTCATTTAATGAACGTGCTACAGAAGGAGCGTCTCTCTACACTCTAGAGCGTTGAAAAGCAGTGGAAGCGTAAAATAATTCGTAAAATCCTAACGCGGCGGAGCTTACCTTGACGTCCTCGAAACCGAACATGTCGAGGATGCCGATGAATCCGTCCGTAGCGTGACGCACGGCTGAGTTGAGCACGCTCATCGACTTGGACGACTTGGCGCCGCTCGAGCCGATCGTCGACGCGTGCTGGCTACCGGTGTCTGTGAAGGCAAGGCGAGCGGCAATCGCTGCGCGTTAGTCTCGAGCCAGCGATGCTCTCCAAAGAAAAAAAAAGGCGTTTACTGAGGCTTAGAGACTTGAAGTCATCAACAGCGATCGAACGAGGGATGTCTTCTCGAACCAACGTTCCGTCAAGGGGACCTGTCTTCTACAAGTAGTTGTTGACGCGCTTGTTCTTACCAGCCGCAGTGGCTCAGTCGACATCTCGTCGGGATGCTGAGCACAGGGTGGTGAGTTCGATTACCGGCAGCGGCGGCCGCATTCCGATGAAGGCGGAATGCAAGAACGCTCGCTTACCGTGCTTTGGGTGCACGTTGAAGAACCCCCCGGTGGTCAAAATTAATCCAATGCCCTCCACTATGGCGTCCCTCATAACCCACTGTGCAGTTTCGATACGTCAAATCCTTCATTTTTTGTTTTATTTGTTGTTGCGTGAAGTAGTTGTTGCCCTGACCAAGACAAATCCTCTTGTCGAAACGCTGGCTCGAACTTCCACTATTCGACCACTGCCGATCGCGTGCCTTCGAGCCTCCCTCAAAGAGATTACAGCGAAGCGCGAGACAGCGTTAACGTACCCGTGTGGTTGTGGACCGACTCGTTAGAGTCCGAGCTGAGCGTTCCCGAGGTGGATCCCATGCGCTTGAGGCTGTTGGCCCGCCGCACGATGGTTGCCACGGTGCGGCAGTACAGGGCCTTGGCCAGTGCGTCGCGAACCTGGCTCGCCTGAGAACCGAGCGTGTAGAAGGAAACGTCATTAGGCTGCGTCGGGAACTGCTAGACCTGATGCCTGCGCTGAGCCAGCAATGTGGCTACACGATGAGCGTTAGCGGTGCGCGCTTAACGAAGAAATTCAAAATCGGCATTTCAAGCCTATAGCTCACCTCGTGCATCAAAGGCACTACTTCGTGTTGCGTAGTCGGTAAGTTGTGCGATAAGGTTAGAGAAGACAAGAACTTGTAATTTCATATTTTTGCTGAACGTGAATTTTTTATGCTCTCAAGTTATGCTAGCATCATCATTATGCTACTTCACGTCCCCTCCTGACCTCCCGGCGATGTCAACTAATTCCTGATTACTGACTACATGCTAATATTACGGTCTGATCTCATCATATAATCATCTGCTTCACTAGACTGTGTTTTCCTTCCCTTGGTACCCATTCTTCAACTTCAGTAGTGCACAGGTTACATTCGTTATCTGAATGACCTGCCACAAACATTTTTTTTCGCTCAATCTCAACTAGAATATCAGCTTCGGGTTTCCTACCACTGTTCGTAGTGCGACCGGACGGTGCAAAAATTGGCGCGTTCCAAAGCTCGGAACCCACATTTGTACAAAACCAGCTGCTAACAAGTCCGCCCCGCCGGCTAATCCTCGGCAAACTTCCGCTAGGGAGGCCGCGGGGGACTGACCGTGCCGGAGTCCGAGGCGGTCTTGACGAGCTGGCCGCGCACAGACCGCGTCCGCGACGTCAGTCCCTGGAAGAGCGCCCCGCTGGCGACGCCGAGCAGAGAGGCGACCGCCTTGACCTCGCCGCCCTTGGGCTCCAGCTGGTGGTGGTGGTCCGAGTCCGAGAACTGCACGTTGCCCAGCAGCAGCACGGCCGCCAGCACGCGGACCACATCCAGGAACGGGATGCCCAGAACCGACAGGCACGTCTGCGCGTTGTGAAGCGCTTACTCGTCTGCTGCTGTTGCGACGTGTCCTCGAGCACAGCACCAATTCGGAAAGGATCGAAGGGTTTACAGGAAGACAACGGAGGCCTCCGGTAGAAGGCCAGCACTTCGAAAAGCGAACCTGTCTTCGTCATGGCACCCTGGCGAAGACACGTCCCTTGGTCGAAACTTTTGCTCCAGTCTGGGCATACTCTGTTCAACCATTTTTGACATGTTCCAGCATGTGTCGATTGGACAAGGGTTGAAAGCTGACCTTGGTGGTACATTGCGACTTTTGGAACAGCGCTATAATGACGGAACAAGACAGACAACGGGTACGCTGTCCTGTCGCGTAGCGCTGTTGCAAAAGTCTCAATGTGTAGATTCGCCGTCATTCATCGCAAGTGATGATGGGCATCTCAACAAGTGCAATGCAGAATGGTTACTTAGGAAATTATGAAAACACTGCGTTTAGAGACTCGCAGTGGAGGACTAGGCAAGCTAATTGGATACCCAGAATTAGAACACAATCCAGAAGGCGAACGATAACGCAAGCGAGCGCGCGTTCCTCCTGGCGTCTCTCACCTTCCAGGCTTCAAAGCGCGTGGCGTCCTGCGCCTCGTTCTGGCTGACGTCACCGCGGCTCAGGTAGCGGAGGTTCTGCACCGAGTACCCGTCCAGATGCAACTTGCCTGCAATGAGGCACGTGAAAGACGGGTAGGCGACAGTGAATGAGGGAATCTTGTACGAAACTCTCCGCAGTGTATTCCTAAGCAGTATACAGGCTTGCACCAGAAGACGAAAATGACCATGACAAGCACGGTAGGAAAGCAAAAGCACAAGGCGAGGCAACAATGAAAAATTTACCCAAGGAGCTGCACAATGTATTCTGCAGGAATACGAACGATTCTGGCACTTCTTTTCCACAAGAAAGGTCAACGTTTGCAGTCTTAAACCAGTGACCACTCGACACCGTCGATCCGTCCCAAAGACCAGGGTTTGTGATTAATAAAACAGGTTCATCATCGGCTGCAAATCGTGGTGAATCCAAGTGCAAAGAGCGATGGGAGCTATACGATATTATTAAGGGTTAGCATCAAATGAGTTCCCCTGCGGAAGAATGGCGGTCGGGTTGTACATAACTTCATTTTCATTATTCAGATGACCGTGTAGTTTGCTAACAAACAATACGGTTGTCTAGCCACAACAAATCGATGTCATGGTGTTATAAACTGGGGGGCGCTGCGGGTACTGCACTTTCAAAGCGGTATATAGCAACCAATGCGCTTACGCTTGTGTTGTTTCCTAATTTCTAGGAGCTTCATTCCCAGCAGTGGCGGTGCATCCACTCTTTCAACACACTAACCTATCAAATCGAGTGTACTTTTTTTTCTGTGGTGACCTTAAATGAGAAACTCAAGTGCGACCCACGAAGAACGGAAAGTTTGCTTCTGCTAGCTGTTAGTCATGATAATTACCATACAGCAAGACAGAGGCCCCCCACCAGCTATCTCCAATTTACACGTGCCGTCTCTAAATTACTACAGAGTCTTTCCACAAATGTGCCGGACCCGAGACCCTATTGCGAGGTAACGACTAGTCAGGACAAATGGATTTACCTTCCTTGGTGGCTTTTTCCGCCTCGACGTGGTGATGATTAATACCTCCAGCACGTTGTAAACGGGCACGTCGACAGACCAAATAACCATGCTGACGATCCCGCCCCCCCCTCCATCAAAAAAAAAAGAAAAGAAAGAAAGCGCGCAGGGTCGAGCAACGAACGCCGCGCAGAGCGCCGACACGTACCCCTCTCCTCCTGGTTGAGGCCGGCGAGCATCTGGTAGAAGATGTGGTAGTTCTTCTCGTTGGGAAGCGGCCGCACCACCCGCGTCTGCGGTTACAGAGATCACGCGAGGAACTGTTACTGTTATTCTTATTTAGTTTGAAAACGTGTATATACACTTGAAATACTGCAAGGAAACGAAGAAGCAGGCTGGCAACTGCCACCGGAAAGGGCATAGAGCCTTCTTCCTCTTCAGAAAAGAGGGATGCAGAAACATGGAAAGGAAACATAGGAAGAAGAGAATAAGGAAAGAGGAAGCCAAGAACAATAAGGCGAATCTAAAATAACAAGGCGCAACAATGACAAAAAATAGAGCACGACCAGTCACTGCTGTTCCCGCTGCTACAAAAGAATGTGAAAAAAATACAAGAAATAATGTCCGGAGTCTCATCACTTCGAAAACACAGACAGATGAGCTACAAAATAGAAGCGAGGTAGAGAAGAGAGAGAGAGAATATACACAGGATGTATAATGCTCTCAGACACGCGATGCTTGCGGACACGAGCTAAGCGACGCATTATATATACCCACCTGATCTAGGAAGTAGCAATGAATCTTGGTCCTGTACAGGGCACCGTCGGTCACTTGCACCTCGATGAAGTGACCCTGCACAAGGTGCAAACATCAAACCGTCATCAAGCACGTAAACTCAGGGACTGCACATTGACAACGCTCCAGTTTTTATTTTCTTTGCGAGCACTGATAACGCCTGCGCAATAAACACAAAGTAAGCCCGCTTATATACGCAGTTGACCCTTCGACAGCAGGTTCTACAGGTAGCCTGTTTGAAAGCAAGTATTCTCCAAAGCACGCAATTCGATTGGAACGTGCGTCACTACCAATACAGGTCCTTGGCCTTTAACAGCTTCGCCTTTAAGAGTGGAACGCGAGAGCATTCAAAGATCCCTGACTGATTCCCAAGCTTACCGGCAACTGCACCGTATGTAACCGTAATGTTTATGCCGGGAAACGCTCGCGGCGAACGCTAAGCACGAAGGCAGGCTTTCTGGAAGAAACGCAGCCTCTTGTATGGGCCGCGATGCGACGGAGGCGTGCGCCATCTGGAAGTGTTTCAAGGAAGCGGGCGCGCCGCTGCGTGGACTCCGAGATATTTACGCGCCGGCGAGCGCAAATGGCGGACGCCGTCTCCGGTCTATGTATCGTAGAAACGCTGGAAAAGGGGTTTGAGTTTTCGCTCAACAGAATTATGTTTTCTCCTATATTCAAATTAGTATCTAAGAGCTATAATGCCTGTAGGTTGTGTGTAAGTCATAGTTTACTATTTTTCGCCGTATTTTAGCTTGAGAAATTCAATTAGTTCAGTTAATTCCTTGCATCGCATTTAAAGCCTGGGTATGGGTCGTTCGAAAATGTTTTCGCCGAAAAGACGTCCGACGTCACGGGACACCAACACCGTATTTTGTGCGTTCCATGGGTCTATGTGGTTATATGACAGTGAGGACTCGGACACTACTTTGAAAACGTGCCGTGTGTACAATGCTTCGTTTTTTTTTTGCATATGTTATCGTCCTGGTGGAATTGTGCCGTGATTGTGACGCGGTGTTTATACCGTCTCTTGTTGAAATAAACAAACGCGACGCGGGCTCCTTAACGCTATCGCGTTACAATTCGGTCATGCATCCATGCTGACGCTGGTAGTTACGTCAGAAGTGGTTCGCTGCTTCGCGTCTGCTGTGCAACGCCGTTGATAGCATGTTCGCAGGGCAGGTTTATGGAACCTGATTACGCTGTTAGAGATTTGTTACAGGTCGCTATACTGCAGTGAACGGGCGAGTAAACCAGAAACACTACGACATTTCTGCACATTAATCCGCCGGTACGCACAAATAAGGTATCAATGCAACGCGAGTCGCGAGCTGGAACACGTACCTAAGCAAAGGGGAAGAGACGCGATCGAATTGTTTTGCGATGAAGGGACTAACGGAAGCTCGGAAGCCGGCGTGGTACGTTCAAGAATTAATTGCTTAAGCAGTGTTAGATACGGGACCGTTTCCTGAGCCTACTTCGAGTTCACCAGACCACATCGAATCGCACCACAGCTAATTAAGGAGCGCAGAAGCACGGATACCACATTCCTGAGGCGCGGCACGTGCAAACAAGTTGGCGGTGGAGGTGGAGCTATTCACTGCTTGACTCTTCCCGAAAGTGAAGCGAGAGCCTGGCGCTGTTGCAGGTAACGTGACTCCCGAAGCAAGACGGCTGTAATGCACCGCGAAGGCCTGGCAGCGTCGCCCCCACCCGCCTATTGTGACGGCGCATTGCAAGTCAGCAAGGCAAGACCGCAGGGAGAAGTAAGCCCTCGGAAAATTGGGAAACCAGCGGCGACTCTCTTCGCCGGGTATGACACCATCGCACGGGCGCCTACCACTGGCCGAAAATGACGACACTTGAGCGGGCACGCCGATTGGCCGAAATTGGCGTCACCTGAGCGGGCTCTCCCATTGGCCGAACGTGACGTGTCTTCGAGACACCGAAGAGCTTAAAAGACGCAGACCGGGAGCAGCAATAGAGCATTCCTAGAGCATTCCTTGATTCTTCTCATTCGAGCTTCTTGCCGCGGGCCGCAGTGTCCGAGTTGCTGCCGGCCCGTAATGACTTTAAGACTGTTAATTGACTCTCACTGTAAATAATGTAAATAAACCTCCCAAGTTTTCATGCCGACGTCCTCCTCAACTCTTACAGCCGGCGCAGAAATACACTAAGCCAGGATACAGTCCACAATGTACACCTGCGCGTCTCGGGACAGGACGCTTACTGGTTGCATGTGATGAGTTATGGTGGTTACTCAATTTTGGTGACCAACGCCGGGCACAAGACCACCAATTTTAGCCGGCACATCTTTGTTACGTACTGTCCATTTTTATTTTCTCGTTCTTTTCTGTCTTTTACTTTAGCGGCCAATTTTTCGGTTTATAAGTGCTGTTTGCCTAAAGGAAAAGGAGCAGCGGGCGTCACCCTAGGGTGATGCCCGCTGCTCCGTTGGCATCAAGCTTGATGCTATAGGCTAGCTCTCCAGCATACACATTAAAAAAAAGAAAACACTCTTCCTACAAATTATTAGACAAAATTTGGGGATGGAAAAGACGCGAAAAGATGAAAAAGGATCGATGGGACAGGAAAGTGCGTCGTCATCATCATCATCATCATCATCATCATCCTGGTTACGCCCACTGCAGGGCAAAGGCCTCTCCCATACTTCTCCAACAACCCCGGTCATGTACTAGTGCGTCACTCACAACTAAATTTATTCAGACAAACAGGCCCAACTTTTTATGGATGGTACCAGCGTGCGCAGACAGACTATTGATAGCAGTGGAACATGAATCGGCAAATGCACACTTATCGTAGCACACACGCGAATACTTGTTCACTGCATGCTCAGAACCGCATCGCTGATGCAAATATCTCCTCTGTTGGCGATGTAATATATATGCCTACGCTACCTCACGCGCCAAGGCCTCTTCGTTTTTGCCGAGGATGCTTATATTAGAAATATTAGAAATATTATTGTAGCGTTCCTATTTAAAGGACACAGTAGACGTAAAGCATTGCTGTGGAACTGGCGTCCATCTTGTCTACATTTTTATTCCCACTTCCTTCTTCTCTTCTCCTGTCTCCCGGTTCTCGCGCTTCTTCATCTTCTATTCGAAGGCTCATACCGCTTCACCCTTCCAGGTTTCTTTTGCTAACCCCTCCTGGGGTAATACTTGAAAACGTTTCCAATCGAAGCACATTCAACTGTGCCCCGTTCACCAATGTACCACACAGTCTTCAATATTCCTTTCTGAGTGGCTGTCTTTGTCACAGAGTAAGGACCATAAAATTTGGCACTGGATTCTCTTACTCCTTTCCTAACTAGAATGAGGTCGGTGGCTTGAATGTCTGGGATATCTACGCAATGTCTCTTGTCAAAATTTTGTTTCATTCGTTTACGGTACCTCTCCTCCTGCGATTTTTGTTTTCTCTCCTCGACGATCTTGAGATTTTCTAACAGCCCCAATTCACGGTCCGCCTGAAGAATAGGGGTCTCTCCTGAAGACGCGAACTGCGGGCTACATCCCAAGCCACTGGTGTAGGAGCGATTGTGATGTCGTACAGCTGCTTCTAAAGAGCATTTCCAACCACCAGGGAAACTATCGTACATCCTGATGTATCGTTTTACATCTCGTATAGCACGCTCTG
Source organism: Dermacentor albipictus (assembly GCF_038994185.2). Classification (NCBI taxonomy): domain Eukaryota; kingdom Metazoa; phylum Arthropoda; class Arachnida; order Ixodida; family Ixodidae; genus Dermacentor; species Dermacentor albipictus. The sequence goes on along the minus strand of NC_091828.1, from coordinate 18,443,339 downwards.
CAAGCCCATTCGCTGCGGGATGGTATGGCGCACAGAATTTGATTGATATATTATGGTCTCGAGCCCATCTTGCAAGCTTTTCACTCTTGAACGCTGGACCGTTGTCACATACAATCGTCCTGGTTGTCCTAAACATTTCCCGTTCGAGAAGGGCGATGACACTATTCGCATCTTCTTTTCCTGCCTGTGCCGCGACCATCCTGGTGCATTCATCTATGGCCAGAAGAAAAGCTTGCGTTTTTCGGACTCCTTCTCGTTTCTTATTCAGCTCGGCAAAATCAAGGTGTATAACTTCAAAAGGCACGTTCGAGTGGCAAGGTATTATCATGGCGTCCGTAGGCTGCTTATATTTCACTTTGTTGACCTGACAAAGGTGGCATGAACGAACGTATTGCTTGACGTCTTCTTTCATGTGAGGCCACGTAAATCTCTTGACTAGCTTGTTGTAGGTGCGCCAAAATCCGTCGTGTCCTCCAGATTCTGGGCTATCGTGGTACAAATAGAGAACCTTTGAAATCAGCGTTGGCGGGACTTGATAGCGACCTTCCATAAACATCAATTGTTCAGTGCCTTCCCACAATTTTACTTCATTGATTTCTTCAGATTGTTCGGCCTGTATCATCAGTCTAGACAATGCATCTGCATCAGTCAAAAGGGGTCCAGGTCTGTGGGAGATGGTGAAATCAAATTGCTGCAAATAGTTCACCCATCTGGCGATACGTCCCTTAGGTTGAGTCATATTCAAGAGATGAGTGAGGGCCTGGTGATCGGTGAACAAAGTAAACTTCGCACCTTCTAGGTACGTACGGAAGTACTGAATTGCTTTAAGGACTGCAAGCGCTTCCTTTTCAGTAGTGGTGTAGTTGACTTCAGGTGACTTGAGGGTGTAGCTGTAGTAGCCTACTACGTGTCGCTTTTCTCGGCCGGATGCTTCTGGACATTTCTGGTACAAGACTGCACCTGTTCCATAATGTGAGGCGTCGGTATTCAGTTCAAAGGGTAAGGTGAAATCTGGTATGCGTAGAATAGGGTCAGCAGAGATTCTGTGCACCAGATCACGGTAGACTCTCTCACATTCCTCATCCCACTCAAATGGAACTGCTTTCTGCGTTAGGCGCGTGAGGCATCTTGTTTTTATGGCAAAGTCTTTTATGAAAGGTCTGAAATGTCCTGCTAATCCCAAAAACACACGCAATGAGTGGACGTCATATGGTTTTACCAGTTGGGATATCCTCTCAACGGACTCTTGTTTCGTGCTTTTGGTAGTCCCATCAAAGACTCTTCCAAGAAACACAACTTTTCTTTGAAAGAACGCACTTTTCTTAAAATTAACCTTGAGGTGTGCCAAGCTCAAGGCATTTAATACCTGGGACAGGTGTTCCTGATGCTCTGCCTCTGTTTTGGAGAAGACGATAATATCGTCGATGTACACGTTACAAAAGACACCTAGGAAAGGCTTCAGGACTTCGTTCATTATCTTCTGGAACCATGCTGGTGAGTTTTTCCAGCCGAAAGGAAGCCGGTTATACTCGTACAGGTCGAAGGGCGTGATAAAAGCAGTGTACATTTTTGTTTCTTCGGTTAGCGGGATCTGCCAGAAACCTTTGCACAAGTCAATACGTGAAAAACATCGGCAACCACCTGTCTCATCTATAATCGTGTCTATCTTCGGCATGGGAAATGGTATAAGCTCTGTCTGGCGGTTGAGAACCCTGTAATCTGTGCACAGTCTGAAAGTTCCATCTTCTTTCGGCGCAATAGTTATGGGAGAGGCGAAGGGTGACACCGAAGGCCGGATTATATTCGCGTCTAGCATCTCCTGCAATTCCTTCTTCAACCAAATCTTGCGCTCTCTTGACATGTTATAAGGCGATTTTCGGATGACAGTCTTGTCGGTTAGTTCGAAAGGCACCTTGTGTGACGTCATCGCTGGTGGGTAGCTTCCTATGCATACCAGTTCAGGATAGGTCGTTGCAATATCCCTCGCGCACTTGACAACTCGCAGGTTATCTTTTCTATCAGGCTGTGTCTCTTGCCTTGATAGTCCTTCCACTAAAACAGCATCGTCCCAGTAAACGTTGATTTTTAGTTTCTTTATATCTGGTCTGGATAGCAGAAAGTCATACGTCACCCCCTCAATCACCAGTACTTCACTCTCTATTTGATGACCTTGGAACTCGATGTTTACTGAGGCCCATTGATTATGCATTGTCACTTTTCCGTCGTAGCCTTGCACCCGTAGTACTCTTCCACTATGCAGGTGACTTGCATCTACCAGCTTGGTATTAATTATAGACACAGAGGCACCGCTGTGTCTATGTGTCTATGCTTATATTAGAAATATTAGAAATATTATTATGTTAGAAATACTCGGCTGTGACGCGCAGGAACCGCGATGCATGGGGTAAATGTGGAGCGAGATGGCGAGGTAGCCGAGTTGGTTAGCGTTTATTTTGAACGTGTGACACAACTCAAACTAACCGTGTCCAAAGCAAAATCGACCACGCGGGGCTGTCTCTCAAATGCTTTTGGAAAGAAAATATGACGCACATATAAAGAAAACAATGGTGGAAAACAAGAAAAAGCAGAAACCGCACATGCGTGCAGTACACAGGGCAAGCACGAATGACGCAGTAAAATGCAAGAACAGTCAAGATGGATGCAAGTGTAGTGAAATTCTTTTCGTGAAAAATCAGCGACGGTCCACTTATGCATGAGTCATTCCGATTCTTATGTTGTTAGCTTTGGCTTTCTATCGTGTTAAGTGGCTTGCATGCTTGCAGATTATAGGTGTTTTTTGCTTTTCTTTTTTCTAAGGGGCAACTCAGCCACATTATTTGAAATATACAGCAAGATGCAGCGCCCCCAACCCCTTTAGAGGTAGTCCATTCATGCTAAGTCGAACATCAACGCATTGCAAATGTCAAATGTCATTACATGTCAAATGTCGAGCAATAGAAAGGTAGTCCTACTTTGACACACACAAACATATATATATATATATATATATATATATATATATATATATATATATATATATATATATATATATATATATATATATATATATATATATATATATATATATATATAGTGTGTGTGTGTGTGTGCGTGTGTGTGTGTGTGTGTGTTGTATAATGAAGAACGCGTGGACGTAGGCAGCAGGATGGCCAACAGCATCGCGTGCCGCAGACGCTCGAGCTTAGAGACTGTGCTGGGTGAAGCGCTCTTCCCGTCATCGGTCCGTCGTATAATAAGCCTCCTTTATAATTGGTGGAGGTGCTGGGTACCTTTCACCTGTACCATCCTGGAACTCCGCACTCGGACGGTATACCTTCCGCCATGCCAGACGCCGACCAGCAGACGCTCCCGTCGCCGCCTGTTCTCTGAGCTGGCGCTATTCGCCAGCGGCATCCTACCATCTTCAGCGGGACGGACGACAACGACGTTGAAGATTGGCTTGCGTCCTACAGCGGGTGAGCGCTTATAACAAATGGGATGGCTCGACCAAGCTAACAAACGTCGTTTTCTATCTCGCGGGCGTGACCAACCTCTGGCTCAAGAACCATGAGGCGGATTTCCGTACGTGGTCTACGTTCAAGGCGAATTTTTTTAATTGTCTCGCCGTCCGCAAACTCCGAGCCGAGCAGCGTTTGCGCACTCGCGCACAGGACACGGGTGAGAAGCATTCACCAGTTACATAGAGGATGCCGATCTATGTAAACGCGCGCCAATACCACCATGTCGGAAGCGGACCGGATTAAGCACATCGTGAAAGGAATTGATGATGATGCTTCGCAAACGCTACTGGCCAAGAACCCGAACAGTGTTGCCGACGTTGTCACCCTCTGTCAGAGCTACGACGAGCTACGCAAACAGCGAGCTTTGACGAGGCTTCCTCTATACAACCGATGCGTCGACGTCCAGCCTGGCCATTGGTTTCGACCAGGCGTCGTTGATCACGCAGATCAAGGCCTTTGTCCGCGAAGAAGTCGCACGACAGCTGTCCCTGGTACCCTTCACCCAGATGCCTGCCAGTTCTTTGCCATCTGCTCTGCGCAACGTCATTCAAGGAGAAGTCGCTGACGCACTACCAGTTGCTCCTCAGCCGCCTCTTGCGGCTGCTCCGCTAACTTATGCTGCGGTAGCTGCCAGGCCACACGTTCTTCTTCGTTATATATATATATATATATATATATATATATATATATATATATATATATATATATATGCACTTTCCGCGCACTGCAGCGACGACCACTGAAATAGCTATGTAGTGCAACAGCAATATAGGAAACGGCCCACCCAGGTGACAGGCCTGGTCACCAACAGGCGCTGTGGCAGGAATCGAGCCCTACTGTCGCGATCTGTGTGTGCGGTGGAGAAATGGGAGGTGCGCAGACCTTTCACGAGTCTCGGGAAGGGCCCTCGTGATGGCACTGTTTAGCCATCCGCCGAGATTGCGCGGACGCCCGTCGGGCTCTTTGATGGGCGGCCTCTGCGGTCAAGTTGGCGCAACTCCGAGAGGCGCCCTCATCTCGCCAAACGAGATGGGGGCCACGTTTTGGCGCGTCAATCACGGCCGTCACGGTCTCCGCGGGAGGCAGCCGGCGTGATAAGAGATCGGCCAAGCTGCGAGAGAAAGCAGCAAAGCTCGCAAGTCCAGACGTGCTGCCGCGCAAGCAAGCGGACGTGCAACGAGGCTCTCGTGCCTGCGACGCCGACAGCTTCCGGATCATCCGCCCGAGCGCGCGGCGGAGACCGTCACGTGTCGCTCGACGTGTGGACAATGGTGGAGGGCAGCGCTGCAGCGCCACGGCTGGAGGAAGGCACGGCAGCTCGCATGGCCGCCGAGTCAACCAGCACGACCACGAGGGCATCGGCATGTCGGGATCGTCGGTTCGGCACGCGGTCAGAAGGCTCTTCTCTGTTCGTGCCGTCACTATTCGCTTTCACAGCGTAAAGCAGTGATGCCCTAGGGAGCCGAGTCTCAGCGCGACGCTGTTGCGTAAAACTGAACCCATTAAAACAATAGAGAGGTACACGCAGATGATGGAGGCTCTCCTGTTCCATCACCGTTGACCACTTAACGATTGAGCATTTCACGTGTGGTCGTTGTGCCGCTGTCTCCGTAACGACGTTATCGTCTTTGTTGTGTCGTTGCTGTCGTCCTTTGAGCTCGTGGCTCATACCTCGACTCACAATTGCTTACGCACTGTTCGCAACGCGCGCACGCGTTGCAATGCGTATCCTGTATCCGTGTCCGCGGGAGCCACGTGGCATGACGACATGCGGCTTAGGTTAAATTAAATTCTGCGCTTTTACGTGCCAAAAAAACACGATCTGTTTATGAGGCACGGCGTAGTGGGGGACTCCGGACAGACCTCGCGGGCGTTTTTGCAATTGGCCCCCATCGAAATGCGGCCGCCGCGGCTGAGAATAGATCACGCGGCCTCAGGCTTGGCAGCGCAACGCCAAGGCCACTACGCCACCACTGCGGGTCAAGGGGCTTCCACGCACGAACGGGGCTTACATTACGTAAAAGGCTGTGAACAAACGGCGGCGGCTTCCTGCGTGCCTTCAAGAACTGGCTGTATAGACCTCTGTGGCTGCCGAAGCACGCGGCAACGCGACAATACCTACCATGGGGTGTTGGCCGATAGTAATCATAGCCAGGTCGTCGTCGTGCCTCTTGCCGTTTCGGCTGGTGCACACGAACGCGTTACAGAAAACGTAAGCCACCAGTATTGGGTTGTCTTGAGCAAAAGTGCAGAATATATGTTCACGCGCAAATCAAAGAGAGAGAGAGAGCTATACACCATACACAGTTTCTCAAAAATGCGATACAGCAATGTGACCCACCCAAAACGACAACCCAGCCTGCACACTGGAGAACAACACTGATTTGATCGATTGATTCATTGATTAATTGAAGCGCTACAAGCTGACGGTTCGCGTAGCGTGAGCTTGCTCTATCTGGAGCTTCCACTCAAGTGTCCCATCACAGCGAAATCGAGTTGTACATACTACTACGCGTTGCAACAGCTACGCGTGTCCTTGTACACCCGTCGCACGCGATGTGCAGAGCTCACACCATCATCGCAGGCCTTGGAGATCGGACAGCTCACGTCACGATTGTGGCCTCGCACCCCATACATTAAAACGAGAAGCGGTATCCTCGTCGAGTTCCCATTTACCACACAGCGCGCTTTGCAAAGGACACACGAGCCAGTTAGCCCATAACGCCAAGGCTCTGAGAACGAAATTTTTTTAAATACTTAGCGGCACTGCCAACCTGCTCTGTTATCTGACACGTTTTAATTTTCGAGAGGGCTTTCGTAGCATTTAACGTGCTAAACAAAGGCAGTGGCCATTTCCTAGGTATACTTGATTGTGGCGCGAAATGCCTTTCGTGGAAAAGGGAAAGAGAAAAAAAGGGACAGTGAATGCCAATCAAGTGCCACAATCAAGTATACCTAGTAAATCTAAGCACCAACTTGCCCAAGAAGTCCTTTTGGAGAAGTGGCCATAGACACGCTGCACACGGAATTGCTTAACGGGTACCCAATGCTAGGAAAGCCGGCAGGTTTGCATGCAGCCTCCATAGAAATAGGTTGCCATACATAGAAAGGCTGCCTGGAAGCATCATAGTTCACATAGTGACAGACATGGCGTTGCTGGGCCGCTTGCAGGCAGCGCCGTAACTGGCCGCAAGCCGTGATTTAACGACCACTGTGGGGTCTCGGATCAAGGTCGAATGGTCGTGGCAATATGCTTAAATCTTCTGACCTATCTAAATCGAACGTGGGACAGTTTGCAAAAGGAATGACATGGATAATCACCAGCGTTAAAAGAACTCTCACGCCATGCTTGCGCAGTAAATGAGGAATGTTCATCGAGGCAGTTAATGTGACGCTGCATAGACGCATAATCCAGCTCGTAGACACGCACACGTAGTTGCACTAGAGCAGATTTGAATACCTGTCCCTCGCGTAGTCTCTCCGCTATTGCCATCGACGTTTACGTCCTCCGTTGTTGTCTACTTATAACGACCCTTGAATGTTATTGCGGCTTTGCTGGGTGTCCTCAGGTGCTTACGAACCAAACGAACCTCCACCAAACTGAAGCCGGAAACCTTGAACCGAACGTGGAACACGGCCGCTCACGAGGCGGCGAAGGCGGCGCCGGTAGTCTGCCTGGCTTCCACCAGGGGCAACGCTCCTGGCTTACGAGCACCACCGGCAGCAGCCGAAGGGGAAAGGGTGCGCCCCAACAAATTACACATACCTCTCCTCGCACAACCCAGCCCAGGTCGAGCCAGCTCGCTTCTTCGGTGTTTCCTCGAGGGCCCCCGAGTGCAAAGAGGCGAGAAGGAACACGCCAGAGGGCACCTTTTCAAGACACCCACCACTGGAAGCAACCGACGACAAAAAAGAAAGAATAAACGGTGCGTGCGAACAACGGCCCAAGGATCAGTGCACGCGATTCGGTGGGGGGAATGAATAAAAGAGCGCCGGGAATGCGGCGGCGTATATTCGGCAGACTGGCGGCGGCGGTTTGCCTCCCCGAGAAGGAAGGGGCCCAGGAATGCCGCCTCGGTTACGCCTCTCGCACTCGCTCCTCGAGGAGCTGTCGGCGCTGCCGTAGTGTTGGCTGGCTGCTAATCCCCTCCCCACTCGACGCGGGCCAGAGAGCACGCGCGTGCGTGCTCCGAGATTCATTAATCCTGCCCGCTTTTGTGGAAACCGAATCCACACTTCTCAGATTGGAAGAAGGCGCGTCTCGCGCCCGGACGTCCATTGTCGGGAGAAACTGTGCGAAATGACTACCTCGAACATCTGGACGCCGAAATTGGGGCCACATCGAGTACGAAGCGTTGCGAGCCATCGCTATTTGGTCGAAAGACCGCACTTCGTCGCGAAGCGGGAAAATGCGAGCGTTTCTTGACGCTGTCAAGCTCGGCACAAGAGCTGCGTGAAGGCTTGCTGCTGCAGCGTCGTACTCTGGGCTCGTTGGAGTGTCATTTTGACGCGCACGAAGTTCACGACATTGGCGCTCATGCAATCCAATTCTAAATCACCCGTCAGCAGGAAGGGGAATCGCCCACGGTATAGGCTCACAGAACCAAACACTCACCAAACGGAACTAACTTTCTTTGAGAGATCATGGTTATAGGCGTGCCATTTTCTTGGGGAGGCCTGTACCAAAGTCCCACTATGTGGACAGTCCAAAACGAGAAATGCATAGGAAAGTACACCGCTTTTAAGGTTAGCCTGCATCAAGTTCTGTGCAATATGTAACGGGGGAAGGGCAATGATCAGGCTCGCGTCTCCAGCAGGGAAAGTAGCGTCAGATGTAATTAAGTGCTCATGCGGCACACGAAGTAAGACAGTCATCATTATTTTTAACTGTTAAATGATCACAAAGAATTTTTAAGAATTAAGGGAAGGGATTGACAGATGACAGCGCGAAATTGAGAACTACATGCTCGCACTTGTGCTATTTCCACCACAACACAGCACCAACGGCATTTCGGAAGCGGGAGACAATAACGTGTCAATGCGTAAGAGGCCACGGGACGTTATGTGCAACAGAGTCCACGATGAGCCCGACTAAGTAGGGAAGAGTGATCGTGTCGGGTCGAAAACGGTTCGCCGGGTTCATGTAAAAGCTAACAAGCTTGCGTCGAGGCGAGGTCTGGCAGCCCGCCTGCAAGGACCTTGCCAAGCGATCAACCCACTTGGCAAAAAACGCGGTCGGGTTGAACTGAAGCTAAACATTTCGATAGAATTGCCTGTCTGGTTGGGAAATATGATTAGGACTTTCAGACTGACTCCAACCAAATAACTGAATTTTATTAGCCCGACATTTCGGAGCCCGTTCGGCTCCTCGGTTCAACTGAGTAAGCTCGACTCGCTCGCGTCGAGAGCGCGTAAACGAAGCCAGTGGCGCTGGAGAAAGCGCGATCGCGACGCGGGGCGTCGCCGCTGCCGAATGACATCGCGATGGAATTACAACGGCAACCTCTTGACGAGTAAAGTGTAGTGGCCAATAGAGAGTGGATGGTTGCGGCGTTTGCGAACGGGATCGCGTTTCGATCCACACAGGATAAACGTAGAGCATGCCACACATGCGGCCACGCGCCGGCGTCCTGGTGGTCCGAGCCACGGCTCCTGTCAAGCAACAGTTCTATGTCTTACGCTTTGAAGCGTCGCGCCGTAGCCACACCTGGACCGCGAAGGTGTGTTGTGGCAGACCGCCGTCTCCATTCAAGCTCCGACCATGACCACCCCGAGCGCTAGTGGGAGCGGAATGCCCTTCTGGGACGAAATGAAAAAGAAAAAAAGAAAAGCGGCGTTGAAGGCGACATTGGCTTAACAGAACAACCAAACCAGCCGGCAAGAAGAGCTCTGTTGGGAATGATGTGGGCTTTTGTGTATCGGTGAGTGCGTGCGCGTGCGTTCGTGGGAGTAGAGAGAGGGAGTTGAAAGGTCGACCTGCCAAAGACACCACCACCCGTGCCGACACGGTGGGAGCAAGGGGCACCGGGAAGGTTGAGATGGGCTCTCGGAGCGGTTACGTTGGCGTACCACTGCGGAGGGCGGCGTTGAAGGGCGAGGAGAAAGCCGAAAGCGAAAGAGCCCTTTATGAATCGACTCTCTGGTCAGAGAAGCGTTGTTCTGAACCAACCTATGCCGTCATGGCTGAGGCAGAAGCCGGAGAGGGGACCAGTAGGGGGCCGCACGAGCTCTACCGGAGGAGAGGGGGAACCGAACACGATGGAAGCATCTACGAAAGGCACATACTTCAAAAGAAAAGCACAGGCAACAATGATCAATGTAGCGTGGAAAAAAAGAAGTGAAAGAGAGAGAAAAGGTGAAGTAACGGACTCCAATGTCACAGCCAAAAAATGCCGAAAGAAAGAAAAGGTGAGAGGCCCAGAAATACAGAATGCAAGGGTAGGGTCACAGGCTGAAAGCCCCGTCGGCGGAGCCGGTGTTCGGGACGGCGGCAGAAGCCACCGGGAATCCGGTTTTCGAGGAGGGCCCGCGGTGTGGCCGCTCGCAAGAAGCCGGCGGTAGAGGGCGCCACCAAGCTCTCCCTGAAAGGCACTGTTCGGGGCGCACGTGCAGGGAAGGCGGCCGAGCGCGTCGAGGCCGGGCGAAACGCAGGAAAAAGTATTGACGCGCAAAAGGACGGACCATCAAAGAGGGGCCCGCAGGCGATCGTTTAATCATCGCCGCCATTTCGTCACGAGGACCAGTTGCCGATGCTCGTTTTGTTTCGGCCCCGTGGACACTGCCAGGCCTCTTACGCGAGACCGCAAAAGCTAACGGTGCCAGGTGATGGCTCGCAGTAGCGGCTCTTTTTCTGAGTGGGTACCCGCTGGATGCCCTCTACTGCTCCTGCAGCGTCCCCGACTCTAGGATTACGAGTTGTGACTCCTAATTTTTCTCATTTAGACTCCTCCTTATTTTCTTCGAGGCATTGCACAGTGGAATCTTGGGGCCTAGCGAGTCATTACCTACGCTACAAGCAGAAAGCAGACACTAACGCGAAATCACAGGAAGATGCGATGGAAAAGACGCGGTAAATGCGCCTTTTGCTTCTTGGTCAGAGCGAGCCGAGCACTCATGGAACGAGTTGCTTTCCGCCTCGAAGATGCGTGAGTTAGAGCTATCAAAAGGTGCCCGAGGTTGACGCAGAAATTCGGCAAAATGCGACGCCCTCCCTGCTTCCATCTCATTTTTAAAAAAGAAAGGAGAAAGACCCAATGCATCGGACACTACAAAACCAGCTGTGGCGAACAGCTTCTCGAAGTAAGCGTCTACAGCAGTCTTTATTGTTTTTTAGAGACAGACGTTATCGCAGCTCGCCGTTATCTTAGTAGCCGGTGAGGAGGCCATTGCTTTCGAAAAGAAGTACTAGGTTATCATCGTGGGAGGCGTTACTGCAGGGCCTGTCTGGGTTTTAGAGCATTAATGAAATTAAATTCTCAATTTCTCCTTTTTTTTTAACTCAAATTGGCTCATACTAGAAACACTAGAAAAATCACTGGCAGCGTCAAAGCGCGCTGCACAATTTACTATATAGTTTTCTAAATAAACCAGTTTCAGTTTCGCTTCACGAAGGCTATGTGCGTTGTGACGTCATGGTGAAGAGTGTGATCACGTGGGGGCAGGACATCGTGTCGTCTTGGCACTCGCTGCGGCTCGGTCGGTGCTCTACAATGCTGCGACTCGTCGCGCGGCCCGCTGTAGCAGCAAAGCAGGTTACCATAGGAACATTAGTGGTCATATTGGAGAAGGAACGCAAAAAGCACAATGAAGTGAGCAAGATTATTGGCATCGATTTATGACACTAAACACATTCAATCGGCATATTTTAAAACCCGCGAACTGCTGGGTCGAAAAGCCCTCGAATAAAACAACAACGGCAACCAAAATCTGAATTCAGGCAAAACCGCGAGTACGATGTGTTAATAGGAAGCTCCAAAAACATTCTAGATCGCAGCAAGATTTGTTCTTCCTTCTGTTGCGGGCTGTTGCGGGCCAGAAAGCGCACGGTAGGGTGTAAGGGCCACCCTATGTTAGAGGACTTGGGCGTAAATTTGTCCACGCGGTCCAACGCTGCACCTAACTGCCCGAGCTTTTGTTGCATTTCGTCTGTCATCGAAAGAGCGGTGGCCGGCAGTGGCGGCCGGGTTACCGCGACGGGTTTCCAGGAAGGCTGATACAAAGTATCAAACTGCCCACAAGCTTTAGCCGTCGGTACGTGGTGAATAGCAAGCGCGTAACTGTTGTTCACTTTCCTTGCAGTCCTTGTCTTTCTCTGTGTTTGTGCGCACACTTGTCGCTTGCCGCCTCCGAGCAGCGTACGGGTGGCGTGACGCCCTCGCCGCGCAGTTGAGCTGTAGCTTCCTCGATCCCAGACAACTTAGGCATAAATAAACGGCAAATCAACATTAGACGAAATCTTGTACCGTTCTCGCCCACCGTCTCAGCACGGAGACAGGTGTCCGCGACACCTGCTTGGGCCACGTACATTGGCGCAGCAGCGCCCGCGTGTCACACGAGGGGCGGCGACGCGTCCTTGAACCTGAGGGCGGACGGGTGAAACCGGCGCCACTGAATTACGTCGCGAATGACTGAAAGCCTTTTCTCGGAACAAAGAGAACATTTAGCAGTGTTCTGCGACGCCCTGTTGTGAAACTCCCGGCAGGCGTGACCCCCTCGAACAAGAACCCTGCTGGCAGTCGAAAGCCTTAAAATATTGCGAAAGTCGCTTCGTTACGAAGCAATGAAAAAAAGAAGAGAATTCTGCAGATCCCACCCACCATGGGAATCGACGTTATGCGAAGCATTTTGCAGGCAGCTAGCCGTGTAGTATTGTTTAGCGTTCCGAAAATCGTTACCAGTTTGACTAACGTGTTTGTGAAAATCCACTATTTGTGTGTACGACACGTGTACAGTGAAATAGAATTCACGCGAGTACGCGTGGGTGACGACAGCAGCGAGACGATGACTACGGTAACGACTACTTCCTGTTTTCTACGAACGATCGAATTCATGTAAAACAGAGGCACGCAAGTGCGAGATGGGTAAGAAACGCAGGAACTAAATGCCCAATGACGGCAGCACTTGGAGGACAGAAACGGGTGACTGAGCGGCGAAACTTTGGCACAACCAGTGCGCCAAAGTGTCCTTTTGTAGACATCCGGACCAGCGGCTTGGTGCACTGGCCGCCTTGGCCGAACCGTCGTGACGCTGGCATAGTGGAATTTGATGCAGCGCTGTCGTACTCGTACAGTGTGTGCGCCAGGAACGAGCACGCGTCGATGTAAGCGGCCGGCTAACGAGGAGAAAGGCCGTGAACGTCTGCTCGGAAATGAACGCTCGTGGGTAATTTGGTTTTCAATCTCTGCTTGAACGGATGCAGCCACCAGCCGGTGCCGGGATCTTCTTACGCGTGCCACCGGACTCGAGCGCAGGTACTAAGGCGAGAATCAGGCGCGATTAGGAAGCTGGAGTGACGATGCAACCACCATCGCGGCGTCACGAGCACACCTATGTAGGCGTCGGCTCAGGTTTGTAGACAACTTGGTCCACAGGGTCGGTAGCAGCACTTGTCATGGTAATGCCATGTCGTGCGTGCATGCGCGTATGTCATGGCATTCATGGGACTCGTATCATGGCTTGACATACGGCCACGGCATTCATGCCAATAATTTTATGACGTACATGACATGTCATTAACGTCAAAAATGCATGTCATTCAATAGTAATCTCATTTATGACATTCGTGACGTCATAGACACTCATGACACGTTCATTTTTTAATAAGTTATATATTTTTCTAACAAGCATTTCTAACGTGCTTGCGTATTCCCCACCCCTCATGTAATAGCCCCGGGAGGGGTCTTTAAGGTAAGAAAATGATAATGAAAAACTATATATCAGTATATCCATGACTTGAATGAAATGATACGAGATGTGTCACATGAATGACATAAGGTGCGTTTCGTGACCTGGTTGTGATGCATTGCAAATGGCATGAGGTGATGGCATCGTGGTCATTTCTTTAACTCGATATGTATCGGGATATGTGCGACGAGACATGCGTGCATGACATGACAAGAATTAGATGCGCATGCATGTCTTGTCATGTAAATCATGGCATTCATGTCATGAAACGCATGTCACTCATGTGATGACGTTTCGTCATGTCATTCAACCAAATATATATCGAGTTAATGAATCGACAGTGACAGCATCATGTCTTTCTACCACTTATGACATACATGCCACGATGAGTATGTGAAGTCATGACATATGACATGCGCTTGTATGTCTTGTCATTCATGTCATGACGCACATGACATTTCTAAATGTCATACATACGATTTATGTCGCACATACATGCCATGATAAATATGTCATGTCACTGATGTCATGCCATATAACTCATGTTATGTATGCATGCATGTCATGCCGCCGCATGGCTATTCTGATATATATTAGGTTGAAGAAACAAACACAACGGCATCAGGACGGAGCAAGGATGCTATATCGATAGATGCACTCAAAACGCATCAAGTTCTGAAAGAATGTTTCGCATTAAAGGCCCCTCACCAGGCCCCATAGCAAATTTTGGTTATACGATGGAAGTTGTTACGTGTCCTCTGGGGAGCAATCTGCCGGAAAAAAATGTTTAAATTGGCTCATTAATAGCCGAGATAGAAATATTTAAGTGCCGCGAACCCATGATTTCAGCAGGCGGGCTCCACTGTCAAGCAAGACGCTCTCTCCATTCGCCCCGTCTAGCCTACGCAAGCGAAATTCCTTCCCTGCGTTCTCCACTATACCGGACCTCGAGTATCGCGTGACGAATACGTCGCAGGCCCCGCCTTCTTCATTTTTTTTTTTTTGCTCCTCGCTTTCCTTCTTTTTTTTTTTTGCACGCGCGCGCTACGCACTACGTAGCGCGTCGCGCGCGAGCTGTTTGTCTCGTTCGCGCAGCGCACGATTTTGCGCGCTGTGCACAAGGAAACATGACTAGTGGTATAATTCAGTGCTACACCAATACTGAGGCAGAACAAGCGGATCGGAGAGCGTTATCACGCGCTGGAACACGGTAGAAAATTATAGTTTCGGTACCTGCGCAAGTGACCGCACGACCTTTGGAACAAACAGACGATGCGGAATACATCTCTCTTGCTTCGGTGCGAAGTAAAACAACAAAAAAAACACGCAGGCATTCCGTTCGTGTGCTTTATTATTTCTCTAAACTTCAATTCGTCAATTCAAGCAACAGATCCCACCGATAACAGATGTCTTCAATAATTATCGAAGTCACGTGTCCCCACGAGCGACGTCACACAGCGGACACGATTACGTAGGCGCAGGGCACGATTACGTCACCCTCCGGCTTGGAGCGCGGCGGCCGCGAGTGAAGAGGGAAGCGACGTTCGGATTGAAATTTCAGATCTTTCCGCGGCGCGTAGCGATGTAATACTTTGCATACACGATTGTTATCGTGCAATGTATGCTCTGCGCTTGTCAGCTCAATACGGCTAGACCTGGTGAGGGGCCCTTTAAAAGAATGCGTAACGGCACGGCCGTAAATCATGGGGCATTCCTAGCACAAGGCAAAATCTGTCTGTGAGGGACGCCGTGCTCGGCAGGCAGGGATTAATTTTCAGCACGTCAGATCCGAATGATGCATTTAAAGAATGGCTCAGGACTGTTTTGAGAAATGAGTAGGGGGACGGCAGATCGCGGGCCAAGTGCGGGCTCACTATGAAAGCGTGCGAAGGTTCTATAGCGAGCCTGGATTTGAAGTGAAGCCCGCAAATGTAGTGTCCCTTGAACTGAGCCCGTGGTCGCACCCAGTCCTCAAACGACGCGTCAGCTCCCAAGGCCAGTATTTTTTTGTCCGAACGCCCTTTCGCTCTCGCATTCTCAGACGATGTCCGGAGCGATCACCCCGGCTTCCTTACAAAAGCGAGGTGCTGACGCACGGTATACCAGAGCGTTTTGGAATTTCGGCCAGGCACAGAAAAGCGGCCAAAGCACTCGGAAGTCGAATCCGCTGCCCCGTGTTTAGCAGCTGAATGCCGCAGACAGTGGGTCACCGCGGCGAATGTCACGGTGCAGTTAGCGTAGCGACCACGTGAATGAAAAACGAAACGGTAGACGTTGATTCTATATGTAGGCCATCGGAGATCCATCAGATGAACCGGTCGCGACAAAACATTTATAACTATACTGCTTACGCTCGAGAGTCAAAACAACCGATCCTTGTTTAAACGTTGCAAACAGGTGAACGATGAAGAAAGCGCCGCAGTGGCGCTTCCAAGCCCGCTCTGGCGACCACTCGAGCGCGAATAATGGCGGCGCCCGGAAGAGAAATGCGTCCACGGGCCATCCGTGCACAGCCGCCTGCACAGACAATTTATGCAGACTACAGGGCCCGGATGAGGCTCCGGCCAGCGATTGATTAGCGTTTAGGGCTAGGCTTGCGTTCCGCGGGCGTGCGTAAACCCACTTGAGTCCCAGCAATACCATAGAGAGTATAATTCGAGTTCTCGGGTACGCAGGCCGCTTGCCTACCCTAACCTAAGAGTTAGTACCTGTCCTTGACGCATCAAAGTTGCGCTAGGGAAACTAGCATAGGTACTGATATGTTTGTGTTGTAACCTTCGTGAAACAAGGTAAACACACTGCAAGTGAAGCGCAATGAAACTAATAAATTATTTGTCGAAGTTGGCGCATATGTTGTTCCCTCCGTCTGCCGATGCTTTTTGCGCTTCACTTGCAAGTGTCGTACCAACAAGGCGCAATTTCTACCCTTCTCAAGATAAACAAGCGAACATTCATTATGCATCATAAGCAATCGTTATCAGTACATCTGTAATCAAGAGAAGTTGGGCGCGTACCCATCTTTAGGAGATGATCGGTGACGTTAATGCGATTAGCAATCGATTTGATCATAGGTGTCCACTTGCTGGTGATATGTCTTATATGTTATATGCTGATTATTATGAAGAGCGGTACATACCCAGTGACCCCAGCGTGGCGTGAAAGTAAAACGGTGAGATCCAGAAATGGATGGATGGATGGATGGATGGATGGATGGATGGATGGATGGATGGATGGATGGATGGATGGATGGATGGACGGACGGACGGACGGACGGACGGACGGACGGACGGATGGATGGATGGATGGACGGACGGACGGACGGACGGACGGACGGACGGACGGACGGACGGACGGATGGATGGACGGACGGACGGAAGGACGGACGGACGGACGGACGGACGGACGGACGGACGGACGGACGGACGGATGGATGGATGGATGGATGGATGGATGGATGGATGGATGGATGGATGGACGGACGGACGGACGGACGGACGGATGGACGGACGGACGGACGGACGGACGGACGGACGGACGGACGGACGGATGGATGGATGGATGGATGGATGGACGGACGGACGGACGGATGGACGGACGGACGGACGGACGGACGGAAGGACGGACGGACGGACGGACGGATGGATGGATGGATGGATGGACGGACGGACGGACGGACGGACGGACGGACGGACGGACGGATGGATGGATGGATGGATGGATGGATGGACGGACGGGCGGGCGGGCGGGCGGGCGGACGGACGGACGGACGGACGGACGGACGGACGGACGGACGGATGGGCGGATGGACGGATGTAACCTTTGAAAATTAAGACAACGAACGACAGGCCGGAGCGACGGTACTTTCCCGCTTGAGATTATGGCGCTTAACTATTTCCCACGACACTTGGCGATTGTCAGAGAGTTGGAGCTAATTGGAAGAAATGTGCCCGACTTGGCTCGCTATGAAGTGTGCCTAACTTTACACAAAGCACGGATCCAGAAATACAGAAAATGTATACAGACACCAACAGACATGACCAACGGTGCACCAGCCAACAGACACCAACAGACATACAGACATGACCAACGGTGCACAGTAGTTTACACAAAATACATTAACTAGCACGATTTAAAATGCTGCCATTAAACTAAAAATTTTAATACTATAAGGAAGAATGTAGTACGAGTGAACTGCGGCGTATTGTTGCGCGAATGAATAGGAAACAATGAGTACACGAGAAGGTAAGTAAAATGATAAACAATTAATACAATTTTGGTTCCCCCTAAGTGTAAGCAAATATTAAGTTTGTCGAACGATGTCGATTAAAGAAGAACGAATGTTTAGTCAAATAAAGGGACCTGCCATTTTGGTAATTAAGTGCGTCATTTGTTCTTGGTCATATTGTGACAAAAACCGACACCGTTCTTTTGGCAGGAGCTCTCCACGTGCGCATATCGCCTTACTTTTCGTGGCCCATAATTAACGTCGCAGCCGTGACACGGCCAAGGAAGACACAGAGAGAATGGTTACTGTCGGCTGGACTTTTCACTGTATTCACAACACCCAGATTTAACTGTACGCCGCGCCTGCGGCGGAACCGAAGGACAGGCGAGTGAAGGGCGCGCTTGAAACGCGGGACAACAAGCCTCCCGTCGAGAGACGAACGGGCTCCGATGCGCGCATGTGTTCGTCCGAGGCTCGCAGCGGTTTGTCCGGCCCCCTTTCCGCCGCGTTTGAAGCGCAAGCAGCGCCGCAGGGCGACCGCGAAGCGCGACACGCGCGTGGCCGCGTTGGCGTGACTCGAGTCGGCAAGAGTGTGAACGACGTGCCTTCCTTGCGTACCCCTCGAAACACGACCTCGCAGCCACTCCCTTTCTTTCACCCGCAAGTGCGCCCGCGCTTCCAAAACAGCTCCTCTCGACGGCCCCCCGGTGGGTCCGAAGCGTCGTCGGACGTGCGAACGGACACGCCGCGCGGTTCCTGGAAGAGGGCCGAGCCGTGGCACACCGCGCGGTCTCGATCGCGGTTTTCGAGCGAAAGCAGCCCACTTCCGCCGCCGGTGCCCGGCCGCGGCTGTTATCGCTGCGCCCGGGCGACCATCGGAAGCGCGGGGTGGGCTCCAGAGAAGAGAGGCCCCTCTCCCGGCGGGGTTTTCGCCTCACTTGCGAGGGCCCGTCGTCAATCTGTCACTCTCTGTTTCGGCGCCGCTTTGCAGCAGCCGTCGACGACGCTTTACGGCTCTCCAAGAGGCAACAGGCAGCCCAGGCCCGAAAGAAAAACTCAGTGCCTTTCCACTCCGTGAAGAAGGATAACCAGAGAAGCTGTGTATGTGGGCCCCTTAATGCCGAACTGGACTTCCGCCGCGGGTCAGGTCGGCATTGCACTCTCTGCGGGATCGGCCCACCTGTGGGGAGTGCTTAACGCCTGCTTCACCTCGGCCGCGGTTCGGGCCGTATTTCACTATCTTCGAGATCGGCCCACGTATGGCGAGTTTTCTGCTTACGACACGAAAATTTCCTTGGACGGTAGAGGTATACAGCTTCGCTGTAAAAAAAGAAAGAAAGAAAGAAACAAAACACACACACACACACACACACACACACAGAGAGAGAGAGAGAGAGAAAGAGGACGTACCGGACGTAGCGCCGGCTCCGCAATGCGTGTGTCGTGTTGTGTTTAACGCACTCTCCGCGTACCCGCTCCCGAGCAAGCGCAAATTGACTTCTGTCGCTGCGTTTTCACTGACACTCAACATGAATAAAAGAGCACCGTTTCGGTGAAAGAAGCCGTAATAGAAAGTTCGCAAACGTAAGCGGTTTTAAACTGAATTCGCTGATAAGAAAAAAAGGACAAGAAAGGAAATGCCTCTCGTACGAAGTTCCGGACTACCATTTTTCGCAATAAGGCAGACGCATGGAACGAGCACACGGCGTCCGAGTGAAAGTAACAACAGCGCCGCACTGCGAGCTGCGCCATCTTGTGCGGAATGCTAGCAGCGCAACCACGAAACGCCCCGAGTGCTCGTTTTGAAGCCGCACTGTCAACAAGTGGACCTGTCGCCAAGCGAACCCGGTAGCGTCCTTGCTTGAAGTTTTCCAAGTACCTTAAAGAGTTACCATACCATGCAGTCGTCATTAGGCCCACGGAGAGGCGCAACATTTCGTCATTTTGCAGCGCCACACTAGCCACTGCACTGGAGAAACTTGCGGGTGACGCACATTTAGCTAAGCTAGCGGTCTACAAACCTGACAGCCGAAGCAACACGATCACGGCTATTATGAAAGAACAGCAGCATGCTGTGAACATTTCGAGGCAAGTCAAGACGCTATCCGATTCGAAGTGGGGTATACTGTCAACGTCACTACCTACTTGCAGCTCTGACAAAGCGTACGGTGTGTACGGTTTGTTATACACCAGGTTGAGCCTGGTAGCACAAACCGGGATCTTAAGGAAAACATTTTCTCCCCGCATGGCACAGTTCTTGCGGCGAGGATGTTAGGCAAAACCAGCACAGCCCTCGTCCCGTTAGGGGCACCCAGCATTCCGCAAAGGGTCTTCTTACCGCTATCTTAGGCCACGGGCCATCCCTTCCAATAAACGTTTCAATCAATCAATCAATCAATCAATCAATCAATCAATCAATCAATCAATCAATCAATCAATCAATCAATCGAGTGCCCTGGCGTTCGTAGCGACACTCTCGGATCGCCGAAAAACTCGAAGAGTAAACGCTTGGAGCGCCAAGAAACGCGGCAGGCATATGAGAAGAAAGCGTGCAGCCGCATGCGGCACTAGCTGCAGCTTGCGTTCGAATACGCTTGCACGCACCACTTCCAGGCCGAGAACACGTTAGCAAATATGGAAGTGCACGGTACATATACTGTGAGTGAACTGCGGGGCTGGAGCAACGAGTTCCGTGCGCAGTGGTTCGAGACTTCTTCACCAACAATACGGGACTGACAGGGCTACGTACGACGGTTGGTACGCATATGTGGGGCGGAGGGAGGGAAAAAGTATAGGGAAGCTACAGCTGGTGCAAACACCGACTGGTTACCTCGTGCTATGAGTTGAGAGGGGATACACGGAATGAAATGTGGTCAGAGAGACGAGATAAACGAAAAGAGGCAAAAAGAGCGGGGGGGGGGAGGGGGGGAATGTGCAGAAAACCATCGTCGGTGATTGTCGGTGTAAGCCAGTAGCCGAACGCTTCCGGAAATCTATTCGCTTGGTTAAACGAGGGGTGCGCTTTATGAAAGGCTCATATTCGCTGCAGTCGGGATATTTAAGCAGCGCTCCTTGCTTAACTGCGCAATTCCGTGGCGAGCAGAGCCGTTCATCAGTACATATGCAGATAGTGCGTGGGTCGGCAGCGAGTGCGTCTCGATTAACTACGTAATAGTTGGCCGTCGGCGACGAACACTCGATTGCGCGAGAGCACGCGCCCATTGCACTGGCCGTGGCAATCGAACCGGCAACCACGAAAACGAGCGAAAGGGCCCCACCTCCCTTCATCCCTCCGTTTAGAAAGAAAAAATAACGCCGACTTAAACACGCGTGCCTGCACGCAACGAAGCGCGCTCTGCGAGCGTACGACTCAGCCTATCACACAGTCTGCACGTCCTCGAGTAGCAGAGCGACGCGTCCTTCTGTGTCGAGCACGGTGCGGGACAGTGCGCGAGTATTCTGTTCGACAACGGTCGATCGCCGAGCAAACGAAGCGAGGTGAAGGTGCGGAGTTCAATGAGGCGGCGCGCTCGAATCGCCGTTTGCTTCCGATCGGCCCCGTTGACAACGTGGGCACGAAAGCTCGCTTCGCAGCGGAGAGGGGCTTTTCTCGACAACAGGTCCAACACGATGGATTGGGGGCTCGCTTCCGGTCGCGTCGCTCCGGCTGGCCACAGTTCTCGGCACCCGCGCTTGCCGAGCCGCGGCAGCGCCATTTTGCGTCGCCGCTCATCCGGTGTCGCGTTACGAGCCTCGAAAGATGACGCTGAGCAGAGATCGAAGGGCATCTAAGGCGCTGGCTGATGCAGTGGAAGCTGGCTATACTCCCGAAACCTTCACGCTTCAACGCCGAGGTGACGAGAAGGAGAGGCAGCGCGGACATTAAGAGAATGTAGGCTGCCGGGTACGTATTTTGCACTTCCGCAGCGTAATATACAAGTAGTTGTAGCTGAAACTTGGAGGATAACAAAGAAGCCAGAAATAAATTTTGTAAATGCCGCGCAACAAGCGATGCCACGAAATGATCGGCGCTAACTTAACAGACGGGAAGACCGCACCGTGGATGAAGGAGAAAATGGGGCGTAGATGATACTCACAGGAAGAAATCGGGTGCGTAGGGTTGAGTAGTGTTACGTTTCGCCTATGACGCGCGGTGTAGCCGGCGCGGATTCAACGGACGCCGGAGCTTCGTTCAAAGCGGCGGACATTTTGGCCCGTTCGGAGCGGCCGCGACGCATCCCCGCCGAGCGCGTCCCGGCATGTTTCAGTGCCACGTGTCTTCGTGTGTGCGTGTGTGTGTGTGTGCCCACGCTTGTCAAAGCGCGGCAGCTGGGGAGAGGAGCTCCCCCAGTGTGAAGCGAGGAGGTCTGAACGGCGCCGGCCCGGCTGATGCGTCACCTCCTTGTCTCTACATGTCTCTCAGTCCGTCCGTGCCTCGCTGTCACGTGGTGTCATCTCGTGACCTTCCTTCTTGCCCGCGACGCCAAGAGTATAAGAGCAGCTGCCCCCGGACGCCAGGAGAGAGGCTCCGATTTCTTCTGTTGAGTAACGTGCTCTGCCATCTCTCTACTTCGGTCGACCTGACCGACCGCTCTTTGCGATGCTAGAATAAACAAGTTGTTCTGTTAGCAGTCGCCTCATGCTTTGCTGGGACCTTCGGATGCTTCCAGTGTGCCCCAGGCCGCCAGGCCAACGCTACCCTTGGGGCTTGCGACCCATTTGCAACAACGGGCGCCAACGGTCCGGTTGCAACAACGGGTGTCAGCACTGAGGTTCCAATAGCTGGTGGCAGCGCTGAGATTCCAACAGCCGGTGCCATCGGTAGGATTACAACAGTAGGAACAATGATAACCTTACAATTCGTAGTACATGGAAACTCCGCCGGCAGCTTTCGGTGACCTTCTGCGCGCACACAAACTGTCGAAAATACCGTGAAATCAGCGGCGTCAAACTGGGGTCACCGAAGCGAAATGAAAGAAGAGAGGAAGAAAGAAAGTGCGGCCTTGAATTCTCTCTGCCAATTCCTTGACCTCTTTGGTCGAACGAAATTCCAATGGAGCTACGACATTACCTAGCGGTCGACATTGGTTATGTGTTTCCGCATCGCGTCCACAATTAACGCGGGGCATGTGTTGACATCATTGCTGCCATCCCAAGAAATCGCGCAAGTAAAGGTGCAACAGCTATGCTCGCGGTCACAGCGGCGCCACCGATCGGATGCAGCCTACCTGACCCACGTAGCGTGTACACCTGCGAGCCACGTCGGCGTTGAGCGCTGGGCGAGCACAACGCAGCACTGGCGCCTGCGTACCCTGGAGCACACGACGCCGCGAGCGTCGACGAGAAAGAACGAGCACCTCGGAAAAGAAGTGAAAACACGGAGAACGGAATGGATGGCGCCGAGGAAACTACCGGACGTGCCGGAGCGAGGCGAGGCAGGGCGAGGACGCTGCCATTTCGTAATAGCGAGGCCCGGCAGAGGCTGTAATAAGGTGCCCATCTTGCCCTCTCTTGTACCCGAGGAGGGGTGGCACCTCGAAAGACTCCCGGATGCGAGCAACCACGGTTAGGCACAAGTGGGGCGGGGGGTGGGGGGAGGGACGTTGCGTGTTTGTGCGTAGAGCGGCAGCTTCCATCGTTGCGTGTTCGCCCGCGCTAACGCAAGCGAGCGGGAGTCACACACGCAAAAAATGCACCATCGAGCACCGCGGCGTATTCTCGGTGCAGAGGCGCATCTCTTTGGTTCTTTGCTCAGACACACACACCGTTCACTGCGCCGCGTTATTCTTTCTTCGGCCAGTGGAGAGGGAGATGTGGAAAGAGGAAGTGGAGGGGGAGCGCCCCGCGTGGAGCAGCCAATTTTCGAAGAGAGGCAATAATCGGCGCACACCACCAGAGCAGTAGGCACAGTACTTTGCAGCGAGGGTCGAGCAGGGCTGTGTGTGCGTGCGCAGAAGTGAGGGCGATGGGTCTGCACGAAGCGTCGAGCGGCGGTAGCGTCGCTGCACATCGGCGATGGAGGCGTGGACACACGCCGCAGTGCGCGTAATCTGGGCGTAACGACAACGACGGAAGCAAGCCGCTGATTGTGGCAGCGGGGACGCCGATAGTGAGGGTCACTCGCGTAAAGGGAAAGGGAGAGACAGAGACCAGAAAAAGGCGAGGAGGATAACCGGTGGCATTTGGGGGCGCAGCAGCCGCACGCGGGTAGCTCGCTTGTTGCAGCTGTGTTCGAATTCTCTTCTCTTTTTATGTGGCCTTCAACGGCGATACGTAACCTGCAGCACGAACAACTTGAACGGCCGCAGAGGCCACCAAACAGGAGATGGTCTGGGCTGCGTTAGGAACGCGTTTCTGATGACGGGCGTTGCCAGTGCGTTTGATTCTTACCTTATTATGCTGATCTGACGTTTCGTGCGGAAGCTGTACTATGGGCGTTTGGAAAGAGAGCACGACTCGGCAACGGCCGGCGCAAACTGGCGTCGCTGTGGATTGTGTGTTGCGAATGATGAGGTTCGTTACGGATTATTCCCAAAACCCGCGTCGCTGGCTAAGCTAAATTCCTCGTCCGACTGCCTTGCTCGGGACAATATTTTATCCCAAAGCATGTACTCGAACATCACGGAATGCCCTGTGGAGGACGGATAACGTCGGCGAGGAACTGTTTTCCACTCACCCAAAAACATGTGCCAATGCTAAGCTACAAACATGCTGAGATGTTCTAATTATTCTGGCGATGAGAGAGGGTCACGCAATAATAAAATGAGCAAGAGCAATAACAGAACTATCTAGGAGACAGAAAAGGACGTGGATTCCAACAGCGCTTGAGCCCGTTTTTCTTGGCTCAGCCTATATTTCGCACTGCGCGCAACCTTAACGGTTCCACACGTCTTCTGTATCGATCGAGCTTAGAAATCTCTCGCAGGGTTCACTCTGCAACAGCGGATTACAGGGTCGTTGAACTTTCTCGGTAGCAGCAATAGGCGAGAGTCGCTCCTGTCCGAGCATACGTTCCTTCGCATCGCTCCAGAGGAAAGACCCGAATGTCAACTTATTCGACAAGGACCACTCCTCAGACATGGCTCTGCTCGTCTGGAACATTGTCCGAATATTCTGGCCAACTTCTGTTGTGATCGGACCACGTGGATCGGACCAACGTACTCTGTGCTTTTGTCAAAGACCTGGCAGGGCGCCCAGGTAGCCCTAACGGCTGGAAGAGTAGGCGTACCGTCAAGCACGCCAAAGACCAGCACTCCTGCGACAGCAATGGCCCCGAAATTCGTCACCGACGGTCATGGATGGATTATCCGTATCAAAACATTTCCAAGATACACAGCACGTTGCAACGCTCATTTTGCGTCCGCCAACTGGCTTTTTCCTACCTCAGTGGAGCCCATGAACGCTTCACGACGCGCTAAGTGTATCAGCGGCCCTGACCACTGCAGAGGCTCGCGCCGCTACAGTAGGCATCAAAAAAGGGAAGAACCTGGCTATAATAACCAGTGATGACCTTTCGGCGACAGAAAAGATCCAGCGCATTAACGAAACCACTCTTAATGGAAAACTTACCTTGTCCACATCTGTACCGCATCGCCCCACAACTCGTGTAGAGGTGTGATTCACAACGTGGAACTGAACACCCTAACCGATGAATTGATGCGAGAACTCCGAGCCCCAAATTATGAAATTATTCCGGCTCGTATGAAGGGTAAAACAGCCACTGCGATCATAACTTTCAAGGGCTCGCATGTATCTCGGCAGGTCATCTTCGGCGCAGGTGTATATACCGCTGCTTCTCTCACCGACCCAAGGCGCAATTTTGCTCAACATGCTTTCGTTTGTCGCGACAATGGAAAACAAAGTAGCAGAACAAGTGGGAAATCTGTCGGGGATCCTGTAAAGGATCATCACTGCAAGCTAGGCCGCCCTAATTGTGGCAAAGACCACAAGGCCGATGACCCAACATGTGAAGCGCGACGAGCAGCTGATAAAGCGGTCATAGAGGCGGCCTTGTTAGGATCGGCCTGCAGCTATTTCAGCCCGCTGCACGTGTTCCGATCCAACCGGGACGGCGGCGCACTTCAGAGAACTGCGCATAACCGGCAGCCACGTGGCGAAGGGTCAGCTCAGGGGAGTTCTCAAGGGGAGGTAATAGGCGGAACCTCCCCATGCGCTTTTCGAGACACCAGACAATGTGCTACCCGGGCACGCCACCCGGGACGGCTCCGAGTTCGACGAAGCAGGCTTTGTGCGCAACACGACAACGCCACCCTGTTCTGCTATGAGTGGGGGAGTTGCCGCGGGAACGCCGACGGGGGCTCCTTCCCACGCGCCGACCAAGACGCAAGACAATGTGCTACCCGAGCCCGCTACCCGGGTCGGCTCAGAGTTTTACGAAGCCCCGCTGACGTCGGCTTCGAACCACTGCACCTATGTGCGTGTGTGTGAGCCCTCATCCTCCTCTAAGTCGAAAGCCCGCCTCCTCCAAAAGGGCGGGTCATCTTGAATGACGTCGAACTATACGTCGAGCAGAGTGCTTATAAGCAGCGATTGTCGACTGCTAGTGTGTGCTCGTCGTCGTGCTCGTTGTGGTGCTCGAAATGTACTCGTGAGCTGTGTGCTCCGTTGCTGTATGTTCGTCTTGCGTGC
Organism: Dermacentor albipictus; assembly: GCF_038994185.2. Lineage (NCBI taxonomy): Eukaryota > Metazoa > Arthropoda > Arachnida > Ixodida > Ixodidae > Dermacentor > Dermacentor albipictus. The sequence goes on along the minus strand of NC_091828.1, from coordinate 18,417,041 downwards.
TCCATTTGGGAGCCACGCTAGACTGTCGATGTATCTCATGTTCAACTGTAAATAACGTGTAAATAAATCCTGCTCTCCTAAGTCCTGACGAAGAGTCAAGCTCCTTCCTACAGCTACGACTGCCAAATCTTACATCTGAATGGAAGCGGTGAGATCGGCCTACAGCTCGTAGATCGTCCGACAACTCTAACAAATGGTGGCAGCGGCGACATCGTCCGACGAATCTTACAGCCTACCTGAAGCGTTTGCAACAACGAAAGGATGACAAGCGAACGAAACCAGTCACCATCACAAGCTGAAGCCCAAGCCCAAAAGGCAACTCCGACAACACATCGAGAGAAAGAAGTAGCTCCAGAAGCCGTCAACAGTCTAGGGGCCGCAGCCGATCCAGAGGCCGCGGCCACTTCGGGGGCCATAGCCAGTGCGGGAGCCAGAGCCAGTCCGGCATCCGTGGCCAGTCCGGGAGCCGCGGCCAGTCCGGGGACCGCAACCGGACCGGATGTCTCAGTCAGTCTCCGGATCACAACCTTTTGATTATGTTAACCACGATGCTATGCTGCAAGAGCTCGAAGGTGCTAGCTGCGGAACCAAGCTTTATAACTATATCAGGGACTTCTTACGAAGTCGCACATACACGCTACGAGTAGGCGACATTACCTCACAACAGTATCCCCATCCGCAAAGAGGTATCTCGCAGGGTTCAGTGATCTCGCCTGCACTCTTTAACCTTGCCATGTGCGTAGTCCATAGAGCGCTACGAGACATCCCCGAAATCAAGAATGCGATCTACGCAGATGATTTCATGATCAGGATCAACATGGATTCGCCAGGACACATCCAAGAAACTCTCCAACAGGCTATGAACAGGGTCCACGAGGCTGCTTAAACTATTGGCCTTAGATGCTTGTTGGAAAAATCTGAGTTGCTACTGGTCCACCACAAAAGATGGCGACCGCCCACCATACAAATTGTAAACGTAGACGTGCCGATTTCCCCACCAAAATGTATTAATATACTCGGTCTTCATATCCAGAAAGATGGAGGTCCCACTGCGACGGTGCAGCACCTGCTCAGGCAAGGAGAACAGGTGCTGCACACGATGCGTAGGGTCTCCAACCGAGCCAATGGAGTGAAAGAGGCGAATGTGCTTCAACTAAGAAATGCACTAATTATGTCGCGCCTGCGCTATCGCCTGCGCTATCACCTGCCCTATACCAACCTCCGTCAGCAAGATATCAATCGCCTTGATGCGCTCATCCGGAAGGCGACAAAGCTGGCCATCGGCATTCCGTTTAACGCCAGCACTAAGCTCAAGCTCTTCCTTGACATCGGTTGCCATAACACAGTGGCGGAACTGGTCAGTGTCCCAGTTGAAAATGACAACAGAGGTTGTGTTCAGTACTACAGAAATTTCTGTTGTACAACAGGATTTTTCTGTAGTAACTACAGATTCCTGATGGAGCGACAGACTTTTCTGATGTACAACAGACATTTGTTGTTGCTACTACAGAAGTACAGTCTGTCGTATGTCTGTTGTTACTACAGAAAGCTGAAGCTCTACAACAGATTTTTGTAGTACTACAGAAATTTCTGTTGTACAACAGGATTTTTCTGTAGTAACTACAGATTCCTGATGGAGCGACAGACTTTTCTGATGTACAACAGACATTTGTTGTTGCTACTACAGAAGTACAGTCTGTCGTATGTCTGTTGTTACAACAGAAAGCTGAAGCTCTACAACAGATTTTTGTAGTACTACAGAAAAAATTGTCATCACTACAGGCACCCTGTTGTCCCAACAGAAATGTTCCTGAAGTAACCCGAAAAACTTCTGTAGTGCTACAGAGAGCTGTTGAAATACTACAGAAACCTATTGTGGCAACAGGCCCCCAATTGTCACAACAGAAGTGTTCCTGAAGTAATGCGACCAACTTCTGTTGTACTACAGAAAAATGTTGTTGTACGACAGAAGCCTATCATTGCAACAGGCCCCCAGTTGTCATAACAGAAGTGTTCCTGAAGTAATGGACAAACTTCTGTTGTACTACAGAGAACTGTTCCACAACGGAAACCTATCGGCGGAACATGTACCCAATGATGACGACAGAAGTGCACTGAAATTGTGTGATGCGACAAGCTTCTGTAGTGCCCGGTTGAAAAAGACAAAAGGAATTCCTGTCGCAACTACAGAAATTCTGTTGTAGGACAGAAGTCGTTGACATTTCTTAATTGGGAGACATTTCTGACATTAGGACAGAAATTCTGATTTCGCAACAGAAGCATTCTGTCGCGACAACAAGAGTTCTGAAGTCGGGCTTCTCGCGCTTCTCTGAAGCCGGCAATGCTGATGGCGCCGACACCGGTAATAAAGTCGACGTGGCGAATAGTTACAATTGTGCCGTGACGACGCGGCACCACCAACGCCCTACCGGCCACCTCAAAATCGGCCACTGATCAAAATCATACCATCTGCGGGAATGGCTGCGTATCCGTTTTTTTTTTTTTGGTAAGATGTGGCACACAGGCCTGTGGACTTACATGTGCTGTTACAATCACACATTAGTTAATTTCCCAGGAATATTTCATAAGCTTATGCGAAGCGGAAAAGAAGATTTCGGTTGTTCCACAAAGTTGCGTGAAAAGCTGTCTCGCTCGGGTCTCATTAATCTGATACAGTGCTGCCGTGAGAAGCCAGTATGCTGTCAGAAAGAACTCTCATCCACGAATGTTTATGTAGCTATTTTGCATTGAACACACGAATTATATGCGCGCTCAAAAGTGTAAAGAACGAGAGACAACTGTCGAAACTAGCAGTAATAACCCTAAAAGTCAACGTTGTCTATTTCTGAATTTCTTATTTAATAAGGATATCGTACATAAAAATCGATGTTCTAGCACTGCAAGATGTACGTCGATGGTACGAACACTCTTGCTCTTCTAGAGATGCGGCACTTGACGCGGTGGAGTGATAGCGGATCTTGGCTCTCAAAATGCAAATGTAAACATCAGCGCATCGGCTCGTCGTACTGTTCACATGGCCAAAACGTACCCTCGAAAAGCATGTCAGGGGTGGTGCAGTGGTAAGATGCCGGGCTCGGAATCGTAAGGTCGCATGTTCGAATCCTAGGCGACGACGTTTTTTTTAATTTTTTTTAACTTTTATGTTTTTCTTTTTTGTACTAACAAATTTACATAACCTTACGGACGTCTCTGTCAATTTTTAATTAAATATTGATCAAGAACTACACAACTTTCTACTACAGGACGTCACACTACAGACAACAGAACTACAGGCAACAGAACTACAGGCAACAGAACTACAGGCAACAGAACTACAGGCAACAGAACTACAGGCAACAGAACTACAGGCAACAGAACTACAGAAACAACGTCCCAAAATACGACAGACTCTTAAAATTTCCTGTTGTGTTTTTCAACTGGGGTTCATCGTCGTTGCCAAGAACTGCGTTTGCAGCGCGCATGTCAAGGCACGCACATTCTCCATAGCATCGGTCATCATCCAGAAGCTGCACCTCTTGTGGATGCGCACCCACTACCCCCAAAAGAATGCGAACTCCTAACCATAGCTCCACTGCCACGCCACATGAATCCAGAACGAGGCAAGGAGAGGCGACGCCAGCGAGTTGCCTACTTCAAGAGGCACACGGCAAGACACCCTGGCGGCATATACTTCTACGCTGATGCTAGCGTTGGTGCACGGGGCTCCGCTATAGCAGTCGTGAATAACGACCTCGAACTGTACATACGGAGGTACTCCCAGAGACAGATCCGACCTTAGCGGAGCTGACAGCCATCGCAATCGCGATCAAACACATGCCCCCTAGTAACTCAGCCTACCCAAGAATCATATTTACCGACTCCATGGCGGCTTGCAGGAAATTGCTGCACAACGATTTCTCGGCCCACATTTCGACATTTATTCAAGAGCACCTTCAGCGTCCTTTGGAAATCATCTGGATACCTGGTCATGACGGGCTGCCGGGAAATGACAGAGCTAATCAGCTCGCCTGCGAGACTTTAAACCAGGTATCCTGCATTCTGCGACCAGCCCAGACGAAAAGGTGGGCTCGCCTGCTTCTGTGGCCTTATCAAGAGGCAAGGCGCCAGTTCCCCAAGCTCAGCAAAGTCCTCACCCGTGAACAGCGTGTACTGATTCGCCAGGCCCAGACCGAAACACTCCCTACACCAGCGCAAATGCAACTCCCCCGCGGCCTCTCACCTGGAGATCCCCCACCGTGCCGATACTGTGGCAAACACACGAACACATCCTATCCTCTGGTCCTGTGGACCACCCCCACCTCCCCTGCCAGCCCCTACAAGTATTTCCCTTAAACCGCATGCCGGGTGGTTGACAGAAGCAACCAGCGCCGACGACCAACAGTACCTTGCGGCGTTTATCAGTGCTGCACTGAAGAATGCCGCAAGCGAGGCTCTGGACTGTTTCCACCACACCACCCAACATGACAATAAAGCTTTTCTCTCTCTCTCTCTCTCGGCCGCAGCAGTGCGCCGTGGTCGCGAAGAGCTATACGTACTCACCCGTATCGCCAACTAAAGACCAGAGCGCTTCCAAGTCCAGCCTCCCACAACCGCAAATCCCGCAGTTTGGGAAATGGACTGCCGCGCGCAAACGTATAATAATATTTGGGGTTTTACGTGCCAAAACCACTTTCTGATTATGAGGCACGCCGTAGTGGAGGACTCCGGAAATTTTGACCACCTGGGGTTCTTTAACGTGCGCCTAAATCTAAGCACACGGGTGTTTTCGCATTTCGCCCCCATCGAAATGCGGCCGCCGTGGCCAGGATTCGATCCCGCGACCTCGTGCTCAGCAGCCCAACACCATAGCCACTCAGCAACCACGGCGGGTGCGCGCAAACGTAGCAGCGTGTAAATACGTCTGCACAGCATGCGACAGACTGCGTGCGTTTATTCTGACGAAGGCCGGCCGTGACACGGCCGAAACGTTACAAACGATTAAACGTGCAATTTTCGTAAGTGGGCCCCTTCGTTTCTGCACACACACACAAACACACAAACACACACACACACACACACACACACACACACACACACACACACACACACACACACACACACACACACACACACACACACACACACATGTAAATATATATATATATATCGCGCTGGAACGAAATGTGTAGCTTTCCATTTTTTTTTTACAGAGAATAAACGAATAAACATCCACGAGATAAATATAACAAAACTAAGCGTGCCAACGAATGGCAGAATAATTTACGTCATCTCGGGTTCTGTTGCGCAGCTAACTCGAAGCTCAGAGCGCATTGCCTGCTAGTGGAACACACGTGGCCGGAGATGGCATCCCCGACCTTGTGCTCGGCAGGAAGGCGGCAGTCCAGAAACCACGGCATCGGCACGAACTGAAATGACCAGACCGGTGCGCACCGCGTGGGTCTCGAACGACACGTGCGGCGTTCAATTTGTGCTGGCTGCCGGGCACGTTCGCCGTGCACTGCACAATTAGGGCAAAGCCGGGAGAAGACGCGACTGCCATACAACATCGAGCGACGGCATTACCGTTATAAAGCAAGATGTCAACCATTGAAAAAGGAAATGATAGTAAAGTACACATGCTTTCTGGTACGGAGCATGCGTTAGCTAAATTCGGAGGCGTACGTGTAGCGTTGCGAATGTTCTCCTCTGAATAGCGATTGCGCAAGTAGCGCCACGCTATAAACGATCGCCGTATAGTGACGGAGGTACCACTGCGACGCAAGGAACCTCTCACGAAGAACAACAGAAAATGTGACTGCAATTGCATGATCGGAGTTTGTCATAATATAAGCGTGGCTTCAAGGATGCGAGAGAAAACGCTGAAGGCTACTCGGTACACGAGGCGACACGAGAACAATGCGGACAGATGTTCCACGCGCCGTACACCGAAATGTCGGAATTCGTATACGCTTCGCGTGCGTTCTCAGAACGACGTCGACGAGGGATCGAACTCGCGAACCGCTCAGAGAATTCGCTGAGCCTCCGGTGGTCGACGACGCCCGAAGCGAAAGCGGCTTCACGTTCCCTTCGCAGCGAACCCCCTCTCCCGGGCGCGTCGCATTCAGAGCCTATTAGCCCGACCAGTATTTAGCGCAGCGTCCGAGAAAGTGGGTTAACGCATCGGGGCCGCGTTAGAGCGGCTGCACCAGGCTGGTGACGAAGAGGCCGATGTACGGCGCTGTTACTTCGGGTGTCGCCGCTTGGCACGGGCACATGTGGGGGGGGGGGGGGGGGGGGGTTGATTGCAACGCCTCCTCTCCCTCCTAGAGAAGGCACACATTCACCTAATTATGCGTGGCCCCCGGTAAGGACACGCAATCGATTATACCGCAGCACGCGCTTCAAGCAGAGATCTCTCCATGTCTGCGTATATATAAGGTCGTCGTCGCCGTACTTTTGTTCATTCTTCTTCGAGTTTCTGTTTTATTTCGCGCGCAGACCGCTCCATATTCTCCGAACAACGCGCTATGTCGCTGCCGGATGTGGTACAGACCAGAAGCTATGGCACTGCGCTGCTGAACTTGAGGTAGCGGGTGCGATTTCAAGCGCCGCGCAGCCGCATTCGACGGGGGCGAAATTTAGAAACGCTACCGTGCTTAGCTGCACGTTAACGAAACACAAGGTGGTGCGGTACAAGGGGCTCCGAAAACTCGGTCGGTGACTGCATTTGTTTTCCTTCAAGTTAGTTTTCCCCTACACTGGACGCAAATCACAAATAGCAAGATTATCGCTGTCATCACAACGATAGTAAACGTGGCCTGAAAATAAGGCACTTCCGGATAATTTCGTTAAGTCGGCAGCTATGCAACAGATCATGACGCCAAGGAATGCCTAAGTGGATTCGTGTTTCTTTTGTTTTAGTTTATCCGTCGAAATAACAAAAGTGTGGTTAACTACACGGCTGGGCGAGTTAAAGAAAAAAAAAACAAGCAATAGACTGGGAACAGCCGATTGAGTGCGCTCGTGTTGCGGCAACATTCTCCACTGGGCACAAACAACGCCAGCAACCGCGTGCGGGTCGGTCGCCTGCTAAGCGCAGCCGCTGAACGCGACAACCCTCAGCGATCGGGTTGCTCGGTGCCGGCAGGAAGAGCGCGGTTCGACCAGGGCGAGGCGTGCACGGGGCAGCGGCGGAGCGCCGGGCGGCACTCCCAAAATCGCGCGTTGTGGCGGTGGCGATGATGACGGGGCCTTCTTTCCGGGTAACGGGGCCACTGGGTCCTGGTCGTCGGCGCGAGCGACCATCCCCCGGGGGGCGATTGCCCGCCGGGGTCTAGTTGCGTTCCGCCTCCACAATTCCGCGCAGTGAAGCCAAGGCGAAGCCTCGGGCACTCGAGGTTGTCTTTCGTATTCCATTCTTTCTTGCCCTTTGTCACTGGTTCGCACAATGTTGCGGCCCCGCTATCGGCGAGATCGGTCGCTATAGGCGGGACGGGCGATAAGAGATGAAGAAAACCGGACGAAAATAATTCTTAGGGGCCCCGGTTGTGCGTGCTGATTGGCTCACGCCACGCCCGGCGTTCGCAACAGTGCACGGATTTAACGAGAGGTAGCGTAGAAGGAACGTCTAGCATGCGTGTACAGCGCGATGCATTTCACAACGAGGGGGCCGTACGCACTTGCAAGAAAGAGAGTCACTGAACTCGGTGGGGCTTACTAATGTCTCACGCTACCTGACGTTGAAGAAGTAAAAGTCGCACTCGTGAAGCATCTAAAAGAGGGCGTCTCGTTTCTCCGAACCATCGCTGTGCGGTTGACTGAACTTTTATCGGCGCGAACGCTCCGTCACACAACGCGCTGCTCCGACCGTGACGCGTGCAGACGAGCATGCACGGAACTGCTCAAACAGGAGACGGTGGAGCAAGGTCCGTCAGTGGGCTTCTAACGGTTTTCTTCACCCGAGAAAGCGATGTGGGGCACAGATGGAGATAAAGATTAGGTGCATCGGTATCGTGTGAGAGCTGTCGCCGACACGAAATCGTTGGCTCCGTATGCTCCTTCAATACTGATTGCACATCTGCGGAGTCCCACCGCTGAGCCATCATCAGCTGAACAAGGTATATTGGCCGCGCATGTCTGGGCAGCTGCATTATCGTCGGAATGTCGTTGACTCGACTTGGCGCTATTATTCGACGTCTCCGACCAAGCCGACGATAAGGAAACGGTCAACGCTGCTTCCAAATCAGTCGATGGCTGGTGCAAGTGCAGACGCTGTGCCCTTCTCGACGCACGCGAGAGCACCGCGGGGCAGGCCGCGGTCGCCGAAGAAGCCCACGCGCGGCACTTGCCGTATTTTGGGCCAGGCACTCGATCCGCCGGGGCAGCTGAGCTCCAGGGTTGGATCCCGGTCGCATCTCGACGGGAGCGAGGGTTATTCCGAAGTGCCGCCCTCTAGGTATTCGACGTGTCTCCACGATCAGACGGCGGATTTGGCACGTTAGTATTCGAGGATTTCATTTACTCGCTTAAAGAATTATAAATCAGAAAAGTACACCAGCTCAAGAAAATAAAAACGAGAGACAAACATCCGTTACTATCGTGCAAGTGACAGCAGCGAACAGACGTACGGTAAACCTCTACTTATCAGTTCGTGCAATGAGCTGCTAGCGTTCGGTTCGTGACCACGCTGCTACGTGTAATTCCGCCATGCTTTACGGCGCTTTGACTAACAAAAATAAACAAACAAGGCCAACTGCTTCGTATGGTCTGGCACAAATTGACATCGAGATGATATTTCAAAGAGCGTTTCAGTGATTGGCGGCATAGATTCTTCTTTTTTTTTTCTTTTAACGCACCAATGGAACAACGGGGCTACGGGAAACGGCGCACTCGGGCGCTCCAGATCAACTTCCATTCGCTGGTGTTGTGCGTGCGCCCGAAGCGCCTCGTACGAGTGGCTTTGCCCGAGGCTGCGCCGTCCAATGAAATGCAGCCACGGCTGCCGGGAGTCCAACCCGCAGCCTGCAGCTCAGCAGCCGAATGTCGTGGCTGCTGAGCACGATCTCGGCGGTACGCCGAAGAGGCGACGTGCAGGTCTTTGTGTTCTCTCTCTCTCTCTCTCTTTGTGTGTGTGCGTGTGTGTGTGTGCGTGTGTGTGTGTGTGTGTGTGTTTCTTCTTGTTTTTTTTTTGCAAGTCGATTATATAAGCAGGACTGCAATTTAGTAACGGCAGCCCGTGCCGGACGTCCCGACACGAGCGTAGCCAGAAAAACATTTCGGCAAGGTTGCAATCGTTGATGAGGCTCGCAGCGTAAATGAGGCGTAAACGACCGCTTTAATGAGCCGCCCGCATCAAGGAATAAACGGGGCATGCCTCGTCCAGCTCTTTAAGAGTTGAATGCTTGCTGCGGTGACTCGTGTACTATGCGGGGTTTAGCGAATGCGCGTGCTCGTACAATACTTTCGCACTGCGTTCAATGCGACTGCGCCGCCCCATATACAAATGCGCGGCTGCTTAATTGCTTTCGGGAGAGACGGGGCGGAAAGAAAATCCAGTTTTCCCAACAGAGCCTCCTCGCATCCTCGACACGAAACGGCACTGCAGTGAGAAAATGAGTTGCAGTTTTCTTTTTTTTTTTGGTCGGTGCAATGACGTAGAAAATGAACGCCGACTGAAATATTTAATCTTCGCGGTCTTAGCCAGAGATTCGTTCAGGTTGGTTGACACGCGGCACAGCGTCTACAACCGTCACGAGTAGTAGCCATTTAAAAGGGTACGTAAAGTCAAGCTGGATCGGCGAAATAGACTTCCGCATAATTCCAGAAGCCTGAAAGTTTTTTTGAACGTGACCGCAGTCAACGGGAACCACGAATGTAATGAGGTAATATCGAGCAACCAAGGTATATATGGATGTCTGATGTTGCTACAGCCTCTGTAGAAGAAGAACACCGAGTCGTCGTCGCGAAGCAACAAATGCGCATTTCGCAAAACGCGGATGCTTTTGTTTTTATCAGAATTACTTCTGTCATTTCTTTTTCAGCAGCATAGCTTACGATAAGTGTTTGAACATAACGTGGTATGGATGACGGTAATATCACCCGCGGATATGTACGAAGTGCCGAGTCTTTATTATAGAAACTTTAAAATTTTGCGTTTGATGCTTTTGACGATTTTTCGTTGTTAAACGTGTTTGCGATGTTCTTTTGTTTTTTTTTGTCAGCGCATCGTTCAATACAAAATGACAGGATATTTGTTGGATCCTCCACACAAACACGTACACAAAAAGAAAAGAAGGGGGGGGGGGGCAACCATCGTGTGCACACTTCGCAGTGAGAGCCGCGAGTCTGGGCTGGCTTCACTGCCTGTAAAACACTGTTTATCCTTGGTTCGGGAGACACAGAAACATATGCACACACACACGCACACACACAAAAAAAGAATTATTTTAAAGAAGCAAGCGCCGACTAATCCGCCATGCGAGGACGCCAAGTGCTTTCGCGAGCAGCAACAAGTGCGACGCAAATTTCGACCGCGCAGGCGTCGACGGCAGCACTCACGATGCGACTAGACTGCGCGTTCTGCTGCGTCTTGGCGCAGCCGAGCGAGCGCAGCACGGTGAAGGCGGCCGCCAGGTGCTTGAAGGCGTCCGTCTCGCAGCCGCCGCCGGCCACGTCGAACAGCTGGCGCAGGAGAACCATCGACGCGTACGTCTTGCCGCTGCCGTTCTCGCCGCTGCGAGGGAGAGAGGGAGGGAATATCTCGTCAACGAACACCGAACGAGACGTTTCTTCGGGCTTTTAAATTGCGGAGGTAATAGAAACGGGCAATGAAAGAGAAACATGTATCGGTATCGCGTGGTCCTTTACAGGTTTCCTTATTTCCAGTTTTCTGTGCCTGAAAAGAAACATTAGAGTACCCAAAGAGGCGGCACATAAGATTCATAAAGTTGCGTCCGTCTGCAACATCTATTTCCTCATCGCTTTTCCTAACTCAATACATTTTATTTTTCAACTTTTATTTTTCCTTTTCACCAGTCGCTAATGGTTATTTAACACGTGCACAAAGAAGCCTTTCTACGAGACACCAGAAAAGTACTCCACTGCCGACTGTACCCTGTGCCATATACACGTGGATCGAGCGCGCTCAATCATGAGCAGCAGCGAAGTGGAACTGTCGAATTTCGGCGCACTTCCCGTATCAAGCGGAAATCACTGGCGCGAAGAATATTGCTGTCGGCCGAGCCCGTGAGTCGTGGATCGCTTGGAGAGGGTAAACCACAAGGCAATGTCGACGTTTATGCGAGTTCGAGGTACTTCATCTCGATACTGCGGCGTGAAAGCGGGAAATGGACGCCGGCGACAAAACGCGCCAGGCTCGGCCCCCACAAAGGGCATGGAAACGCATTGCAATTTCCGTCTTGCTTTTTTAGTATAGCAGGCTACAGCAAGTGAAAACTCTAGGGCGGGGGGAGCGGGCATAGAGAGAGGAGTTAAGCTGTACAGCTACAGCAGGCGACAGCTCAGACTGACATTTCTGCCTCTTCTAAAATAAAATCTCGCTCCCTCAGAAATAATAACGCGCTCCCGTCTCCTGTATCCTCCTCCCCCACCCCTTTCCCCATGGTTCTACAAAAGAGGCAGTGGAAAGAGAAACAGCCCTCCACCACGTGACAGTGCTGCCACCTTCAAGACTGTTCAAATGCTTCACGTTGTCAAAAAAAAGAAGCTTAAAAGAGATGTCACAAAAAAAAAAGGGGGGGGGGGCGGAGAAAAAGAAGTAAGGAAAGAAAAGAAAAAAACGAAGAACAAAAGAAAATAAAGAAAACAGATCCGAAGAATCGTTTAAGCCTAGAATTCAGGGTGAATCTGCTACAATGTTGAACTCGGCCTACAAACAGAAAATAACGACTAGTTATAACCGTGGAACGATTAAGGATACAATTTTGGCAATGTCGCATGAAGATAGCGAGAACAACGATTAACCAAGCGCTCGGACTCCTCTTGCGGTGTTCAAACTATACGCGGTTGCGACGTGTTGGCGCGACGGAGCACGCAAGGCAACCGTTGAAGGGCTGCATTTTTACAATCGCTAGTAGGTACAGCGGGGCGCGGCGTTTCTTGCGGCGCTCGACTTTTCTGCGCAGGCGCGAGGAAGAGTGGGTGAGAGAGAGAAAGCCTGGGGGCCTTTGCTCCTTGCGTAACTCTGCAAGTTTACGCTCCGCCGCTGGCTGCCCGCGAAGTGAGGCAGTGGGCACGGACGCCCCATTTGGTGATCGCTGTGTCTGAAGGGGTAAGATTCTGACTGATGTTATATAAGTCGCGGGTCGCTTATTTTCGTCGCGACGATAGATTCCCCCCACCCACCCCTCTTTTTTTTTTTTTTTGCAAGCACTGCTCCAGGAGGTCACATGTAGGTGGCAAACGCAGGCCTCAGAAGAGCACCTGAGGTTACAATAAAGCAGGCGGCGCAGGATCTCCAGGGAACCGAAGGGGTAGCGGGGGGGATCAAAGATCAAAGCTGGAAGCAGGGCGGACCGTGGGTTGGGGCCGTGGAGGCCGAATCGTGCCAGGGGGTGTCCGCGATAGCGGACAGTCGATCTTATGCACCCCTGGCATCCTCCGGAGGTCCCGCGAATAATGCTAAATAATGACACATTGTTTCAATTAGTAAAAAAGACGGTTGAACAAATATAATTACTTCCAGCCGCCAACTTGCGACGATAAGTTCAGCACTAGCGCGCGTTTCTCAACAGCGTTTCTCTAAAGTACGACCAATAAATACTTCGTCTTATGTAGAATATGTCCAGCGAGTGGCGCGTTCGCAGTTTGCACAAGCGATTCAAAAGATCGCGCATCTGATTCATACCCGCTCGTCAAAGTGAGAGAGAGAGAGAGAGAAGGGAAGACGGAAAGGCAGGGAGGTTAACTAGACTGAGTCCAGTTTGCTACCCTACGCGTGGGGAGGGGAATGGGGAGTGAAAGAGAAAGAGAGAGAACTTAAGTGTAGGTAACAAGACATCAAACTTAACAATATATCAAACTTAACAAGGAAACAAGCCCTGCGGTGGAGGACTACAGGGCGTGCCAAACAAAGGCGTTTTCGTACGCACCCTCCACATGCATACAGCCTCCGGGGCCGGGTGTGAACCCGCCACATTGTAGCGCAGCAGCACAACGCCTTAAGCCACTGAGCTACCCCGAAGGGTAGCTCAGTGGCAAGAAACGAAGGAAGGCCGTCGCAAGGGCCAGAAAAGGTTTCGCAAACAAATCTGATGCTGATGATGCTGCAGAATACGCCCCAAGTGCATACCAGGATGGTCGAACAGGTAAAACTTAAGATTTCTGGAAACGCTGTTGTGACTTGCTTAAGGAACATTTTCACGTATGAACGCTTTTCTCTGAAATTTCGATCAATAATTGCTAAGTGGTCATTGCACAGAGTGAACTAAAAATATTTTTCTAATAAATACCTTTTTTTTCTTTACAACTTTTTTCATCCTAAAACCACGTAGCTGGAATGCAAATCAAAGAAATGTATTTCAAGACTGCAATTATGAAATGTACTTCTTTTAGTTCAGTCAAATCCCCGCGTTGTAGGGAAGACGTGAGAGCACTTTCGTCGCTCTAGAAGAAATCGTTATTTTTTAAATATTATTTTATCACCGTAACACATCTATTTCATTTATGTTTGTATAAATTACATACTGTCCGACAGTTCTTGCTGAAATTTTCTTCTGGTAGAAGTAGAAACACATTTAAATAGCTGCGCAAATTTTGAATTGTTTGGAGCAAGTGCAAGTAGATATTCACAAAAAAGCTTTAAAGTCGTCTGTCCCGGTATCACCCCTGCCCCCGCCCCCCGCTTAAGTACTCTTTGTATCCCGCTCGATTTTGAGGTGACAGCACAAACGAACAATCCAGCACAACCAACTTAGCCCGTCTAACAGCATTGCGCTTGCAACCCCCCCCCCCCCCCCCCCCCCCACCACCGACCTGGGTGCACGTCGAAAGGGAAGGAGACCCACCTGAGGATGATGGCCTGCGGGTAGCCGGTCTCGGCCTGCTGCCTGGCCGCCTCGTGCACCACCTGCAGCAGCTGAGGACACCGGGAGGCCGCGTGGGCACTGCGCAGCGTCAGCGGGTTGCCCGTGTCCTGGTACGCGTTCACCGACACCAGGATGGGACCCACGTTGGTCTGCGCACGGGGTCGCGCTTGTGTACGCCGCGGACCGGTCCAACGTAAAGGCCGACGAAATGTCGTCTCCCATAAAACGGTCACGAACGAGTAGTATCGAAGGAATCCTGACGAAACTGCAGGACCGGTAATTGTGCGATCGTACTGACCTATTAAGAAAGGCATTACAGGGAAAGATAAGTTGAGCTGCATCAGTAAACTACTCCGCAATGACACGCACAGCCGCCGTTGAGGTGTGACGCGAGAAATCAGGAAGGACGCACACACGAAACACGGGTGTCAACGCCGCCTTCTTCCCGCACTAGTTCGTCGTGGTGTCATGAATTTTGAACGTGCCTGCTCAAACGTACTTCATTCCTTGTCAGTAAATTTGGGCTACACTCTATTATAAAGAAAACCGGGCTTTGTCAAGATCCAATAGCCCGTAGTGAGCCACAATAGCTTCAATGAAAAAAACAATGGGGTGAAATTCATGACGTCACCGTGATGTATCGCCGCTAAAATGAAAAAAGAAAGTTTAGCTTTTTCTTCTAACAATTGACCCATTACCGCGAAGTAGGCGAAAATTGAATTTTTAAAGACTACTTAATTACTATAAGTGTATCTATTGTTTCCCTTTAGTATCCCTTTTAATCTGGCGGTCACCTGCGGTGACCGCCAGACCGCAGGCGACCTTCGATATTTTCAGCGCGCCGCCGGCCCCACCCAGCCTCGGAGGTCGTATGCCCATGACGCTTGCTCTCAACGTTATGTGTCGTTCCCGACGTCCTGGCGTCGTTTCTCTTTTTTTTTTTTCGTAGCTTCGGCATTAAGTACGTCTATTCTAAATGCACATCTACTCTTATTTCAAGCGAAAAATCTTGCGCGAGGGCTGCTTTGTCTCTCACTACGCCGAGTTGTACGGAATACCGTCCGGCGAGGAGGATACACGCTGAAGCAAGACGAAACAAACGCTCGCCTAATTCGGGAAAAATAAAGAGAAACCTTATTTTTTCCTGAATTCGGCGAGTGCTTGTTTGTCCTTGTTTTAGTGTATCTATGCACTCTTAGACTAAGGATATCGTGCGGCCCGAGATTTTTTTGCAATACTTGGCGCCTAACATTCCTCCATGGTGGCCACGTAACGTGAGACAGAGCACGCTCGTCCAATACTTACGAAGTACTCTCGGCTGAAGAACCTCGCGTGGAGCGTCCTGAGCACAGCGTCCTCAGTCAGCGGACCGGGCAGGTGAATGAGGTCGCGCACCTCAGCGCACGATTTGGCACCCTGGTGGTGCACCGCGGGCACCGTGGCTGCTCCGGCCGGTGGAACGGCGCCCGCTTTGCAGGCCGCTAGCTTGGCGGTGTTCACGTCGCCTGCGATGCACACATTGACCCGTCATTCCTCGCGAACGGTAGGGCGCAGGAGTGGCATAAAAATGTGTGCACAAGTCATCGACGACGATTGTCAATGTATGCGAATAGCGCGAACGAACTGGCGAGCGAATGCGAGAGAGAGAGAGCGAACGAACATTTTCCATGCCGAGTCCGACCACCGGCCATCGAATGACCACCGGCCAACCACGAAAACAGCCGAAAGAGCCAAGGAAGCTTTTCACTTGAAAACAGAACATTAAACTGGTGCTAAACCAAAGCCTAGAATCACCTTACTACGAAGCGCGAGCGACGTGCGTCTGTAATGCGGTGACGAGGGTGGATAAGACAAGGACGATTCTATTTCAGGGCGAGCGGTGTAGCAGGTGTAGTGATCACGTATCCATATATTTCGGCTGGCACCTGTGAAGTGTGTTTAAAGACACATGAGAGATTCGGCTGAAATAATACATATTGTGGGGTATCCCTCGTCGGCGAGTGGATATGCTTTCGGACATAGGGATCGCCCGAAATGAAGAGGCTGATAGACCGGCTTCTACTTGTGCTCACGACGACTGTGACTCGATTACATCGTGGCATTGGTGCACAAAACCCTGGAATTTAATTTTGACTGTGACTGCCCGGAAATCTTGCGCGCACTTGATGACGCTAGCCACCTGACTCCTGGATATCGCCTATATATACCAGCGTATTGCAAATGGATCTTTTCGCTCCGTGTTCCTGGTGGACGCTTACCTCGTCGCGCTATGGAGCACCACTACTTAAGCTAAGGTTTGGATGCGTTTTCGTGCGCGAATGTTTACACCGAAAAGCACTTGTGAATAGTCCCTCATATGCGTTTGTGGTTTCTTCTATGAACTTGAGCCTCTCATATGCCAGTGTCCTGCTTCCCTTACGCAGCGCACATTACTACTGAGGGGCTGTCGTCTTGCGACTCTCCATGAGCGCGCAGTGATTGTGCGTCTCGACGCGACCAGGCTCATCGCGCCGTACTCGCTTTCTTGAAAAGATACTGCCTTGGCTTCTTGCTTGTAGCATTTTTTTTATTCATTTGTTTGCGAGTGACGAGATTTCCGAATCATTTATTCTATATCATCATCAGCAGCAGCAGCAGCAGCCTATTTTTATGTCCGCTGCCTGGACGAAGGCCTCTTCCAGCCATCTCCAATTACCCCTGTCTTGCGCTAGCTCACTCCAGCTTGTGCCTGCAAATTTTCTAGTTCCATCACCGCACCTCGACTGGCGCTTCCTTTCCCTTGGCAGTCATTCTGCAACTAATGGTCCACCGGTTATCTGCTTTGCGTATTACATGGCCTGCCTAGCTCCATTATTTTCTCTTAATATCAACTAGAAGAAAATCGGCTATAGCCCCTTGCTCTCTGATACTCACCGCTCTTCCTGTAGCTTAACGGTACGCCTGACACTTTTCGTTCCGTCGCTTTTTGCGCGGTCCTTAACTTGTCTTCGAGCCTGTTTGTTAACCTCCAAGTTTCTGCCCCATATGTTAGCACCGGTAGAATGCAATGATTGCACGCTTTTCTTTTCAAAGACAGTGGTAACCTTCATGTCAGGATTCGGTAATGCCTGCCGTAGGCAATCGAACCTATTTTTATTCTTCTCCAAACTGCCTTCTCATGATCCCCTTTTGAGTAACTGACCTCGATAAACGTGCTTCTGCACGTAACTTAGAGGCTGACTGGCGATCCTGAATTCTGGTTCCCTCTCCAGGATGTGGAACATTACCTTTGTCTTCTGCATATTAATATTCAATCCCGCTCTTACACTTTTTCAGTTAAGGTCCTCAACGATTTGTTGTAAGTAGTCCCTAGTGTTGCTGAACCGGACAATTTCATCTGCAAACGGAAGGTTGTTGAGAAATTCGCCGTTGATCTTCACGCCTAAGCCCTCCTAGTCTAATAGTTTGAATACCTACTATAATCACGCAGTGAACAGCTTTGGAGAGATAGCCTCCAAGTTTAGATCGGCGTTTACATATAGCCTCCAAGTTTCTGCCCCATATGTTAGCACCGGTAGAATGCAATGATTGTACACTTTTCTTTTCAACGACAGCGGTAAGCTCCAATCGCAATTTAGTAATGTTTGCCGCATGCACTCCAACCCATTTTTATTCGTTTGTAAAATTTTTTTCATGATCAGGGTCGCCTCTGAGTAATTCACTTCGCCCTTTTTTTACTCTTAGTCTGAATGTTTTCATTTTCTTGTAAGCGTAATATTGTACGGAACGTCTGATGTCCTTGTTGGTTATTTGCTTTGTATTTTCCAAGTGTATATTTTTATTACTAATATTACATACTAGTTTTGTAGGTGTTCCGATAGTTGCTACTTCAACACCTCGTTAGCTGACTGTTTTCAAGATGTTTTTGTAACATTAAATTGGTAAGTAAAACTGGAACAATTAAGTTCTGAAACAATAAACACAGAAGGTAAGAGCCGACATCTAATTATTCGGAAGACGCATTACGCTAGCACCCATTCGAGGCACCCTAACCAGAAATCTCCAGTACCCTCCACAAGAGAAGCAAAAATGGATCTTAAGGCGTGTTAAGGTTAGGTAGAACGGCAAGCGTACAGTCTTACTCAAAAATTCAAAGGCCACTCTGTGAGTGACATGATCGTGCAAGGCATTTGCAGCAAAGCATCCGTGCCGTGGTCTGAGCTCCAAAACTTGGGTAAGTTAACTTCGGCAATTGACTGACCACGCCGGCTGGCAATTATTTCTTTCTTTCTGTGCGTCTCTTGCTATGACGAAGGTCGTACAGTAGGCATAAGAACAAAGATGTAGAGTAATGACGAAGGTCGTACAGTAGGCATAAGAACAAAGATGTAAAGTTACAGAACCAACAAAAAAGACGAAAAATAAAGAATGCAGCATTGAAATCGAAACTGGATGTCGCAACCCAGGGAGCTGATTCCCGTGACGTCTTTGGTGACACCAGGGCGGGCATGCAGTGCGAAGAGAGTAGCGACAGCTTCAAGCAATATTTCTTCAACTATCAGTGATAAAACACGCTTACCTCAGACTATTTTTCCTCACGGAAAAGACAAAACATAAATGATACGCTACGAATGTTACGTAGAGTCCGTCATACTTTACCCGCACACACCTAAAGCATCTTCTTGTTTCTCTTGAAATGGTGCTCGATATTTTTGGTTTGGGCCCCTTGAAATTGTTAGCTTAATGCGTCTTTCTTACACCGTGTTGGATGTTTGTTGCACGCAGCCTGAGACTGCTAGAAATGAATAGCTCGAGTTGGGCATCGAAAAGTTCGGGTTAAGGTTAACGGCAGGTGTACATTGTCGGCGAAGCATACCCAGCAGCGAATAAGCTGAATATATTCGGTAAGGGTAACAATGGCCTAGCGGGCTTCATCTAAAGGCAACTTCGCAAGGTGACTCAACGCACTTGAGTTTATATAGTATTGAGGTCCCGAACCGCAAGCAGCTGGTGATGGCCAGCAGAAGTCACAATTTTGAGGGAACGGGTAGTGCGCAAGCCAACGTCCTCTGCCTGCAAACCCCCCCCCCCCCCCGCCATCACCCACAAATACACGCGGAAACGCTACACCATTTTCAGCCGCCGTGTTTGGCGTACGTGATCGTAATGCCCAGTTGAATTTAGAATTACCTGAATCGCATAAAAGACGGTATCAACTACTAGTAGTAATAGTAGTACAAACTCTTAATAATAATAATAATAATAATCAGAGGAGTTGTACTTTAATAGACTGCGCTCTGGAATAGCTCGCACACTCAATTCAAGCGCTTAGCAACTTGACAATTCTCAAAAAGAGAGAGAGAAAAAAAAAGACAGAAACGAAGGAAGCGCCGGAGCTGCGACTCACGAATGTGCCCACCCACTGAATCCGTGCAATCTTCCATCGCATCGCCCTCTCGGTTCCCTGGAGAACCACGGAATACTTTGAGGGAGACGCGAAACGAAATTGTTCAAAAGGAGCGACCCCCTGCTCTTCCCTGGGCTGCACCGATTTGACCCCTTCGCCCTCGCTTCGCCCCCCGTACGTGCGCGCGGCTCTTCTCCGCAGCGCGGTCGTGACGGCGGTCAATTTCGCGCCGAAACCCACGCGACGATCGGGAACGAGTAAAAAGAAAAGCGAGCCGCCAGTGGACCGCGCGCGCGCCACGCGGTCGGGCGGAAGAGCGGCGGTGGGAACGCTCTTTCCGGCGCGTACACACACGCGCGTAATGATGGCCGCCCTGGGAGAATCAAAGCGGAGGCGATGCGCGCAAGGTGCACACACACGCTGCTGGTCTCGCGATGCGCATAAAAAGAGAGGTCGTGCCGTATTGTGCGCGCACGCGGCTGAATCGTGCTCCTTCCGTCGCAGACGTCCCCCTCTCTTCGCCCGACGCGCAGTTCTCCTTTCTGTGCAGTCTCGAGTTTGCGTGCAGCAAGGGGGCAATTAGAAAAGCGCGGCAAGAAATAAAAGCGAAGGAGCAGGCGACGTTGCCGAACGGCGTCGAACAGAGCGTGGTCGTCGTCGTCGGGACTGCCGCCGCCATTATGGGCCATCCGCCGTGTTTCGGCGCTACTCCCTCGCTCGCACTCCGCGCCGAAAGTGAGAACCACGGGGCGAGGATGAAGGCGCCAGTTCCGTGCAGTGAGCGCTGGATGCAAAGTCTGGCGCTAATGTAAAGGTTACGGCAATCAGTAAACGACACCGGGCACTTTCGGGACGTTAAACCTCACGACTTAATCAAACGGTAAATGGCGACTAGGCAGGCGGTTAAGCATGTGGGCTGGTAAAATTCATCGACAGCGCGAACAAAGGGACCGCGTGCCGCTGCATGACACCTACGTTCTTTCAACTGTGAACCAACCATAACTCGCCGACATTTTTGGTCCTATTATTTAAAGAAATAGCGATAGAAGGATCTCATGCTGAGCTCATACTTCTTTTATTGAAGCTTCCCTGCTTTTTGTTGATGAACAGCCATGATTGTGAGCTGTAGTGAATTACTCAGATTTACCAATAACGTAGTTCAGCGAATAACTTTATCCCGAATGTGCGGGCTGTGGATGTGTGTGCTGTTTTGTGTGATGAATGTGCAAACCACAATCCTCACCAAGCACATGAAGTAGCAAAATGCCAGGCTCCAGCTTCTGATCGAAGTCAGCATCTTTGACGTGCGCGGCGAAATGGTGGTCATTTAATTATTTATGGAGCTTCAGTTTCAATGCTTTAAACTGGTCCTTAGAGTTGAACGGCGCAAATAAAGTCTGTCACGTTAGCCTAGAGTAAGCATAAACCTAAAGGACCATGAAAGAAATAAGAAAAGGCCGAAGCGCATTCTCAGCCGAGACAAGGCCGAAGTCGAATGACAGCGGCGTGCATTTAAACGCTTCCTTCGACCGACTCTTCTTGTCTAGTATGTCCTGCTGAGGGGTGCGGTCTGAAATCTAGACATAGACTACTACTCTGCCGTCCTCGCAGGACAGCCGCCACTTTAAGTCGTGTTCCAATCCTGACACAAACGGCAGACAGCTCCATGGAGACAGCATTGAAGTTTGCAACGATGCAGTCTCCTTTGGTGTCTGGCAATGAGACGACATGAACGAGTGATGTCTGCGAAGAGCAACGGGATGGAGTGGAGTCGACAGACCGGCGGTTGTGTCGAAGGCCTGTTGACGTGGCCGAGTAGTGAAAACTTGAAGTGCTGTTTAGTTGGGCGAGAGTGCACAAAGTTCGCAACCGGTCATCTGTAGAGGAGCACAGACTAAAATACAGTGCCAGAGCGTGAGAGAGCTGCCTGATTGGGCCACTGAGATGAGAGGAGCTCACGGAGAAGTTTGGAACGCCGTAAGAAAGAAGAGCCAAGGCACGATTACCACTATAGTGAGGACGGAGACGACGGTATAGGAGACGAGGCTACTCACTGGAAAGATGACCGAGGTAATACCAGCTGCTTCCGAAGCCGAAATCAACCCAGAGCTCTTGTCTCAGCCAGTCTCGGGAAACCTCGGTGCCACCAGATATATATATATATATATATATATATATATATATACACGACCCCCGTGCACCACCCTTTTCAAAGTAATTTAAAGCACATTTAGCGTGGTCAGAATAAAGGTATGAGTAAGTAGAACGAGAGAAATGTAGTGGCCCTTCAACTTTAACTCGTAGTGCCTCGATTTCCTCGCGTGCAGTGTAAAGGCGAACTCGCTGTTACACATGCGAAATAAAACGTAAGCCCTACGTTAACGTCACAGCAGCGGTATACTTGCGTGGGCAAAACGAAGGGATAGTGAATCATGTAGTTGCAGGCGTTGTGCGCGTCATGAATTCCCTGCGGTGTGGCACCACGGCAGTGACGCTCCGCTGCCGAGCACGGCGTCACGGGTTCGGCTCCCGTTCCAACAGAGCGCACAATGCAGGAACACGCATGTGCCGAGCACGCCAACGAACTCCAGGTGACGAAAATTAGCCCGGGAACTTTCACGCCGCCGTCTTTCGCGAGCCTCGGCGTTGACTCGGGCCGCCCCAAGAATCGTAGCGAACCGGTGCGCGATTATTTCATCTGGAATCGCACGGCGAAATAATCGTGCAGGTCCAACGAACTGCGGTAATCGATGTTGCGCGAAGCATTTGCAGGAACTGGCTGTATAGCATCGCTTCGCAAATGGTTACCAGGTGGACCAACGTGTTGGCGTGGGGCGAGCGTGTATGCGATGACAGCAGCAAGGCGGCGACGTTATAACGGCGGGAATGGCCGCTCCTTTATTGCACTGCGGCGAGGAAACGTTGCAACCTGTTCCGTTACGGCCCGGGCAGATCCCGAAGGCGGTACAATACGTGGATTGGCTCCCGCTTTGAAAATCAATTTATCTGTAATTTGTCGCCATATATGCCAAGTGGTGCACGCCGCAAGAAATGTGCATGCCCCTGTGGTCTCAACGGCAGAGCATGGGCACCTTGTGCTGGGAGAGGAGCCTGGCTGTTGTACCCCGCTCTCGGACACGCACTTTTTTTTTTTTTTTTGAGGAGGCCCGAAACGAGTCAGGAACCTACCGTTCTCAAAGTGTCTGGTAGGCGGCAAAGAATGCACGCATTAATAATACGCGCACCGAAGCGGCCTGGAATATCGACGCCGCCGTCGGCCTCCCCTACACCAGCGGCATCAACATGCGGCTTCCAGCAGCTGGACGGCCAGCTCGCAGCCGGGGTAACCGGCTCGACTGGCGCCGCACTCCGGCAACGCCGGCCCAGCTCGCCCCGCGGTCCGTGGCGCCCAGAGCTCACGACAAAGCGTTTAGGAGATAAAAGGCCGCGTGCGCTTGGTTCCCGCCCCGGCATTAGCGCCGCCGACGAGCCGGAAGAAAGCGAAGCGTCGTCCTGGGGCCACGTGGGTGCACTGGCGGCACCCACCGCTCGCCTCTCACCTCCGCGACGTGGCTCGGTCACGCGCCCTCAAGTAAACCGAGGATGGGAATGCGCCGGCCAAGCATCACATCCAGTTGAGCAAAATGAAGAGGCTAATTATAACGACGGAAATGTGGTTGAGCATGTTTGGTCCGAATTTCATTGGATGTCGCTTCGAAATTTGACCGCGACATCGGTTACGGTCCAGAGTCGTAGCAAATCCGGTGTCAGTGTCCGGCGGCAGCGTCTCCGTGAGCGAAGATGCCCGGATGTATTTAGGCATATGTACATGCCCCGCCTTGCTGTATGATATGCGGTATATGGGGGTTATACTGCCACACCATTCCATCACTAAAGTTGCTCATACCTTGTCTGACATTCTCGACAAAGTTATTCCTCGGAATTTTGAAAATGACAGCCTACAAACAAATGTCACCAAACAAAACACCGGAAGCCCATGCCTTTTGTGTTAAATCGTCTCAGACTGAAATATTAAAAGTTCGAAACATTAAAAAAAAACCTGAAAATGGTGTAACCTTTTTTTCGCGCGGATGCGCACTACCTCCGCGATCGGCTGACGCAGGAGGTCGCGTTTCTGACAAGAAGCTCGACTTCGTGCAGAGCGCTCGCAGCCACCGTTTCCCGGTAAACATTACGGTTACATAGGGTGCAGTTGCTGGGAAGCGTCAGAAGCAGTCGGGGATCTTTGAATGCTATCGCCTTCAATTCTTAAGGGCTAAACTTAGGCGTCCTCCAAATCTTGGCCAATGGTCCAAATTTAGTCTTCTTTATTGCGATAGAAACTATATGCACACTCGAGGCGCATTTGCGCCGTCGTCGTGATGTCACGTATGAATTCCATGGGCGATGACACCGTCGCCGCGCACCGTATGCTGTATGCACCAGTGAAAGCGTGCGAGGCTGATCTGACCATCGCGGGTCAGTCTCGCCCGCACGAACGCGGAAAGGCGAGGAGCAAGCGCGCCGTGGTTGCTCAGTGGCTATGGCGTTGGGCTGCTGAGCACGAGGTCGCGGGATCGAATCCCGGCCACGGCGGCCGCATTTCGATGGGGGCGAAATGCGAAAAACACCCGTGTACTTTGATTTAGGTGCACGTTAATTAAAGAACCCCAGGTGGTCGAAATTTCCGGAGTCCTCCACTACGGCGTACCTCATAATCAGAAAGTGGTTTTGGCACGTAAAACCCCGTAATTGAAAAGCGACGAGCAAGCGCGCCGTCTTGCGTCGCGCGCCTGTAACCGCGGCGAAAGGAAGATAGGGGAGGCGTTGTACTTCGGCAGCAACACGCGGCCTTGCACGGTCGCGCGGGCTTTATCTTGAAAGCGATCTGCGTTGGGGGCCGAGTCTAGGTGGGCCGACGGCTCCTAGCTTTGGTGTTGATGTGTTCTCGCCGCTCAGTTTGCGTTGAAGCGATAGACAACACAAGGCCACTTCCCTCACTGCTGCTGCCGCACTTCCACCCACCAGCGTTTCGACAGCGAGTGTCCGCGGTCATTGAGTGTGATGTTTGCCTGTGCGTGCTGACACCATGCTTGTTACTTTAATTAGCAAGCGAGTGTTTATGCGGTCGACAAAACAACTATCCTTCGTTTGTATGTCTGTCTATTAATTTGCTATCACAGTCGATGCTTCGCCTCTCGGGCGAAACTGCGACTTTTTAGAATGCAGCTCTAAGCCACCCGTTCCTGTGTTAAGCGTCGGCGACGGTCTCGGTGTAACCGAGCGAACGAGCACAACGGCGAAGGATGAAAGAGCGAACGCGGAGCGGCAGATGAAAAAAGACACGAGAGCCGCGAACGGCGGGCACCAATGAGAGCGGCTGCTTCAGTGACGTGCGGCCAGGAAGCAGTTTCATGCGGGCCCACCCGACTGCTCTATGCGTGCTCGTATCTGGTCTCAGCCGGACCGCTAGCTTCGTACTATCGTCTGCTCGCGTCAGCTCTCTAGAACACAGGCATATACCCTCTGCATGCTTCGTACCAGGTCATACCCTATAGTCTTTATTTCCACAGCCAGTTCATCGAAGGCCTTGATCCAACATGCCCAGATGGTGGCGCCGCTTGTACGTCAGATCACATGCGGGCAGTGCCCCTCATTACAGGGTCCTCAACGCGCGACCGAAGAGGAATGGAGCTCCATGTTCTGAATCGGGCCTTATACATCAACTCGGGGCCGTCTAGAGGGTCCGCGACGCGGCGGTGAGGCTCGGACTACCCGCCCCGACGACGTGGGAACGGACCGCTGCTCTACCGCCTTGAACGGTGGCGTACCTCAGGACCTAAATAACGTTTCTCTCTCTCTCTCTCTGTCTGTCTGTCTGTCTGTCTGTCTGTCTGTCTGTCTGTCTGTCTGTCTGTCTGTCTGTCTGTCTGTCTGTCTGTCTGTATAAGCATTATTTCGTTGTTGTGTTATTGATTGATTTAAATCATGTTAAGTGCTTTGAACGCCTACTATAGGTACACAACGAGAAGAAATGAAACCGAGGTGCTCGATTTTTATGAATGATTCCGGGACGTTCTTCTGCATGTAACTATACGCGAGAACAGCATATTGAGAATAATGACAATGATCGTGACTCTATGATTGTGATCATTACTCGAATGCAGCGCGGCACTACAAGCAACAGGAAACGAGGAAAGTGACAAACGCTGTCTCGCACCAGCAAATGATCTTTGAATAGAACGCATTCTAAACAGTCGGGCTTGTTACTGCGCCACATACTTGTAAACTTTTCCAGTTAACGAATTGGAGAAATAGAACCGGTGGGGGATTTGAGTAACAAAATGAATGCCAAGAGACGGGATGCCCAGTCACGGATGGCAGAGAAATCAGGGGTGTGATTAGACTATAACCAATTATTATTATTATTATTATTATTATTATAAGACTAGCCACATAAGCAAAGATAATAAGAGAACGTTAGCACAGGCTAATGGAAATAAGTTCATGATGATGATAGAAGCTGGCAGAGTGCCTTCCCTCGTGACGAAAAAGTCTACGTAAAGATGAACGAATTTCTGCTAACTGTAGGAGAATTGGAGTGTTGTCAATTCATTTGGCACGAACACAGTGAAAAGCACTGTTCCTTCAGGAACATTCAATCGACGTCAGCATTATTGGTACTGGGAGTTGGTACTTAAGTTGGGCGCACGTACGAGTGCGAAAGCGACATTTCTTTCTCTTCAGTTTACTGGTGCTACGGTACACATATTTTTAAATGCAAAAATAAAGGCAGGAACTTTAGCGAAAGGTTAGCTATGTAACCATGATGTCGGCTCCCGAAGTCGAACAACGTAAAAGCGGGAGACAACGTTTAGACAAGAAGACTTGACTTTTTCAATGCCTTTAAAAACCTTTGAAAAAGACGAGTACACTTGTCGGAATATTGGCTCCTGCTTTTTATGCGAAGCATATTACTAGAGCTCAACCCAGCTCCTCAGGCGCGGCGGTGTCGCCTTCAATACCACGTGACACCGTGACGTCACGACAGAGGAGAAACGGGGCTCCAACTCGCGCCGTCGCTCGCGGCGTCGCCTTCAAGGCTGACCACGTGACACCATGACGTCACGACAGAGGAGAAACGGGGCTCTAACTCGCGCCGTCGCTCGCGGCGTCGCGGCGGTATATAAGCAGCTGCGCTTGCCTCTGCTAGACACTCACGAGGTGAGATGCCTCCTGGAGACAGAGCTGCTCGTTGGAATGAGAAGCGAAGGTTGCGGCATGCTACAGAGACTGTTTCTAGGTGGCTTTGCTACGGCGCAGCGACTACACGCCCCGCATCGGACGCGGTGAGCGTCGAGCAACGCAGCGTTCGGCGCGACAACGAAATGTGCGCCTGAGCAAGCGCCGCACGCCTGAGCCGACGCCGACGACACCGGCTTTTCTGCGACACGAGCTCCTTAACGCTGTCGCGTTAAAATAAAGGCTAGTATGCTTCGCATCCTGGGCTTAACCTTAGCAAAGCCACAGCCATTTTTTTTATCTTGTTCTCGTTTTGCTCATCGTCTTGAATTTTCATCTCCCACGTTCCCCGTGTTTTACCTGGATTCTAACTTTCATGCGTTTTGCTAAGTGCGATCCTCTCTTCCATGCAAAAAACGGATGCTGGAGTTCCTATACAACTTGCAAAATATGCGCTACCACTTCTTTTTACGTTTAAGCTTCTGCACGTGGCGCCCGTCCTGAAGCCGAAACGTCGCTTTTTACAATGTGCCCTTACCTTTCTGGTCGTCGATGCGTTTTATTTCCTCGTATTGTGATTTTACTAGACGCTTGTTTCCAGCGGCCTCACCTTGCACGTAAGGATGCGCCGCTGTTCCCTGCTGAAGGGCATGCTTGGAGTCCTTGAGCGCAGGGTGGGGCGCGGCCAGTGGCTGCGGTGGGTGGGACATGGGGCCACCGTCCCCCACGGGTCCCAGGCCGGGGTCCTGCGCGGGGGTCGTGGCACAACCTATTAGCCCGACAGCCAGCGGCAGTGGCCAATTCTGCCCAGGTTTGACACACACCGTGAAAGGAACACTGAAGACTAAGAATAAATCAGCCTACACTAGTAGATGACTGCAAACCCTCCTTATAACGAAGTCACCAGGACAAGAAGTGTACTTCGTTGTCAGCAAGGTTTCCGTAAAAGCATAGACACTAATGAGCCGTCGTATACAGGGCGGTACCTGCACTGACAGAGCAAACTCGGGAAACGTATACCGACTATGACTGTATATATAAACGTTAAAAAAAGATAAAATTATTGGGTTTTACGTGCCAAAACAACTTTCTGATTGTGAGGCCCGCCGTAGTGGAGGACTCCGGAAATTTTGACCACCTGGGGTTCTTTAACGTGCACCTAAATCTAAGTGGACGGGTGTTTTCGCATTTCGCCTCCATCGAAATGCGGCCGCCGGGGCCGGGATTAAGACGCAGCCCAAGATAAACGTATACATACATGTGAGTGCGGAATGAGACAGGGGGACCTTATGAGTAGAATGGCAGGGAAGTTAAGCAGATATGGTTACAGTTGACTACCCTGCATGGAGGCAAGTGCATACAAAGAACAAGGTTTGCTTTGCACAAACGAAGTAAACTGGGCATACAATACAGCAGCAGCAGGCAGTGTTCTTGCAAAGTCGAGTATGTACAGGTCTGTGGACTTGAGAATCGTCTGCAACGTTGGTATAGCCTTCTGGATGCGATCGCTTCGAGAATACTGACTTTTTCCCCCTTGACAGCTCGCGGACAATTGTCCAACATATCCTGCAGCTGCGCGCATCACTTGCCTTCTAGCCACGGGCAGACGCGAGGAAAGTGCGTGAATGTCTCGTCACTGTTTCGTGTATCGCATGCATGCCTGCTAGCCTTGCCGATCAGAGAGGCGTTAGTAAATGCGGCTGTAATGCACGGATTGTGGCATGCCAGTGGGGGAATTCTGTTGAAGCCTGTGAGCACACGTCTTGTCTCCTTGAGGTGATACACCCGCGGGCCCGAGGAGCGGCAGCCACCTGGTGAAGTGACCTTCGCAAAATTCTTTTGCGTCTCCCGGTTGATACGAAGAAACGCAAAATGTCAGCGCGTATGCGGTCCCATGCGGATTTCCCGTCTCGCATTTCATGCTTACCGGAAAGCGGCACAACTGCAGTTTCAGTAATGGGGTCTAAAATGCTTCCATAACGGATGGGTACTCTTTCGAAACGCCATTATCATTCATCCAGAGGAGAAAGGTCGATTATTATCGCAAAAAAATCACTACTTTCCCTTTTTATGAATGTCGCGAATAACTCGGCGTGACGTCGCAGTTAGTTTCTCCCTTCTTTTTTTCTTTTTCTTTTTAAAATAAATAGTAATAATAATTAGCGCCCTTATTTCCGCTGAATAAATCAGAATAAAGTCCTGACAAAACACTTCGCCACACTAGACTAACTCAATGCTGTTCCTTAGGGTCTATATTGTGAGATAATCAAGGCCCGTAACGCCATGGAACGAAAACTGCACAGGGATCGACAGAGAGAGAGAATAATGTACGAGGGGAGACCCAAAAGCAACGAGAATTGTTGTTGCTACAATTCGTGTATTTCGTCGGACGTTCCGAAACTGTAAACATGTACTTTCGCTGTACTCTCCCTGAAAAGCCAGGGACTCGTCCCACCGCTTTATCTACAGTGCATAACTGTTCTTCCTTTAGTGTCTCGTTTCACTGTTGGACGTCGCAAGGGGCTGTTTCACTGGCAGTAACCAGAGTGAGGTAGCGTTGTCATCTCGCTGTTGCCAGGAAGTGCTGCACGCTCAATGCTGCGCGAGCAGGAGCGTTGCCGTGGGGCACGCGCCAGTCGCGCGAGCTCCGCGGAACGGGGCGCTGCATTGGAGCATGCAACCGCGTGGCACCGTCAGGGTAAAAATGGTCGTCGGCTCTCTGAGCTTGCAATACAAATTGAAAACGATAAAGCTTATTAATATACAGAAAAAACCATCAACGATGATTGTCCATGTAAGCGAAGAGAACGAACGGACGGACGAACGAGTCGGCGAGCGATCGAGATGAGCTACAGGGAGAGCAAGGAAACGAACAAGCGTTTTTTCTTGCCGAGTCCGCGACCCGCGGTCATCAACCACCACGTAGGACAACGGCCTGAAGAGCAAAATATAGATCTTGTCTTACAATCTTTTTCCACGACGGAATAGAAGTTATTCACACAAAGACGCTGGTTGGCTAAGCGATTGAGGTGGTACCCAATAGAACACGCGCCTAGTGGCGCGTAGGCCTGATCGGGGAAGGGCCCAAGGGAGATCGGGCTAAGACTGCGCTCACTGTACGGACGCCACGCACGCGAAGCTCCTTGGTGAGTCGGGTGCCTACTACCGTTAGCCTCTTTGCCAGAAGTCCGCGAACTACGCCACCGCCGCGATTCCCACACGGTGTCATGCACAGCCGGAGGGAACCCCGGTTGCCAATGCATGTATCATTTAGCCGGTGTACGTGGGCGGTCGCGATCACCGCGCTGCCGTCGCCGCCACTTACCGCGATGGCGCCACCAGGAGGGACGCCGCCGGCGGTGGCCGATGCGGGTGGCGCGCCGACGGGCCCGACTCCGGGCGCCAGGCCCGCGGTCGCCTGCGACGCCGGTGCCGCCGAGGCTCCGACCCGCGCCGCCGCGGCATCCTGCGCCGCCGAGGGGGCCGGCGGCGACGTCGCCACCGATGCGGCGGGCGGCGCGACCGGGGGCGGCTGATGCGGCTGCGCCCCTCCACCGGCCTCGGTGACGTGCAGGCGGTTGCGCAGGGTCACGAGCTCGCAGCTGAGGCTCTTGAGCCTCTGCTGCAGGTGCACCGCCTCGTTGGACGAGGACGCATCTGAGGACAGGGAGAGAGGGAAGCGTCAACGAGGCCGTGTCGGCGCCCACGGGGGCTACATGTGCAGCCGGTTGGTTAGCACTTGACACAATAAAGAGACACGAAACAGAAAGAAAAAAAAGATATAATTTGGGCTGTAGTAGTAAACTACCTTTCTACAGCACCGAAGGGGAAAAAGAAAGAACAACACTCTGACCGACGAGCAGAGGCTCAGCAAGCAGCTGCAGGAAAGACGCAGGAACGAAAGACCGCTGGCGCTGGCGCCTTGAATTTCGCGCACGAGCACGCGGCGTGACGTCATAGCTTTTGACGGAGTCTGCCCAGGCAATTTCTTATGGGTAAAAACTGAAAGCACTGTATTGTGAAACCGCAAAAGTATAAACGTAGCACGTTTCAAAAACGCATACTAGGATACAACGGGCCAAATATGAAAAAAAAAAGTTTGCAATTCGTGATGTCACACTGACGTACCGGCGCTGGGCCTTTCGGCACAAAAAAAAAAGCAATAACGATGAAACATCGACATTCATTTGCATTTTCAATAATTAATAATTACCACAGCATTAACGAAAATGTGGTTATGAAAGAATACTTTATCAGTCCAAACTGTTTTATAGTTTATCTTCAGACTCCCCCAGAAAGAACGCAAAAACAAATCAGAAAAAAAGAAACAGAATGCTTGGCATTTAGAGGCGGCTTTCTGCAATGGCGTGTTTTCCTTCTCTTAGATTAGGCCGAAGCGCCTTATGCGCGTGCCACAGGTGTGAAATACTTGTGACACCTGAGCGTAGAGCATGCGCCAGGGTGAGAGAGAGAGAGAGAAATGTATCATAAGGGGAATGCAGAAAGGTCAGCCCCAACTACTGTCTTCTTGCCCGTCCCACTGCTTTGGGGTAGGGGAAACAAAAGGCGAGGGAAGAAAAGTGACCATGCCGATCATATATGGCAAGGAGAGAAGAGGCGCACGAATGAAAGAAAAACACCGGAAACACTTCTCAGAGTCACATATCCGGTTCATTGATCCCTCGGTCACCGGCCACCTTGTCAAGCTGGCAGTGAAAGGGGCAGGGTCTTACGCCGTTTAAACGCGCACCAAGGTCAGAATCAGCAGTACACTTGCTCTCAGGTTATTCGGTTCAAAGTAAACGACCATTCGCAGCCTTTCTGCACGCCGGTGTTGCTTACACGGCGTTCGTTTCCACCGGACAAAAGTAAACGAGCGGCGACTTCGGTGAAACTGCGCTCATCGCGAGCGCGCAGTGAACCACAGCGAAGCTCGGCCGCTTCTTTGCGCGCTCAATGCGGCGCCGTGCTGCGATTATAGACGGCGCCTTGCCAGAGTGCGCCACAGCGCCGGCCAACCCTTGCGCTGGATTCGGTCGACTTGTGCGAAATGTCGAAAAAACAAACGGCGGCAAGAATCCACCAAACGTGGGCGGACGAAGCAGACTGCTGAATTCGGGGGACGTGACACGACACGAAACACGCATAGGTGAACGGATGGCTTCGCGGGACAATAAATGACAAAATAATAAATGATAAAAAAAGCATACGTAAAAATAAAACAGCTTTACGCCTAGGGAAGCAGTACCGTCATCTGCTGAATTTGGGTTTTACGACCTTTTAGTGTTTCCCACCTTCGAACACTTGTGCCATTCTGCATTCCCCGTTTTTTTCACGCAGACCGTCTGCGAAGCGGCTTAACTTCTCACTTAACTACCTCTCTGCACGCAGGATAATGTCACGCATTTTCTTAACAACTCACCTGATGGGGTCATTATGCAAAAAAGGGGTGAGGCGTGCAGGCTGGACACAAGAGTAGAGAAGTGGACAACACGAACGCCGCATTCGTGTTGTCCAAAAACAACAACGACACGAACGGCGTTCGTGTTGTCCACTTTTCTACTCGTGTCCTGCCTGCACGCCTCACCCCTTTTTTGCATAATGAATCTTTACCAATTAGCTCAGCTTTCTGTCGTAATAGGGTCACACGCAATAATGAATGCGAACTCAATTCTGCGGTCCGTAGTATCAGTTTACAAATAAATAAATAAATAAATAAATAAATAAATAAATCAGATGAACCTGAGCAATTAGAAACCTAACAACGACATAGCAAACGAACAACTTTTTTTGCATTTTAACTTTATTCGCGCGAATAAATACGTGGCATTCTGGCTTTTTCCGATTTGGCGATGTGAACAGGGTGAGAGCCCAGGCAGGCATGGAACGGCTCGATGAACTTTTTCAGTTGATTCTGTTGCGATAATTTTGGCACAAAACTTGCGTAACGTAAGTGAAGCTCTGTTCAGCAAAACAGCACGAAATTGGCGTTAAAAAAGGATGACGCAAGGATTTCTATGGGGGCCGCCACGCAACAAAGAGCGCCGTGAACAAGGCTAATAAATTTTTTAATAGTGATGCAATGAAAATGATAGACTTTAGGTGTTCTGAGGTAACACGGTTTCAAATGGGCCTAAATTCATTGGAAGTATAAGTATATTCAATAAAAGACGTATGGAGGCGCCATATGCCACATGGTAGACGTGGGCTGTGGGATATATATTATGCAGTAAATTTATCAAAGCCCAGTAGGACTGAAATTTGTTACAAGGAAAGTAATTTTTAAAAAATCATGCAGATTCAACGCCCATCTCGGAATCTTTGTGAAGCAAAGCTTTAGTTAAGCGGGTAAATTATGCTGCACAACTTACGCTATGCGTGCGAAGGTGTTTGTTTTTGTACTGTGTGACGTGCAATCTCGTGCAATGTTTACCGTTACAAATTCATAACTTTAATTTCGCGCTATCTTTATGTTTATGTACTACACCGTTCACAAACTATGCCGTAATAGAAACACCGAGTCAAGCTGAGGCACAATGTGAGACGCAGGGATGTCACGTGGTCAGAGGTGAACGTGATCCTTGTCGAGAGAAGAATAGTGATGACAGGCGCATTCAAGGAGTAGTAAGATATTTATTTATTTATTTATTTATTTATTTATTCGTTCATTTATTTGGATACCCTAAAGGCCCGGAAGGGCATTACACAGGGGAGGGGTGGGTTGCATAAGGAATAACAGAAATAGTCACAATGCAGGCAAATATGGCGATTTAATGAACACGAGAATGCAACGTCAAGTACAGAATGGAGAACGAAACAAAAAGGCACAGTACTAACACGAACAGCTCAAGACAAAATTTGTGTTTAGAAGTGCTATCTAGGCAACACGTCGGAAGACAATGAGAGCATCATGTGGGTAACTTTTGTGCTTCGTTTAGTTTCTAATAAAAACGACAACGGGCACCCATGGAGCCGCGAATACGAAAAGGAAAACTATTGTAAAATGCCCTGAGGTTTGAAAAGGGAGTGAAGCGCTGACTGAAAAGATTGAGAGTCGTTGATGGGGGTAATGCTATATGGCAATGAATTCCATCGATTCATTGAGAGTACGAGAGGTGAAGTCCCGTATTTTTCAGTGTGAGCAAAAATTGCTTTGACTTTGTACGTGTGATCTAACCTCGTTGATACGTTATGTGCTGGAGAAATATATGTGAGCGGTAAAATGACATGGTACTATGGCATCGGGTGTGAAAAAAATATAATCGGGTAAATGTTCTACGCATGGCATTCTAAGGGTGTCTTTCAGTTTGGTGACGCTTTGGAATCGCGAATAGGATGACAAAAATTTTGCTACATTTAAGGATTATTGTACCACAGGAGCACATGGCGATTCCGGAGGATTGGCGGAGAATAGGCACATACTGAATCATCGAAAGCCAAGTAAATAAAAAAATCCGCTGAATATAATGGCACCATTCCATTAAAAGGTCAATGTGTTTTAGAGATACCTATGAGCCGACATTACACGTTCATGTATTATGGAGGAAGTTCCTCACAGAATAGAGGTGCGCTTACCGGTGCTATTTCGTCGTTAGGCATACAGGAGTTATATAAGGCAGTTTGATCGTACTTGCATTCCGCGCATATGAGCGTATAAATTCACGAATGTATTAGCCAAAATACTGAGCAACGCAGCCGCAGGAATGACGCCAAAGCCGGGCGGACACAGGCAAACCAAGCTTCGTTTTAAACCGGCAGGGGATCGAAAGCGTAGAAGGATCGCGGAGCTAGAAAAAAGTGGATGTTTGTCCCGTAGTCTCGACAGAGGTGCTCCTCTGAAACGATGTCGTATGGCGTACGTACTCTCCGAAGATTACCCACTGGCTCGCACGAGGCATGCGACGCGGGGCACCGCACAAGTTGCCGTGTTGCGATGCGGACCGCTGCGCTCTGAAGCGGCAGCAGCCACCGGCAGCATAGCCCCATGCAACGAGCAGGCGCAATGCACGACGACCGACTCGTTCCTGCCTGATTCCAGGCCACTATTAGCAGGTTTTGCCACAGGCCACAATCTTCGTCGCCTGGCGATGCAGAGGCGAATGATTTCGAACAGTGGCACTGGAACGCTATGACAAACCTCCAGATGGCGAAAGAGTCACCCAGTCATTATGCTTTCGAGTGCAGTACTTGGCATCGGTGCATATTGAAAATTCAGCGCTTGTTATTTTTTTTCTTTCGCTTCGTCCGCAAACCACGCTCATCTTCAGCAACTAGTCACGCTACGCAACGCACGAGGGTGAAGAGTCGCGACGGTGCGCAGCTGCAAGAAGACGTCGGCGCGAGCAGGCCGGCGTCTTCAAGATGGCGGCGCCCATGACGCGAAACGTAAGTATTGTGCGGAAGGCTTAAAGACGGCGCACGATGCATTGTCGCGTATCAGGCACCGCTATAGACTGTGTCGGGCACAAGCTTCAGCCGAAACGTCACCCACACCGTCGTTTATATTTCTCGCCCTGCGGGTGAATGGAGCTGGAGGCCATAATGAACCCACTTCTGAACGCGCCCACCACCACTGGCTGCTGTTGTTTGTCGAAAATGAGATGCCGAGAAAATAGGTCAACGAAGAGCCGGCTACGCCAATCCTCGAAAATAAACTCCAGCGAAATAGGAACGTCAAACAAGAAGAAAGAAAAGGAAACATACGAAAAAGAAACAACGGGCGCAAGGAAAAACACGGGAGGAATAAAGCAGTGCATCACTCGCGCACAGCTTGATATAGTAATATGTCTACTGTCACAGCGCGCGTATACCAGAACGGCAACCACCTGCAAAGTGACTACACGAAAATCAAAACAAAGGCCGCGCACAAAAGAACGACCAAAGCCCAACATTTGAAATACTGTACACGTAAGACATCACACCACTTGACTTTTCTACGCGGTCTTCCTAAAGCTTTATGCTGATCAACTTAGGTGACCTGACGAGATTCTGCGCGATCAGTACGACGTAGCTGATGACACGACGGGTCGAATGCAATGCGTTCGCCAACTCGAACTACGCGGGAAGCAAATCGGGGACGCCGCAGCGACGGTGAGGATTCTGCACGTGGTCAAACCGTGCACGACAATCACCGCCTGGCGTCGAAATTACGCGCACTACCATGCGTTCTTAGAGAAAAGTAAGTGACGTTTCGTGTCAGTGCCTTTGTGGCACCTATTGCGAGCTGTTGAGTTATCCGATTTGAAGTTGGAATGTGTTTGATTTATTAAGGTGAGTTCCATTTAAGTGTTGGTGCGTTCTATGAGATCCTTTTCTTCTTGTAATCACGTGGGCTTCTGTTGTGTGGAATCGTATGCCATAAAAGGTAGGCGGCGCCGCTTACGCACCAGCTACTTCTACTACATCCCCCTAATGCCGCACGTTATAAAAGAAAGGCGCGCTCCGAGATGGAACAGTTCTTGTCGCAACAGCTGGGGAGCAAACCAAAGCGTATACACCTCGTGCACCACACGGCCCACAGCCTGCGCGCTGCGAACGCGGTTCGCATTAAACTGCCACCACCACTTTGCCGTCGACCGATTCCAGCTACGTTATATCGGGCCACTGGCGATCGATTAAGTTCGGCAGAAGCGAAACTTCTCGCGATGGAAGGAAAGCCAAGCTGGGAAGATCAGGCGGAGAGGAAGAACAAAGTAAGAAAGAAAAAAACAGTGCCGGCCGAAGGAAAATTGGGCTGGGTCTCTGAAAGTAGGCCGCCAGGTAACACCGCAAGACTGGCCTCGCCGGCGCTGGACGCAACAAAAACACACGGCCCCCTCCGCGAGGCCATTACCTAAACGGTCTGACGCAACCCGACCGCTGCTGTGGCAGCGAGGCGCGTGCGAGAGCCGGCGTGCCCGGCAGTGAAGACGCTCGCTTCTGGCGGCGTCGGAGCGGCCGTCGCGTGGGAAACACGCGTCCGCGAGGACGCCCTTGTCCTGCACGTCATCGCGTGGCGACGGCAGCGTCGTACGGTTCGAAGCGTGAGAACCGCGTGCGCGAGCGACGAGTCCGGTTCGCGCGAAGGGAGTGCTCGGCATCGGCTGTTTCGGCTGCACGGTCCTCCTTGTCCTCTATGAGCGCGTCCAGACCAACGACGTCTTTAGACGCGGCTCCAGGTCTATTTGGCGCACGTTCGAGGCTGCAACGTAACCGTGGTGCCATAGGGTTCCATTAAATACGCTCCTATATACACGTGCCCGCCGATAAACTCGCGCATAAAACGTCTTCGAGCAGGTCAGCAGGAAACTGCGCCATGCGCCGAGGAAGTTAGCTGCCAAGGAAGAGGACACACGCCGCAGTAACACAAGGTGAAGCCGTTGACTTCTAGGAATGCCAAAGGCCCAAAGGTCAAGAAATATTAGCGCGAAAGCATTCAAAGTCTCGAAGGTGGCATTGTTGTGTCCGTCAAGCCATCCTTCACGCTATGGCATCATTGTCGATCGGTTGTTGCCACTCTTACAAAAAACAGAGGGAAAAAAAAGAGGGGGCAAAAAAATGTCGTCGTGATTACCGCCCCTGGTTGTCACAGCATTCACTACCTAGGTATAGCTGCAGCCGGTAATGGCAGAAGGGCCACTTCGAAAGTTTTGGAAAGTAACAGCGCTAAACACACAAGGACTTTGGCAAAGAAGGTAATGGCAGACAAACAAGGCAATCACTGTTACTGATGGGTCTCAGCTACCAATCCCAAACACAGTTAGCACCGGCCGATATGAAGTTTCTAGCTCGGACCCACTCCGGAGCAATCCATAATGGGTTCGATGAATGCGTTATACGCTGCTGATCTGTGTATCCGGTGAGGCTAATCACATATATGGAATTGGTAGCTGAGACCCATTAGTTACAGCGACCGCCTTGTTCAGTCAGTAATATTGCAAACTTTACCATAATCAACTGCCGTTATACCAAGGTAGCGCATGCTGTGACAACAATGCATAATAACCATATTTTCTCACGATATGGCAAAGAAAAACTAAACTTTGCTCATTCCGACCCGCTAGTTTTCGCTAGAAATCTAGAAATCTAGAAAGCTAGAAATCGCTTACGTTTCCTGATTTTTGTTTTATTCTTTTTCGTTCATATTGAACTGTAGAAATAAAACAATCGGTAGACACGCCAGTATTTGCCGACTAGTCAGGATGACATTCTACGCCCGCGCACTTGACAGTGATTTGTGTTTGAAGCATAGTTCACGTGGAACTGCTGCAGACGACGCAAGAACGCCAGAAACACGAATCTGCTTGAACACAACCGTCCGATGTAACGTGAATGAACGCGCACTAAGCAGTGCCTTGGCTAAAGCAAATAATCGTCAGACGCAGAACACGTAAACACGAACGGTCCGGGACAAAACATTATTTTTTTCCGTTTGGTTTAGGTATAGCCGATAACAACTCACCTCCGACTCACTTTTTTTCAGAGAGCTGCGCCAGATACAACGTCGGTTTCTCTTCAAGAAGCGTCGTTAGCAAACGAGGGTGTCTTTTGTTTTTTAATCCACGAGGTCCTCGTCAGCTTAGATGCGTTGAAGTGTAAAGCAAATTTTGCCTCGAATAATGTTTCTTCTCTCCGCCGAGTTTGCCTCGACTTTTCTCGCAATTTTATTTTCATTTTTTTCGCTGTTACGCGCTTTGCATCGATCACGGATTACTACGAGCCAAGTCCTCGACCCGCCCACCTCTCGAACTCGACCTTTCTGTTTCGCGAAAACGCAGGCAAGCCCACCGGCTAAAAAGGGTCGACGCAGCCGCTCAGAAGAGCTAGCAAGGGCGGACCGCGTAAACACTTTCGTTCCAGCTCCATCGCGGACGATAGCACGAAGTCAATGAAGACTCCGCCGCGTTACGTGTATGTACTCACGAGCAGCGCGACAGCTCTTCCGGCGTTGAAAGGCGCCGCAGCGTTCGGGGGAGTAGTACTTCTGCGGCTGGCAGGCCGCGATCGAATGTCTCCACTGTTGCAAGGACATGTTCGCGAGCAGACGACGTGCCTCGTGTCGTCTGCTTCTGCACCTCGATCCTTCTCCGTCGACTTGAACGTCCTCACACTCGAGAAACGGAGCGCCCGTGAAGCACTCCGCTGTCAGCACTCGCATTCGGAGGAGAAAATAAGCTGGCACCTCCGTCGATACCGCACGCCGTTCACGTACGGCGTTCGTTCGCGGCGGGGTCGACGAGTCGACGCGCTACAAATTCGTCGCAGCGGGAGTCGGCGAGCGTCCGACGCGAAGAGGCAAGGACGCCGTGTCCTGATGAACTTGTACCGCAAAGTCTGGCGACGTCCTACGCGGCTTCCTGGCGGCTGTCGAGCATCTCAGATATTCCCGTCTTTGCGGTTACCTTGGGCGAGCTGTAAAATGACGTCACCGCGAACGTCGGCCGGCCAAGTCGCTTCCAGCGCACTCGCGATATACACTGTGCCAAAGGTTGCGGCAGATGCATAACACAGCCTCAAGGAAGTCGCAGACTGTTTATATAGAAAAGCCGGAACAACCTTATGGTCGCATTGCTTGAGATTACTGCCTTGGGTATTTTCCTAAACAATAGAAAAAGAGGTCCCCCTTTACTAAGGCATGTAAAATAGAATGAAGTGATTAACACGATTAA
The DNA here is from genome assembly GCF_038994185.2 of Dermacentor albipictus. Lineage (NCBI taxonomy): Eukaryota > Metazoa > Arthropoda > Arachnida > Ixodida > Ixodidae > Dermacentor > Dermacentor albipictus. Next base: position 18,377,721 of record NC_091828.1, on the reverse strand, counting down.
TCTTGTAGAATTCGTGGCTATTTTAGATGCCTCTTCGAACTCTCATTGAACAGGCACGATTCAAGTTCTGAGCTTAATTCAACCAGCATATCCCGGTTAGCGCTACTATGTATGAATATTCTAATTATAACGGCTCTTTTTGTGGAGTACAAAGGAAGTTGCGTAACATTTAGCGCACTCAGCATTCAATTACTGGTGACCGACTTATTTGCACTAAAGCCCGCTCTATACAGGTGGCAAACTCTGACGGTTTGTCACGGGAAAGTCGGGAGGCGACAAATGAGAAGCTTTGCGGCGTCTGCATACAAGTTTACAGTGTTAACAAAAATGGGCGACACTACATCAGCCGTGTAAGTCAGCCCAAGTTAAAGCGAGAGAGCTCTACGAAAAAAAGAAAAAAGAGAAGAAAAAGCCACGACATGTAACGGTTTGTGAGAGAAAATCATCGTTGAGCCCTTCTGAATCTACACAGCCTAGTCGCCACGTTCGAGACAATATCACCATATCTGATGCGCTGCTAGCTCCCGGCTCTAAGTCCACCGCAACCTGAACCAATTATTAGCGACTGTGGGCGATTAATTGTTCACTTCTTGCTTAGTTTCAGGTGGAAGCTTCGTACGCGTGCAGTAAGCGACGTCGATTTTGAAATGGGAACGGCACAGCAAGAGAACGTATACAGACGATCACACGTGCGCGTCATGGTCTTTTCAGCCGTTGGTCTGGTAGAACTCGAGGTGGTTGCATTTACCATTTCACCATCGCAAGTACAGATGCAATGCATCTCCACGCAGTACGGAGATAGTTCATCTCACTTGGTCGCAGGCTTCGCCCGTTGTCCACAACGCGCGGGCTGACCGTTGAACGAGCGAAGCACGGCGTGGCACCGTCGGACACAGGGACGATCACCGCGGAGACGCGAAGTCTTCCGCGTTTAACACCGATTCGCACGCACACAACGCCCACACACACACGCGAGTGATCCTTCGTTCCGCTGCCAGAATGTTGGACGCAAGAGGCGACGAGGACAACGAGGCTACCGGACGCTTCTCCCGAAGTGGAGGGTGGCAACGCACACACGAAAGGACAAGCAGATGGCGGCATACAAAGGATGCCCGAGAAGTGTAATCGGCGGTGCGAGGCTCGCAGGACTCGGTGCAAAAAGTGCGGCCCAACGGCGGCTGGGCCACAGGAGCGCAGGGGGCGCAGAAATGCTCGTCGCGCGTCTGCTGTGGCCGGGTGGCAGCCGAGAGGCGGCCGGAAGCCGACGATTTCGCAAAATCTGTTCGCCGCCACAGCAGCGACTGCGCCGGCAGCACGGCGCGTTCCCGCCACGCGCCTGTCGGCCTCGACAGCCGGCGCGGCTGGTCTCGCGCCGCCGTCGAGTGGCCCGGGGCGATTCGGCGCAGAGGTGAGCGGGTCGGCCGCAGCCTGCGACGACGGCACGCGAGCCGGCTTGCATGTCGCGCGACGTGCCGATCGGTGTAAGCGGCACAGGCCACAAGGGGGGCGGGAGACAATACGCCCCGAAGCGCGGCGGCTGGACTGCGAGGGCGTGTAGCTGCACTTTCACTTTTCATAAACGCGTGTAAAAGAGTGGGAGCTCGTGGAAGACCCCCCTTGCCATGACGCTCGCTAAAGGCACCACCGAGGAAGCAGCCAGCTCGAGAAGGAGAAAAAATCAGGGAATGAAGTAAACACCGTGCAAGGAGTGTAGCCCCAGTGTTGACCAATTATTGTTTGCTGACCGCTCTAGTGACAGCGTTACTTTCACGCACCAAAGCGGCTTCCCGTTCGGGGCAGGCACTGCAAACACATCGCTGCATGCATACGTGCGGTGGCACGTACTCCCATCAGATCGAAGACGCCACACGATACATGGTACCTGCACGGGCACAAATGAGCCAATCAAGACATTCCTGACTGACGTTCTGGGACGTATCCATAAAGCAGAAATGCAGACGCTCTGTCATCTACTGCGCGAACATCGCGCGATTACGCGTCTACGTTTAGGCTTTCACCAGTCGAATGCCAGCTAGCGGAGCAAATCGGCAACTGTAGAAAGGAAGTGCTCCAATCCCTCGCTTATAGGCACACCGTTGTCCGAAGACGATGACAAAAAGCTTACAAGTGTCGATTGAACTGAAGCTGTTCCTGTAGCTCTTCCAGGCCGAGGGTCTAGGACAACGACTTCCACAGTGCGAAGCGGTTTGTGCGTACATGCACTCTTGCCGTTCGCGTACGCAAGGAAAAAATATAGAGGGGAAGCAAAAAGCCAGGTGCGGAACAACTATAAGGCGACGTTCCCACCGCGCCCGCTATACGTGGCGCCACCATGTGCGCTTAACTCGTTCGCTCGTCTGCGTAATCGTCTGCAGCGCGTGCTGCGTTGAGCGCAGACAGCGTCGTCGTCTGCCTAATCTGACAAACGTTCAACGCTTGCGTGCTCTCGCTAATTAGCCAATTTGCTGGACCAAAGGGCGAGAGCACGGGACATGACGAAACAGCGACGGGAGCAACGGAAAGTACTTGACGCGCGTCGGGTACAAAAAATCCAAGCTAGCTTCGTAAGCGAGCGTGAAAAAAGCGTGGCCAGTTGTTGGAGCTTAGGGGGTGCTACAGTAGATATGATTAGCATTTTCAGGGAATACAAAAGGTGGTCGCGCGTTCTAACTGCAAGCATAAATAATCGGCGCAAATTATACTTCCTCTAACGTTTAAGGACACTTTTCGACAGCCATTCGTAGAAAAATGCGAGCACAACAGTTAAGACTATAGTAGCGAGTCACACACATACACTAAAGCTGGCTGAATATGCAGTAACTACAAGACACGAAGTGGTAAGGTCAAAGGTGACAGATTAGGCCCGAAGAAGTAAATGGTTGAAAAGTAATTGTAGATGAGCAGAAGGTCGTCGTTCGTAATGGAAGAAGTTAAAGCTTTACTGGCATGTGTTCGGCATTTACCATATGGCCGCCAAGGCCGTTACTGTGGGATATGACAGAAGAACGCAAAGAACGTGATTAAGAAGACAAAAGACAAGAATACACGCCCTGAATAGTTAATGTGAGCAATTTTGCAAAAAAGATAATAAAAACATGTAAGCGCGTAGTGCCTCAGTGAGATTTACCTCGCCAAAGTAGGCAAGAAACTGCTCTCTGAAGAGAAAATTTTTGCTCTGTGCCAATTGGCGAAAGCTGCTACACGAACGAACGAACAAAAAGCAAACGAAAGAACGAACTGACGAACGAATGAACGAACGAAAACTGCCGGCTGTCTTGCGGCGACATGTAAGCTCGATTGTCAAAATTATTGTTACTTATTTGTTCATATTTTTCGCACATTGCCCGGAAACCAAGACAAAAGAGCGTGATTAGCCCCCTGACACGACACGGCCAGTGATATTTCACAGGTAGCAAAATGGAATGTCGCGAATCGAGCTCTGATGAAGGCAAGGTACTGGCGCCTCAGCAACGAGCTTGTTAGCGACGAAATCGAAACACGCGTAAGAATGTTCGCAGGTTCTGCGCAGGTAAATAGCACATTACGCAGTTCGCTACGAACTGCTATAGTGGGAGAATTTTTCGTAAGAAGGGTGGTGTCAAGGCTTGGCAAGTCGTTAGAAAAAACAGCTCAGCGGGCCCCTCTACATATTTTTTCATTCGTTAGTACTCTGCTGGGTTCGTTGCTACGGGCTCGCCGTCTTTGCTACACCTTAAATGTCTATCAGTGCGAATAGCTGGCATCTCCTCTTACGAACCGTTTTAGATTAAAGAATATTTGAGCATTCGGCCTCGGGAGCCGAATTCCCAAAACATTTCATTCGTAAGTGCCCTTTGCCATTGGCAGACCGCCTTCGCTCGCAATATGCGCCGCATCAGGATTGGCAGATTTTCTCTTTTGCGATGACTTCTAGCGCAAGAGCTTTTTGTGAATGCGGGCCCGGGTGTTTACACGTGCACAGACGCCTAATTTACGCCCAAGCGACAGACTAATCACAACCGCGACGCACACGCGCCAGGCTCGCGTCACCGCGCGCGGAATCATTTCCCCGCGGCACGTCGCTGCGCGATGCTTATCGCATCCCGTTCTCCGATCTGCATCGCCAATCTGCGCCGCCATAGTGTTTACAAATTGCACCTGAAATGTGCGCGCACGTCGGCGTCGGCCGTTATGCAGAGCGCGCCGCGCGTCTAATGACAAACGCTCGCACGGTTCCTCTCCTCCTCGCGCGCAATCTCGACACAAATGCCCGGCTTCTTCTTTTCGTTGCTCGTAAAAAAGAAGCAGCACGCGGTGATGTGCGCGGCATCAGATTCCGCGCGACGATTGGCCCGGCGCGTTTCGGCGGATCGAGAAAGCCCGGTGTGCGGCGGAAACTGGTTTCGCGACGGATATCTCTGCTTGGCGCGTGTCCGTGCACTTGAGGCGCGCTGCGAACAGCACGAGTGCAGCGTTGTCGGGGGACCAGCAAAGGAAACTACGGCGAGGAAACGCGCGAGATTACGTTTTACTGCGCCTTCTCTTTCTCGCAGCTCCGATTTCTCGCGGCTAGTTTGATAACCGCGGAGCTACGGTCGTGCACGAGTTTCCCGTAGGTCGCGCTAACGGGGCCCGATCTTGACAACTGATGATCATTGTATAACGGCAATAACGTATGGATCTGTCACGCGTAGTCGCGTTGCTTCGTTTGCGGTTACTAAAATGTTGCTCTCTGCCAATAAAACCCAGTGGGGATTCGTAATAAATGCGAACTTGGGAGGAATGCTGCGCTGGCTTGCGGGTGCGCTCTTCGGGGACGTCTTGCTGTCGACGTCGGCGTCTGGTATCCGCGCCTGTTGAACGACGTCAGGCACGCACCTCGGTGCCAGAATGTCATCCAGTCACGTGTTCTAACCATTCTACCACGGTGGTTCCGTCCAAGTAGCAAGGGCTGAATTCACGAAGCCTTTTGTTCGTAAGAGCTATCTGCCGTTCGCCGGTGGCCTTCGCCAATGATATGTTGCATGAAGATCGCATGAAATGCATGAAGATCGGCTTGCATTCGCTCTCGAACAGTTAAAGGTTTTCGTGAATACGGGCCCAGAATAGCAGGAGAATGCAAATAGCAGGCTGAGTCTGACTTTGCAGGCTAGTGCTGTCACTGCGCAACAGTGGAAAATCAGACTTCTTTGTCCAGCTACATTCTTCGCGTGACGAATTAAAAATCCCAATCAACGCTTGTTAAAGGCCACTGAATGGGCACTGTCTACGCTACGTAATATGACATATATCTGCATATATGGCGCGATCGGCAATATAGCGTCTCGTTCATAGATAATGAAGACGTCTGCGCATGAAATAGGACACAAGTAAAGGAAGAAAAGAAGAGAAAAAGAAAAGTAGGGTAATGACGACTATACACAGAATATTTGCTGCGAAGCAAGACCTCTGCATGAAGCACAAGCTACACTACAATGGCGGGTTTTCGCATAACGGGATCTGCAATCTTTCGAAGTCACATATAACGCCAGTCGAGTGTGGTTGCCAACGCCTTCGCTACGGCACTCTGCTCCTATCGGCCGAAGCTAAATCTTTCCGAATCTAAAAAGAAAAAAAAGGTCGAGATCGTGCGGGATACGTTGATAACAACATTTTTCTATTCAGCGCGACAAAACATGACAACTGTAATTTTGCGCCTTCTGGCGCCGAGGACATCAATATGTTAATCAACGGCAATTAGACCAACAAAGATCTCTTCGCAACTGTTATGCCTCGATGTGACTACAACCGCGAGGTTGCCATATGGACAAGGGCACAAAGAAAAGATTGTATAAAAGGCGAGTGATAGTTTACATCTCTAAACGGTTTTTTTTTTATGCGAGTGACGTTAGTTCCTGAGAGGACATGCATTTGCAATCAAGTAGTAGTAGCAGTAAACTTAATTAGACGAAGACATTAAGTGATGATTTAACACGGCACAGCACACTGGCGAGACGATCTTTTTTTGAACAAATAATTCTCAGTGCCTGAGGTTAAGGTGCTACGCGATAATCATATTTGAAAGAATTAAGAAAAACTGGCTCCGTATAGAGCTCTTTATGAAGGTAAGATTCCTAGAATCCTGGGAATGACGCCATTTTCCCAGAAGGCACTGACATTTGCATGGCTAGCTACATTTTTCTTCCAGTTGATAGTTTTAGCCCATGCGAAATGATGTCTAGCGTTTGCACAGGTGACAAGGAAAAACGCTTGTGCTGGATGTCCTCAGAGTGAGCGAACCTTTAATACCGCAAACACAACCCACAGTGCACAGGGACGATCGCTCGCAATCGTGCTACCTCGCTTTGATCCCATATGATTACTAGAGCAAATAATTTTGGAATGCCGATCTTATATGTCATCGTAGCTGAGTGCAACGGTCAATTTTAAGGACAACAGACATGCAAAGAAACGGCTGCGTTCTGATCTAGTGTTCCTTGAGCATCAGTGATATACTGGGCTGCGATAGTCTGTGCTGACGCTGCCAGGTCATGGCCGCGTGTCTGTGCTACCCGTTTCTTTCTCTCTGCGTTCTTATCTGTTATGCAAGCTCTGCTGGAGTGAAGGGCCTCGGGGCGAGACTTCGATCAGTGCGGGGAGCAGGAGGAGGAGTTGCACCAGCCACGCGCACTGTTCCACGATGGTGCACGTTTGCCGCACTCTCGTGTGGTTTCAACTATGGGAAGCTCCGTCAGGGTCGAGCTCCCTTGGTACCTTACACTGTTCGTGTTCGTGAGGCACACCAGAAATCAGACCTTCAAAGACGTATTCAGACGAGCAGGCGGTGGTTCCGCGCTTTGCGGGGTTCGGCAGCTCCACCAGCCATCTTGCGGCAATGGTGATAGCAGCCTCTGCACGCAGCTATTTGTAATAAATGCGAACTTGGGAGGAATGCTGCGCTGGCTTGCGGTGCGCTCTTCGGGGACGTCTTGCTGTCGGCGTCGGCGTCTGGTATCCGCGCCTGTTGAACGACGTCAGGCACGCACCTCGGTGCCAGAATTTCATCCAGTGCCGAAGGAATACTCGTATAAAAAGAGATCTTGCGCGAAGAGGTGACAATAGGTGCGAAACACGTTCTCGTACACGGCACACCGTGCTGCCAAAGTTCGCAGGAACCCGTTGCTCTCGAGGAATCCTTCCGGACGAGTGCCCGAAGACCGGTCCGAAGCCGTAAGCGTCCGAAGCCGTTCCCCCAAGAGCACCAAGTGCCCGAGTTCGTCAACGCACCGCGAAGTCTACGGCGAGTTCAAAGTCACGGTGCGGACGGCGTTCATACTTCGGGGCCGAACACGTGCCGAGTGTCGGACTCTGCGGCCGCGTCGAGTGGAGCGACAACGCTCTGCAGGTCGCACTGCGCACACGGGGCTCGTTCAAACTCGTTTCGATCGAGGTGCGCGGCGCGCTACAATGGTGACCCGCCTCGCCGCTGTCTTTGCAGACGGAGAGGTTTTATAAAAATGGCAGCGCGCGCTGCTATAAAAATGCGACCGCTCGAGGAGCATGCGGTTTTTCTTCCTCGGCGTCTGGCGACGCGCGCCTTTCCTTGGGAAGTACCGTGCAGTGCGCAGGAGACACGAGCATATAACCAATAAGGACACCGAAAGACTTGAGAGCGGCATATCGCCATTCGGCGGTGTATCCTGCCTCGCTTATTTTCACAGCGCTATTCGGTGACTGCGGGCCGGAATATCTGACCTCGCGCAAGATCGTGGCTGCGAACGGTCGAGATAATGCTCGAGCTGCTGCCAGATGAAGTATATATACAATTCTTGGCGTAAAAGAGAAGGCGCTACCTCCTTTGCTCTTCTAACAACGTTGCAGGGAACTGGCCGCGTAAAGTGTAAAGCGCTGGCCGCTGGTTCTCGCTTCCTGGTTCGGTCGGTGTGCGAGCGGGGATTTCTACTTCATCGTTGCTCTGTTGCGTGCGCGCACAGCTGGGTAACGGGAAAAGGAGGCACGCCTGATCTATAAAGCAATAAACAACAATACGGTATACGCACTAAACTTTTCGCCACTTTCCTTCCCATTTAACGGTTCGCACCTATGGCCTTTCCACTCCGCTCTTTTGAAGCGCGCCTTTTGGGGCGACAACAGAAAAAAGCGGAGCTTGGCGTAAAGCTCCGTGGTATATTGGCTGTTTATGGAGCTGAAGGCAAAGCGCGAAATGGTAGCCCACAGACTTAGAGCAGCGCACGAGATTACCCCATTCCTTCTTCCCCCCCTCCCCCCCCCCCCCCCCCCGCCGAACCGATTCCTTGGAAATTTCGAGCTTCGCTGCAATTCAGCCGTCAAGCATCGACATTTTTACGCGCTTTGGACTGAAGTGCCTTCATCAAAGGCACTGCGGCCATCAGGAAGAGCGCTACGAACTTTACTTTACGCTTCATTTATTTTATATGTGCGTCAAAGTGTTGAGCACTGATCTAGCATTTTTGACAAGATGAGCACACATACATCCACTAACGTCGTTTTAACCTTCACTGACATACACACCCCTAACTCGGACAATATAATTGATAATCAGTGCCCGACTTCAGGAAACTGTTCTTGCGCTAGAGCTGTTCATCGTGAGCGCAGGCGCCTAACTTTCGTGATGATGCACGTATTAGCGAACGCGGTCGGTCAATGACGAAGAAAAGACTGACGAACGAAAACATTTCCGAGTGTGGTCATGGACGAACAGGTAGAATTGTAAGAATGTATGCAGCGTGCGGCTGCCTCGCATAACGCTCGCTATTTAAAAAAATACTACGAAAAGAAGAAAAAAACGTGTGTGCGTGCTTCAAAGGGACCGCCGGCAATATAAGGAAATTATGTAAATAATTAAATTCAGGGCTTTTACGTGCCATAACCACGACATCTCTATGAGGCACGCCATATAGCCGGAGGCTACGGGTTATTTCTTGACCACCTGGATTTCTTTAACGTGCACCCAATGCGTTGCACATGGGTGTTCTTGCATTTCGCCCCCAATCGAAATGCGGCGAAGATCGAGAACCAGGAAGGACTGAACACCTGTCGTGGCACAATGGTCGAGAAATATAGTCAGGAGCAGACGCGTTGCACGTTTCAGGGTCCTTGCGCTGGAACTGCTCGTAAGAGCAAATCCCAGCCAGTCGTGATATGACTAACGTATTATTAGCGCAAGCGGTAGCCAATGGCGACAGTGCTAACACGAATAAAAAGCATCGCCGCCATGGCGGCCGCATTATAGGCAACCACATTCGATCCCTGCTGATGCGACTGGGCGGCCGCCTTCGCTATGCCCGTCGACTTGCCGGCATTCGCTCTTACGAACAACGTGAGAACATTCCTGTGAATGCGGGCACCGATTACTACGCACGCTGCTCGTACACTTGGATTGAAGTTTGTGAATGCTGCGCGAGGCGGCATTTGTCCCCCCTCTCTCAGTGTTATTTTCATTCCAACTGATATCTGCAAAGCAAGGGAAGCGAGGGCCCGGCTTGCTGAGCATTCAGTTTTGACTGGACCCATGTTCGCTGAAAAACAAATTAAATTATGCGGTTTTATGTGCCAAAACCACTTGCTGATTATGAGGCACGCCGTAGTAGAGGCCTCCGGAAATTTTGACCACCTGGGGATCTTTAACGTGCACCTAAATCTAAGTAGTGTTCGCTGAAAGCTATAGCACGCGAGAATTGTTCGGCAAAGCAAACTTTCACACAATTATGATTCTCGACATATCGTTGGCGAAGGCGGCCAGCCAATCAACAGAGCACTTACGATCGAAAGCTTTGCGACTTCAGGCCTCGATCTTCTTCACTGACCGACAGTTTTCGCAAAGTTTTTGCTACCGTGACTAACTCGTAAACGTAGGCGAACGGTGTCTACCGTTCGAGCTGGGGCACTATAGCGTAAAACTATTCCAAACTTTTCCATTCCACTTCTGCAATCAGCCTTAAGCGATTGGTCAAAAACAATTTCGGAGCACCCCCATTTCGCCTGTCTGTCACGCGACGTCACGAAAACCGCGATAGCTCCCCATCTGATACGGCGTGCACACACTGATTATGCATGATTGCACCGAACAAAAGAAAAATAGTCATTTCTCATTCGACGCCTTTTCGTCATTAGCCCTCGGCTATTGGTCAAAAGATTTTGGGCTGCACCCACTTCACCTGCCTCTCGCGCGACGTCACAAAACCACGAAAACGCCCGCGTCAAAGTGACGTGTACGCGTTAAAGACGCATTAATATGGCGAACAAAACTGAATTTTTTTCTGAATAGCCGCAGGCTGTCCGTCCCATAATGAATAAAAGATGGCTGCCGCCGATCGCTCAGGCGCTGGCTGCTCGCGCCCGCCGGAGAGCATGGGTTTATTTGCATATAATAAACCTTTTTGCGTGGTCGTGTAGAGTTTTCGAGCACTTTCAGAACGTTTACGACCACGCTTTGCCAACACTTCCTTGCTGAGGATTCGTTTTAGCGAGATTCTTAACCTTCCGTTGCACGCCGCCGCAATGTTCTTACCAGCCACCGCTAGCTAAGTAGGGAAAACGCACCAATCAAAGACGCCGGCACCATGCTTCTCATGCGGTTATCTGCTTTCATTGCTCTGGCTCGGCCTTATCGAAACCCTCTTCCCTTGAGCGTGCTCCTCGCCTCCTGACAGCCAATTACAAACGAAAAACCGCTCAATGAAGGCAATGTTATTTGTTTTGAAACCAAAGTGACCTCCTATAAACTAAGGGGTCGTTAGATTAGGCTGTTGAAGCAACACTGCGGGTTACGCCCGGTGCTTACGTCGGCGGTTACGTAAATTTGACGTCAGGAGATTGGAATACAAACACATTGGAATAGTTTTGCGTTATAAGGCCCCTGCTTTGTGCTCAGTCCGGAAGCGCAAACGAAGCACGGAGGCTCCGCACTTGCACAGTCGATAGATTGCAGACGCTGTAGTCCCGGCCATGTGATCTTTCCGGCCCACCCGAAGATTCCACAATCAATGAACGCACCCCATAAAAACACCCGTGTAAGTGTCCTCATTCCCCACTACCTTAATTTCCCTCGTCACCTTTTTTTTACCGTATTCACGCCTTTTCTTGGCGGCGACGCTTCGCGCATGCGTAACGCCACCACCGGGCCGATTACGACCCCCCGCGCGCGCAACAGAGACTAAGTAGGCGGCGATTTGCACGCGATCCGTCATTCCCTTGACCTCCCCCGTATTCGTGTTGTCGGGCTTTCTGCCCGGGCAGCGACCGCGTCACTTTCCTTCCTGGCTCGCGTCCTCTTAGCGAGCACGTGCAACGGCTTCCACAGCGACCGCGTCTTGTTCCATCATCGCTCGACAAAAGCTGGGCTGCGTGGCGGCGGTTCGCCTTGGATGTCGCTGAGCCGCCAGGGGAGGAGACCGGCCGACGCGTGCGCTCCAAGCGGCCGGCGAATGCGGCCGCCGCAATGTCGCGCAACAGGGAAGGAAGATCACTCGCGTTGCCAGCCTTCACAAAATCGCGTGAAACTGTCGACCTACGAATGTATCCATTCACAGCGGTTAAGCCGGTAAGTACAAGCTAGGAAGGAAACGCATGCTGCAGACAGACGCATGTCATATATAGACATATGCAGACACTCAGCCACCCATAAAACGTCCATACATTTAATCGGTGAACTACGCAACAAGAAACAAATATAAGCGTGAAGACTTAATTAGGTTATACGGCGACTACAAACGTTATTGCTTATCAATGAACAAAAAAGAAGTGAAGCGCTCGCACACCTGCTTTCCATTGCAGATTAGTGTGTGAAATTGGCACCTTGCAGGTCGGCAACCCTATGCCGATGAACATACAGATGAAGACCAGGATGCATGAGAGGTCGCCACGATGTCGCCACCGAAATGTTGCCTTGTCTGCCACTGAGCTCGTCGTTCTCCTCTTCTTCCATCTACTCCTCTTCGCCACGTCACAATCCCCCTTTCGCAGACGAAGAACACTGGGAGAGTCACTGTTCTGTGGCGGGGTAGTAGCGTAGTAGGCGTGCAACATGAGCAAGCTGGGTGTTATTGGAACGCCTATCTGCAGACAAAACCCGTGCAACCACGAAGGTTAGGTCGCTCAGGCGGTCTAAAACAACGAATGGGCCCACGTAATGTGACAAGAGCTTGCTGCACAAGCCACGCTTGCGATGTGGGGTCCATAGTAGCACTAGGCCACCTTTTTCAATATAAATGGCTTGATGGGAACTATCGTACCGATCCTTCAAGCAGTTTTGCGATGCCAGTGTGCGGACGCGTGCTATTCGGCGGGCTTCCTCGGCGAGGCAAAGTGTCTTGGCGAAGGAATCCTCAGCGTCGATAGAAAACGGCAGAATCGTGTCGAGGAAGCTCCGCTGCGGTCGAGCATAAAGCAGATAGAAAGGGCTGTAATTCGTTGTCTCATGCTTCGCAGTGTTGTAGGCGTATGTTATGAATGGCAACACATCATGCCAGTTCTTGTGGTTAGAGGACATATACATGAATAGCATGTTCATCAAGGTCCGACTCGTGCGTTCAACAAAATCGTTGGTTTGCGGATGGTACGGCGTTGAGTGACGAAATTGTGTTCCACATAGCTGAAGCAGCTCTTCAACACTGTCGGCCACGAATCGACGACCGCGATCACTTATGATTGTGCGAGGTGGGCCATGGCGTAGGACGACATAACGCAACAAGAAAGCTGCGACGCAAACGGCGGTACATGACGGTACGGGTACACATTCTTCTTGGTAATCGCATTTAGTCGTATATAATCAACACGATATCTCCACAAGCCATCTTTTTTCTTCACCAGGATGACAAGTGCGGCCCATAGGCTTGATGATTTTGAATGACATTTTTTCTCATCATCTCTTGTACATGGTCCACAATAATTTTGCGTTCTGATGAAGACATTCGGTAAGGCTTCTGCCGAAGAGGATGTGCCGATCCTGTGTCAATGCGATGACGAGCATGCGAGGATGCGATAGTTGTTCGGTGCTCATCTTCAGAGAAGTCGAACACAGAAACATACAGGGATAGCAGTTGCAGTTATGTGTCCCGTTCACGTCAAGACAAAGACTCCGTGACCATGCGCAGAATTTTCTGCTCGTAAAAACAGGCAGCTCGTGCTTCGGTGGAACCCTCATCCCTGACGAATATCCATGAACTGCACGTGACGTCGTCGAAGACAGCAATCGTCATGTGTTCGGGAACACGCACAGAGACGGCAGGGCAATTTAACGATCACAAAAACGTGGTAACATAGTTCACAGATAAGATACTATTAGGTACCAGTAGATTTTTCTTCGTACAAGAATCGCCAAAGGGTTGCACCAAGGCGTCAAATGAAGTGGCTGTACAAGATGCGATGACGAATACCGGTGCTAAATACCACGGAGGCAGCGTCACTGCCTCAGCAACGGCAAATGACTTTTGCCCAGCGGGTCGTTGATCCACGAGTGCTGATAATAAGGGAACCTGACAGGCATCGACTCCAAGTTTTCCGGTATTTATCGAAAGCTCGCCGGCGCCACAATTGACTGAAGCCTCGCAGTTCTGCAGAAAGTTTATCCCTAATATAACATCGTGAGTGCAGCGTTACAAAATCACAAACTCGGTTAAATAAAAATAACATTTGTCCGCCAATAACACATTCACAGCACAAAGAAAAAGGGGACGCAACATTTCACCGTTTACTCCACAGAATTTAGCATGCGTGTCGAGGGAAAACATCGCTTTGCGTCGAAGACGGTTCTTGAAAGAAAGAGAGAAAGTCAAGTACACACAGTGTGTATAAGTGCGTCTCAGTATGGGAAAGATGCGCTACGAGTTGCACAATTTCACGAACACGTCAGACACACTTTAGAGAAATAAATAAAGTGCGACAGACATAGTACACAACTGCAGCGTGCGATTTCATAAACAGAGCGCTAAGCCGGCTTGCGGATTGTGGGCGGCTCCTGGGTGGCCGCCAGGAACAGTCTGCCGCTGCCCGTCTTTTTATGGTAGCAGGGCCTCACAAACGAGCCGATTGGACGCGCTCGATGGGGGGTCCCTCTCTATAGGTTCGGGCAACTTTTCTCCGCAATGGATGGCGGAATGCGGCAGGGGCGCCACCTGGGCAAGGTCGCCGGGATCGCACGACCGCGCTGTGCCGACGAGTTCACTTAGCGGCAAGTCCTCCACGCATGCGCAGTGCACGCGATGCGGCGGTGGTTCCGCGCCACGAAATCGCATCTCTGTCGGCGGGGCGGGCGGGATTTGTATCGCGACCTCCCCACAGCGATAAGACCTCGGCTGGCACGTTCCCGATGATGTAATTGTGGTAAGCGCGCACTCGCTGTCAGGATCACGTGTATCACTGGCCACGTGACTAAGTTGTATCACCTGCGTTTCTGTGAGGTTTGGATGACACAGCTGCGGCCCTGAATCAGAGGTGGCCAGGCACGCATTATCAAACGGCAAAATAGTTGACTTTATTGTTGAAGAGCAGCAGCAAGCTGTGGAGTTGAAAATGTTCGCGAGAAGGGGGAACGTCAAATTACGGTACGCAAAAGACTGTAACGCAAAATATGCTTGGATTTTGCTGGGATCTAAGCTGCTTGCGGACGCGCAAGCCGTTTCCATCTCCCATATATATAGCTCGTTCTGGAAAGTTTTCAGATAGAAAAAGAAAAGGAAACGATATACATCGTGCTCTCTCTACGTATTAAAGCGCATAACCTGAAACTATATATGTACCTGACCGTACTTTAATGCAACAAAGCTCAAATCTAAGTATTAGCTGTCGCGTGCCTTTTGACTATATTGCTCAGCTTGCCAAGAAACCTTCTGCATTCAACGAACAGCAGACGGTGCGTTTCGTGAAAGGAGTGCGGAGCGATTTCCCGGCAGAACATGGGCCGCAGGGCAGCATGAACTTGACTAGAGAAACGAACAGCCGCATTTCAACCACTTTTTTTTTTTTGGCAGCATATGTTTCGCGAGCAGTGTCTTTTTGCACCACCCATCTGAGCGCGCTTGACAGCCCATTCGGAAGTAACCGGGTACACGGTGCGATACGCAGTCCACGTAAAGGTAGATGGCATCATGCTGCTGCGCTTCATACACGCGCTACTTGCGACAGACCAATCGCCATACAGTGTTCCAGTACGACCGCGTAGCCTTTTTGTAAAACGTGTAACGAACTCATCATAAGTGTTCGTTACACTGCGATTTGAATGTATCCAATTACTTGAAAGAACTCTCTTCAGCGCAAGGCTTGCTATAATCCGATTTGCGTGTATTATAAATATAGGACCAAGTAATACGGTGAACAAATCAAAGAGACGCAGGACAATTAAGATTGAAGCAGCAAGTCTGCAAGATTCCGTTTGAAACAGGGAACATATTACCGTGCTCGATTCAAGCTTGAGCATGCGATACATCGTTATTTACAAGTAAACAGAAATAAGTAAATAAAACAAGAAGGAATAAAAAAGTTCACGTCCTTGCATGAAATTCATTCCCAAAATTGCTGCTTAGATGTTCGTAGCAAATCTGTTATCCACTACACGACGTGGGTCGGCCTGCAGTATACTGCGGGCCGACCCACTGCGGGCACATGCACCAGCAAAGCCGTTTCTCAGGTCATTACTCCTGCCGCAGAAAAGCACGCTTGCAGGGGGGCACCAACAATTGGCATTGAACATCTGCTTGCCCAGCTGCTTCCTCCCCGCATCGTTAGCTGTAGCCGGGCTTCTTGCAAGAACTTGCGCGACAGTACGTCAACATTCACATCGATGAAATTTAGTGATAAAATATGAAACGTTCGTTTGAGAGTTTAAGCGACTGATCAATGAATCGGCGTTTTAGATGCTACTAAAACGTGAAATGCCAACTGCGCATGTGTTTGGGGTCAGCAGCAGGCGGCAACCGGTCCGTCCGATTAGCGTTCCAACAGCATCCGGCGTGCGTCACCCATGGAACGTCGAGGATCCCACCGATGACTGCGCTGTGCAGTGAAGCTGGACGTGCCGGACGCCAATGGCCGCCGTTCTGCTACGAATGCCTTTCAAGACGACGTGATTTCCCGTGCAGTGATGGGAAGAAAATACTCTCCGAGGAGACAGCGAAGTGGGATTTGTGTGTAATGACACCAGCGCATATGTGCCTCGGTTGCTCAGTCAAATTTCATTAGGGCTGGTTTCCTACGAAGAAGAAGCCTCAGATATGTGACGACGACTGAGCGTTTGCATCGAGTCAAAAGTTGATTTACTAGACAGAGTGGTTTTCATAAGCGATGCATCCTTGCATTTGATGTCACTACAGGTTGGATGCACTGTACTTGGGCATGCAGGGTGTTCAGCGAATACTTTCCAAAATTCTTAAAGATCTTCTGTAGCAAATAGCACAAATTCTAGTTCATGAGCTGGTCTACTCGAACCGGCGGACATTACATACACAAAATATTGAAATTCATAATCGAATAATTATCAAAATTTCACTAATTAGCTTTTTAATCAATTACTTTTATTATGGTCCATAGTGCAATTCACAAATTCTAGCCGTAGAGGTTGCAAGGCGGATACACTTGGAACGAATTCTCTGGATGACACCAGTTTCGAGATATTAATTTCCGATGTTTGCGGAGAAGTGCATTGGCGTTCCATTTAATTTCTTAATAAAACGTCCTTTTATGCATTCAAGCACATTATGCGCGGCCACTTATCACGTAGAAGAAGCATTAAGCACGGCTTGAGAGATGAAATTTGTGTATTTTAGGAGTAGGTACCTCATTCTTTTTTCCTTCTTTTTCTTTGTCAGTTAATCATTATCTTGTGAATTAGATTTCCATTACACAAACCGAGTTGTGAGAGAAGCCGTTTTGGAAGGCCTCTCGAATTAGTCTAGGTAAAACTATAGAAATTATACATTTGACATCATGCGTTTTAAGAGCCCCAGGATCCGTAACATGCCCTATAACCTGCGGTCAGGTTAAAACGCTTCAGGTCAGAACGCCAGAACTGCTTACAGTGCGGTGGTCCCAATACTCATACTTTGGAGAAATGTCTCCTTTATTTATTAGCGTTATGTTAAAGCCGAGGTTGGAGCCTTATTTGGTGGCACCCGCAATTTTTCATCGCATGCCATACGAAATGGAACCACAAAAAGCACCTTTTTCGGTGCTTGTTGCGGTGTTTTTTTTTTTCAGTAAACGCAGTGAAAAGCAGGAAGACATGCAAAGTTTACGCTCGTTAATTGTTAAGCGTTGGAGAAGACTCGTACATGACGCTCCTTCGACGCTACCCCGCCTGCGATTAACCCCAGAGCCAGGATTTTGCAGTGAATGTACCAGCGGGTAATGCGGCGCGTTCCCCGCTGCTCGCACGACGAGACCCGTCCGAGATCCCACGACGCGGGCGGCTGCCACAACTGCCCCGTCCATCCCAGCGCTCGGACACGTGCGAATCCGGCGTGTAATCGAAACGCACTCGCCCTTCGGTGGGTGGCCCCGCGGGGAAGCGCACTGTCAGTGCATCTGCGGCCGATGACGGGCCCACGCGTGGAGCGCCGATACGACCCGGCGGAGGTCAACGCGCTCGGAGAAAACGGTCCGAAAAGGAGACGCCGCGAACACGCCACCGCGGTCACGCCATGCGTTCGTGCTGGGACCAGGCGGTGCCGCTCCTCGAGGCGCTTCACCGCGAGGGGGGCATGGCTGCGACGAGAGCGAACGCAACCACGATGAAGAGCGTTTCTCTCCAAACCGCTTGGCTCGCGTCCGCCGTAGAGTTTACACAGTGCTTCGACGAGGGTTAGTTGGTACGGCACATGACTCGGCGTTTCGAGCTACATCGTTTCGGTGAAACAAACGGGCCCGTAAACACTAAGCGCATGGCTTGTGTTTCTTTATGTGTGCAGTTTCCCTGCCTGAGTCACCTAAGCAAATGCTACTCATGCACCATAAAGCCAGCACGGGAATGATGCAGGTAGAGAGTACATGGCCATTCAATGGTAAAGAACACTTACTAGCGAAAATGTTTGCGAATTCGGGTCATGGTCTCTTAGGAATTGGAAAAGATAAAGCGCAATAAATAATGCCACAAGGAAGTCTCAAGTCGCACGCATAAAGGCTGGACAAATCCATGCTCGTCGTTTCGACGGTATCCGAACGATCGCAGCGCCAGAGTTATCTCTAGTGATCTTGTAGGAAACACTGAAGACGAAGTCATTCTCGTAGAGACCCCTGTTCCTTCGCGCTGCAGTGATTGTGACTCAGTGTTTGTATCGTCTCTTGTCGAAATAAACTTTTTCTAAACGCACAGTATTTGCGGCTTTTTTCCGTGTTTTAATGGGAGACGCCGTTCCCATTGCCACGGCAATGGAAGTGGAGTCAGCATAATGCCGACCCGACGTGACTACTTCGGTAGAAAGTGGCATGAGGAAGATGAATTGCCCTCCAAGTCAAGCTGACAGCGAGGACATTGTGTTGTACTCCTGCTCAAGCGACGACGCCTCAGATGACGGAGGCTTCGAAAGAGTGGTACATCGGAAGGCCCAGAGAAGAAACATCAGCGGACGGTCTTCGTCAAGTAAGTCAACCGTCATGCCACAGCGAAGGCCATCAGCGCACACAATTCTTTTTGTGCCGGACACACCTGCCCACAACCTCAAGCGCCTTAATCGACAAGCGATTTTCGTTTGTTTGAAGGCTCTCGTCCCAGGAGAAATCAAGGATATCAGAATTATTAATCCAAAGGACGTCCTGGCTATTAATGTCCACAAACGAAGCGCAATCAATGCTTTGATGGCATTAAAGCTCCTGGGCAACATCTATGTTCACTACCTCATTCCGCAGGACCACGAAACCACGGCTGGTGTTGTTTATCATACTTGACACATCGGTTAGCGACAGCGACCCGCCAATTTTGATCAAACCTGCAACAGATGGTGTTGCCTTACTGCAAGCTCGGCGCCTTGGCAAGTCGACCTGTGTAAGGCCCATCGCTCATAATCAGTTGGCAAGATTGGAGTCGGGCATGAATTAGATGGTAGCTGGCCCATGCCGTCGTCCAACTTATACACGCTAAGGACGTTGTTGAAGGGAAGAACTACTTCTCAACGAGAACAAGGAATGTGGCTTTATTTACAGTATCTTCATAAGGACGTTGCAGTTCATCAGTCTAGCATCGACTGCGAGAAGAGGTGCACTGAGCAGCCGCAACACAGCGGTTTATAAACACTCGGTCCCCCCTCGATCCCAAGGTGAGGGAAACGGCCGCCCAGGCCTCGTAAACAAGCCGCCTCTCTGCGCGAGGGATTACACACACACACACTTCCGCACAGGTTCACGGTCCTCAACGGAGGTCAAACGGTCTTCGCAGAACTCGGGGCTGACGTCAGGAACGGTGCGTGGGAAGGGGCCTCTAACTACGTTCCCTCGGGGACTCCTTAGTTCACAGCAGACCAGGCCGGCGGTGGCGGGTTCCGTCACAAAGCCTGGTTCGTCGAACTCATCTCGGCAATTCCGCGACGCAGAGTGTCAGACGTGGCGCATCGTCCAAGAAAAGTTGACGCCGCTGTCGCAACTGGCTGGCAAAACTTGCACCTCAGCGGGCCGTTCTTAACACCGCGTCCTCAAATCAAGAATTTCAGATTTTAGACACTTTGTCGTCGAAAACCATTTTCCCATCCTCGTAATTTGCGAACCGAACGTGCAGAATATCATACGCATTTCTGGCTATGAGACATTCATGTCCTCTACCTGTGGTTATGTGAGCAAGGTCATTGTATATATTAGATGTGTTTAAAAATACGTGTTGCACCATAGATAGATAATCCATATCCTCATTCATAGATAATGTCATCGATTTGGTGACATTTCTTCAACATCAAAAACGTCTGAAACGACCCACTGCGGCAATATTCCTTGATATAAAAGGCGCCTTTGATAATCTAGCACATTATGGAATTATAGAGGCCCTGATTGAAACAGGAATCGGTGGCCGCACTTTTCAGTGGCTGTGCAGTTATTTGACCGATAGGCCTTTCTTTGTGGTGACCGACGATGGCACCATGACTCAAGACCAAACATTCCGTGGAGTACCACAAGGCGGAGTGTTAGGAGCCCGACGCTATTCAACCTAGTGCTCATTGGCCTAGTCAGATGCTTGCAACACAGTTCAAGTATCAACCTATGCTGACGACATTTGCATTTGGGTGTCTGCTGTAACACGACTGCAGGTACGAGCAAGGCAACAGAAGGCAGCTATGTTAATATCACTGTACTTGCGAAAACAAAACATACAGCTGTCTTCAGGGAAATCCTGCCTTATTACATTCACTCGGAAGGCAATGAAGCGTTATCCTGCATGTAATTGTCAATGGGAAAGCAATTGCAAACGGACGGAAACACCGCTTCTTAGGGGTAATTAACGACCGCGACCTATCATGGAGCCCGGACGTTTCATACCTGAAGAGGTTAGTGACAATAATAGATCTCCTAAATGTCTTGGCGAAAAGCCATGGGGCAAATCGGTGCGATCAATGCTGCAGGTTTATAATACCTTGTTCCTCGGTTTCGCAAGATACAGCCTCCCTGTGCTTGGTAACACCTGCAAAACAAACCTGCGTTTACTCCAGGGGCTACAAGCTCAAGCCCTAAGCACGTGTCCCGGTCTTCCGAAGTGTGCGTCTACAGTGGCAACGATTGTCATTGCTCAAGATCACCCAATATCAACGTTCTTGGCAGCCGACGCTCTCAGGGCGCATATTCGGCACGTTGCCTGACTACATTCTCACCATCTCGCCGCTTTACCAGCCGAAAGGCCACACATAACTTTCAGTCGTATAACTGTTGCCAATCGTACCCCGTTGCCATCGAACTACATGCCTGCAGCAAGACAATCCTCACCCCTTTAAAGTCCCTGCACAAACCTGAAATACGCCTCACCATCCCAGGAATCACGAAGAAAGCTGACATGCCTTCATTTGCTCTGAAGCAGGCCACATTAGGAATTTGCATGAGGTGCACAGTGGCCGCGTACACGTTTACATCGATGGTTCAGTCACACCTGCAAGTTCAGCTGCCGCTGTGGTGATACCAGCAAGATCCGTCAAAATGCGGCTAAAGACGTCACATGTATCATCAAAGACAGCTGCTGAACTGGTAGCTTTGCATACGGCTCTTCATTTCATTCAGGACGAACCACCCCATGCATGGTCAGGTCAATCTTCTGTGATTCTAAGGCAGCCCTACCGAGTGTACTCTCAGCACTGCGTCATGGATCACATGAGCTGCTCGTCGCAGAGATCAGGGAAGTCCACCATCGCATAGTTGACGAAGGTTACGATATAATATATCAGTGGTTGCCTAGTAACTGTGGCATACATGGCAATGATCGAGCAGACGCAGCTGCCCCATCTGCCCATGACGGCATCAACTGCGTTGCCATTCCTCTTTCGAGAGCCAATGCAGCGAGAAACTTTCCGCACTTGCGCGTGACCTAACATTAGCTCAGTGGAGTTCATCTGAGTTTACAAGCGCACGCCTTCATCCCCTGGACCCTAATTTACAGCTCCGTATTCCGCCCGACCTTCGACGACGTAACTGCACCTTTCTAGTCCATCTACGCCTTGGAGTCGCATTTTCAAATGCGTACTCCTTTCTTATCGGAATGACCAATAGCCAACTTTATGACTTCTGCAGCTGCAATGAAACAATCGCGCACCTTCTTTGTGAGTGCCCTCGTTTCAACCCGCGAAGAGCAGTCCTCTCAGCCACCCTAGACAAACAGGACAAGCGCCCAATAACAGAAAATAACACCCTTTGAAACTGTCCTGCGCGAACATCAGCGCGATCCGCTATGAAGGCGCTGCTACGGTACTTAAAAGACACGGGACGTTCTGACAAATTGCGCCTGTACACTGTGTGACGTAGGATTGTGCGGTGACACTGCACAACACTAAAAATGCCTTCGCAGACTGCGTGACAGCGCCCACACACAGAAACAGTCCAGTGTGTGTGTGTGCGTGTGTGTGTGTGTGTGTGTGTGCGTGCGTGCGTGCGTGCGTGCGTGTGTGTGGGTGTGTGTGTGTGGATTCTTTTTCTTTTCCCCCTCTCACCTAAGGCATCCCTTTGCCCCTCCCCCAGTACAGGGTAGCAAACCAGAGATTAACCTCCCTGTCTTTCCTTTGTCTTTTTCTCTTTCTTTGTTTCTTTCTCTCTCTTTCTGTGCGCACGTCGCAGGCAGGGTCGGGAACCAACGAGTGCTTATCTAACGTCGCACTGAACGTCATAGCCGAAACTCTTACAACCTTGGCAGCGTCGCAATCGACGAGCGTTATAAGGATTGGAGGCTCAATTCCACCGTTCGTAACCAGTTGTCAAGATTGGAGTCTGGCATGAATTAGATGGTAGCTGGCCCATACCATCGTCCAACTTATCCACGCTGAGGACGTTGATGAAGGGAAGGACTGCTTCTCATCGAGAACGAGGGATATGGGTTTATTTACAGTATCTACATAAGGGCGTTGCTGTTCATCAGTCTAGCATGACTGCGAGAGAAAGTACACTCGAGCAGCCGCACAACAGCGGTTTATAAACACTCGGTCCTCCCTCGATCCCAAGGTGAGGAAAACTTTCGAACAGTCATCGTAAACGAGTTGCCTCTCTGCACGAGGGATTACACACGCACACTTCCACACAGGTTCACGGTCCTCAACCGAGGTCAGGCGGTGTTCGCCGAACTCGGGGCTAACGTCAGAAATGGTGCCTTTTATTCTCTGAGCTGACCCCCGCAGCGCGGCCGGTTGCCCATTGTCTTGCGTCTCGAACGGCGCGTGGGAAGGGGCCTTGAACTACGTTCCCTCGGGGACTCCCTCGTTCACAGCAGACCAGGTTGGCCGTGGCGGGTTCAGGCACAAAGCCTGCTTCGTCGCACTCATCTTGGCTCCAGCGACGGAGAGTCGAGGACGCGCGTATTGTTCTCCACACACAGTCGACTTAGTCACGCCGTGGCTAGAGGTTTGCGATGGCGTTTCAGGAAAAGTTGACTCCCGCTGTCGCAACTGGTTGGCAAAACTTGCGCGTCAGCGGGCCGTTCTTAACAGCGTATAATCTTGAGTTTCACGACACCACACATATACGGCGCCGATGACAAGCATAATTCTGAGCCCGCTAAATCAACGCGCAACACATCCGCACGATACGGCCAGCAGAAATTGGCGGCCAAACTGGACCAACCACATCCGCCCATACGCCAGGGAAATTGAGGAGAGAGAACCGATCCTTGTTCAATTTTATGGCGTTTTCCACTGGTCGATTCGGAGCAGGATTTTTTGCTCCGCGGCAACGAATCCGAATTTCACTGGTCGATCTGGAGCGGGTTCGCGCGTTCCACTGGTCGTTTCGGATCAACTCGCTCCGCGCCGGATCGCTCTCACTTGCTCCGCCGCCGAGACGCGGATTCGGGCGGAAATAGAACGCGTCACATGGCGTCACTTCCGTCTTCAAGCGAAATCGGTACCCGGTCGGTACGCACAACATTGTGTTGGGCATAGTTTGCGGAACCGGTTTGTGTCACGTGCACGCAGACTTCCTGTGTGATCTCCCGCGGAGCGTTCGTGCGCTCCACTGGCAGACTCGGATTGGTGAAAGCCGAGCGCTCGCTCGAGGATTCAGGCGGCTGCTCCAGATCGACCAGTGAAAAACGCCATTATTGTCGTTTTATCGCACCTCCAAAGAGGATCCACAATCACGCATCCAGCATTGACTGTCGCGGACCATTCATCCTGTCGGGGTTTATATAAATAGGCAAAATGTCCATCTCGTCATTCTTAATATTACTATTTAGACCAAATAAGAGCAGTGAAGAAACCTTTGCTAGTGTATACTAGCGGCAGCC
Organism: Dermacentor albipictus; assembly: GCF_038994185.2. Lineage (NCBI taxonomy): Eukaryota > Metazoa > Arthropoda > Arachnida > Ixodida > Ixodidae > Dermacentor > Dermacentor albipictus. The sequence continues at coordinate 18,353,837 of NC_091828.1, read as the reverse complement.
ACTCATGTTAATTTAGTTATGAAAGAACAAACATACCGATAAAACTAAGGTGGCTCGCTGCGTTAGTTGGTAATGCCTACTAAACGTAATGAGATCTAATATTACGCATGTGTTAATAATGATAAAGCTCACATACTCTAACAGAGCTCTAATAAAACACAACTAACAAATGCGCTGACACCTATGCTTGAGCACATGCACCTCTTATGTAGGTACCATGCACAGAAAACATCGGGTCTGGCTTAAATAACACCAGGCGTGAAGAAAACACTGACTAGCTACTCTTGCTGCTTTATGCAGCGCTTCATATAGTTTATTCTGTGTGCGTAGTAAAAACCCGCGGTCAACGCTACGGCTCCGTCAATGCCTTCCGGCTTCGCGTGAAACGCGGCAATTATATTTGTTGTTTGAAGCTGCTCTACAATGAAGACTCAGTCTCTCTCTCCGCTGAACAGCGAAAGGCGGCCTCCCTCGCCTTCTCCACTGTTTCGCGAAAGAATTCGAGCGAATCAGGGCTCTGTTTCACGTTCTTGCCGCTCAAAGTGATGAAATGCGCTCGCGCAGCCATCACTCATCTACATGATGCACGACGTGCCCTTCCATCGCACCGTCCACAGGAACGGGAGCAACGCGATCACGTCGCATGGTGCCAAGCGGCTGGGGAGGCTACATACCGTGTTCACGTTACGCTTAGAAGGCGTGCTGACCTTCCGTCGTAGAAGGAAGCGAGTCAAGGCAGAAATGTTCGTGGAAAAAACAGGAATTTGCGTCACCACTGTGAGAGATCTTCGCTGCGTGCCGGTTTGTGCTATGGTTATCAGCCGAGCCCTCACCTCTCTCTCTCTCTCTCTCTCTCTCTCTCTCATTCCGGGCCCATACTCAGAAAAAGCTGTCGCGCTAGAATTGTTCGTAAGAGAAAAGTTCAGCCAATCCCGATGCTTGACATACATTTAGCCAAGGCGGCCGGCCAAGGCCCAAGAGCACTTATACCAATAAAAGTTCGACTGAAGTCGGCCACTTTTTCATTTCCAGCGCTACACTAACGTCCCTACGGCTTTTGCTTGCTACGATTGCTGCGGGATGAAACGCTAGACTTGGCTGTAGAAAAGCCGACTGCTGTCGTTACTGTTGCCGCTGATATATTTTCGTACGATGGCTTACGCTCTACGGCGCATCGGTCAAGGCACGGTAGCGCAATTCACGAAGCGGTTAGTTCTTAAGTGCTCTTCGTCATTGGCCGGCCGCCTTCGCTAATGATATTGTCACGTGGTAGTGACTGTGAAGAGAGCAGCAAAGCTGCAAATGGCGAAGCTAGTGATACACAAATCTTTTATTGGGCGAACATGTGCCCTCAAAAAAAGGCCGCACTCAAAGCGCAACGATAGCGGAGAACACGCTCGGCGACCATCGAAAATTGATCAGCGGGTAAAGCGCGTCAGCTTTTATACATCAGTCATCGAATGTTCCAGAGTAATCGCTGGTGCTCGCGTGTCTTCCAGAAAGTTATACACAATTCGCGCCGCGCATACATGCAATGAGATCATGCAAGGTTCGGCGATAACCAGACAGCGGATAGAAGCATTGATAACATTCCAGAAACTTCGGATACATGCAGGCGCGTCCTGCGCTTTTTTGTTAGACGGTCAAAAGCGCTCACGTGTAGAAATACAAGTTCACGTGTCAATATGTGACACATCGCGGTTGGTTGTCTTGCGCTGTGACGAACACCTTAAGGATAGCACAGGATATCCTTCTTCGATGGCGAGCACCCATTGCGGGGGATTGGCCAAGATTAGGATGGCGTTAGGAAGATGTTGTGATTACAAAAATTGGTAAAAGCGTCAGGTGGAAATGGATAAATACAGTGTTTGAAGAATTTGAGAGAATCGTTCTGAAACAACTATGAATTCCTCCACGGCTGAGCAAACATTACTGTGGTAGTTTCCAAGAGAGGAGGCTCCTAGAGAAATAATAGTTAAAATAAAGAAAGTTAAACCAAGTTGCATGAACGTTGGTTCTAAAATGCTTTTCCTTAATTAAGAAAAACAGCAGAAGAGTAAGAAAGAAATGATCTATGGTCTCGTCTTCTGCGCAGACTGGGCACAGACGGGAAGGTACCAGACCAGACCTGTGAAGATAAAAGTTTAATAATGGTGTTCGACAGCGTAATCGGGTAAACATTACTTCAGCACAAGAGCTTTCTTTTCCTTCTTTTTCTTTTTTGCGAATACGGGTATGAGTGAATAAAGCAAATCGATAATAAAATAATTATTTACCGTAAGGTTCTAGCATTGCTGAAAAGCAGGCAGCGTCGGAAATGCTGAATTTCGCGTCACAGGCGGGAAAAGCAGAATGAATCGGCGAGCGTCAATTGTCCTCCTTCACCTCCTCAAGTTGTTGCGGAATTTATTCGCATACCTCGGCATTTCATCCTCGTCCAGAGTGCTCCTCTTCTGTCTGCGTGCAGTTATTGCCATAGAGTTTCTCACTATAACACTAGAGAGAAATCTGGCGTCACCGTCTATGGGAGTTTCCAAGGGGCGCTGTGCCGTCATGCGAATGACAGCATGTGTGTCTGCGAGGCTTGTGTTGTCTGGTGTTGCAAGAGGCTTAGTCTAAAACGTGGATATGGCTACACAAATAACGGGTTCCTAAAGTAATATCTTCACAAGATGTTTCCATTCACGCATATTACATCTTCCAGTGAAGTTTACTCACATACAATGCATAACCAAGCGAAGAAATACAAGAACAGGCGACAAACTGTTCCAAAGCGAGCGCGAATCTTGTCTGTTCTCCAACTTTAGCGGCCCGCTGATACTTGTTACGTTTCATATAATTGTACATGCAATAACAAGTTCTCATAGTTAAACAAAACATGTTTTTGTGTAATGATAAAGCTAAAACAGCCTTTTACGGGCTGTTTTAGTAGAAAATGAATCATTGCGACAGACGGAATGGTGCTTGCCAGGCGCGTCTGCATGGTGTCTCGGCTCTCCAAGAACAATGCCAATCCGAAGTCACAATATACCGGCATTCCCATGCATACCACCGCGCAGCAGCGCCAGATTTCCCTCTAGGTAATGTAGTGAGAAACTCTATGGTTATTGCTGTCGCCACGACACATGGCCCATATGCACGAGGGGGACCATGGCCACACTGGAGATAATGAAAAATGCACACAGCTAATGGGTAAAAAACAATCAATTCAATTCAGTTTATTTTTCATTGATAATAATTTGTACAAAATGGATATCTTGCGTGACCTAAATATAAAAGTCGAATAGGGCTTATTCACACATGCTAACACACGCTTACAGGGAAAACAGTACAATCGGCACACCTTCCGAACTGTAAACTTATGCAGAGCAGCTACAGCACCCCTTTGGCTTCTACTAAGTGACGTGCCAAAGGACAATAGTTTCGATGTTGACGGATGGAAACCCAGATTACCAGTAGGATGTACGAAAAACATTCTCCGGAGGGAAGAAAAGCGGCGGCAGGAAAGAAAGAAGTGATCAGCTGTTTCTGCTTCGTTACAGCCACGACCGGCTGGTCGTGGTTACAGCTAACACGGATGTTAGTCATAGAGACACCAGTTCTATTAAGTTAAACATTTTGATGCGGAACCCTACAGCGGAAGGTTGATAGCGTCACCCCGTGTAATATGATGCCCCTTCTTTCTTTCCTCCGTTTACCTTCATCATCATCGAGCCTGATGTATTGGGACATAGTCAGTAGAACAATGCTTCTACCTTCACTTCCCGTCCATATCGAAAATATTATTAATAATAATAAATAAGTTAACGACGACAAAAAGTACAGGACAGCAAGCTATCTACAGTTGACACAAAACACCCATGCAACGAACTAAAGAAAAAAAGGGAGAGGGAAGCAAACAACAAAGGAAGCACATACAGGAAACACCAAGGTGCGGCTTGTTACGCGCAAGTTATACGGAAGCTCAGAGCAAAAAGACTGTAGCCACAAGGTTGGCGTGAACTTACCACAAGGGTATTATATATTGCGGCCCGCTAGTGTACAACGTTAGCGCTGCATTAACGCGCATTGCCAAATTTGCCGACAGGTGGAGAGGGCCACTACTCTCTCTCTTGCTCTCTCCACCTACCACTTTTTTTTTTTGCATTCGTTACGAGGCTGCCGAATCAAAGCGCAGCTGGTGGACGAAATGAAGCCAACAGAGGTCACTAACACCGCGCACTGCCGCAGCCCGATCGCGTGTTCGCAGCGAGCGAGTGGCAAGCGCGATTAGCTGCCACCGAGCGAGTCTTTCTCTCGCGCGATCGAAGGCGCGCGTTTCCGTCGATGCTTTCTTTTTTTTTTTCCCGGTGACCCCGACGATGACCCCTATGGAGACGCCGGAAAGCGACCGCTCAGACGAGATGATTTCCGGAAACATGCCAGAAGAGCTTCTTTCATGCTTGCTCTTTCTTTCTTTTTTTTGGGGGGGGGGGGGGGGGTAGGCGGCGGTTGGGGGGGATTAATCGCTGTTGCTTCGCTTTTCAATAGAGCGTCCACTGACATTATCGACGACTACGCAGCGCTGCCTCCTTGAGACTGTTATGCGCCCGCGGTGAACATTAATTCGGCATAATTATCACACCCCTCGCGTTGGCTATACGTTCTGCGATTGACCACGTCGTCGCGGGTTGAAAAAATGGAGTTTTGCTAAATATTTTTATTTGAATTTCGTGGATAACGATTTAATGAATTACAAAAATATTTGGACCGATAGCCACCGGTTAATAGCGGCTTTAATTTTTATTTTTTTACTCAGAAGCACGGCAAATCGTTGGTGATAGAATGTCAAGGGCAAGAGCGTTAGAAACTATGGACCCTATAACGTAAAATTATTCCACTCTGCTTTTACAGCGAAGCTGTGTATGGCTAGGGTTCTGTGCATTTTTGTTCTCCGCGAACAAAAATTATCGTCATCAATGGCTCATACCCCCGTAGGTATTCATACTCCCCTAAGCAAGCAAAAATGCAATGAATCATAGCCCCGAAGGCAGAGGCTACAAGCACTTAGCAAAGTGAAGCGGACAGTGCCTAAATTCTTTCTGATCACGCATACAATATACAGAACAGCATGTCGAAAACCCTCATCCTCAGTGGCTCATACCCCGTTGAGCAATGGCTCATACCCCCGCAAGCAAGCAAAAAATGCAATCACTAGTATGGTTCACGGTTACTCACTTAGCGTGAATTAGCTGCGATGACACTACCCCTGTTGCCTTTGCCGATGATTTCAATGTGGATGCGTCGGTACTGAAAAGGGGGCGGTTTAGGCGTTCCGAGTCGCAGACATATCCCCCGCAAAGCCACACCGATCCGGCCCAACCGACCAGCAAGCGTGCATCCATTTGACATTATCAAAGAATGTGATTGCAGTTGCGAGTGAAATAATGACGACCGATGAAGACGATAAATGAGTGCGTGTAGCTTCTGCACGATGACCACCCATCACGAAAATAAAAGAGTTCGTACCGTTGTGCCAAATTATGTGTCACCTCCCTGTCGTGCGCTAAACAGCTTCACTGCTCAACCACCTTCACAAAGTGGAACGGCTCATTAGTTATTCCAATCTCCTGACGTCAAATTTACGTAACCATGGACGCAAGCATTGGGCGGTAAGCAGCCGCGTCGCTAGAAAAGCCCAATCAAACACGCTTCTCGTTTCTAGGGTCTCCTTTTTCCTGCTTTCAAAGCGAATAGCAACGCTTACATTGAACAGTTTTTATTATCTAAATGGCTGACAGGAGGCGAGAACCACGCTCAAAAGGAAGAGTTGGCACAGCGATGCCGTATACATGCCGAAGGGTTTCGATAACGTTATACTTACAGACAAAATTTTTTATTTTATGCAAATAAATACATGCTGCTCGACAGCTCCGAGTAGCCAGTGCTAGAGCGATGGGGGGAAGCCATCTTCTATTACTTTCGGAACGGGGCAGTTTCCGGCCATTAAAAAAAAAATCAGTTTTGTTTGGCATATTAACGGGTCTTTAATGCGTACGAGTCACTTTAACACGGTGATTTTCCGCGGTTTTGTGACGTCACGTGAAAGCCAGGCGAAGTGGGGGTGGCCCGCAAATTTTTGGACCAGCCATCGATGGCTGATTGCAGAATTGGAATAGAAAAGTTTTGAATAGCTTTATTTTATAGCACCCTATGTTCCACAAAAAGATACCCTATAAGAAAAGTACAATACTCAAATGCAGAACTGTTCTAAGAGGCAGCGGCGCGCAGACAAGAAATAGTAAGGAATGACAGGCGATTAAAATTGAGTTCACGTAGAAGTGTTTTGTTAAAGATTGAATATTGTGAAACACTTCCATGTCCAGCTGTGTGTGAACAGTTCTATACCCAAGCTTTGGCTTCGTTCCTGGCTGAGGCCGCCACATTCCTATGGAGGCGGATTGCAAAAGCACTCGCGTGATGATGGCCATGATAATGATAATAATAATAACATTTATAGTTGCCATCTGACAATCATTGTACGTCAGAAGGCAGGCCCGTCAAAGCGATGGAAGTGGCTATGGTGACTTGGCCCGGCACGCCGGCAGACAAGAACAAAATGGCAACATGTACAGTAATGCAAATCTGGTGAAGCTCATCACAACAATAAAATGAAACAGAAGCTCAGCTGAAATCAGTGACAACGGAAATAGAAGAAACGAGAAAAACAGAACTCTATTTAGTATTTCAAATCGCTTATAGCGCCTTCAGCAGTTTTTTTCAAGTTTCGTTTCGTGGTTGCATACATAAGCACACCTACTAGTTTTACCAAATCTTGTGTTGCAGTTAGGCTACTATAAAACGCCATGTTTTCCGTAGGGCATAGGGAGCGATATATTCCTGTTTGAAATCAGGATTCCAAAAATGTCTTACCGATGATGATGACGATTATCAGGTTCTTCGAGCATAACCCCGATTTGGTTTTGAGGCATTGGGGGACTCCGGATTAATTTGGACTTCCTGGCGTTCTTTCACGCGGCCCTTTAAAATCATAACCTGCACATTTATCATGCACACAAGTGTTGCTTTGCATTTCACTCCCTTCAAAACGCGGCTTCCAGGGTCGGCAGTCGAACCCGGGACCTCAGCAGCGCACCGCCATAGCCACTGCGCTGCCGTGGCAAGTGTGCGCTTGGCCTCATGCAAGGTCAATCCGGAGACATCCGCCACACGGCGTCCCCCATGTAGTCACCCTGTTGCAGGGCACGGGGCGCTAAAACTCAATAAATCGATCAATCAGCGATTTTCCCCAGCTTTTCTCAGTGTAATCGAAAACTGCTGAATTTCGCGTGTACATAAGCAAACGTTTTAATACAGGCGCGAAAGCAAACATTCGCGCATGCACAGCATAGGCGAACGACGTCTTCGCCTATTCGAGCACGGACGCCTATGATCTGCCCACTCGTATCGACCCTGCAACGAAGTCAAAGTTAACCGAAACCCAGGCAGGGCGGTGGACATTGCAGCCGGCTTCGGTTGGCTATACTCCGTTTCAGGCTTCACTTGCGACGCTGTGGAGGCTATAGGGACAGGTTTTGCCGTGGGCTGCGTTCACACATGGAAATAGTTCCATGTTTTTCACCATAATCGTGCGAAAATGTTCTTTATATGGGCTTAGTATTCAATGAAAAACGTCTTATCCCTTAGAAACAAACAAACTGTGGTATACGGCTGCTAATCCTGTTTTAGATCAATTTGCTTTTCGTTGGTTTTCTTTACGTTTTCTTTTCTTCTTTCCTTTGTTTTTTGTTTGCTGCTTGTGGCGCCAGTCTCGCGTCTTTGCTCGCGCGAGCAAACGCCGTTGCCGCGCAACAAAGCTTGGACGGAACGCGCGGAGTGATACAATATTATGACCGGACTTCTTGCGTAGCTTCCACAGCGCTGCACCTATGTCTGAAACGGAGTACAGGTTCCTTGAAATTAGAAACACCACAGGAACGTAAATAATAACAATAGTACCAAACAACGAGGGATTACTACAGTGATCTACACGCGCTGACTGTATGGAAATTTCGCCCGTCAGAGTCCTCAGGCTGCGGTCGTCGTCATCATCATAAGCACCATCATGCGAATCAAGCCCGGTGCAAAGTAGCGGTTTCAACGAAATAATTATGCTCAGTCCTACGAGGGATATCACATTGACGCAGAACTGCGTCAACCGAAGCAATCCTGCCACCGCAAATTGTCTAAATAGTTTTTGCATCCGTCATAAAAATAAACTAAGCCAGATTACGGAGTGTCGTAAACTTCAAGGGAACTGCAGTGTCCACAGACTGCCTGTAGACGAAATTCACTAGCGCGACTACTTCCTTCGGTCTTTTTCGATCTACACATTTTCAGATGTGCGGTTTAAACTTCTGCAGACATTATTCAACAAAAGGGCTATACAAGCACAAGCCCACTGGATGTCAGTAGACACTTTATAGATAAATAAGGCAGCGCGGTAGTGACAGAACAAAGGAAAGGCAGGAATGAATGGCTGGTTTTTGTAGTTCATCTGTGTAGCCATAACGCATAGCAACCAGACAATGTTAGCAGTGTTCTACACGTTATAGCCTGAATTGAAAAGCCCAGATACATTTTGGAGATTAGGCATGGAACCTGGTTTGTAACTCGGGCACACGATCGGGTACGCAAGGTAACATGCCCAACTCCACTGCTTGCACTTCGCCTAAGATATCACTAGCCTTCTCTGATAAAGGGTACCATCTATTTATGCCTTCCCGCTTGCTTTCCAACACTGGCTGCGCACTATTTACGCTCCTTTAAATTATCTGTCTTAATTTCCAAGATTACGGTCCACTGGTGATTACTGGAACAATACAGTCGTCCCGCAAGGTACTTAATTAGAGCAAACATCGTCAACTGGCAGCGCGAAGCTACAAAAGAAGAACACGAGTACTTGTCGCATGCAGATTTCTGCAAAATAGGCTTGCCTGATTCGTGCAAAGTACCCTTCTTGTTTGGTATACTTGGCAGATTCAGAAAAAGAAAGAAAGAAAAGAAAGAAAGAACAGTGCGAGGTAACTTAAATCGGCGTATGCAGATTTATATTTCGTTCCCTGGTTCTGTGCTTCGACTAGACGCCGGACACAGGCACGCGTCGGAGATGCCACCACTTTCGAGGCAGACGAGGATACGCACGTACAGAGCGCGGACATGCGATCGGTACACAGTGGGAAGCTTGCATAGGGAGATCGCCAGGTCCGCGCAAACCTATAGCGTATTCACCGGGCGGAGCAGATGGCTTTTTGATTTCGCTGCGCAGAGACGATGAGGTGCGCTGCTTGTCGACGGAGCATCGTTACGGGAAAAAAAATTGTAATCGTCAGCCTGCAGAACCAAGAGGTGGAGAGCTGCGCAAATGAAACTGCTTTGCGTATCCGTACGCACCTTGGTCAGAACGTAGCAATCTTCTTTCGCTTTCGGTTCTGAATCAAAGGCCATTGTTTTAATGAAATCGCGTGTCGAATGCACTTGAGCAGAAGTGGATACGCCGAGAGAGAATGGCTCGGTGATAACCCGAGTGCACACGCCACTAATGACTCTGCCGGAGGGACCCGAGTGTCATCGCGAATTCTGATAGCGCGGCGGGCACAAATCGCGAACACGAGCGAGCGTGGTCGCCCATTCATTGCTGGCGGATATTGTCAGAGCTACTGGCATCGATCGGCTGCCGACGACCTTAGCCGAAAATGGGTCACCGCGATTAAAAAGGCCATTGAGACAATCACGGTCGCTGCGGTGGGATGTATCGTTGCTCGGTTAAGAAGTTGTCGGTCATGTTATAGTGAAGGACACGCGAGTTTTATCGTTAGAGTGTTTTCTGGCGCAGTTCAGGGAGAGAACGGAGGCATGAGGGCCAGAAGTGTCGGCATTTAACCCTGCGACAACATCCGCCGCGCGGCCTTGGAAACCTGCCCCGTAATGTTGAAACGCGGTCCCGTTTTCCGGAACCGCCAACAAATTGGAACACGAATTTGCCGTAAGTTCTTCGAGCTCTTAATCAGAGGTCATTGTTTTAACGAAGCCGCATATGTTTCAACAAAGCGCTTCTCCCTTGAAGGAGTGGGAGAGTAACAAATAAAAAAAAGAATAAATAAATAAATGAACGAAAAACAGTACTGCTTACTCCTCCGGAATCCCTCTCTCCATTTGGGTTCCCATTGTGGACAAAGGTCGTGCTCACATATGCCGGGCGCTGATGCACAGCTTGCAGCTGTACCAATTGACCTAAACCTCTCCTGTCGCGAAAGAAGAAAAAAAGTTCTTATTGGTCACCTCGTTGGTTTGTTCCGTTGTATTTGTGTTGTCGCGCTTGGAGAACGGTTGTTTCGCGCATTCACTGACCTCCTTGACCGATTCTATCACTGTACTTTGTATCACCGAGACTTGTTCGTTGGAGGACTTGAAAAAAGCCTGTCATTAATGCGACTGTCGCCTCTATTCACCGGCTTTATGATATCCGCAGTTCAAGGGTGACGGCTCCCGCAACATGACAAGCCACAATGCGGAGCAGTTCGTTCGTCTCGTTCAACCTCCCGGGATCAGACGCGAATCACTCGCACCACCGCTTGGAGGCGCGCGCACCCCGCTCTCGCGTGTACAGCACAATCGACCTCAATTAGCAGCCGCAGCGCGAGCGTGATCAGTCACACGCAGAGACACCTGGCGACGGCGCGACGTCCTCGACTCCCATGGATGTGCGCGGGCACCCGCCCACTGCGGTCGCCAGCCCCGAAGGCAGCAAGGGCCGACAGCAGCACGCGCGAAGCCAGCGATCGGGCGGCAGCTTTTCAAGGGTCTTCGAGCTACGGTGGCCGCGGACACGCCCGTCTCGATCGGGAGCGAGTCGGCACTGCACGGGAGCGAACTGTGCGGCCGCTGCTTCCGTGCGCTCGTCGAGGCCAGCGGGCAGGAACCGCGGCGGCGGTCGCGTGGCCGCGTTCAGCGCGAAACTAGGCTCGACACTTCTGCGACTTTCCGAAAACTCCTTAAAAACTGTGCGGTGACAACAATGAGCTTAGCGGAAGTGCAACATACCGGTATTCGTTGGCAGGTATAAGGCTGACATCGCCGAGCGAAAATATTTCTAAACTGTATGTGCGAAGGCCCCCCTCACCCTCCCCCCCCCCTCCCACTCCCAGAAAAAAAAAAATCACGGGTCCAACATCCTACATGATTGCGTATGTTTTACACGAGATTTCATGTAGCGATCTGGTGGCTGCAAGACGCGTGGGTTCCTTCATAGGTGAAAAACACTCTGTACAGATTTCATACTTTATTTGTGGTTGCTTCTAGGTTCAAAAAGAGCGCGTATTTCTGTGTCAGAGCAGCTTCCTTCCTTCTTTCTTTCTTTCTTTCTTTCTTTCTTCTTTTTCCACGATAGCTTGACATTACAGTAATTTAGAAGTAGGGAGAATGTGACAGAAAAGCCCAAGAAGTGGTTGGCATTCGCAGAGTGCGAACAGCGCGCCAGTGCTAATTCGCCATTACCCGTGTCGTGATATCGCACTAAGCATCGCAGTAAGGACGATGACGTCGACGGACAGCTTGCTTCGACTGTCGTATCATTGTATACGCAGCGCCTCAACTGCGTCACGAGGAGATTGCTGACGTTTATGCATGCAGCGGCCACGATATGTTGACGGCGTTGTTGGGCCTGAGTACGGTGTGCTAACCCCATTGACGGTCACTGACCGACAGGTATTATTTGCGCGTTTATCTCCCGATCACACGTGAAGTCAACTGTAATTAGCCTCAGCCTGCTCTTAGAGCCAAGTTCTCATCGGCTGGCGCCTTAAAAGCTTGGATGCATCAAGACACGTTATGTTTGGTAGCTATGCCGTGAAGCTGCGAATAATAAATATCAACGTTCCTTCCCTTCATTTTCTCTCGCGCATTTGATAAATTCGCTGGAAATGTTTAATCATTAGGTCCTCATTTACTATGCTTAAACCTTTTCCGCTAAATAACTACACAGTTGCCACTAATAACAGTGAGCCAATATTAACCCGTGATCTTGACTCCAAATGTTAATGGAATGATCGTAAGGAACAGCCGTCGTACATTATGCTAACGACCACAAGCCACTGTTGCAGAATTAAGAGAAAGAGCGAGACGGTATTCTCGGGCCTAGCGAGAACGCATACATAATATATCTGTGCGATTTGCAAGCAGTAGATGTTGTTTGCAGAGACCTAAGAGGACGCTGAAAACACGGCAGTTCATTATAGCGAGGGCACCGACTTATTACTGTGTTTACAATTTCGGTGTCCTCTTGGCACGTGGCCGAACTTACCTATGACTAATGATTACTTAATGGCGTGAAGGAAGCTACACAAAAGGGCGCGCCAAAGGAGAAATAACTGCGGCTTAATGAATCAGTTCACACTGCAGGAACGTCGTAGTCATAGGTGTAACTGGTGTACGGTAATATCAATGAAGCATACTTAAACAGAAAGTGCCCTTAGGAATGAACGACATAGTGCTTAAAGTCGCAGGCGAACGCAACAGGTGGCCAACAACGTGCGCGAGTCAGCGGCGGTCATACGATCACTGGCACCATTTCTTTCGACAAGGGCTGCACACTTAAAGCAAGCGTGTCCTTTATCGAGTCCAACATGTCAAAAACTTTTCCTTTTGTGCGACGCAATAGGAAAAGTTTACACGATGTCTTACGCTTGTTCCACGTGCGAGCAACATTCGCAGCAGTGTTGTTTAAGCGGCGCGCGCTCGTAACGCCTTTCACCCGCTTCATTTCTTTCTTATTCTCATTACAGCCCGATTCGGCATCACGTTGTCCGCACCTGCTATCGCTTCTCGTGTTCGAGGAAGGCCCGAACGAGAGGGGCGCCCCGCAGCGCAGCGAAAACAAGCGCCGCGAAGAGATAATGAAAGCGGAATTTAATGGACACGCGCGTATTCGAAAAAGGAAAAAAAGATAAGCGAGAGTAAAGAAAACGATCTTCGCGAGAACTCACCGAGCTCAGGCGAGAAGGTGGGGGGGCACCCCGCTGACCCCGTGAAACCTGCGCGCACTGGGGTAGCAGGGTGGCCAGGTTGGACAGCAGCGGGGTGGCTCCTTTATCTTATCGAGCCCCAAAGAGCGCGCTTCGCAAAGAGGACGTGCTCCGCATTTCGAGACGAGCAGACCGCGGAACGCACTCGAGAGGGGCCGAAACCGGCCGAAGGCGGTGCACCGGAAGGGCCGGGCTGCGCGCGAGAACGAAGTGTGCCACACCACCGGCACGCCGTGGCACGTGTACGTGTTTTTTTGTTTTTTTCGTCCAATGCCTTGCGCGTACTGTGGCCTTCGAAGGACGGCCGGTGCAACTTCGTGCGCTCTGCCGTAATGTCGAGCGCCGTAGATAGGAACAGGTCTCTTCCGGTCGTTGCTAAGAAGCAGCAACTTGTTTGGCAAGAAAATTTTCACGCGGAACTGCGCGCAGCAGTAACCGATACCTAATAACTAATTGTGCATTTCAGGCGCTAAGCATTTCATACAAGCATGGAACAAAACAAATGAGAGGTGCACCAAGCCAAACATCACTTTTCCAGATAATAGATTTTGTTTGAGTGACGCACGGAAAACGTGGTAGAAAACCTTGAGTTTATCGTGAGGAACCAAGGTAAGTGATAGAAGATTAGGTGTATATTTGTTCAGGGTGAAATTCTCCGCAACCTAGCTAGAAATACGACCTGCACAGAAGGTGTCCAATTCTGAGAAACATGTGACATAATTATTTATTAAGCTGGCCGAAAAAGAACTTGGTGGCCATACAGTTTCGGTTACGTGTGGGCGTTTAGCAAAGCAACTGAAAAATGGCTCGAAGCTATCGCCTTTGCCAACGACAGTCACTGCTTTATTGCACACATAACGTTGCTAGACGAGGCCGCGCTACCTTATTGCAGATAACTTTTGGTAGTACTATAGTGACTAGTTAATCAATGACATCACGGACGACTTCCTAAAGCACTGCTGGCATTCGCTTCATAGAAAACACACTTGTCATCAAAAGCTCAAACATTGATACGCTGCGTTATGCAGATTAGTTACAGGAAGGCATACATTCACAAAAATTGCCTTTCAATTACATTTAGAGATTCGTGACATTGTGTAAAAGCAACTTGGAATGGAAAACTACTGCTTCGCTGCTTTTTTCTGATGTTCCTCTTCCACATTTTCAACTGCCGTCATGAATGAACGTAGCATTAGCGGCGATAGAAAATCCCCATCGTAAAAAAGAACTGGCGATTTTAGGTGTCACAGTTACGATGTACGCAACGTGAGGAAGTCTTCGTCGCGCCATAATTCGCAACAAAGATGAAGGACCATAACACTCATCAGTCCATCTGTCATACCTTAGGCATCGCTGCTCATCTGCCAATCAGGACCCGCATTCACAAAAAGCTCGAATTGTTCGTCAGAGCGAATTATAACCAGTGATGATGCTGGCTGAACATGACGTCAGCGAATTCGGCCGACCAATGGCAAAGCGAACGAGAAACTTTCTGAATGATGGGGGGTACTGGAAGAGTAGCTGATATAATAGTTATGTGAGCCTTGTCACTGCTTTTAATATGAGAACGGGAAGCGTATTTCAATCGAAAATATTGAGCGAACCAGAGACTGTACATACACTGCCTACACATTGTGCAGCATTTTTACACTGCACAATGTTTGTACGCCTTTTGTGTGTGAGACTTCCTTGAAAAAAGAAAGCACGAAAACCGCTTTGGCAAAGGAAAAATAAAGAAAATCAAGTGAGTCACGAAGTCACAATCATAGGTTGCTGATTCAAACACGAACGCAAAAGATGGAAGTGTTTGGTTGGTTGATTTTGAAATGCTAAAACTTATACGTCGAAGTTCTAGTCAAGCATATGTTCCCTACCTAAAGTACATTCTCACGATTTCATTGCTGGGTAGGCTTTTCTTTTGACGGCCTCATTTGTTTACGAAAGTACCCAATAATAGCAATAAAGAAAGACAAACGGTGTTTGAAGTCGCAGCGAGCCGAAAAGAAAGAAAGCCTATATAACAGGATAACAGCTACCGCAAACTGTAGAAGCCCCAGATAGAGGCGCGGGCATTTCTTGGGAGGCTCATTTAGATTCACGCCTTCGAAAAACTGGAATGGGTCTGTGAGCGATTTGTTTCAGCTGCGGCGCTGAGAATCGTGACGTTGTGGAAGGGCACGTGCATGCAGGGGTAGGCAAGGCGAAACATTGTAGCAGCACTGAGTCTCCGTGGGCGCCGTTGTTGTAGCACAGATGCCGTCTGGTTACTCTTGAACACGCTCCCGTCAGGGTGCGCGGACGTTTTCTCTTCTAGGTTTGTCTGTGGCCAACAGGAATGCAGTGCTCGGCAAGTGATTAGGAATTCTGCAGCCGGAATCGGCGAGCACGCACGAAGAAGCTCGTCTCACGTAAAAAGGGCGCTCATGAAGAGGTAGCGAGAACCTAGGAATGGAGCGAGAAGGAAAAAAAAACGAAATAAAACAACCGCGGGAAGTTGACCACTTCGAAGAAAGCTCAAATAAATGTGCCAGCCAATTACGTTCCTATATATGCGTGACGTCACGGTCGAGGCGACCTCCGTTAAATAGCGACGTCTCTGGAGAATTCGTAGTGTGGATGACACGGGAGGGCAAGTACAGCACACGCGGCTTTGTGGGCGCAGCTTGCACTGTTGTCGCCGAGCGTAGGAGCTCTTGTTTCGGTGCAAGAACCCTGCATTGACATCTCCATTGCGCACTGTCCACCGACGCCAAGCGTGGCGCAGATGTGTATCGACAACGCTTCTATTGGAGCAGAGCCAAGTACAGCGCGTCAAACCGTGACAAAGTGCTGCGACGCCAATGCCGCTAAGCGGTTGTGAATTGCGCTCGTTTCATGAATCAATCACTTACGTCAATTACGCACGAGTTGGTGTGATTCCCTCGCTAATTGCTGAGCGGAGTGGCTAGTGCGTCTTCCTCCCAGGTACACACTGCCCCAATGACGCCATGTTCGCCACTGAATGGCGGGAGTAGACAACCCTGTTTTGATCGCTTACTCGGCTTCTCCTCGTGCCGCGTTTTGGAGACGTCTTATGTAACACCAAGTGTGCTGGAACAACTTAAACTTAGACCACACGTAGACGCTAGTATTTATGGTTGGGCTAGTCGGTGAAGCTGATCTATTAGAAGAGGGGCGCAAGCTAACAGGCGTGCGCAGAGGAGTGTACACAGAACGAGCGCCTTGCTCGTCCTGTCTGCACTTCTCTCCGTGCGTGCGTTGTTGACTTGCGCGTTTGGTGTGGTGATCCGGTTAAACGGCGGGTGAGTCAACAAAGCATAGTGCACGTTTTAGTTGGATTCGCAACCGAATGCGACGTCAACGGCGTCCCCGCGCATTCGAAGCGACGGAATGCTGGGCTCTCTCTCTCCCTCGCGTGCAAAGCACGACCAACGACGCCTCTTCCGGGGCAAGCGGATCCCCGCGCGTAGAAGGTAGCGGAGGGGAGTCGCACCCTCGGCGCGTACAGCGAGGAGCGGGCGCGGCGTTGCTCCGCTGTGGCCACGGGGGCAACCCGGTGGGCCGTTCCCCTCGAGCGAGCCAGCCGAACCGGTTTGCACTCTTCGGCGCTGACGCGCGCCCGCCCGCGCTCGCTGATGCAGAGAAGAAAACGCCGCAAAGACGAGATAGGTCTGTTGCTCCGAGGTAGCTCGAAAGGGGGCAACCATTGTTTCGCCTCGGCGCTGCCCCGTACAACTGCGGGCGATGCGGCTCTGCCGGAAAGGCATACTGACACCGGGGGCCGCGTTGCCGGTTAGAGTCGTCACTGAGCGCACCACTCTTAGCCGCACAGAGACGGGCTTGGTAGGGGCATCGCGAGGGACCCCGCCGACAGCTCGCAACATTCCGTCAATCTGTGCCCCGGAGAGTCCGAAACGATATATGAGCGAGGGGACAAGAGACGCGCACAATGGCACGAACCCGAAGATCCGCTGGCATTCGTGAAGCCTTCTGCCGCACAGTGTGCTGCCGGTGTGGTCGAAGGTGTACATAAACAAGCCGTTTCTCGAAACTAATACGCAGCGTCAGGAACAATGGCGGACATTTTCGTTTCTTCTACTTTATAACTCGCACCACCCCCCCTCACACCCACTACCTTCTTTCCTCATTTTTTTACCCCTTATTTCAACGCGAAGAAACCAGCTGGCGCTTTTATTATATAACCTTTCTGTGGCTGCCTCTCCATATCTTAAGATAGAGCGAGCGAAAAAGAAAGGGAAAATAAAGAATTCAAGCAATTGATGCCTTCTCACATTACAGGAGTGCACAACAGTGGAGGACGGGATTAGTATGGACGAATTTCTTTCTTCTTGGAAAGTGACGACTCTCTTAACGTTAGATGAAAGCTTCTTTATTTATTGGTCTTGCTTTGTCTGTGTCCTGCCGAAGACTGTACATTCTTGCTTGTTTCATTTCTTCGTAAATGGCTGCTCCCAATTTGCGAGTGATTTGGGCGACGTCTAACGCAAGGTTTTCGTCTGCTCGATTCCATATCCCCTTTTTGCAATCCGCAGCTCATAATAGCCTGATGCAGCTCATATCCTGGGCATACCAGCGGTCGGATCACACTACCTGCATGAGCACGAAAAGGAAAATAATTAGAATATAGTCGTTGCTTCATTGCAGCCCTGCTTCAAAGCTGTAAGCTCTCTTTTGAGCCAATGCAGCACTTTCCTTAACTCGGCGCTTTGTGGTTGCGCAGAGGCCGAGTACGTACTTGTCGCCATTATTTACGTTATCGCGATTAATGAGCCCCCAATACAAGGTTTGGAATAGACGACTGGTCTTATACAAGCGGCTTCGTCGATCCAATCCTTTTCGCGGCCAACGGTCTTCCCTCATGTTCGTGCCTTTTGCTCCTTCAATTCAAAAGTAATTCTCCTCCAAGCACCCAGCTGCCATGCAATTAAAAAAAGGGACTACAATGACTGATATTTTCGTTGGTTATGCTGTTCCCTACAGGTGGGTCAGCCAGGAATTCGGAGTCGGCATTTGCTCCGCCGGTTACAGCAAGCAGGCCTTCTCGTTGAATCGAACTGCACTGACGTAGATTGCCTTTAAGGGTCACAAGTTCACTATGTGTGTTAGGCTGAAAGCTCAAAGCTACATAAATGCTCGAAGTTGCTAACTTTGACGTGGAATTTGACGAGCCCCCAAGCGATCTGGCAAGTTTGAGATCGAGAGCAGAAATGCCGAGCCCGTGCAAACCAAACTTGCCTCACGTGCCATGGAAGGCAGCAGCGAGGCGACGTAAGCTAGGTATGCGAGTAGAATGCGGGAGACCTCCTTTCGCGCTATATCCCAAGTCCTCCCAGGAACACTGCACATACTGCAACAGAACGTTACGCGTAGAAAGCCGGTAATTTGCAAGTTACCAAGCAAGGTGTTCGCTTCCACATTAAAGAAGGCCGTCGGGACCAAATGAAGTGCTCGAGGTAACCAGTTTCTTTGCATTCTCTTTATAGCGGAAAAAGAGCTAGCCCAAATTTGAGCCCCCGATTCAGGAGTCCAGGCTGATCCTGATCGTATTCTATGAGTTAGAGTGGCTTCCACGCTATTAATTCTCTGCACAACACAGAACTCCTGCCGGTGGTCAAGGCAACCGAAAGTGGCAGCCCTCCCGCTCGCCTGCAAAAAACTACGGCAAGTCTGTACTGGGCATATGTAGGGGGTTGCGCATATCGTGCAAGGAGACCGGACTACGTCCACGTACATACTACGTCCGACGTCGCGTGTCGAACACGGAGGAGCCAGACAAAGGGTTCCCAGGGGTTGGTAATTAACTGACGACAAAATGGCGTCGGCGAGAAAGCAAATTACTCCCCCTTTTTTCCTGCTCGGCTGCGAGTCTTAAGCAAAGCGCAATGAAATCCTGTCACGTCGCCCGCTCTTGTAAACGAAGGACATTCGAGGAAATATTAATGTACAACTGAGGTCACGGATGCGGCTGGATAATACCTGCTAAAGAGGGAAAGATGGGCTTTTAAATGAAAACTGGCGAGCACTAGCCGGCAGATGAATCCGACCACAAGTGAAAGGATATCGGAACAGGCCAGACCACACGGCGGTGCTTGTTTACCGCGTGCCTTTGCAATCTTGTCGGCCACGCAGGTGTTGCGCGGGACGCGACAGCCGCGAAATTAGGTCGACACGTAAGGAAGTGCGGCAAAACCTGGGGCCAGTACAGAGACGGGAGCAGGTGTGTACGTAACAAGCCTGCACTGCTCTAGAATAAAAGAGAGGGTGAGCCACGGGCTGAAACGCTCAAACTAACTGCACGATAGCGGGAAGACAAACGCCTTCAATAGAGATAAGTAAATGCAAAGGTGTTGTGATGTATATAGGGCTGCCGTTGCTTAAAGAACTAACCGGTACTGCGCAATCATGAGAAAATCTGTACAAGTTTGGCACATTTCTATCTTTCTACAACATTTGGTAACACAGTGCGCCAAAGTTATAGTGCGCCTGAAGAACGGCCCATATAGGGTCAACATCGTAAAAAGTGCGTTCCGCACCCGACTACGTCGGCCCAATGCTGGCAATGCAGCACTAACCGCAACAGGAATTTCTCGACACATTTACAAATAACATATGAAAACCACGCCCTCGTTGCTCCAGAAGCGCTTTAGAAGGCCGGTCATATCGCGTACCATAATTAGGAAAGAGAGTGAACGTAAGGAGCGAGACCAGTCGGTATGATATTGCAAGTATACTGCACGTCACTTCCTTTCTGGGAGTATACTGGCCTACGTTATGTTTCATACAGTGGCATTTTGTGTGTATAATATTTTAGGCCGCATTATTTTCCCTTGCTTATGCGACGTTCTGCGGCTATTTCGGCTACTTCTTCTCTTTACGCACTCTTTGAGCAGAACGTCATGAATTGCTTAACTTCGCCGCGGTGCTGCAAAACACGCTACGGGAAGACTCGTGTACGAAGAAAAATGAAATACACATTTTTTTTTTCAAAAAAGACTGGAACAAATATTTCACTTTAGTTTCAGCAACAACGAGTAAAACTTATTGCACCCGAAACAATATACAACAGGAATTTCTTAAGGCGGGTCTTTAATTGCACATAGGAAAACCCACTCCGGAGCCGAGGTTTCCACGACGAAGACGGATCCCTCGTCGAAACGTCTGTTCCGCACATTATGAAAGCTAATCAGATGTAGCTTAGGTAAGGAAACAGACCTGGGACAATTGCCGAGCAACCGCGTGCGCTGTGCTACGCTTTGGGAAAGTTCGTCGGTTAACGCAGGGAAAGCAGCAGTCTGTGCACGTGATGGCTGGAACGCCCGAACCCCACACAGCTTTTACCTCAACGACCTGCGCTCTCCGACACCTGGGCTAGCTCCGATGCTTCTTCGTGGACTGCTGACACACAGTTTATGGAGACGAAAGGTCAGCGGCGCGCACAACCAATACGCATAGGAGACAGCGCATGACAAGAAACGCGGTCTCCTTTGCTGAAAGGATCACTACACACGCGGGAAAGAAAGTGGAAAAACTTGTCAGCTTACTTGTCGCCGTGGCTTTGTTACTGGAAGTGGCGGCCACTATAACGAGAAGGCGGAAGATACAAGAATCAGCGATTTGATTCACTTACGCTTGAAAATATTTGGCAGTTCTAAGTTCCTTATGCTTTTATACGACTGGACTCATTTCCACAAAATGAAAGCGACAGAACCTGCCACATATTTACTGCTATAGCACTTCCTTTACTGCAGTTTGTGAGCCCACAGCTTGCCGAATATTGGTACTATCTAAATACACCTCGCAAATTTAACAAAATCGCTAGCGTAATTGTGGTGCGTAACACTGTGGAAAAAGACAGCGGAACACCCAGTCAGTAACCCTTACGGACATTTTTCGCGCAAAACATTGACGTTGCAGCAAAATAACCATCATGCACAGTTGTTCCCTTTGACTGATTTTCGAGCAGAGAAATTTACTGAGGGCAATGAAAAGATAAAAATTACGCGGCATCGTGCGGTCTAACCGAGCGAGACGCGACAATATGTGACAGCTACAGGGTTGGTGTTGGAAAAATTATGCACGTTTGCAATACTATCAGCAGTCACCACGTACAGTTAGCGGCTAGGATAATTACTGCCGCTGAAGCTGTCTGCGCATGCATCGACGACATCACAACGAGGCAGCCAAATGGCGTATCCGCGCACCCTGCCTGCTCTCAAGAAGGAGTCGGAAGAGCCTCTGCGAGAGATATGGGACGTAGTGGTTTGGACGTGCGATGCTGGCAGGGGATATTGGGCCGTCAAGGCCGCCTCGAAAGTTGCAACAGCAGCGACGCGCAATGAAGGCCACAGAAAAAGTGTTGAGCCCTACGCTGCGCCGCTCGAAATCACGCAATAATATCGCACGTGTTGGGATCTATGCGAATCGAAGCTCTCGTGAAGCGGTTGACGAAATGCCGAACAACTAAACGCGACGCGTACAACTGCGCTCCTCTTCACCACACACGCAACGTCTACTCTCGTACACTGCCTACGCACCGCACAGGCACCAATTTTATTGCCACGCCACGCTCACGATCACGCGCAACACCCTCACAAGCTACGCAGGAACGCGCTTAGCAAGGATGTCACGAGGACGTAAGCGATGTTGGCTCTTTGTTGCGGGAAGAATTATGGCGAGAAGTGTATGGCGAGCAAAGTAACGACGCGATGGACGGCGGTACGGTTGACGACACTGTGAGCAATTTAACAACCCTGAGGGTGTTCAAACAGGTGTTTTTTTCTCACTTTAAACCCTTAATTATACACAATTTACTCAATACACAATCTACTTTGGTTTTCTGTCTTTTCAGGTTTCCCGAAAGCTAGCAATTAATCACGACATGTTACTAAAAAAATTATAAGCCTATGGAATAACAGGTCCAGCGTTAACCTTTTTGAGAAACTGCTCAAGTAACAAAAAACTAACAGCTTATTTATCGGGCAAGTTTTCAGACACCAAAACAATTAATCAGGGGGTGCCACAGGGCTCCATTTTGGGGCCGACATTCTCTACACAAATGATCTTCCGCAACACGCTTCACCTTCACAGTGCATGTTATTTGCTGACGACACAACAATCTCAGACTCAGATATGGCAAAACGCATTAGTGCCACTTAACATATGTTCAGCGCATACAAAACCAAGCTCTACGCATTACTTCTAACTTTAGTCGAGATAATAATAATATCATACGCATGGAGAATAAATTGCTGACAACTACTGATTTATTCGCACTCTACTTAATTAATGTGCTTTTAAGATTGATCAATAAAGATCTCACAGACAATTTTATTTTCTTAGATTCCTTGAAGAATATTAACCCTATTCTTTGCTACTCGTTTTCCTCAGAGAAATAATTTCTTGCTGCCTAAAGCTCTTACTAATTACGATAAAATGACAGCATCATTCTGCGCTATTAGAATGTGGAATTCACTGCCCCACCCCATCAAAACATCATGTCCTACTGCAATAAAAAGCACTTAAAACCCATCTTTTTAAGTAATTCTGTTATGATTTATTTATTATAGTTACTTTGTTCTCTTGTTTGTTTCTTTCTTTCTTCTTTCTAATTTAACCTTGTAATTTTTTACGTGATAACGATGCACTGTTACTGTTCATGTTAACTTCATATGCATATTTTCAATGTTAGTATGAATTTGTATTTCTCTATGAAATATTTATGCCATCACAACACAGATTTATGCACATATGAACCTTCTTTGTTTTTGTACCCGTTTCTTCTATTGGCTTGGCTAATTATATATTTCTCTGCTAATTTCGTAATTTGTATCAAATAATCATGTACAGAGGGTCCCGGTACGGTCTTGTGACCTTGGAACCCTCTTCTGCATATTCTTGTAATCACGCTTTGACAAATAAATAAGTGTTTGATTTGATTTGAACACCCCACAGGAAGGCTGTGTTCGAAAAAAATCGAAACGCAATAAAATAAATTGCTCCCTCAAATACAGAAGGTGTTCGCACGTTCGCTAGCGCTGAAAAATGTGCTTGCAGCTATAAGAACGTTAGGTTTCAAGCGCAACGAACGCATTTTCTTTGATGCAAGATCTCACTTTGTGCAAGGTTTCTTACGAATTGAAACAGTTAGGGTTTCTAGATAATTTATGCCTATACCGTATATACCAATATTTGAAGAGCTGTAACGTGAATTTTGTCTGGCTTGCACGTGAAGCTCCTGGGATCTAATCCACCCCCGTGCGTTGCTTTCGAACCAGTTTAAGCATCAATCACTCGTCATTTGATGCCGTTTGTGTAGTTATGCCGTTGTGTAGTATGACAAGCAACGGGCGACATTTTTTTCCTTCATTTCGCTTCTACTTGAACAAAACATTCTTCCTCAAGGTTGTTAATGAAATAAGGGTGCTTCTTAACATGCCAAGAGTGCTCGTCCGGCAACCAGTTGATTTACACCGTAAGGTGTTGGAATTTTCAGTGCGCATGTTTCTCTCGAATGGGCGCGTGTGCTCCCTCGCTGCGCCACAAGCGTCGTCGTCGAGTCCGCCTCGAGTTGGACCGGCGCCGAAAGCGAATCCAAGCACGCGTCGTCGGTTTGCTCTGCCTGCCCAATTTCACAATCGCCACGTGTGATCCTTTCATGCGCGACAATCGTCCGGCAGAGCGTCTGCGGCAACGCGTGCGTACGCGCTCCTCCGACCAGCAGTGAGAGGCACACGCAGCCCCCTTTGTGTTGGATGCGGAAGGTATAGCAAAAACTTGGATTGCGCAGGCGGCCACGCTTGGGTAAAGGGCGCGTGTCATGCGGCTTGCATCGAGGGTCGTTGGCGTATCGGAGCAAGGACCGGGCTTGATTGTAATGAGAGAGTTTTAGCAGAGCGTTGCTTACGCTCCGCTAACGTGTCGCGCGTGGCGCTGGCTGCATGAACTGCGTTGATTTCGCTTTTTTGACAAGCGCGCCTTCCAGAGACGCCAGCTACGAGCCCGCAGCGCGGCTGTAAAACGACAAGGCAACCAGTAGGCGGGCCCTACAAAGAAAGCTCCGCTCTATCGGTCTAGCAGCAGAACGTATAAGCAGTGGTCTATGTCCCGCTGCCGGTGTGCGCGCTTGCGTACGCGCACTTTCGTACCCGCTGGACAGCAACTTGGGACGCACTGGTCTGAGTGGAGCGCACCTTAAGCGCTCTGTCTGCTAAAGCTCGCTATACATTGTAACACACTGCGCACCGGCAGACGAAGGACAGAAAGAATGAGCAGACACAATCGCGGTAGAATATGTATACGTATGTTGTCGCGAAGTAAGCTGCCCACTACGAGTACCGATCGCAAGAAGTCAGCTGCCCACTGCAGGTACCGGTCGCCATAGAGAAGACGACGAAGGGCGCAGTTGTACCCCGGGGGTTTTTCGGGCGTCGGCCATCATTAAAGGAAGGCTGTTCTGTTTCGGCGAACACGTCTTAGTTACCTTCGTGACATTTTACTGGTGGAGGTGCTGGGTACACGCTACCATTGCCGGAGACGCAGTGTACAACTGACACGGCTCCTGCGAGTAGTCCGGTAGAGACTACCCCTGTGCCCGTACGTGCCAGCCGCCGTCTGCAAGGGCTCCAACCTGCGCACGATCTTTTGCCAGAGCGTACCCGGACGATGAACCCGAGTCCACCGCCTTCTGCTGTGGCTGTTGTGCCGGCGCAGTTCATCATCAACCAGCCGCATGCGCCGATTGTATTCCACAGAGATGCTACTGAAGACGCGGGAAATTGGCTAGACCATGGCGAGCTGGCGGCCGAATGCAACGGATGGAACGAAGACCACAAGCTGCGCAACGTGTACTTCGCGCTCCAAGACTCTGCGAGGACGTGGTTTCATAACCATGGAACGGCATCGTATTCGTGGTACGAATTTCGACGACAGCTGAGCGCCACATACCCCAACACGGACAGGAAAGAGAGAGCGGAGTTGGCAATACAGGCAAGATTCCAAGCCCTGAACGAGAGCGTCAACACGTATACTGAATACATGGCTCGGCTTTTCAGACGTGCGGATGCCTCAATGGCCGAAGGCAAGAAGGTCCGATATCTAATGCGAGGCGTGAAGCAAGATATTTTTGCTTGGTTTATTCGAAATTCACGCACTACACTTGCGGACTTCCTTGGTGAAGCGACAGCAATAAAAAGGGCCCTTCGACAGCGTGCCAGACAATACGACCGCAACGTAATGGAACTTTCCAACAGCCCCCTACCATGGCTTCGAGAAACCACCTCGAGGTCTTGCGTGAAATGATCAGGGCTCTGGTACGAGAAGAACTCCAGAAACTGCAGGTGACCGACGCGCCGACAGCACGCATTTCCGTGGCAGAGATAGTGCGCGACAAGATAAGGTAAAGCGGGAGACACATGGTGCGATTTTGGGTGCGATCGGTCGTACGACCATTCGCATCGGCAGCCGCACTCAACAGGTTCTCAACCAAATCCGCCGCACGCGGCGCCGAATCGCACGCCCCGCATGCGACCAACTCGCTGAATATTGTCGTGCGACTGCCGCATCGGTCGCGCGGCCGCAGCCAATGACAGCGCCGGTAGCGCGAACGTCACGGTCACGTCGTAGACCCGACGGGGCGGAGCCGGCGAGCGAGCGCCTCGCCGCTCCGATCATGGCTGTTTTTTTTTTCTCCCTGGTCGAAACGAAGGCCTCTTTCACCGGTGACGGCGGCACATAAATAAGCTGCAATTTGTTTCTGACACGAAACAACTTATAAAATAAAGTGGCCTCAAAAGAGTGCATGTTATAAAACGTTGTGCGATATAGTAAATAGTTGGCATGATTTGTAATCGGACGCGGTCCGCGCAGACGCGCCAGCAATCGTCTGTATACAAAGTGGCTCGCCTGACTGGCGTGTTTACTCATCGCTACTAACGGCACCGAGAAAACTAACCGTATTTTCACTTAAGAGAAACATAAATGTTCAGGCATTGATTGTGCTGATGAATTAAGGCGCTTTATTACGATCTGCGGACGCATCGGCATGGGCCCTCGTCCTCGGATAGACGGCCGGCGAGCTAGGCCTACACAGTCTCCCAGCGATCGCAAGCTCGCTTGCCGTCGGCGCCAATGAAATCAAATGTGCTGCAATTTAAGCGTACGATAACTGTGTACACGTTGTGCCGACTAACATAGCAGGCAACAAATGGATACTTGTCGCAACGGACTACCTAACCTGGTACGCAGAAACAAAAGCTATACACCGCGGAACATCTACAGAAGTCGCCATGTTCTTTGTCCATGACATTATATTATGTCACGGGGCCCCTTCCGTCTTAATAACCGATCGAGGGACTGCATTTACTGCTGACTTAAAACAGGAGATCGTCACACTGAGCCACACCAACCATAGCAAAACTACGGCCTATCACCCACAAACTAACGGACTTACGGAGCGCCTCAATAGAACTATCGCCGATATGATCTCGAAGTACGTTGACGTAGAGCACAAGTTACGCGACCATATTCTACCGTACGCGATATTCGCATACAATACAGCTGTTCAGGAAACCACCTGATTCCCACCATTCGAACTGGTTTATGGGCGCTGCGTAACAACACCTTTAGACGCCATGCTCCCGGTCGACAACGAAAACAGAAGCAACAATGCTGACGACATCGTCCAGAAGGCCGAATAAGCTCGACAGCTTGCTCGCAACCGCATCCGCCTCCAGCAGAGTACTGACACCCGCCATTACAACAGTGGCCGAAGGAATATCCAGTACGAACCCGGCGACTACGTTTGGGTCTGGACACCCATACGCGTCATCAGGGGCTGTCGGAAAAATTACTGAATAGATACTTCGGCCCGTACAAGATCGTCAGGCGACTCAGCGACGTGAACTACGAGGTAGTCCCTCAGAGTACTACTATGAGCTCGAGCAGGCGACGGCCGCGAGCCGAGATTGTCCACGTAGTACGGATCAAACCGTACTACGCTCACGAAGACGCGTCCGTCTCATAGACTTTCTCCCGCGCCCTCTGTCGCCGTGAGCTGCCCACTACAGGCACCGATCGCCAGAGTGAAGATGACGAAGGGCGCAGTTGTGGCCACGGGCCCGGGTTCTTTTTTTTTTTTTGCGTCGGCCATCATTAAAAGAAGGCTGCTCTGTTTCGTCGAGCCCGTCTTAGTTATGTTCGTGACAATATATATATATATATATATATATATATATATATATATATATATATATATATATATATATATATACACACACACTGAGTGTTCTGTTACTGTTGCTTTTTGTTTTCGTACAGTTTTGCACCTTGGCAACTAGACACTAAAGCGCAAGTTGGAAGCCCGCGCTTCTGCCGTCGATTCAATTCTTGCAGCGCCCAGCCCGCTTGTGCGCCGTTCCTCGGTGGTCCTAATTTAGGTGGTCCGGGAGTCGCGCGTTACTACAGCCAGCCGCGAGGCGAAGCCGACTGCGTCTTTGCCGGGCAGGAAGCGCTATTCACGCGCGACGCGCCTCGTTCGTTACGCAACAGCCTCTCCCTCCGAGAGAGACACGCACGCCGCGTCGTGTGCCGTACCATCCTCGCTTCCCCGAGCGCGGTTGTGCGTGTGTTACGCTCGAGCGATGTAGCGCGAACGGGCGGTCAGAATCGGGCCGCTATGTGTGTACACACGGCTTATGTGTCTGCACTGCTGGCCGGTCGAGAGAAAGAGCTCAAGTGGATTGCTCGTCTCTAACGGAGCGACGACGGCTGGCGAGCCATCTCGGGTGTAGTAGGCGTGGTCTTCGAGGCTACTGCACTACATCCATGTCAGATGTCCGCAACGCCGATGAGAAATGTATACTGGGTGTTCGACGTAAAAGAACCAAACTCGGGTTGAAAAAAAAAAAAAGTCGTACATGGGAGGTGGATGACATTGATGAGGCGAACAGCATTTTGCCCTCATTGTGTCGGCCTATTTCGAAAAATTTGTGATTAGCTGTTTAGTTAAAGTGGCCCTACAAACCAACTCTCACCGACATAACAGTTTGATTCCTCTAAGTTCTCTCTTCGTTGAAAGCGCCTTCTTCCTAGCCTGGGGCAACGCACTTCGCGCTCGAGTCGCTTGACCAATGATGAGGGGCCACGCTAATTTACTTTGTAATCTTTCTGTGCCAGTGATCGGACGGTGCTTTCTTTTTCTAAAAAATGCAGAGGATATTCAGAAACGCCAGGATGCGCCCGTACAAAATCCAGAGCAACGCGTTTGTACGACTGCACAGCACCGCTCTACAGCGAGTGAGTTTATCACGAACGACGTAAGCGCGTTGCAAGAACAAAAATGACATCGCTTCCAACATCGTCTGTTCGAAGCAGAAGGCCGCACGTTGATATCGCAATAGAAAGCATGAGCGAAACGGCTTTGATAACAATGCTCCTAACGCACACTGGCCCCTGCAGGTCATCGCTGTGGCTACGATAGCATACATTATGAAAGATACCAAAATGAACACCTCACTCCTTGCTGTAGACGTGCAGTCCAAAATCAATGGCGTGTTCTTGCGAACATTTAGGAGGTTGTAGTTAAACTTGAAGTTCGTATATATATATATATATATATATATATATATATATATATATATATATATATATATATATATATATATATATATATATATATATATGTATATATATATATATATCAGCCTGTTTGTTTGATGTCCACTGCATCACCATGGCCTCTCCCTGCTGCGATCTTCAGTTACCCCTGTCCTGCGCCAACCGATTCCAACTAGCGCCCGCGAATTTCCTCATTTCATCGCCCCACCTAGTCTTCTGCCGTCCTCGACTGCGCTTCGCTTCTCTTGGTACCCATTCTGTAACCCTAATGGTCCAACGCTTATCATGACCTGCCCAGCTCCATTTGTTCCTCTTAATGTCAAATAAAATATCGGCTATACCCGTTTACCCTCTGATCCAAACCGCTCTCTTTCTGTCTCTTAACGTTATGCCTAGCATTCTTCGCAGCATCGCCCTTTGCGCGGCCCTTAACTTCGTCTCAAGCTTCTTTGTTAATCTCTAAGCCTCTGCCCCATATGTCAGCCCCGGTAAAAGGAACTGATTGTACACCTTCCTTTTCAATGATAATGGTAAGCTTCCAGTCAGGAGCTGACAATGTCTGCCGTATGCGGTGCAACCCCCCCCCCCCCACACACACACAACTTTATATATATATATATATATATATATATATATATATATATATATATATATATATATATATAAAGTAGTGTTATATATAGTATAAAGTTATATATATATATATAATATTCTTCCAGCTCTTGCAGAAAATTTGCAATAGTGCTAAACTCAGTGCACATCTTTCACTACTTTGTAAATTTGATCCCTGCGTGCGGTTCTCCAGTGAAACCTGGTGACAGCAACAAGCCTACGCATTTGTGGCTTGGAATATTCTCAATGTAGTCGCTGGCGCATGTGCGGTGCATAAACGGATGTCGATGAGTCAAGATGAGAATGTATACTTACAAAAAGTAAGCAAGAAATAGGAGCATTAATTCAGTGTAAATAAATTCTTCAAATATTCTATTTACGTTCATTTAGAGGAAAGAGGCTGATTACTATGAAAGAAAATTAAGGCGAAACTCCTCGTTTCGTTGGTTTCGCGCGTAAATAAAATGCTGGTACAGCAGTGGGACGTCATACATTTCAATATGGTTTCTCCTATTTAAGCAGTTTCTGGCGCAGAAAAAGAACAATGAATGAATGAATGAATGAATGAATGAATGAATGAATGAATGAATGAATGAATGAATGAATGAATTATGTTTAATGGCGCAAGGGGCAGGTATGGCCAAAGATCGCCATGTCCGAGGTAATGAGTTCGCAGTGTAGTTTTAAGTTCTATGAAGTCGATGTGACGTGGCTGTAAAGGGGCCTTAAATATGGCAGCTCTAAAGTTAATAAAGTCTATGTGTAATAAGATTATGGGAATGACAAATGACGTGTACTATGAGCAGTGAGGTGCACTGCGAAAGAATGATACGATATACAAAATGTGTAAGATGCTAAAATTGACTAGAGCATCACTGCCTCGTGAGAGCCCTCGAGACACAAGGGCCTGGAGGCATGTGCTACACAAAACAACGATCACAGAGGCATCCTCTGGAAAGAGGATGCGCTACGAATTTAATGGGCTTATTACATGTAAGACAACATCATTTAAGAAATCGAGGACTGCTTTGGTGTTAAAAAAACGGTTCTTTAAGAAGAAACATAGCCTGGTGATGAGGGGCGCAATAATGGTATGCTAGAGGAAAATGTTTCTTTCTCTCAGATTCGGCTTTCCGACACTCGAGGAGGACGTGGGGGACGGTGAGCCTCTCACCACATCGACCAGAGGTTGGAGGTTCATTTCCAGTAAGCAGAAAATTGTGGGTGCCAAATGTGTGCCTTATTTTGAGACGACAGCACAGGATATCTGTTCGCCGTGATTTTGTTACGGAGGGCCAAAAAACCTACCTGTGGCTTTATAACGCGCAGTTTATTGTTTATTTCTGCGTTCCACATGCTGTTAGCCTGGTAGCGACTGACTTTGGCTCTCGTGAAATGTAATGTACCCTGGCAATGTGGAACTCAGATAAATCCGTGACATCAGGGCAACTGTTGCAACCGTTCAAAGAAAAGTATCTGTGCCATGGAAGGGAGGCCCACAGCCGCTTCTTCGGTATGCGCCTATTGGACAGATTGCAGGCACAACAGATGAGAGGCGCGGATAATTTTTCATCGGCACAAGGCATCGATGTCAACCAGTCGGTGCCCGTTTTAGGCTCGACGTTCGGGGGGAACGCGAGGAGCGGCTACGGTCCGGTTTTTCTTTTCTTTTCTTTTTTTCCACTCGCGCGGAGCGTGCCTGTGGCTCCCCTTCCTTCGACACACGAAACGTGCCAGAGCAATTAGCGGGAACTGCTTTCAATTATTCGCTCGAGTTTAAGAAATACGTGTCATGCTCGCAGGCTGACCCTCTTCACTCCGCTGTGAAGCCAGAAAAGGACGAGATAATAGACTAGAAAAACTAAATTAGGCGGACGTGAGCCGCCTGCAAAAAAAAAGAAGAAAAAAAAGAAATCGTGAATAATAACGAAGTCACGAAAGCAGACCGGCCGCGGGCCCGGCTGCGTCCCGGCAAACAATCGGGCAATTGTTGACGCGCTGCGTGCTCAGCAGGCCGCGTTAAAAGAAGAACCCGCTCGAAGCATGGCAGTCGCCGATGGCTCTCATGCTCAGCCATGCACGCAGGCACACGAGAGGCGTCAAGCACCACCGATCGGCCTTTGCGCGGGGAATGCGGATGCCCAACATGTCGTGTACAGGAGGACGCCGTGGTTAGCGCGCGGGTGCGAAACCGCTTGGCCGTCTCGTTATTTGCGGCAGGCGAATCGACGCTTCGTGGGGGGAGGGGGGGCCACGGAATTGCTCCACTTTGTATTCGAGTCGGGGGACTTCCGATGTAACACAGAATAACAGTTGCGGCTTAATTTTCCTTCGAGGCCGCGTTTCTGGTGTCTCGATTTGAGTCGATCCTCTGAGAAAGAGAGAGAGAAGGATACACGAAAGGCAAACCAGAACGGCGCCCGGTTGGCTACCCTGCTTTGTGGAAGGGGAAACGGGAGCAAAAGGTCAGGAGGACCAAGAAAAGTGCACAGTTGATGTGCACTGGAGTCTCCGGCGTAATGAAAATTATCAGCGCTGTGTCCCACACGGTAGCTCAGTCCGGTTGCCTTCTGGAATTGCTGCAGGGTTATCGGTCGCCTTCTTAATCTGTGATGCGCGATATCATGGTCCCAAGGTCTCGTCCAATGAGAAAGGTCCTCTGCGTTCTATGCACAACAATCTCAATGAATAAATAAATAAATTGCAGGAATGACCCAAGGAGACCAGAAAATGAACAAAACGGCCGAATAATCTACAAGAAACGTTGCTATCAAAACAGCGATTCGATATGTAGCTCATTGACGTTCATGCATGAAAATTCTTCAAGTGTATATATATATATATATATATATATATATATATATATATATATATATATATATATATATATATATATATATATATATATATATATATATATATATATATATATATATATATTGCATTTTGAGAGCTTACAGTTGTGAGAGAGCCGCTTGTCCAATTCTAATCGCGTATTCTCGGTTCATGTCTCTGTCTTCGCACTTCAGAAAAGTACAACATAAACATTCCTGTTTTCACGCCAATTACACTGGCGGCGGCTGCAAAAGAAGAAAGAAAGATCGAATTTCGCAGCACAAGAAGCACATAAATAGGCGCGGAGCTCAATCAACGCTGACAAGCACGTTTAAAGCTATAAATGTCAGTTTCCGGGTAAATAGTACCTAAGTCCCACACTCACGGATGAATGTTTGTGCTCTAATGTGCGTACACGTGACCATTCTCCTGTACTGCTTTTTTTTTTTTATTCAGAGCTACTGTCACCGCGAGCTTGACTAGTAGGCGCATACGCGTATGGCATTACGCACTCCCCCACGCAGATGCGCCGTCCAGTGTTACAGGAAACACGCTGACTAGTAAGAAAGCCAACAAAACCGAAACAATAATGTGACTTTTATTAGAGAAAAGTGACTGGCAACGAACTGTCGCAATTCGTTGCTACTCCTCGTCCCTCATAGCCTTTGTACGCCGCAGTGAAGTTAGGATTGTAGTTTTATATCGTAAGCATATCTTTTATTGAACATTTCTTGTTGCCAATACTGAGCTATATGGATGGATGGATGGATGGATGGATGGATGGATGGATGGATGGATGGATGGATGGATGGACGCACGGCAGACGTACCTGCACAATGAAATAGTCTGCACGACTTCAGGCACTATAGTTGTCTAGGCTGCAATATATGGAAAATACTTTATCTGGCTTTTCGCTAACAGTATATATAAGGCAGATTGTGTCTGTCTTCTATATACTGTTAGCGAAAAGTCCAAATGAAACGACAAAGCGAACTAGTAGAAGGGAAATTTCTCTTTCCACGTTCGCCAGTATCCATGGCACCGGGGTGACGAGTTTAGAGAGGCGCAGATTTGGAGCCGGTGAGCTCTCAGCGCCCGTCACGATCACAGATTGCCCTTCCGAGTAACCAGGCGACAGAGGTCTTTGTTTACCCCCCTTCGCGCATAATTCCAGCGTGACGACAATTGTAACGAGAACGCTAAATCTGTGAACTACGCCTCACGCTCAATAGGGACATGAGCTTCTGCGCTTTAAATGTTCATTCTTAAGCTGAATCGGAGGGCTAGCTGTTTCCGCAGTTTGCATTTTGAAAGGTTGTCGGCCCCGTCAGAATCGACACCTGGACTGGCTCAGTTGAAGGAATATCAGCGAGTTGCTTTTCAACCGATATGCTAGGTGTTACGCGCAATAAGACGCTTCAGGAGAGCAATGTATAACCAAGTTATAATATCTATAAATGCATTCCAACATTCCCAACCCTAACAGCTTCCCAATCTATTGCTTTTCGATTTGAGTGTAGAATAATCCAAGTAAATCGGATGGTAAAGCTTCAAATACTCTGGTTCAGTATAGCCTCAAGAATACTGGATATGGAAGAAACTGAAACACGTCGCGTCATTACGCGGTTATTTTTCGCCCATTAAATGAAGTTGACTCGCAATTACCGACAGCGCGACGCAGGTAGGCGCGGGTGCTGATACTTGGCTGGACGATGTATGCACGCGTTCCAGTTAGCACGGATACACGAGAAGCTTTCCTCGAGACAGAGCATACTGGCCCAAGAGGTCATTACACCTTTACGAACCGGCGCCATGACTCATTCGATATCAGCACGAGTGCCACCTTATGTAGCTGCATGGCGGGCAGATTTTGCGGACACGGCCACCTTTGGTGTGCTTGCACATGTTTGCAGTTGTTTCGAGTCACCGGCCGCGTAAAATGTGGGCAATGCGACGATGAATGCAACGCATTGCGTGGTTTCGATATGAGCTATGAGTGGAAATATAGGCTAGCTTCTTCGAGAAAAATGTAATGCCTACGGACACATCATTCAGGGTCACAATGGGGCCTATACTTATTCGAGGCACTGTATATACACTGTGTGCTCCGGCTAACGTTAGCCAAGCCACGCAAAAAAAAGGAAGAAAAGAAAAAGAAAACCATGGTGCAAGATGGTATTACAAAATCTAGTGTAGGTATTATAAGGCTTGACTAACTATAGCTGGTACACACATACACTGCGTGCACCAGCTGGAAAAGCTACGACGGGAACGAAAGCACAATTGGTTAGCTGGTTCAGTTCTTCCCTTGCATGTTCTTTTTTGATGACATGTACTAACGTGCGATGTTGTTTCAAACATCGTTGCCGCATAACGTACTGACTAGCGAATTTCCACGCAGAAGCACCAAAAAGTGCAATAGGTTGGTTACGACATTGGCATATAAGTTGCCTCTCTAGCTTAGTAACACAGTGCCTTCGATGCGTCCGTGTGATTAATTTAGTTTTCTTTTTGATAAAACAGCGTCTCCACTTGACCGCGCCAGCGACACTGTTAATGGACGGTGGGCAGTAGCCCGGTCGGTAACGTTTGTTAAAAATTACGTATTTTGCCATCTTACTATGATACATGTTCAATTGCAATGCCATTCGGGAAATTACTCTAAGAAACTTAGTATAGCCACAGAAAATATCCTTAAATACTAATCTGGGAGGTTGAAAATTAATGAAAGAAAAAGAAAGTTAGTTAGTTAGTTTGGGTTTAGTGGCACAAGGGCAACTAAGGCCATGCTGCGCCAGTCACAAAACAAAATAAAACGGAACGTTAGGGCAGGTAAACCTGCATGACATTATAGTTGGTGTAAATAACCAGTTCTTTCTAAAAAGTCGAAGAGGTTAGGAAATGGCACTAGGGGGTCATCTGCTAGCAATAGGGCAGGGTGTAATGGAATGTGCAAATTATACAGGCTGTGCAGAAACCTCCGTCTCAGTGTATCGATGTGTGGACATGTTATTAAGATGTGCATGACTGTAAGAGCTTCACTACATTTTTCGCAAGTTGGCGGGGTTTCTTTTCAGAGGAGGAAATTGTGCGTCAGATGTGTGTGTCCAATGCGAAGTCGACACAAGATCACCTCGTAGAATCGTTGCTGGTGACTGCATGATTTCCACTCGCCAATTACAGATTTAATTAGATGAAGCTTGTTACTTAAACAAGTGTCCCAATTGCGTTGCCATTTTGAAGCCAAGGCCTTCCGAATCGCATTGACACCTTCTTTATATGGAAGTACTGTATTTTGAATGTTTTTGTACGCTGCCATTGATGCGCATCTATCCGCTACTTCGTTACCTAATATTCCAACATGGCTTGGTACCCAGCAACACTTATTTGACCTGCCATATTTGTTTGACGTTAATGCATTCAAAATATTGCCTAACAAGGGTTCACTTTGGGATTTCATGTGTAGAGCCTTCAGTACGCTTAATGAATCTGTGTATATGACAGTGTTTTCAAGTTTGTCAGCAATGATCTTTTGAACTACAGTCCATATCGCGTACACTTCGGCTGTGTAGACAGAGGCATGCTGAGGTAATCGAATACTTGTTTCCCAATTTTCTGTTACGGCCCCCACACCGAAGTGTTTTTCCGTTTTAGAGCCATCAGTATAAAATTCTATGTAGTTTATATACTTGTCTTGAAGAGCGCGGAATTCTTGTATAATGTGCTGATGTGGTGTGTCTCTTTTCTTTAAATGTGTTAGTGTCCAATCACATAACGCTATGAAATCACACCACGGGGGTAAACGTTCTGGCTTTCTGGCAACCTGGAGGACTTCCCGAGGGATGTCATAATCCCGACAGTATTCCTCGTATCGCAAGTTACCTAATCATGTTTGGATTATTTGTGTATTGTAAGCGTGAGCTGCACTGTGTGACGATGTTGTAGCATATGTGTTGTGGTGCGGATCCGATTCGGAGTATGTAGGAAAAAGTTAGTAGCGCTCTCCGATGCTGTAAAGGAGGCTCATTACATTCAACATGTAAGCTCTGTATAGGTGATGTTCTGTAAGCACCGCATGCCAGTCGTAGTCCTAGGTTAAGGACTGGATCAAGTCGTCGGACGTAAGATAATCTGGTTGAACCATATGTAATGCTACATATGGTTCAGCCATATGTAGCATATGGTTCATATGATGCTACGCACCAAAGTGCGGTAGATGTGTAGAAGGCATTTACGGTCAGAGCCCCACCGTTTCCTGGAGAGGATTTTTAAAATGTTAAGTGCATTGTTCGCTTTGATTTTAATACTAATGATGTGTGCGAGAAAGTTCAACTTTTTATCAAACAGAACACCCAGAAACTTGTGTTCTTGTTTCACGGGTAGTGTGGCATCCTGTAGTTTAAGGATGGGATCTGGTTGTAGGCCTCTTTTTTGTGTAACGACAACACTAATCGTTTTTTCACTTGAGAAGCGAAAGCCGTTTTCAGATGCCCACTGCGTTAGTTTGTTTAATGTAATTTGAATTTGTCGTTCGCAGCTTGCCATGTTCGATGCACGACATGCAATTTGAAGATCATCCACATATAGTGAATGCATTATAGAAGATGGAATTACATTATTGACCGAGTTCATTTTCACCACAAACAATGTTGTGCTCAATACGCATCCCTGAGGTACACCGTTTTCCTGAATAAATACGCTGGACAGCACCGTTCCTAAACGCACTTGGAATGTTCGATCGGACATGAAATCAGCTAGACATTTAAGCATTCTGCCGCGGATCCTTAAGTCCGCTAAATCCCTTAAAATACGGAACCTCCATGTTGTGTCGTACGCCTTTTCAAGATCAAAGAAAACTGTGAGACAATATTGCTTGTGTAGAAAGGCCGCACGTATCTCGTGTTCTAACCGAACTAGATGATCTGTTGTGGAGCAGCCTTTCTTGTACCCACACTGATGATTATCGAGCAGGTTCTCAGTTTCAAGGACGTATGCCAATCTGATGTTTATAATGGATTCATAAGACTTGGCAAGACAGCTTGTGAGTGCTGTAGGTAGGTAGCTGTTGTAGGATGTTTCCCAGCTTTCAAGAAAGGGATTATAATGGCTTTTTTCCACTCATTTGGCATTTTTCCTGTTTCCCAGATTATGTTAAAAAAGCGGAGCAATGTCTTAACTGCTTTTGAAGATAGGTGTGCGAGGATTGTGTAATGTATTCTGTCCGGACGTGACGCTGTTTTTTTGCCAGTAGTGAGTACTCTGTTGATTTCCGAAAGTGTTAAGGGGGCATTATATGGTTTCTCGGAACTTCCTGTTGTCGGAAGCTTTTGTTTTTCTGCTGATTGTTTATATTTTTGAAATTCAGTGGAATAGCTTGATGAGCTTGATATGTTATGGAAATTTTGCCCTAATATGTCTGCTTGTTCTTTTAAATTCGTCTGTGTACCTGGAGATGAGAGTATGGGGATCGTATAAGGAGCGTACTCGCTTCTAAATTTACGAAGCTGATCCCACATTCTTTTGGATGTTATTGAGCTATTGATGGAGGATACATATGCTTGCCAAGACTGTCTTTCGGCTTGCCTACGCATGTGCCTGGCTTTCGCCTTTGCTTTATTGAAATACAGGAGGTTATCTTGTGTTGGGTATCGCCGAAGGATACCCCACGCTTTGTTTTGTGCTTTTTTAGTTTGTGTACATTCATTCGTCCACCAGGGCTTTAGTTTTTTCCTTACGAAACCGGAGGATTGCGGGATCGTCTGTTCTGCTGCAGCAAGTATGGAGGCAATAATCTTTTCGTTCATTTCGTCTATTGTTTGATCATCTGATATGTCATCGAGACTGGCCTTCTCGCTGAAGAGAGGCCAGTCTGGTAGATATAGTTTCCAACGGGGTGATCTTAATGGTACTGTAGGGAAAGGAGATGTTCTTTTAATAATGCCGGGCATATGATCACTACCATAAGGATTGTTAATAACACTCCATTTAAAATCGATCGACAGAGATGGAGTGCACAGCGCCAGGTCAAGACAGCTCATAGCTCCTGTGCTTGGGGAGCAGTAGGTTGCCGAACCAGTGTTTAAAAGGCTTATTTCGTTAGTCAGGATAAAATCTTCAAGTGTTTGTCCCCTGGTGTCAGTTGTTTTGCTACCGCATAATATGTTATGAGCGTTAAAATCACCTGCTATGAAAAAAGGTTTAAGTAACTAGTTTAAAACTGACTTCAGATCTCTTACAGTAAAATGTGAATGTGGTGGAATGTACAGGAAAAAGAAACTACTTGCAAGAAGCAATGTGCAGTTAGGCAAGAATACAACATAGATATGTATCCCTTATTACCCTTACAGGTATTTCGTACGACGAAACTATTGAATTTGTCGTGGAGATGACAAATGTCGTCGTGTACAAACCGTACGCGGAGTTTATTTTGAGAGTCATGATTTGCAAAACTCAGATATACGCAAAAAATGCGCGCGAACGCAGGTGTAAATTTGGCACTACGTCTACGTGAGCCACAATACGCAGCTTCACTTAGAACCGAGGGGAAAAAAAGGAAACTTCGCCTGCGCTGATACCGCGTGTTATTTTCATTATTTTTTTTCTTGCGGCATTTATGGAGATTTTGGTGCCTAAATGGTACCGGTTACTACTCTGATAATTCTTGGAATGATAATGGGGCTCAACACTACGATGAAAACGACAGAAGCAACGACTACAGAAAACGTGATGACACAACTTCTAAAGTTCACATACAAAAGAATTAAGGTTTCTGGGAGTGAACAAAGTACACATTTTCTTGGGCACATGTTAATATGTCATCGTGTATCTGTGTGTGTATATACATATATATATATATATATATATATACAGCAAACCAGTGTCGGTGATTGCAGCGCCCCCGCAATATTTTACGTGCATTCTTGGCATATATATATATATATATATATATATATATATATATATATATATATATATATATATATATATATATATATATATATATGCGTGCATGCTGCATGCCAAGGATGCACGTGAAATTTTGCGGGGGCGCTGCAATCACCGACGGTGGCTGCTGTATTACGCTGCGCCCGTTCTTTGATGAGGCGCCAGAGACCTCGTAACAAATGTCTTCAACTTTGCATAAAGACAGATTATTCAATAATGGCTATACCTATGCATTTGCTGCACGAATCAGGCTCCGCTTCTCAGAGCTTCGAAAAAAGTCCCGGGACAGTGACAATGCCTGCCCATTTCCTTGAGGGTGGTAGAATTCGTTGAGTTCGCTGTACGTTTATGGAAATAAAGGCATATTTGTATTTGTATTTTCTATTTCGGCAATTTATTCACTGCCCAACACTACCGTGAAGCGCGGGTGAATAATGATGATCATTGGCTTTCAAGACGTGAATGTTCGCTAACAGATTTCTTGCAGCTCGACTTGCATAAACGTATTCGTGATCAGACGAGCACAATTTCTATTAAATAAAGAAGTTGACACAGCTGCCTTCACGGGGCCGATTAACACATCGTACAATGTGCCAGCACGAAAGCTCGGATTTGTGCGCTGTACAACAACGCTGTTCTAGTAGCTCAATAAATATGTGGACAGCAGCCGCATACATATTCGCTGCATATTTAATGACAGCAAGATGCGATTTGTTTTTAGTATGAGACGCCACTCTCCTTTTTGCACCCGCCATGGCTAGAAAGGAAAAGCCTCTCGCTGTGCGCATTTTGAAGCCAGAAGAAACGCGCGTCGAAGCATGCGCGGACAGGTTTCTCGCGGGCAGCCACACAAAACTGGGGCAGGCCGGGCAGCAGTGACACTGAAAAACTCACCCTGCAGTTTGCGCTCCGTCTCCCAAAACTTCTGCAACTCGGCGAAGTACTTGTCCAGTATGAACACCTTGGACAAGCCTAGCGTTGCCATGACGACGGGCGGCCGGATGGGCACCGCCGCCGAGCTGCCGCCTCGTCAGGGCGCGACCAGCGTCGCCGCCGCAAGCGAGGAGCGCGCGAGGGGACACAGACACCGGCCGTTGGCGAGGCCACCGCACCGAGCACTGGCACAGCACGCGCCGCAACAACGGACTCCTCGGGGCAGCGGCAGGGTGGCGACTGACGGCACCTCACGTCTTCGACGCCACGATGAACGCCAAATCCACGCGGGCTCAAAGCCGAACAAGACAAAGGAGACGGCGCGAGCCGCAAGCACCGGCGGCCGCAGCGGAGAGCGCTGCAATCAGAAGCCGCGCAGCCGAGCGCCGGTGGACGGCCACGATCTCCGGGCGGGGGCGCCGAGTCCGGACCTGAGTCGGGTTCGGACGACGGCATGCTCCCCGTCGAGCTGGGGAGAAGAACTCATTCACGCGCGGCACTGGCTGCGCACGTCCGACGAGTCCGGAGAACAAATCCAGGGAGGCGAAAAAGAACGCTCCGCGAGCAGGGCCCGACGAGACTTTCTTTTCTTTCGGGGCCGACGGAGGCTGCCGCGGCAGTCGTGCTCTCAAGTTGCCGCGAGCAGCACAGCTTGCTCGCTCGCTGATCGGGCGAGGAGGGGGAGGAGTGCCGCGCTGGCGGCCCCTGTCTAGCCGGGAGGCCGGTCGTCGCTAGCCGAACTTGCAGGACGGCTCCTTCGCCCTCGCTCGCTGCTGGGCCCCCTCTGGGCAAGAAGCAAACGCCCAGAAAAGCAGTGCCGCCGACCGAATGCGCATTGGCCCAGGGGGAAAGAAGCCAATGATGGCGGCGAGGGGGAGCTGCAGCAGGTAACGCCGCGAGGGAGAGCCGCGGCTACTGCTGCTGTGCCGGCCGCTCTTTCGGGGAACCGAGGCTCCTGCCTCGCTGCCGGAAGAAGTGCGCCCTCCCCCCATCTCGGCGGCCAAGAAGGCTCTCGGGGTGGGGGGGGCGGCAAGCCTCGGGGGCACCGGTGGCTAGGCCGCGGCACAGCGGCCTGGCCCCAAGAAGATTCGGGAGATGGTGGTGGTGGCAGTGGTGGGGCTCTCTCTCCGTGCCCTCCTCTTCGGCGTGGACACCCCTCCATTCTTTCCTCCCGGGGGCTCCCAACAACCGCCCGTTTCGGCGGAGATGACAGTCCTGTGCCGCCGCCGCCGCTCCGAGGCAAAAAAAAAGAAAGAGACGGCGGCCAGCGCCCCTGTTGCACGGACCATGTGACTCCCCCCCTTCCCTCGACTCATATCTTCGACCCCCGCTTCTCTCCTTAGCCCCAACTCATCCCCCCCCCCCCTCCGTCGCTTCATCTACGGCAGCCCCTAGGAGCCAGCAGAAGAAGCCCTGTCGCTGTGGCCTCGGGGGGAGGGCTCCGCAAGAATGCGCTTTCGCGGGGCGACCGCCATGCAGGTGTCTGTATGCTCTGGACGACTCGGGCTTCGCTCAGCGAATGCCCTCCTCTGGCAGTAGCTTGGCCGTTCAGTGCTGCAAGCGGAGACCCTTCCTTCGAAAATGTCGTCGCGCTTCAAAGCCAAAGGATCCTCTTCATTGTTCTCGCGTCGTTTCTCTCTCGTAAGCCGCCCATTGCCAGAAGGGCTGCCGTACATGATAAGCAATCGAGAACAGAGGAAGCGATTGTGTTTACGTGACGACTCGAGCCTGATGAACTTGCTCAGTGTGAAAGCGAATGAAGGGCGCAACGGACTTCCCCGTGCGTGTCTTCTGTCACCTTGCGCGAACGGTTCCCCCGATAACCAGCTCGCACACTGACCGAGTGCGGAACACTACGAGACCAGCGCCGTTTCGGTTCAATTTGCATCCCGCCAGGTCTAAGCGGGCAACGTTTCGCTGCCGGTGCGCCACGCCGAGTTTGGGCGTGATCGATTGCGCACCCCATGAATTAGAATGCGTGACAAGCAACACAGAGGGAAGGGCTCAGGCACTACTTTTTGTTCTTCATCGTGCAGCATAACGAATGAATACGGTTTCCAGCTCATTTTGTAAAGCGCCTAAAGCACGGGCGACCACCTAGAGCTTTCGCGTCGCTCGATATGGCACCATATACCAGCTCACCCAACATCGTGCAACTGTGGTTTAGGAAAGCTTTAGAAATCATCTTTCCGTACATTCGCGGGCTCCTTTTATGCTCGGAAAACCACTTTTATGTAGCACGCCCTGAGCAACAGAAATCCGTATCACGAGTTTTTCATGTTGTTCTACAATTTTCTCATTGACGCTTTTAATCCAATTATAATATTTGCAAAGGTGCTTAAATAATTAAGATCATTGTGTAATTAGGCGGAATGCAATAAAATATTCTGATTATCTCCAAGCGATGCAAACAACATTACCTTGGTTCTGCCCGCTACATGGCATTTGCAGATTTTCAAATATTAGTGCGTGATAGATGGGACACCCTTATATATACTTATTGCAACTGACAGTGACTCGCTGCGGATCACCATCGGTGGCACTTCGCTCCTTAAAGAGGCAGGGCGTCTGTCGAGTGAGCTCCTGAATTTATTAACCTATGTCTGACCGATGGAAATCCTGTAGGGAATCGTGAAATAACGGTGAAAAGTCACAGATCTATCGACTATACACGTTCGAGAGACTTGTGAGTTTTTATAGAGACTTGTGACTTGTTTATTTTTCGCCACACATACACAAAAGAAGTACACAAGGTGAAAAAATGGTGAGCGGGAAAAAAAGCTATACACGCCTTATAGACCATAACATGCTACCGTGGATGCTTAAAGCACGGATGAACTAACCTACATATTCAGACAGCTACAAATACAAGAATAAAATCCTAATATTGTTCCAGAACGGCATAGAACAACAAGGCAGTTTCATACTTTCACAGCACAACATCGTTTTGATTATGGTTCTGCTATAATGATTTGCTTAGTTTCCAGGCATAAAGTCCGTGATAGCTACGTAGGGAGGAAAAAAGCGTCCGACGATTACGACACTTTCTAATGCGAAATTTGAGGGCAGCTCAATACGTGTTTTATGCGAAGCATATTACGAGGGCTCAACCCAGCTCCTCAGGCGCGGCGGTGACCATGAAATCACGTGACACCGTGACGTCACGACAGAGGAGAAGTGGCTTTGGCTCAACTCTTGCAAGACGGGCTGGGTGGGAATCGAACCAGGGTCTCCGGAGTGTGGGACGGAGACGCTACCACTGAGCCACGAGTACAACGCTTCAAAGCGGTACAAAAGCGCCTCTAGTGAATGCGGTGTTGCCTTAGAAAAGCGCTGTTTCTAAGGCGTGCGTCTCTTGCTCAGGCGCACATTTCGTTGCCGCGCCGAACGCTGCTTTGCTCGACGCTCACCGCGTCCAATGCGGGGCGCGTAGTCGCTGCCCTGTAGCCCATTGTCTTACACCCCTTGGCGGGTCGACGGGAACGCTGTCGCGTTCCACTCTTGAAGGCGAAGAAGTAATGCATGAGTTGTTTCTTCGTCTAGCCGAACCAAATATAGCCAAGCAACAGCAGTTCACCAGGCTAAACAGTGGTTCAACAACTAAAATAAAGGCTAGTATGCTTCGCATCCTGGGCTTAACCTTACCTAAGCCACAGCCATTTTTTATTTCGCGTTATATTCAGGTAAACAATTTGAGACCATTATGACCGCACCGACTGGCAGTGGGCCAGTGCCATCAGTGCTTTCGGAAAGGGAAGGGCAGTATGGGGAACTGGCGTAATCAGCGTCATCGGAGCCAGCTGTGGAAGACGACGACGAACGCGGAAGCAGTGGCACGAGCGCGAGGGGCAGTATTTAAAAGAGAACGCTAGCATGATGAGCGGCATCGGAGCCAGCTGTGGAAGACTACGACGAAAAACGCGCGAACAGTGGCACGAGCGGCAGTATGGGACAGCTGGCAGGATGAGTGGCATTGGTGCCAGCTGTGGAGGACGAGAACGACAAACACGCGAGCAGTTGGCCGAGGGCGAGGTGTAGCATGGGAACGCTGTCATGATGAGTGGCATGGGAGCCGGCAGTGGAAGACGACGACTACAAACGCGCGAGTAGTGGAACGAGCGCGAGGGGTGAAAAGGGAACGCTGGCATGATGAGTGACATTGGAGCCAGCTGCGAAAGAAGACAACGACAAACGCGCAAACCGTGACACGAGAGCAAGGGGCAGTATGGGAAAGAGAACGCTGTCATAATGAGTGGCATCGGAGCCAGCTAAGGAAGACGACGACTACAAACGCGCGAACAATAGGCAGTTTTAGTACTGCGTACGTAGCGTACGCAATGGCGTTGCGTACGTAAGATCGCTGCGTTCTGCAAACTGCGCATGTGCAGAACGCAACACAAACGGTACGAGATACGTACGCGGCCGTTGCGTACGCACGCATCCGATTCTTGCGTGCGTACGTAGGGAGCCTTGCGTGCTGCTCTCGTGGTTCTCGTTTGTTCGGGAGAGCGCGAGACAAAAGAGTTTCCCAAGATGGCAGCGTCAAAGGCGACTCGCGGAAGGCGATACTTTCGATGGCCTACGATTTGGCTTTGCTGCGTGAAGTGAATGCGCAGAAGGCATACCCAGACCCTGCACGTTGGGCACGCATAGCAAAAATAGGAACTTTGTTTTTGAGGAAGTGTTCAGTGTGTGCTGTTTGCGCGAAAGGCTCGACC
The DNA here is from genome assembly GCF_038994185.2 of Dermacentor albipictus. Taxonomy (NCBI): domain Eukaryota; kingdom Metazoa; phylum Arthropoda; class Arachnida; order Ixodida; family Ixodidae; genus Dermacentor; species Dermacentor albipictus. The sequence goes on along the minus strand of NC_091828.1, from coordinate 18,309,100 downwards.
TGCTTTGTCGCAAATTACCGTGCTAGCCTGAGAAAGCAAGTACTGGTTTATTTATTTTTCTCGATATGATTCGTGCATTATATCCGCATTAAAAGTAGAATCTCTTAAAGGCCTAAATATAGACCGACGAAGCGGTAACGCGCCCACACGTTACATCACGTTAGCGAGATCAACAGCGTCTAGTTTGGCCGACGGTTCGACGTAATGGCGGACACGGCCATACGCTCCGACGCGCCCGGCGTCTAACGCTCGCCCTCTTACGTACGTAGGCATTTCGCTGTACTAAAAGCCCCAACGCAACACGCGCTCCTACGTTCCGCAAAGCCCTTGCGTGCTGCGTACGTATCGTCGTGACGCAGTACTAAAACTGTCTAATGACACAAGCGGGAGGGGCGGTATGGGAACGCTGGCTGATGAGCGGCATCGGAGCCAGCTGTGGAAGACGACGACGACAAACGCGCGAACAGTATACTGCACGAGTGCGAGGAGCAGCATCGGGAACGCTAGAATTATGAGTGGTGTCGTAACCAGTTGTGGAGAACGAGGGCGACAAACGCGCAAGCAGTGGCACAAGCTCGAGGGGCAGTATGGGAACTGGCGTAATGAGGGGCACCGGAGCCAGATGTGGAAGAAGACGAACGCGGAAACAGTGGCACGAGCGCGAGGTGTGGTACGGGAACGCTGGTATGATGAGTGGCATGGGAGCCGGTAGTGGAAGAGGACAACTACAAACGCGCGAACAGTGGCACATGCGCGAAGGGTGGTATGGGAATATGGGAACGCTGGCATGATGAGTGGCATCGGGGCCAGCTCCGAAAGAACACGACGACAAACGCTCAAACAGTGGCACGATCGCGAGGGGCAGTATGGGAAAGAGAACGCTGACATGATGCGTGGCATCGTAGACAGCTGTGGAAGACCATGACGACAAACGCGCGAACAGTGGCACAAGCGCGAGAGGCCGTATGGGAAAGAGAACGCTGACATGATGCGTGGCATCGGGGCCAGCTCCGAAAGAACAAGACGACAAACGCTCAAACAGTGGCACTATCGCGAGGGGCAGTATGGGAAAGAGAACGCTGACATGATGCGTGACATCGTAGACAGCTGTGGAAGACCATGACGACAAACGCGCGAACAGTGGCACAAGCGCGAGAGGCCGTATGGGAAATGGAACACTGGCATGAGTGGCATGGGAGCCGGCAGTGGAAGACAACGACTACTAATGCGCGAACGGTGGCACAAGCGCGATGGGTAGTATGGGAAAGTGAAGGCTGGCATGAACAGCAGCGTCGGAGCCAGCTGTCAAAGACCACGATGACAAATGCGCGAACAGTGGCACAAGCGCGAGAGGCGGAATGGGAACGCTGACATGATGAGTGGCATGGGAGCCGGCAGCGGAAGACGACGACTACTAATGCGCGAACGGTGGCACGAGCGCGATGGGTAGTATGGGAAAGTGAAGGCTGGCATGAACAGCAGCGTCGGAGCCAGCTGTCAAAGACCACGATGACAAATGCGCGAACAGTGGCACAAGCGCGAGAGGCGGAATGGGAACGCTGACATGATGAGTGGCATGGGAGCCGGCAGCGGAAGACGACGACTACTAATGCGCGAACAGTGGCACGAGCGCGGGGTGATAAGGGAACACTGGCATGATGAGCGGCATTGGAGCCAGCTGCTGAAGAATACGAGGACAAACGCGCAAACAGTGGCACAAGCGCGAGGGGCAGTATGGGAAAGGGAACGCGTGCACGATGAGTGGCACTGGATCCAGCAGAAATGTCTGTCGGTCAAATAACTGCACAGCCACTGAAAAGTGTGGTCACCGATTCCGGCTTCAATCAGAGCCTCTATAATGCTATAATGTGCTACATTATCGTAGGCGCCTTTTATGCCAAGGAATATTGCCGCAGTGAGTCTTTTAAGACCTTTATGATGTTGAACAAACGTTACCAAATCGATGACATTATCTATGGATGAGCGCCCACGCCGGAAGTCAACGATAGCATCGGGCTACACGTTGTAATTAAGATGGGGGAATACGCGTTTCTTTCTAGCCGCGAGGCACGCATAAGAAGCATGAAATTATAGCAGAAATCTTCGAGGGTGCACAGGAAGAAGTACTCGATGCCCTTTAGAACAAATACATAGGACTCTCAACCGCGACGGAATCGCCCTACAAGAGGACACCATACGTGGGAGAAGCGAACCCTAAATTAGACGAGGAAATAGCGCATGTGGAAGTGTACGAGGTGTAACAAGCCGCAGTTAAAAACTCGGCACCGGGCACAGACTCGATCACAAATTCAATGATTCGAAACATGGATTCGGCGGCCCCAAACGAAAATAACAAATATTTTCAACGGCGAGTACTTGGTCAAGGGTGAGTTGCATCAGGAATGGAAATTGGCTAAAATAATTAGGATCCCCAAACCAAAAAAGAATCCCTCGATCGTTACACTCTGACCGGTATCACTCACGTCTAGCCTGGGAAAGCTCTATGAGAAAGTGATCCATTGCAGTCTGCAGGTGATATATCTGGAAGAGTGGAACTGGTTCCAGGACTCGATGATGGGATTTCGCACGGGTTTATCGAGTCACGACGCCTTTCTCCTACTTATGGACGAAATTTTAACTAATATACCCTACGGCGACGAGAGACTAGTCCTAACACTAGATCTCTAAGGAGCCTTCGGCAACGTCTCTCACGCCACAATACTCGAGGAACTCGAACTCGCGGATTGTGCCGAGCTTTCCCTACAATTACACGAGGGCGTTTCTTTCCAACCGCGAGGCACGCATCAGTATTTGCCAAATCACATCAGAGATATTTGAAATTCCCAGCAAAGGAACACCCCAAGGAGCGATAATATCGCCTGTGCTCTTCAATATGGCGATGTGTCACCTCGCGCGTGACGTGGATCGGATACCTGACCTACGTTACAGGCCCTACGCGGTCGACATCACACTGTGGGTGAGCAGCGGTTCTCTAGGGGATAAGGAATATACGCTCCCAAGCGCTAGCGGTGGAGAAATATTTCCGAGGATGCGGGCTTAAGTTTGCGCCCGAAAAGTCCGAGGTCATCTGGATACACGCGAAAGGCTAGAGGGTCGATTAACATTGTGGTTGAGGGCCATGCGGTCAGAGAGGTACCCACGATGCGGGTGCTGGGTTTGTGGCTTCAGAGTGACGGGAGAGTAGCACAGACGCTCAAAACCCTCAAATCCACAACCCACAACATATCCCAAATGTTACGTCGAGTGACGTATCGAAAAGTGGGCAAGCGAGAAGACGGCACCCTGAGGCCCCCTCGTACAGGCCTCAGTAATTAGTCGAATCCCGTATGGCTTGCCTTACCAAATCCTGAACAGGGGAGAGGAAAGGCAGGCCAACACGATAATTTCAACCACTGTTAGCCCTGGCGATCACCCTCGCTCACGCAAGGCGTTCACAAAGGGACTCGGTTGTGGTCACGGACTCCCACGAGACATCTCACATGTTTCTCAAAGGGCACTTGACTGCCGGCTAGCTTCGCTATAATTCCCACATCTTTCAACCACCGTCATCGCCTACTCTGGTGCTCGGGACACGCGGGGGTACAAGGGAACGAACAGGCTAACGCGTTAGCTCGAAGGTGTACCTACCGAGCTGCGGCGTCGTCTTCTAACCGTAACCACTAGCAACATCCGTCTTAAAATCTCATCAATTTAAATGCCAAAGACATCCTTGCTCATCAGCACGGAGAGGGCAGAAAATACCCGCCGCCTCACCTACAACCTAGCGGGTAAGAGGCCACCAATTGGCGCAAAATACAGACAAGTATTCCCCCATCTAAAATTGCTGAACGCCATGTATCCCACTCGCTATAGCGCCAACTGCCCTTGGTGCGGTGGCATACCCACCCTAATACATGTAACCTGGGAGTGCTCTAAGCGCCCTCGTAGGCCAAATACCAATGATACAATGGAGCACTGGGAGGCACAACTCGCCTGTTCCGACTTGGCAGGACAAAAGTCCTTAAGTAGCCAGGTCAGGCAGGCGGAAGAGGCCAGTGGGGCCCGGATTGGAGGCTCCGACCACCCCTCCTTAACATCTTGTCTGACAAATAAAGTTTCGCTCTCTCTCTCTCTGTATATATATATATATATATATATATATATATATATATATATATATATATATATATATATATATATATATGTATGTATATATATATTCTGCCTTCAAGCTTTTGGTTAACACAGCAGCTGAAAATAGTTAATTACACTGGATAAGAAAGGTGAGAGTTTTTAGATACAAGTTTAACTTGAGAAAGTGGAATTGAGTCGAAACTCGGCCCAGCAATCTTTAGATACGGAATAATTATGTTAACTTAATCTAGTACTGTGGGCAATAATAAGAAGGAATGAGGACTGTGCGGAAGACTGGCAGTGAGAGTTCTGACAGAGTGTTGTTCACTTTATCTACTGGGGTGCTAAAGTGAGAACTGAAAACATTAGCAATGACATCAGGATCCGTGCATCTGTTTTTATGCCTTGTGCTAGTTCAGTGTGAATTAGGTTCATTGCGGTTAAGGAATTCATTCGCTACTTGCCAGTTTTGTCTCATAGTGTTATGTTTTTCATTAATATTGTCACATGGTAGTGATGATGAAAGCAGCACAACGGGGAGTTAAGAAACTAGCGTTTTGTTGGGCCGAAATTGTGCCCTCAAAAACAGGCTACAATTCTAGAACGGCGAATGCGGTGAACACAGTCGGCGATCGTCAAAAATCTGATCTGCGGGTTAAGCCCATCGGCTTTTATAAATCAGTCATCGAAGGTTCCAGAGTAATCACTGGTGCCCGCGCGCCTTCCAGATATTTCTACACGATTCGCGTCGCGCATACATGAAATCAGATTACACAAGGTTCGGTGGCACCAGACAGCACAAAGAATCATCGATACCATTCGAGAAACTTCCGATACATGCGAGCGCGTCCTGCGCTGTGCGATAACATTTATTAGACGGTGAAAGGCAGTCACCCGGTAAAGACAAACAAGCACGCGTGTCAATGCCTCGCTCTAAAAAAGCATCGTCCTGATGCTGCAAACCAAACAGGAGAGCTAAAAACAAAAAAGGACACTTATTAAACAAAACGAAGAAAGCAACAAAGAAGCAAAGTCCAAAGTAACATAGTTCAAAAAGAGTCCGAAGTTCAGCTATGTAATGTCCCAAAGTCCATTAGCGCTGGTGAACAGCTTAAGGAGGCATGGTAGAATAAATGGTGTGTTAGTTTTGACGTAATATTTTAGAAACGGCTGCAGATATTCGCATCAAACTTCACGCGATTACAAAAGATGCTCTTGGATACAACCGAAGACACTTTGTTTGTATCTAGATTGTTTACCTTTCCTGTGGCCCACTCCCAAAATTTCAGGTGTGTTTAACCCTTTGAGGGTCGATGCCGTAAATATACGGCGCTGCGAACAGGTCCGAAAATGGTCGATGCCGTATATTTACGGCGCCGTCTGTACGTTTAAAACGCGCGCTAATTTCCTAACTTTTTCTTGCTTGGCATGTGCTGCCACTATGTGGGAATACATGAATTTTTTTCCTCGCGTCTCTCTCTTTCGGTTTTCGGTGTATAGTTCTTTTTTTGCTCCGGAGCGTCTCCTACCCCTCGCGCTTTGGCGCCCTCGCGCGCGCGCGGCGGCTGGTTTTGGTTTTGTTCCGGATGCAGTTTCGCCTTCTTTCGGTCGCAAAACTGATGGCTGTCTCGTTCTTATCATTCAAAGGGTGACCGCCTGTTACTCGTAGTTTGTTACTCACAAGGGTCCGCATACGAAGGATGCCGCCGTGCATGCGTTTCCTTTTTTGGAACTTTATTAAGAAGTTTCCTCCCATGGCTGCTCAGGGAAGCAGTACCCAGAGGAGGTACCACGTATGCGCCAACAACACTCAACAGCGAAAATATCGCAAGGACACAAGGTACATGTGCGCTGAGTGCAACAAACCACTCTGTATGGAGCCATGCTTCAAGGACTACCGCTCGCTGAAGAAATATTAGTGCAAGAGGAACGTTTGAGACTTGCGAAAATTTTCGTGTGCGCATTCTTCTCGTGTATTTTTCTCGTGTGGACATTGTATATAAAAATTCGGCAATTTTTTTAAATTCTTATAACTTTATTTGCTATTTTTTGTTGTTTTTCATGAATAAACAGTACATATATGCAAATGGAAAACATTTTTTCTCACTTTACGGTCACCCTAGAAAAATTAGGGTAAATGTTTTTCGACAAAGGTCCCTCTGAAGAATTTAAATGTGCAATAAAAAAAATCGACCCTGGGTGGTGACATATGACGAAAAAAATCGACCCTCAAAGGGTTAATTATTTGATGTACCGTTTCTCTGCAACCACGAAGAGGAATGTGATCATATTACACAGTGTTATTCTAAATACCCATTGGCTATATCTGAGCTAAACTGATATCATATCCACTTTGTGGTTTGCACCTAAAATATATATTGTAATGGAGTGTTTGAACAGTTCAGTTGGTAGCGTCTGTTCGTATTCGAGAAGGAAGGTCACGCAGAGCAGGAACAGCTGGTTGCCCGAACGGCTCACGCTCCTGCTAAGCACTGGCGATCCGGCTGGCCCACGGGTTCCACTGCAGGCACGGAACTGACGATCTGGCTGGCCTTGTCCTTGTGCTCTTGTTCTTCATTACAATATCTCTGCTCGCACAAAACCACAAGGGGTGTTTCTTGCAGTGTAAAGTTTTTTAGTGTTATCATTCATATCATCAGATATTATTTTAGTTCAGAATATTTACGACTAGTTGCAGTACACGTGTACAAAGTTTCACTGGAATGGGATGAATACTTTCTGAAAAAAGGTAGACTGAATTTGAGAAATTCATAAAAACTCAATTTGAGAAAAATGAAATTTATGTTCGAATACTGCTTGTGGATGCTCAATATGCCCCAGGAGAATACATTTCACTGCTGACTTTCTTGGAAGTGTCTCCAAAACCCTTCTTAGTGTTTCTTTTGATTCGTCGTCCTTCCTCGCTCTCGGCAGTCATAAAATTGTGTCCTCTCAACATACTCTTTGTCCATGCTGTCGTCGAGGGCAATATTACAAATCAGACCTGGAACGGACCAAGGCCCTCCGGAACAGCTTCTCATGCAGAATTACCGTCATTGTGGTAGGCTGCAGCATTGTTAGTTGCTGTCTTCAATGTGTAAGCACTGAAAAAGGTTTCTTAGGGCAGCGGCACCACATAAGTTGGTTGAGCGACTCCTTGGTGTTCTGTGTTTGTCCATGAGTACATTTGCTCAGAATACCGATTACCTTTAAAAGTTCTCTTTCTGCTCCATTTTCTGGACGATTGTGCCATATTCTGGGCAAGTAATACGTTTGAAACTGGAAACAGAGGCGACCACGACCACGTCATTGAGCAATCGCCAAACACTAATCGCATAGCATAGTATAATAACCGAAGAGTGCGCTCGACCACTCCGCCAGCGCCCTTATAGAGCTTCGACGAGAGAACGTGAAGCTAATAGACAAACTAGTACACGTTCTCTTTGCGGCCCGGGCTTGGATTGCGGCTTGTCGGGGACGTCCATTACATGAACGAAAAGCACCTCCACCAGATGTCACGTGGTAATGACGGTGGAGAAAGCAGCAAAACGAGGAGTTACGAAACTAGCGTTTTATTGGGCGAACTTGTGCCCTCAAAAACAGGCTACAATTCTAGAACGGCGAATGCGGCGAACGCAGTCGGCGATCGTCGAAAATCTGATCTGCGGGTTAAGCCCATCGGCTTTTATAAATTAGTCATCGAAGGTTCCAGAGTAATCGCTGGACGCCCGCGTGTCTTCCGGAAATTTCTACACCATTTGCGTCGCGCAGCAAAAAGAACCATTGATAACATTCGAGAAACTTCCGATACACGCAGGCGAGTGCAGCGCTGTGCGATAACATTTGTTCGACGGTGAAAAGCGGTCGCCCGGAAAAGACAAACAAGTACACGTGTCAATATTATTTTATTAATACTCACATTTAGCATGTCTTAGGAGAGCTACCAGTGTATTTGTATAACCTTTTAGCTGACATATAAGATATTGTTGAATGGTTGTGCCTTAAGATCCAGTCGAACATTTGTTTTCATTCACCAACGCATTAATCTCTTAGTGGTCCTACCTTTCATCGGTGTATGAAATCAGTGCTTGACTGTATATTCGAAAGAACGCTGATTGATACATCCAATTACCTTACCTGAAAAAAAATCAAATGCCCTTCTCGCGTATTTTTCTTGGTTCAGTAGATCCAGTTAGTCGTTTGAATGATATCAGCAAAATATTAAAATAATGAACTTTAGGGAAGTTAACTTTACTGCAGTAAATGCGCTTGGAGACAACACGTAAATATCCAGAATAATGATTCGTAACAGTATAATCTAAAACTCACGCATTATTATTGTGGCTAGTCAAACTAAACAAACTATGATCGATCAACATATTACAAAAATTTCCATCATACCTCGTTGGAACATGTATTAGTGATGAAAAACCACAACCACGAAAGCAATGCACGCATTGAGTACTAGGATTATCGGCTGTTTAGGTCATCGCTCTAGAGTTTGATATCACCACAAATATCAATTTTTTTGTATTCTTCAACCACTTTGTTAAGAATGAATTGAAATGTCTGAGCAGAAATGTGTATTTAATGAAACTGCTGAGAAAAAAAGAGATTCAATAATGGTATTTCTATTGTTGAAAGATATACAGCGCGGTAATCGTGGTGCCTGAGGAGGCTTCGCATGTTAATTTGGATCTTGGAGAATGCAGATGGATTATCCTTGAAAGTGTTTTCGTATGGTCACAGTAAGATAGGCAAATCCACGTGGAACCGAGATACAAGCAGTAGGTAAGTAAGGTGTTAGCGATAAGGTTGTTATACCAATAATATATGTCCACCAACAATAGATAAGTAACGTTTCACAGATGTGGCTAAGAGGGCACACCCCATACATGCTGGCACCGAGGAAATAGCGCAATACAAAACAAAACGTGGTGCTTGAACAAAAATTATTATGTCACAGAGGATTAAAACAAAGTAACATTTCGATGATCTTTTTACTAGGGATAGCCCGCGTCATAGGACCCGTAGTTGCACGAGAATCATGAAGCACGAAATTGAGCTGCACAGACATATATACTTACATAGACATTGCCATGAAAGCAACATGTACAAGTTATGTTTCAGAGATATAGACACGTGTACACGTGCACAATGAATATGCGACGAACAGGTAGGCACACATATTTTCTCAGACACCATCATAAGAATCGTCGTCTCGCATCATCAATAATTACGCAACGATCGTGAGAAATAATGCTAATCACATTATCCTCACCAGTCATCTCGGACGGATGGATGCGCTGGGATTGTTTTTGTTAAAGGTGGTTCAACCTGCAGTTTATTCAGACAGTCTTGCTGCATCATGATTATTTTCGTTATTTTGTGTGTCACTGCGGTGAGGTTCCGTGGTGGTCAGTGTAATACGCTTCGAGACTTGTGTAAAACAGCCTTATCGACTGTTTTCGTTAATGAGTAGGACAACGTCCGTGCATCTACATGGCCCATGTTTGGACAACATGTCGGTTGAGATGGTTTTTAGCTATTAAGTATCATTACATCATTTTTTCTTTCTATTACACCAGATTATGTTTTTATATATCTTTTGCACTTCCGGGGCATTGTCGAAGTGCTGTCGCCGAGAGCACCACGGATTGTCGAGGCAACGGTAGTGACGCGCACTGTGGTGCATGCGACAATTACTTCTTACCGAGGTGAAAGTAATGAGCCCAAAGAAAAAGAAAAGAACACCTGGCTGTCCCATCCTCTAATCATTGGGGATCGCCGATGCGACATCGATATCTGATCGGTACTTCCTATCAGCAGCAGCTGCCACGTGACAATGCTGCACTCATGCGAAGCCAGACTGGTCAAGCGATGGTCTGCGCATCTCTGAGCATGCGTGGCAAAGGTTTCAGAACAACGAGAAATATGCCGGTGGTGGAGGGGGGGGGGAGGAGACGGCTCAAGCCCTCGCGGCACTCGCGTGTGCTTGGGGTGGGCGCCCTGCCAGGGCCGAGGGTATAATCGGCCAGCGGACAGTGACGATTGAACCGCGGACAGGTTATTCCAGTAGTGTTGAATTCTTTCCTTGTGGGCTCATTTCATTTTATTTTGTTAACGTCATCAAATAGTGTTTTGTTATTGTGAACTGCTGCTGGTTCTTCCTGGTGAGGACTAATGCAGACTCCGCAAACCTCAGGTTTAGTTTATCAGTCTACCATTATTTGAAAAAAATTGACAACGATCAAGGTAAATTATGGAAGGTCATAAATGGGCTCAGGAACAGGAATAATTACAGTCATAAGACAGAGGACATTACAATTAATGGCGAGACACTCAGCGGCGAAAGGTCGGCCGATGTCATGAACAAATACTTTCTAAAAGCTGATTCGTATGTTGGAACCGATGGAAATATGGAAAATGCTTCAACTAATAAGTCTATTGTGCCTTATTCTATCTTTTTGGGACACACAGATCCGGTTGAAGCAGACAACTTAATTAGAAAGCTTAAAGATAACGTTACATTAGGGATTGATGAAATAGGCTTTGTTGAGTTGAAATTAATATCGTCATAAATATGTGATCTGTTGGCTAATATTATAGACCTCAACCTCACTAGCGGCGTATTTCCGGAGCAGTTAAACATGGCAAAGATCACTGCAGTCATGAAGGTGGTGATATCAACAGTGTAGCAAACTACTGACCAATATCCGTGCTTCCAACAATATTTGAAGCAGCAATTTAGCATAGACATGCATCCTTTTTTGACAAACATAAAATAATATCAGAAAAAACATGGGCTTTAAAGAATATATGTCAACGGAACAAGCTCTACTCTACATCAAAGATAACATAATCAACCACATAGAAAAGAACATAAACTGCACTCCTGGATTCTCTCTTGATCTTAAATGAACGTTTCACTCCAAACAATTCCAACTAATAATTCATAAATTGTCTAGCTGTAGAGTGCGCGGAGTCGCACTTCAACTTTTCAAATGTTACCTTGAATATTGTTATTAGTTCGTACAAACTAAAGGCACAATGTTTACAAAGATAAAGTTAAACCAAGAAGACCCCCAAGGGTTCATACTGGGGCTACTATTGATCCTTGTATATATACATGACACTGTCACAGTCTGTAATGTGGGAAGAAGATGACGCTGATGTTGGCCTTGGAGACGACAAAGAAGAGTTTAGGTTTTTGTCGCTGCTATACGCTTGTTGGCTCCGCCATTAATAGCCATCTGTGAATAGCCGTACGCTTCTTCCTTCCCGTAACATCATTGGTGGCGGTGGAGGTGGAGGGTAGTCTGCATCACGACACCGACTGCCTGTCTCGTCATACCGTCGATGCACAGGACGGTTTAGTGAATGTCGCACTGATCTACGTTCTTTCGCTCTCCGTCTTGAAAGACATTCGTTGTGAAGAAAGACGCGATGAATCGTTAGGGCACGTTATCGAACGCCTGCTCTCCGATCCGTCTGACCCATCCCCCTCACACGTTCGTACTACAAAATGGCATCCTGTATCGCCGCAACATCCACCACGACGGGCCCGAGCTCCTAACCGTCATTCCTTCTCATCTTCGACAGATTGTACTCCAGCAACTGCACGACGTTCCCACCACTGGACACCTTGGCGGCACTCGGACTTATGACCGCTTTCGGCGGCGGTTTTTCTGGCCCCGTCTCAACCGCTCCATCCGCCATTGTGTTGCCACGTGCGAGTCGTGTTTTGTCAACGCTGGAAAAGACCAGCTGTGCATCCTTCTGGTCTGCTGCAACCTTTGGATATACCAACCAACCCTTTCTTTTTTCGCGTTGACGTTGATCTTCTCGGACCATTCCCAATACCAAATGACGGAAATAGGTGGATTGGTGTCGCTTCGGACTATACAACCCGCTATGCCGTTACTAGAGCCCTACCCACCAGTTGAGCTACAGACGTTGCTGACTTCTTGCTGCACGGCGTTATCTTACACCACGGTGCAGCTCGACTTCTCACCGATCGCGAAAGGTACCTTCTTGCTAAAGTCATACACGATTTACTTCGATCATGTGCTACTAAACACAAGCTTTCTACCGCTTACCATCCTCAAACTAACGGTCTTAACGAACGCCTGAACTACACATTAACTGACATGCTAGGAGTGTATGTTTCCTCCGATAATCACCACTGGGACATTGCTCTACCATTTGTCACGTTGGCTTACAATTCCTCGCGCCATGACACAGCTGGCTACTCACCCTTCCATCTCCTCTTCGGTCGTGAGCCGACTTTGCCTTTCGAGACTCTTCTTTCGACCACAGTCGACTCGCCGACAGAGTACACTCGGGATGTCATAGCCACAGCGACCCAAGCACGCCAGATCCTTCACATTCGTCTTCTGCTTCACAGACACACCAGAAGTGCCGTTACGACCAGCACCATCACGACTTGGAGTACGAACCAGGTGCTCTTGTGCTCTCCAACTCAGCGTGCTGGTATTTCGGAGAAACTGTCCTCGCGATACTACGGCCCTTACCACATCCTTCGCCAGGTGACCCCTGTCACATATGAAGTGTCTCCACTGGATGGCACCGTGCCTTCACCTCTCTCACATATCATCCACGTCATCCGTTTCAAACCGTACCTTTCTCGGACCAATGAGCCGCATCAATCAGACCGCTCGAGTGGGCACGTCGGCTGGTCCTCCTGTGGCACCATGTTCAAGCCGTTTCTTTTCTACGTGCAGATTTTCCTGCTGGGTGCGACAGAAATGGCCAGCACAATCAAGCTACGACTGATATTGTCACCACAGCGCGTGAGACTACTGACGTCTTCGCGCATGCGCCATCTTTTATCGAGGAAGGATAGGCAACGATGCTTCCAGCGCCATCAACGTCACCTCAAGTGGATATAAGACGCCTGGTATCCCCGGAATCTTTCAGTGGGCACGTCGGCTGGTCCTCTTGTGCCACCATGTTCAAGCCGTTTCTTTCCTACGTGCAGGTTAGTAACGAAGTATCATCTGTTAAGTCTAGCAATCCTTACTTAGTCCAGCTGACGTGCCCACGTAGCCTGTTCACCCTGTATTGTGCCATTCAACAAGTGTTCCTGTCTTTGCTGATGCTATGTGGGGACGTTGAGCACAACCCAGGGCCCTCGACTTCCGAATTATTATCACAGTTGCTTGAAGGTCAGAACAATATCCAAAAAAGGCTTGATGACATTGAGTCGCAATTAAAAACTGTCGTGGAAACTTCTGTGACGATTAAAAGCTTCAGTGATGAATTTACAAGTCTTGAAACGACCGTTTGTAACTTGGAAAGTAAGCTCGTTGATTTGGAGGACCGAAGTAGGCGTAATAACCTTGTTGTGTTCGGCATAGCAGAAAAGAAAGACGACGCCTCGGATGACCTCATGGATAGCGTGGTTGATAATGTGTTCAAGCATACTCTAGCCGTGAACGTTAACTCAGTCGAACAGATTCATAGGCTAGGGCGAAAGCAGCGTGGTAAAGGGCGACCAGTGATCGTGAAATTTTTTTATCACAGGGAAGAAGGTAACGTCCTAAAAATTGCTACAAATTAAGGGAATCTCTATCTCCGAGGGTTTTTCTGCAACCACTAGGCACGCGAGGAAACTACTCTGGAACAGCACCTCAAAAATTAGGAAATGCGGTACAAAGGTAAAGCTCGTACATGATAAAGTTAAGATTGACAATCGATTACTTGCATTACATGAAGTTCAGCGCGACATGACCGGCGCGCACACACCACCTACCAGAGGAATTCCTAATAAATGAAACGATAACGATGGCAAACACTTCCGATTCTTAAATAATAATGCTCGTAGCATTCTAGCTAAAAGCGATGATTTAGACAGTGTCACATTAACTTATCAGCCTCAACTATTGATAATTACTGAAACCTGGCTTCACACTGAGATTGAGGACGACGAAATAACGCCCTAAGAATACCGGGTCTGCCGCAAGCATATGGAATTTTTTTGGACTTTTAAGAAAACCTTAAAAGTCGAAAGACTGGCCGATATACCAGATCTTGAATGTGTTATTGTGGGTTATTGTGGTTGTGGGTTAACTCAGGTGGCTTGAAGCTTATAGTCGGTGGTTTTTAGCGCCCCACAGGCGCAGATGAAACGTTCTTTGATAAGCTTAATAAATTTCTTTGCGCGGTCCATATATGACTACTCCAGCAACATAATACTTGGCGGTGATTTCAATGTCCCTTCAGTCACATGGGATACGGATTTCCCTGTACCGTCTACAAATGCAGCTAAACGCTTAGTTGCCATAATCCTTTATCATAAATTAACCCAACTGGTTAAGCTACCCATCTGCATCTAGAACACTACTGCCTCAACCCTGGATCTTTTTCGTTAACAGTGGCATGTTGCGTCGTGTGTCGGGTATCGACGTGGTTGATGGAATATCAGACCACAAATTGGTGTGCCTGGACGTTACACTGAACGAACTGACAAAAACAAAGAGGGAAGAGCGAGTGGTCTCGGTCTTCTCGCGTGCCAATGACGTAGAAATACTAGACGCACTTGACCTACATTTTTCTCGATTTACCACCCTTTCTGAGTCTAGCACCTGTACTGTTGACGCCCTTTGGTGTTTCTTCAAGAACCTTGTACTGCGATGCGTTCAGGGCTATGTACCAGCAAAAGTAAAGATCATAAAAAATGTTCGCCCGTGGATTACTATACCAGTGGTTCGCTTGGGAAGAAAAGCGAAAAAGTTAAGAAAACAACATCATCAGAACCCATCCCCATCGTGCATTGTAAGGATTGGGAGGTCAGTCCCACCACTCGTAACCAGTTGTCAAGATTGGAGTTGGGCATGAATTAGATGGCAGCTGGCCCATGCCGTCGTCCAACTTATCCACGCTGAGGACGTTGTTGCAGGGAAGGGCTGCTTCTCATCGAGAACGAGGAATATGGGTTTATTTACAGTATCTACATATGGACGTTGCAGTTCATCAGTCTAGCATGACTGCGAGAAAGAAGTACACTGAGCAGCCGCACAACAGCGGTTTATAAACACTCGGTCCTCCTTCGATCCCAAGGTGAGGGAAACGTTCGACCAGGCACTGTAGACGAGCCACCTCTTTGCGCGAGGGCTTACACAGACACACTTCCGCACAGGTTCACGGTCCCCAACCGAGGTCAGACGATCTTCGCAGAACTCAGGGCTGACGTCAGGAACGGTGCGTGGGAAGGGGCCTCGAACTACGTTCCCTCGGGGACTCCCTTGCTCACAGCAGACCGGGTCGGCGGTGGCGTGTTCTGTCACAAAGCCTGGTTCGTCGAACTGATCTCGGCAATCCCGCGACGCAGATTGGCGGACGCGACGTATTGTCCTTGGTACACACTAGACTTAGTGACGCCGTTTTTGCTTTCCAGGAAAGGTCGACGCCGCTGTCGCACCTGCCTGGCAAAACTTGCACCTCAGGGGGCCGTTCTTAACAGCATGCATAAACTCAGTATCGTGCGGAAAAAATTGAAAGACCGTATAAAAAAGCAAAAGATTATTATTATAACGTTACTTTAGAGAACTTTTTACTTTCGTCCCCAGTGAAATTCTGGCAGCACTTTTCTCCTACAAAGAAGTGCTTCCTTAACATGTGTATAAATGGTGCTATTGTTACGAACAAAGAAGTAATTGCGGAATCATTTCATGCTTTTGTTCAGTGTTTACCGATGATGATGGTAGAAGGCCATGCCCCAACACAGCTAATGATATTCCACCAATAAGTGACATCTCGACATTTGAAGAAGGAATCTTCTCGCTGTTACTTAATATCGATCCCGAAAAGTCGTCTGGTATAGATGGCATACCTAACGCATTCCTTGTGAGGTATGCTGAATGGTGCTCTAAGTCCTTGTGCGTGCAGACATGATCGTTTGAAATACATGTTTTTATTTTATCATGACAAGCTGCGCATAAACAAGGACACGTACGTAGAATCCGTTAATCGGCGATCCACGCGATCCACGCGATCCGAGCGCCCAAAGAAACTGAGACAGTATTCTTGCAAGACACGAGCTTTTAAATATTCTTTTTTTCCGCGCACCGTTACTGAATGGAATGCTCTTTCTGCCGATACAGCAAATTGCACTACTGTTGAGTCATTCATGGCAAAGCTGCGGCAACAATC
Organism: Dermacentor albipictus; assembly: GCF_038994185.2. NCBI lineage: Eukaryota > Metazoa > Arthropoda > Arachnida > Ixodida > Ixodidae > Dermacentor > Dermacentor albipictus. Next base: position 18,292,792 of record NC_091828.1, on the reverse strand, counting down.
CACTTGACCTTACCTCATCGTACATGCCCCCTGTTCCCCTAACTGGCCTCGTTCAACGCACGCGCACTACGCTTCAATTTACGTTTTCTAGTACTTTTTCAGTGTGCTAACAATATTTGCTTGGCGTCATGTGTATCTTTCAGTGTTCGCAAGGCGTAATGTTTTACAGATTTATCTGGCTCTGATTATGGTATATTCACTCGTTGCAGAGATGTTTGTCAGGAGATGTCTGTTGCCGTCATTCTGCCCTTGAATTGTATAATTTCTAGTATTCGAGTTTCTAGCGTTTGTTTCTTGTACATGTGCATGGAGCACGTTCTCCCTAGTACCTGCATTGGACTTGCTTTGGCAACTTTTTCTGCTGTGCTTCTAGATTTCTTTCTCTTTGTCTACAAGTGTGTTTTTGTGTTATAACCCACTCCTGCCTAAGGCCCCATATGAGAGGGCGGCAGTACTCCTGAAATAAATAAATAAATAAATAAATAAATAAATAAATAAATAAATAAATAAATAAATAAATAAACAAACAAACAAACAAACAAACAAACAAACAAATAAATAAATAAATAAATAAATAAATAAATAAGGTGCTTTTTCCGACGGGGGTGATGTCACAGTCTGCAATGTGGGAAGAAGAGGACGCTGATGCTGGCCTTGGATACGACGAAGAAAAAGAGTTTAGGTTTTTGGCGTTGCTCTACGCTCGTTGGTTCCGCCTGTAAAAGCTATGAATAGCCCTACGCTTCTTCCTTCCTGTAACAATATTGTCAAAATACCTGGTCCCCCAGAACTTATTATGTACGCTGATGATACGAACGCTTCCTTTTCATGACATAATTAATTATCATTTGAGGCCAGTGTAAATAACTATTTAAGGCATGTTTAAAATTCGTTAAGCCGAAATAAGCTACGCTTGAATGCAAAAAGAAAGCACAACCTACATGGTACTCCGACCTATAAACAAGCCTATAAATAAAAGACGGCTGAAATTTGAAAGAAATTCTGTTGCACACGTCAGGGAACAAACATTTTTTAGCCTGTGGTTCCAGAAGGAATTAAATAGGAACACACATGTGATTCTGCTGATTACTGCATTAGCGCGAATAGGTAGTTGTTTCCACAAAACAGTAGACTTAATCAAACTAAGGTTAAGCATAAAATGCACTATGCACTAATCGATTACAAGGTAACTTATGGGATATTAGCCCGGGGAACGACATCGCAAGGAAATTACCATATATTTATTACTATGCAAAAGAAAATATGGCACTGTTTACCGGATAAAATTACAGGACCTGCCAGCTGCTCCACTATTCATAATACATTGCATGCTCAGGGTGGATCAGTGTACTATCTTAAATTGATCCAGGTAACGCAGCACAATATACTATATGAACAAAGCCGCATCGAAAGACCTTATACTCTTTACGAGAACAAAGGAAATGAGCACCTAAAATAAGAACTAATTATGGAAAATAAAGTGCTGCGTATCAGACACATCACGTTAAAAAAATCAAGCGAATAACTTGTTAACTACATGTATACGGTATCAATATTAACTAGCGGATTTTCCTGCCCCGACCAATGCTTCAATCATTGACGAATTTGTATTTTGAGTATTTTCAAGTATAAAGTACTTTCAGTGCATCTTCATGCATTCTACGCTTCTCACTTTTGGCATTTATTTTGTTTAGCTGTGTATCTTGCCGTGCGTGACCTCTTCTCGAATCAGGAAGGAACAGCGCCAACTACGACGATCACGAGAGGGAGAAGGACACAGGACAAGCGCCAGATGGTGCAATTCAAGTATGCACAATCTAGCCCAAATGAATGTTGTCCAGAGCGACCTCTTCTGTACTCTTGTTTGTGTGGGATTTGTTATGTGTAGTCTTGCAAGTCGCTAGTTGTATATTTTCCTAAATATGATGTGTTGCAATCCTTTTTAAATGTGCTTAACTCGAAGCATGTGAAGTGTCACGAGCTGTGGAGAGACAGGGGCCTTTATCAGGCTTGATTGTGTTAGCCCTTGCCTCTGCAGTGAGATTTGTACATTGCTTACTGTAAATAAAGTACTTGCTTATTTGCTTCACTCAACATTGGGGCCTTGGCCCGCCGTAGGAACTTTTTGGTGAGTCGTTTAAGATTATTCCTACGAGAAATGTCTGTCAGTTAGAATATTAGGTTAAATTCAGGTGTTTTACGTCGCAGAATCTCAATCTGATTATGTGGCACGCCGTAGTGGGGGAGGGGGGGGGGGCGTGCCTCATGGACAGCTTTGATTTTGACCACCTCAGATTCTTTCATGTGCACTCAATGAACGGTACACAAGCGTTTTCGTATTGTGCTTACAGCAGAATGCGGGCCACGGCGGCCGGAATTGAACCCGCAAACTCGAGCTCAGCAGCGCAAGTCTGCATGTGTTCTGGTGTTTTAATGATTGGTTACCTATTCCATGCCCAGAAATTTTGGACATTGCTCCTTCGGCAATTCGCTGAACTTCGCTGCAATACACCCGCTTAACTCCATGAGCAGCATATTGAAAAAAAAATTATTCCTAATGATCAACTAAATTCCAACAAGTTTCAGTTATTAACACCGAGAGGGCATTTGCTTGTAATATCATAAGCGTTTGCGGCACTTCGTCGTAACGTTCCTCCTTCTTTATAGCAGTGGTTTTTTTTTTCAGGACCAAACCATGCTATAAAGCAACACTAAGTGCCATCTAAGCGCTAGCTAAGCGACTGCTAATCGCCTTAAATGCGTACGTTCCTAACTAAAGCTAGCTTGAGTGAAAGTTTAAGCAGCGCCAAGAAGACGAAGACAACAATCGAAAACCTACACAACAGGACGAGCGCTGCTTCAAGTTGTACTCAAGATGAACCAACTCGCCTAAACAGAGTTCTTCCTAAAACTGCCTGAAGCTCAGCTTATCTTCTGAATTCATTTCGGAAAATGCTGCCCGTTAAGGTACGCTGGTGTATAGCGGTGAAGTTCGACAGATTACCGAACGGGTAATGTCCAAAAGTTCTGAAGCGTGCCCTTGATTTATTTCTTCTGAACAAGTAACACATTGCGCAAGATGCACGAAGAAGGGTGGGAACAGGGATAGTGCATAGTGAAGATTATAAACTGTTTCATGCATGAAACGACAGGAAGCCGATATACATTTATTTAAAGGATACTGCAAGCTTTGATAGGCCCAAGTATGAGGAACAATTCAAGAGAGAGAAAATAGCACATCTGAGTTATTAACACATATGTTAAAAGTAATGAGTGGTTCAATGTGCACGCACTAGAAAGCAGACACAGATATACAATAATCATTAACAAGGGTCAGTAATTACATTAGTAACACCATTTGTACGCGCCAACATCGTAACCTAAACAGACAGCAGGGAACCACACAGGTGTAAAGTCAACAAGTTCAATAGTTTTAATGCTCTCTGGTAGTGCTTTATTCCAGTCGATCATTGTTCGGGGGAAAGGAGTGCTTAAATGTGTCAGTTCTGGAGTTGCATGGAGTTAAAAAGTGGTGTTAAAAGCCTGGAGTTAAAAAGCGTTAAGGGAAAGCTGGTTGGGTCAAGTGAAAAGCGAAACTATACTTTGTTAACTTTTCGCCGTGATTGGAGCCTTTCCCTTACAAAATTTTTTTATAGAAAGTCCATAGACAGTCTATAGATTGTCTATAGATTTGCTATAATTTTTTTTGTAAGGATTGGATGCCGTATTCTTCATTCGTGCTCTGTCGATATTGAAAAAAGTAATACACACTGCTTTGCGCTGTACCATATTGAGGGCGTCGGTGCTACTCTTTGTGTAAGGGTTCAAAATTATGCATGCGCATTCCAATTTAGGTAGGAGGATAGATAAGTAAGTTAAAGGTTTAGTTGTGGCAAGAGATTACTTTAATTTGTGCCTTAGACAGCAAAGCTTACGTAATGCTCAGACAGAAATTTTAGATATATGAGTGTTCTAACTTCGGTTCCGGGTTATAGTCATAAGCAGGTGCTTATTCGTCAACCTGAGCGAATACTGAAAAAGGAAGCTATTCTTTTTGTTAGCCTCATAAAAACATTTTTGTCCACATTAAATTTCATGTCCACGCAACTGCATCATTCGAATATTCTGGTTAGGTTAGGTGCACCTTTTGTTGTGCCGGAGGCAGTGACGGACGGGCGGAGGCTGCGTTGCAGGAAGCCATCGAGATCACGGAAGAATATCTCAAGCCGACCGGTCTTCAGAAGATGCCTCAGAATCAGAAGCTCTCTTTTACAAACCCAGACGAAGGGGCCCCAAACCGAAGGGTTAGAAGCCGGTAGAGGACGTCGACATCACTCTAAGGACAAGTCCCAGGGTGGACTCCCTCCGGGTCTTCGGTATCATGATCGAATCGAACGGCTCCTATAACCTGATGGTGTTTAAACTAGCCAAGAAAACGGATAATGCCATCAGACACATATGGAGAGTTGCCAACCGGCAGCAGGGTACTGGAGAGGGCTATCTCGTGAGGCTGGTGCACGCCTTTGTGACGTGTCATTTTACCTACGTGGCGGCCATGCACAATTGGCAAAGATCAGAGATGGGCAAGCTCAACACATTGGTTAGGAAGAATATCAAGAGGGCACTACGACTCCCCATGTACACAAGCTCGGAGACTGATGCGTCTCGGCATGCACAACACGCTGGAAGAGATTGTGGAAGCGCAGGAGAGGGCCCAGTAAGCTAGGCTGAGCACCACCCAAGCGGGTAGGAGCATCCTGCGGGAGCTGCGGGTTCCTCCGGCGGAAATCGAGTCTCGCTGTTGCGGCCTCCCTCAGGAACGGCAGAAACGCATCGTCGTCGCTTCAATTCTACGCAACGTTTGTCCCGAACATAACGTGGGTCGGAGGCGAGCTAGGGCCAAGACTATCCTGGTCGAGGCTCAGAAAGGGGCTCAGGATTGCTATTTTGTAGATTCTGTCCAGTGCCCCGACGGGACGGCGTTTGTAGCGGTGGGCATCGATCACGATGGAAAAATCATCGATTAAAAGCCCCCGACGGTTCCAACGAAGTCGACCGTGGTGGCGGAGCAGGTGTCGATAGCCCTGATCCTGCTGGACGTCAGAAGGACCACGATCTACAGCGAATCGAGGCCGGCTGTCCGAGCGTTCGCCGAGGGCACCGTTTCGGAGCAAGTCCTGCGGATTCTGCGGGACATGCACATCAAGCCACACACGATTATCTGGTTACCCGCACACATGGGGCAGATCGAGGTCGCCCCGCCAAAATTCATCGAGTCGGCCCATAGGGCTATATGCGAGGAGTCGTCGACCGTGTAGCTACCGGGTGGCGCGGCGCTGAGATTATGGACAATTGAGACCCTTCCTCCTAATATAACGAACTTACCAAACATTTCTACATGGGACGCAGACGATACCCTCCGCCACATAGGAAACTAGGCAGACCACAGACTTTAACACTCAGGTTACTCCAGGTCTGGGCATGACCTAACCCCGCACTGCTACACAGAATCTATCCAGAGGTACAATCGACCAGTATTTGCGAGCTATGCTCAGACGTAGCTAACTTAGAACGTATGCTCTGGCAGTGCCCCGCGTTACGCGACAGCGACGGCATCACGTCGTCCAAATGGGAGGCTGGCCTAAGCAGCCCCGATCTCGAAGCACAGCTATGGGCTGTCCATCGGGCCCGCGACCCAGCAGAGAGGCTCAGCCTTTCTATACCGACGTGGGAGCGGCCCACTACGTGCAGACGTGCTTTCCGAAGGACCCAGAATGCAGTTTTACCGTACCATATTATTTAGAAGGAGGTAGAATAGAACTGGCAGAACTTTCGAAGTTAATCAACAAGCGTAAGACAGCTGACATAAGGAAGTATAAGATGGATAGAATTGAACATGCTCTCAGGAACGGAGGAAGCCTAATAACAGTGAAGAAGAAACTAGGAATTGGCAAGAATGAGATGTATGCGTTAAGAGACAAAGTCGGCAATATCATTACTAATATAGATGAGATAGTTCAAGTGGCTGAGGAGTTCTATAGAGATTCATACAGTGCCAGTGGCACCCACGACGATAATGGAAGGGAAAATAGTCTAGAGGAATTCGAAATCCCAAAGGTAACGCCGGAAGAAGTAAAGAAAGCCTTGGGAGATATGCAAAGGGGGAAGGCAGCTGGGGAGGATCAGGTAACAGCAGATTTGTTGAAGGATGGTGGACAGATTGTTCTAGAGAAACTGGCCACCCTGTATACACAATGCCTCATGACCTCGAGCGTACCAGAATCTTGGAAGAACGCTAACATAATCCTAATTCATAAGAAAGGAGACGCCAAAGACTTGAAAAATTATAGACCGATCAGCTTACTGTCCGTTGCCTACAAACTATTTGCTGAGGTAATCGCAAATAGAATCAGGAACAGCTTAGACTTCTGTCAAGCAAAGGACCAGGCAGGATTCCGTAAAGGCTACTCAACAATAGATCATATTCACACTATCAATCAGGTGATAGAGAAATGTGCGGAATATAACCAACCCTTATATATAGCTTTCATTGATTACGAGAAAGCGTTTGATTCTGCCGAAACCTCAGCACTCATGAAGGCATTACGGAATCAGGGTGTAGACGAGCCGTGTGTAAAAATACTGAAAGATATCTATAGCGGCTCCACAGCCACCGTAGTCCTCCATAAAGCAAGCAACAAAATCCCAATAAAGAAAGGCGTCAGGCAGGGAGATACGATCTCTCCAATGCTATTCACAGCATGTTTACAGGAGGTATTCAGAGACCTGGATTGGGAAGAATTGGGGATAAAAGTTAATGGAGAGTACCTTAGTAACTTGCGATTCGCTGATGATATTGCCTTGCTTAGTAACTCAGGGCACCAATTGCAATGCATGCACTGACCTGGAGAGGCAAAGCAGAAGAGTGGGTGTAAAAATTAATCTGCAGAAAACTAAAGTAATGTTTAACAGTCTCGGAAGAGAACAGCAATTTACAGTAGGCAGCGAGGCACTCGAAGTCGTAAGGGAATACATCTACTTGGGGCAGGTAGTGACGGCGGATCCGGATCATGAGACAGAAATAATCAGGAGAATAAGAATGGGCTGGGGTGCGTTTGGCAGGCATTGTCAGGTCATGAACAGCAGGTTGCCATTATGTCTCAAGAGAAAAGTATATAATAGCTGTGTCTTACCAGTACTCACCTACGGAGCAGAAACCTGGAGGCTTACGAAAAGAGTTCTACTCAAATTGAGAACGACGCAACGAGCTATGGAAAGAAGAATGATAGGTGTAACGTTAAGGGATAAGAAAAGAGCAGATTGGGTCAGGGAACAAACGCGAGTTAATGACATCTTAGTTGAAATCAAGAAAAAGAAATGGGCATGGGCAGGACATGTAATGAGGAGGGAAGATAACCGATGGTCATTAAGGGTTACGGACTGGATCCCAAGGGAAGGGAAGCGTAGCAGGGGGCGGCATAAAGTTAGGTGCGCGGATGAGATTAAGAAGTTTGCAGGTACGGCATGGCCACAATTAGTACATGACTGGGGTTGTTGGAGAAATATGGGAGAGGCCTTTGCCCTGCAGTGGGCGTAACCAGGCTGATGATGATTATTTAGAAGTAACTGATCGTTGGCGGTAGTGACTTTACTGAACAGAACTCAATCATCCACAAACAGCCTCACTTGACCTGGTTTTCGAATTACGTCAACAGTGTCAATATGTAAAGCAAGAAATAACAAGGCTCCGAGAACGTTTCCTTCGGGGACGCCCGAAGCAACCGATAATGGGTTAGAAAAACACAGTGATTACTAACAAACTGCGTGTGGTTAGTTGAATATGCGGAAACCCAATTAATTAAAAGTGGGAAGACCTACGAATTATAGTTTGCGAATTAGCACGTAAAACAAGGTCGAACGTATTACTAAAATATAGGACTACTAAATCAACCTACTCTCCTTAATCCAGGTTACTTGCAAAAGAATGAACATCTGTTACAAACTGCGTGATGGTGAAAAACCGTTTCCTAGAACCGCGCTGCAGAGGAGGAAGTATGCCTCTGTCATTTAAAAACTTGGTTATAAAATTTACGAAGATGTGCTCAAGTACCGAACAGTAAGAGTAAGCGATGAGTAAGCGCCAAATAAGCAGCCTTTTTAAGCACTCAAACCACACATGCCGTTCACCATCGGATAGCAGTTTAGCCACTGACCTCCACTAAAATTACCCGATGGCGCATCGCCGCTAACCGAGGCGGGGGCCTGCCAAGCCACGGGAAGTTCCGCCGCTTGTCCCGAAAGGCGGCGTCTGCTGCGCTTCTCTATGCGCGAGAATGAAGCATTCTCAGGTTGCAGCTGTTTTTGCGATCGGATTTTTGCGTTATTCTGTAATATGTGACTTACCCGTGCTCACTAGAGCAAGACAAGAGAGCGTGGGGCAACCACAGGTGCAAACACATTTTGGCTCAATGCATGTCTTAAGAGGAAGAAATATGCACACGAGGCTGACGTCCTTCTCGAAGCACGTCTTTCTGCCAGAGACGTTTACGCACGTCATCGCGGTATAACGTTGTGATTATGTATGCCTTTACAATATGCGCAAACATCGCATGTCTACAACGCCTAGATTTGTCTGATGCTTCTGGTTTGTTTGTGGGGAACTGTGTGCCTCGCCTCATTTTTTTTCCTTCGGTGGTAAGATTTCTGAAATGCCACCTTTTGTGTCCCCAAGTGCACGTGCCTGCATAAAGCAAGAATAAAAAAATAAAAAAATAAACACAGAGTCGATTGACCAGTCGCACGGAGCAAAAAAAGCGCTTGAATTTCCGCGCTCATTTAGAATTACAGTTCATAAATTTATGAGCAGTAATCTTCTTGCGCGAAAGCAAGAAAAGAAGAAAAAAACTGCTTACACTTTATTTTCATAAAGCCGAGGGCAGATAAATTTACGGACGTGCAATATGCTTTAGATATAACGCGGATGACGAGAACTATCTACAGAAAACTAAGCAATATAGAAAATACCAAATCTTTGAGCTCTGTTTTACGACGACTGATAAAAATTTCTCAATTTATGATAGCCTGGAGCCCTGACCAGAATAGACTTGAAAAAGTAAGTTGTTTAATTAGCGATATGTAAGAACGACTAAACTGGCACGTTCGACAAATAAGCCTGTAGCTCACAAGTCCCTTCGCTTCCCGATAATAATTATTGCTCAATTTCCCTTGATCATGAGATGCGTATAGAAGTTAGGCCATAGAAGTATGCTAGACTTCCGCATGAACCCTCCTACCTTTCCTCTCCTCTATTTCCCTCTTGGCATGAAACCGGAAGAAAATTACGGAAGAGAACAGCTCATTTATTTACGTAGCAGCCACGTGAGGTCGATATCCATGAATTTTTTACTGATGACTGAAAAAAATTAGTTTCGTGAACTGCTTGCAAGTGCTTGATCCAGTAATTTGGGCTGTCGCTGTATTTGCAGGGTGAAGTACAATGCGATTACGCATTTGCCAAGACTGACGAAGTTGCTTTCGCTCAGCGGCTGACTCGAACATCTACTCACGTAGGCCTGGGTATAGCTTCTTAAGGCCTCCAGAAAGCTCTGTCATAACCGAAACCATAAAGGAATCGGCGAGATTGCCCTTCTTCGAATTTAGGGTTGCTTACGCGTAAAGAGTCCTTCCCGAAGACTTTTCTGGTCGGCTTGTGCGGTTTACTGCTCAGCAGGCAGGCATTGTTTCCAGAAAGAAAATGAACGCTGGCCCGCGGCCTCTAACACGCTCTCTCCGGAGACAAGGCGGGCGACTTCCGGCGACACCGCGCCCGCACGCTCGAGGCGCGATCCTTGCAGTGGTGATCTTCGTCTAGTGGGGATCAGTGAGTTTAGCAGTCGAAGGAGATGTAGGGAATATGATAAGAAACTCAGAGATGCATTTCTGTATAACGACAAAGAAACACATTATGCCAATGTGATGCAAATTTTGGAACTGTGAAGCGAAACTTTCGTCAAGTGGGTAATGTAGGGCTATAAAATTGCCCATTTCGTTCCAGTGTTTCTGGCGTAAAGGAAATTGGCATATGCACATGTGCTCTCGTGCACCCGTGCTATATAAAAACTTTTTATATCCGCTTGTATTTCCTAATTTCTTCTTTTTTATTTTAAGCGTACCGCTCGCTTCTCACCGTTGCCTGTCGTGGGTATGTGTATGGACATCGAAATAATCACCAACACGCGGCGATCATCTCGAAGAGCTATAGTTGCCGCTGGCACGGTGCACACCGACCGTTTCTTGGACAATTTCCTGTAGTGGGTATGCAGTTATGCGTAAATCATAATGATAACGAACTCGTCAACGCGCTTCTTGGCCGATACCTTGTTGTGGGTACGTGGCATAGTATGGGAATTATGATCAACATCAACACGCAGCGATGATCTCAAGGACCTAGCTGGAAGTTCCAGTTTCTTGGCCAATCTCTAGTTTTGCGTATTTCCATTGTATGCAAATGCTATCAGCACAATAATGAACGCGCCGAAATGTGTCTTGCACGATCCTCCATTGTGGGCATGTGCTACTCTATGGAAAATATCATAATTCACGAATGTACACTTCATGGCCGATCTCTCACGGTGGGCATGTGCTACAGTATAGAAATAATTATAATATTTAACACGTGGACACGCTTCTAGGCCGATCCGTTGCTGTGGATATGTGCCGTAGCAACAAAATCATAAGCAGCAGTATAACCAACATTCGGAAACACTTCTTGGCTGATCTATCGTTGTGGGCATGTGCAATTGTATGGAAGTTATCATCAACATCGTAATCAACACTCGGAAACGCTGCTTGGCCGATCCCTGGCGTGGGAATGTCCCATTGTATGGATATTATGATCAACATGGTAATCAACACGCGGAAACGCTGCTGTGCCGATTCCCCGTTGTGAACAAGTGCCATTGTACGGAAGTTATCGTCAACATCGTAATCAGCACGCGCAAACGCTTCTTGGCCGATCCCCTGTTGTGGGCATGTGCCATTGTATTATTACCAGCATCGTAACCAACACGCAGAAAGGCTGTTCTGCCGATCCCCCGTTGTGGGCATGTGCCATTGTATGGAAGTTATCAACATCGTAATCAACATGCGGACACGCTGCTTGGCCGTTTCCCTGTTGTGGGAATGTGCCATTATATGAAAATTGCATCAGCGTCGTAGTCAACACGCGGAAAAGCTTCCTAGCCAATCCCGCGTTGTAGACATGTCCCATTGTGTGACAGTTATCATCAATATCGTAATCAACACGCGGACGCGCTGCTTGGACGTTCGCCTGTTGTAGGAGTGTCCCATTGCATGGAAGTTATGATCAACATGGTAATCAACAAGCGAAAACCCTGCTGTGCCGATCCCCCGTTGTGAACAAGTGTCATTGTATGGAAGTTGTAGTCAACACCGTAATCAACACGCGGAAACGCTTCCTGGCCCACCCTCCGTTCTAGGCATGAGCCATTGCATGGAAGTTATCAACATCTTAATAAACATGCAGAAACGCTTCTTGGCCGATCCCCTGTTGCGGGCATGTGTCATTGCATGGAAGTTATCAGCAATATCGTAATCAGCACGCGGAAATGCTTCTTGTCCAAACACCCTGTTGTGGGCACGTGCCATTGTATGGAAGTTATGAAAATCTTAATCAACACGTTGAAGCGCTGCTCGGCCAAACCCTATTGTGGGCAAGAGCCATTGTGTGGAAGTTATCAACATCGTAATCAACACGCGCAAACGCTTCTTGGCCGATCCCCCGTTGTGGGCATGTGCCATTGTACGGAAGTTATCATAAACATCGTAATAAACACTCGGACACGCTGGTTGACCAATCGCCCGCTGTGGGGACGTGCCATTGTATCGAAGTTATCAACATCGTAATCAACGCGCGGAAACGCTTCCTGGCCCATCCCACGTTGTAGGCATGATCATTGCATGGAAGTTCTCATCTACATCTTAATCAACATGCGGAAACGCTTCTTGGCCGATCACCTGCTGTGGGCATGGGCAATTGTATGGTAGTTATCATCAACATCGTAACCAACATGCGGAAACGCTGCTTGGCCGATCCCCTGTTGTAGGCATGTGCCATTGTACGGAAGTTATCATCAACGTCGTAGTCAACATGCGCAAACGCTTCCTATCCCATCCCGCGTTGTAGGCATGTCCCACTGCATGGAAGTTATCATCAATATCGTAATCAATATGCGGAAACGTTGCTTGACCGATCCCCTGTTGTGGGCACGTGCCATAGCACATAAGTTATCATCGATATCGTAATGAACACGCGGACACGCTTCTTGGCCGATCCCCTCTTGTGGGCATGTGTCATCGTCAACAGCCAATGAGAATTTAGGTGCCCTTTCGCTGCTACAGGTGCCGGCTTTTTCGCTCCATGGTCCAGTTGATGCTTTCGTATCGAAATAAACGCAGATTACAAAGTATGAAGGTGCAGGTTGGGATGCGCAGATAGGAATGTTTGGCAGAAAAGAGCCCGTGTTTACACTTACACACGTTGATTTCTATGTGGTATTTGTCAGTGTCGCCTTAGTTCCCCCGCCCCTGTTATTCTGATTGGGTCTGTGTCAGGTTATCCATCGTGCCAGGAGATGCATTCGGCTTTGTTTTTTGTATAAGCAATGGCACGGTACCGACGCTGAAACAAAGTTGCCATACGTGCCTATAAATTTCAGAAAATTCTTACTACGCATTGCGAGGAGGTCAAAGATATAATGCATGTGTTGTCGGGCAAACAATCTTCGTCCCGTCGCAGTATACTTGCAGGAAGGCCTAGCTCTTGTTGTTACGAAAAACCTTTTCCTAAGTGGCAACATGCCTTCAAGGCATTAGTGTACATTGCACGTTCGTTCAGCTCATTCAAAATTTATTTAATTATCTATGAATATCGAGTATTATTTCAATGCCTGAATGTATTTTTTTCCTGAATATGATACGGAGTCGTGAGAAGCGTGTTGCTTTTCCATTTGAAGTACTTACCAAGCGCCTTCCTCAAAGGCGAAGTTTCCTTAGCGAATCCTCCCAGGACTTTGGTGACCGCCGCTGCAATGTGTTGGCGTCTTGCCGAATAGATCATAGAGATTGAGCC